>NC_136886.1:16628812-17310062 GCF_949152265.1 Phoxinus phoxinus
ACTCTCAGAGCTTTTACGTACAAATAGTACCCAACCTCTGAACACTTTTTGGGCATGTCATATCTTCAACATCGACCAATCTGGTTTGTTACCTGGGGGTGCAACCCTGTCCTGGTATGTGGGCTTGTAGTTGCTGAGAGTAAGAAGCATGGCCTGGATGGTGCCAATGAAAATTCCAGCCAAGCAGCCATAGAAGATAACGTAGAAGCTGAAGATTTTTACTGCAAAGAAAAATATATAGCATGAAATCAATGGGATGTTTTAGAGCACATATAAAATTGCATTCAGTTTCTACAAACACAAAACCAAATGTAAACTAGGTCTCAAATGTTTAAAATGTATCCACATTCAGTCCACATTATTTTGAAATGAAAAGTTTACCCTTTGTATAATGAGGCATAAAATGAGCATTCAAAGTTGGCATGACGTAAAAATTCACCTCATCTAGTATTTTTTTAACATGTTTTTTTCTGTGAATGACTCATCCATGCACACATTTCTTTTTTTTTTATTTGTTTTGACCTTGTACTTTTATATCCAAATGCCATAACTCAATCTTCCGGTGAAATGCAAGACCCCTTTCGCACAATCCACTGCAAGCTCACATTCAGATCTGCCCTCCATTAGCAACTACAATAATCCATTTCACTCTGATGTACATTCAGAAGATAAGATCTGTCGCTACTTCCATTTCATCGTGGCTTTAAAGCGACAAAGCACCAAAGACTAAACTATGGAAGCTTGGTTACTTGCGAATACCTTTTCTTCTCGCAAATGAAAGTTTTCTATCTCAGACATTTTTTCCTCAGAATTGCTGACTTTATAACCCACAATTCTGAGTTCACAATTCTGAGAAAAAAAGACAGAATCGCAAGATATAAACTCACAATTGCAAGAAATTAAGTTTATATGAGTTTATATTCTACAATTCAGATTTTTTTCTGATTTGCGCTTGCATGGTAAAATACACACACAATTATATAAAAATGCACATCTTGTGGAGCATTCACGTAAACAGTCTGTTGTGTCCTACGCGAACGTAAACAGCTAGGAGAAAATTGGATGTGTTACAGTATAGTAGATCCATGGATTCATTCATTCAAGGGACAGCAGCCTCATAAACTGTTGCTGTTTTGTTTTTTAGGCCTATTTGTCCTATTTTTTCTAATTTGCCTCATTGTTCCTATTTTTTATAACAAAAATTAAATAAAATGTCCTGCCTTGCTTTATTACAGACTACAGAGACTGCCAGTCATGTGTGTAATGATTGCAGTCACCTTACCGGTAAATGGCATTTGTTTTATTATATTGGGTTGAGTAAAATGGTAAGAAAAACAGGTTCACATTTAATTTAGTGGGAAACTAGAATCAAATCTATGCATCGAATCAAAATGTAATAAAAAAAATCGAGAATCAGTTTTAATTGAATCGTGACCTCAAGAATAGATTTTAATCGAATCATAAGGTACCAAAAGATTCCCCTACGAGTTAATATCTCCAATTCCGACTTTATAGAATCTTTATAATTTTCATTTTCCTGCTCGAAATTTCGAGTTTATATCTCACAATTGTGAGAAAAAGTCAGAATTGTGACATATAAACTCAAAATTGCAAGAAAAATAGTCACACTTACCTTTTTTTAAATTCTGTAACAGAAACAGGCTTCTACTGTCTCTAAACTACTAAGAATAAAGAGAAACAAAACCCCAGTCACCTGTCTGATATATATTTTTTTTAATCATTATTGAGAACTCTTTTTTTGTTCATATCATATATCTGATATGCACTGATTGGGTCTTTAATTCAGTTTTACTGATCATAAAAATATATATTTCCAATAATATACAAAATACCAACACAAACATGCCAAAAATGTGGGTCTTAGGCCATTCTAATTGTCCAAACTGAGGTAGCCAGCTGCCTTCTGAGCCCAGCCATTTTATGCAAAGTTGCTAGTAATCATGAAACAACCCAAACTTTCCTGTCTGAAGTAACTGCGACAACAGAAATCCCAGTGTCTGAGTGACGCAACAGCAGAATGCGACCTGCAGAATAGCATTCCTGTCTGTCAGTTACTGTCCCAGTCTGTGGGCTTCATTGAAAGCGGCCCCCAACAACCACTTCAAACCAGTCGCCACCAAACACAAGGGTCGGTTTGTCTGTGTGTGTGGATGATGGGGTTATACTTCCTTTCCTTCAGCCCTGGCACTAAAACCTTTGCCGCCTCTAAAATCTACAGGAAACACATTCAAGTTTGAATACAGTCCCACAAACAATAGTTTTACGTGTTTTACTCTCAGTGTGGGCAGAGAAAGAAGCTTGTCCCTGAGGGTATAAATGATAGGATGTCTGTTTTTAAACTACTGGGATGTTTAAAGCCTTAAGTTATTAACGTTAAACCCACTTACACGAAGAGTAAGAGTAACGTTAATCACATGCAAACAGTCTCTATTGGCTGTTAACTATGTCATTCAATCTCTCACACTTCTCATTGGTTTCCCTAAGGCTTCACTAAAACCAATAATCATGTAACAATACATTTTATTTTCATGTAGGCTAGTCTCCAGTTACAGTATTGTGCGGGCAGCAGCCTGAGGGAAAAAAATGGACAACTTTCCATAAACAATTGTCGCCGACGGCAATAGAGAATGAAAGGTGTTAAATCGATACAGTAGAGTCAAAAACTCCTCTTTAAATGAATAATACGGGCTCTAATGAAATCATATGCGTCAGTGAAAATACTTCCTCTACCGCTAGCATCTCCTTATTCTCTCAACCCGAACGGTTTGTTTGTATCGCGTTTGCCAAATTAATCTAAACAAACTATAAACACGTTAATTTAAAGTCTACGATTTACGAAAACTTAACGAAACGTGTCGCAGACATTTCTATTCATTTTAAAAAGGAAACTTCAAGCACACAGAGAGAGCCTATAGCTGGCTAAGCTACATGTGACGAACTCCCACATGTGTCAGACTCAACTCAAACCTGTGGAAAAAAAACTATCAGCAACAGTCTCCAGCTTGAAATGCCTATATTAAAATGGTAAAATCAGCTGATATATATTTACAAAGGCAGACAGAGGAATCAGTACTAAATAAGCAATTATTATTATTACAATATTACTAACTGTAGGCCATAATCTAAACGAGCCAAATTGCTTGAAGTCACCTTGACGAAAGAAAATAGTCACCAGCACAAACACGCTCATGTCATTTGTCTATGACTGAAATGTGCTTTTTTTTACTCTCCACTGTGAAAATGTTGTTTCCATCCATGCCACAATAATTTCTGCTCGGTTTGTTGGTTTAAACTCGATGTTCTTAGTTGATAGAAGTTAAATGAACCGATCATTGCTGGTTGTAACTTTGAAACCATTGTGATGCTTACAAAGCTACGATCAAAATTGCATTTTCTGTTTTATTGGTTGGATAAATGCAAATTGTCCTTGCTGACCATTTCAGATGTAACGTTAGCTGACTGACATATTTCCTACACAGTAATAACATCCGTATAACGACCTTCAAAATAACCTTGTTTCTTTTCAAACACCCCCAGTATGGACCTAAACGTTAACATTTAAGTAAACAATTGATTAAATATACAAATATTTTGTGTAAAGCACTGTTTTCATGTTTTTTCCATTCATCCGTCGATGCCATTTCACCACCTTGTGGCTCATCACGCGTATGATTCACTGGCCAGTCCTTCTATGAACGTTCCCTGACTATAACTCGATTCTTTCGGCACACTCTATGCACTAGAACACGGTTTATCTATTGGCTTCGTTTATACGAATAACGTTACCTCAAATATGATAATCTAGTTATAACAGCAAGGCGCCATCTCGAGGCGTTTTTCCTCTTTGAAAACGAAAGTCACGACGCAGTCAGTCAGATCAAACAGGTGCTGAGCTTTTCCAAAGTCTAGAAACACTCTGTAGCCGTTTCTCCTGTCTTTAACGTTGGTACATATCAATATTAACATCTAATAAAGGAGAAAACTAGTTTAATCCAAGAGAAGAAGCGCTGATGAAACAATCTTGAGAACACTTACACCAACTGCCGCCTGTGCGTCCTAAAAATTCCTTCTTTTCAGAATTCCAGATAAAGCTCTTCCATCCACCGTCACCTTCTTTTTTTGCAGACATTTTCGGTATTTAGTTCCCTTTTTGGTGGTGTTTGAGCGGGCCTTGTGGACTTTACAGCGATGTTGTCCCCTTCCTTAGTGTTGTAAAAAAGGACAAAGTCGTACCCGGTACCTTTGGTTGTACCCACTCAATATATAGTCGAGACGAGACTCCGCCCATCGGCTCTTTTAATAAGTTACCTTCAAAAGAGGGAGGGCAGATTTTGACCAATCACAAGCCGCCTTGCTTTTGCGTAATAACTCGTAAACGGGGGTGGAATTCATACTCGGTTGAGCAGTTCAGTGCTGTTTCTTTCAAACTCTAAACTGTGTGCTTTACTCGATTATCTCCTTTACTGAACCTACGAATTAATGTCATACATAAATCCACCGGTATATTTTGATTGTTTGGACGACAATAATGTACTAAAGTGCTTTTTTGAACATGTAGGCTTGTCATAGTAGGCTACTACTGTCAGGGTTTTATGTGCATGTATAATGGTGGTACCATGTTATTCTTGGAGAGTACCATATATTATAAATACCATTATACATTATTTAATGTCAGAATACCATGAATATCAGAATATCATACTGACATCTGATACCATCACTGTAGGTATGCCTACTGCCTATAAGAGTATTTTTTGAAAGGGGATAGACTGTTTCTGCAGATCAACTGATCAGAAAGCAATTTAAGTGGTTGAATAACATTACTAACATTTGTTTTAATCATATAATTTACTCAAGTGGCATTTATGAAAGTACAGATGGCGCTATGATACAAAGCACACTTTCTTCTCTTTGTAGGTCTTCATTACAGAGATAAAATGTGTGTGTGTTGTTAAGGGGAGGAAACATTTCCCCAGTGACCTCTTTTGGAATACTCAAGTTCAAGTATGTGATCTGCGCTCCATTCAAGGTCCTTTGTGGGAGGCAGCAGAAGCAGAGGTGAACCCACCTACACCAGGCATGTACACATGCACTGAGCCATAGAGTTTCAGTCTCTCAATAGGGTATTTCACACAACAACAAAAAATAAATAACCATAGACAGGCTCTAACAAGTGCAGACAGTTCCTTCCTGCACACTGGGATTACTGGTTCTTTCTTTGAGTTTGGGGGGTCTGTTTGACCCCAAAGACCCATACATTACAGTTACATTTAATCAATCAGTTAAATGTAAATATGTATGTGTTTGGCACTTGAGTGATTAGAATGTGATGTTAGAACACCGCATGCTTAAAATGCTGTATCTCTTAATAAATCATCAGTAAATAGGTGCATGTATTGTTGTTGTGGGTGTGGAGCTTCAAACATGTACACACAGGTTATTCCACCAGGCCAATTATGACCTGCAATCCATATGATTCCTCTCACTGCAATACGTCTGTTTCTTTTGAAGCCCAAGGTACTTCCATTGAGAAAAGAATGAATGCATCATTGAATCCCTATTCTAGTGGTAAATGTTGTGAATGATCTAAAGGATTGATAGATTCATATGAAATCAGTAACACTTTTATTAAAAATGTTACAATGTACATTTAAGTTGCAAGCTATTTTGTTGCTATTGAGGTGGGATATGGGTACGTTTAGGGACTGGTTTGGTGGTAGGGTTAGGTTTAAAGGTGGGTTATAAGGGAAAGGTCAATACTGTAATTATATATGTAATTACAAAAAAATTATTACAGCTTTAATTACATGCAGAATGTTTTAAAAATATATAAGTACAATGTGAAAACATGTAAACAATAAATTAATTGTATCAAATTATTAATTCAGATGTTACTACATAGTTAAAGACACTTAATATAAAGTGGGGCCTAAAATCCTTATTCTTATACAAACATATATTTGTAATTTTAAAGGTTCACAAAAAATAAATTCTTCTGCGGAACAAAAAAGATATTTGAAGAATGTTTTTCTTCAACGCCATTGACTTTCATTTTATTGACCCAAAACACACACACACACACACAGACACGCACACATGAGACATTTTTTATCTTTTTTTGTGTTCTGCAGGAAAAAAACAAAACATATTTCTTGCAATGTTTGGAATGACATGAAAGGTTTACGTGAGAGGATCATTTACGTGACATAAACATCAACACAATTCTGAAGTCCTGCTGAGAAGGCAAGGGCTTATTTACATAGATCAGGCTATTGGCAAGTCCTCTGGGAGGTTCTGCATTCCGGTATAGGTTTGCTGATTGAATGTGGCAAGTGCATGAACTGCCAGATCCCAGTTCATCAACAATGCCATACCTGTGCAACGGGACGGAAAGATGGCATCTTCGTGAACACACTCGTCTGTCCCCCCTCCCTTTGACACTAAGTAAACTCTGCCATTACTTTCAGCTTCAAAACAACTCTTTAGCTGACAAGCTGAAGTGTAGATAGTGTGTTGAGCCCTTTGATGCCTGAACTATTCTTAGTGGTGGCTTTTTTCGGTGCCCTTTCCCTCCCAGTCAGTGCATCGTCGAGTATCCGCAGTGTTTTCTTGATCTGTGTGGAACACAGTTGTGATCCAATTAAATAAATCTAGCCTGATAGTTTGAAAGACTGCCTGGAGCTTTAGACGTTTGTAGAAAGCATGAAGTTTGTGGCCTCTTTTGTGTTTATCTTAATGACACTGGCTCACATTGCCAGTAGAGAGTATGGATGGTGATAAGGGTTTTTCCCCCTGGCCTCTAATGTGCCTGGGATGGATATCTCTCAACCTCAGCTGACAACGGTGTGCGCTGCAGTGACAGCAGTGTCAAATTCAGTGTAAATGTATAAGAGCTACACTAAATGACAAAAGAGAGGGTGACAGAACATTGTGATGTTGCTAAATGAAAGGATAGAGGTATTCATTTGTGCTTATAGTGCGTTAATTACGGTCTCAACAACACTCAAAAACTTCTGAATTGATATGTACTTTGAAAGATTTCTTTGGGTAAAACACTGCATCATGGTTTTGGTGGAGCTGTAGACTTCTCATGACACCTCTGTGTCATATTTACACAGAGCCTTTGCTCTGGAATGCAACCTCTGGCTGGAAGGTGGAACATTTGAATGACTAAGAATAATAAAATGACCACATTTATCCTCTCAGTGTAAACAGAGTTACACATCTGTAGTGTTTAGGCCACTTCTTGCTTCACGGATGAGTAGGGTTCATCCAAGTGAGCTGAAAAATATTTGTGTCCAGGGTAAAACAGTGAGGGTATTTTCTCAACATGATAAGCAACAGGATATATTTACTAAATTGTTTATTCATTGATTTTCTTATGTCAGGAGGGTAATATATGAAGATTTTGGCAGTGATTCAGCTACCTAATAACTATTCTATCATTTATTTTAATATGTTTTTAAAAATTTAACAATTTTATAAGTTTGTCACTGTGATCGCAAAGCTTTTTTTTTTTTGACCCTTCATAAATCATTCCGGTGTTCAAGAAACATTGGTTATTAAGTTTAAAACAGTTGTGCTGCATACTATTTTTTTAAGGAAACTATTTTTCACCCCCCTCAGGATTCTTTGATGAATAGAAAGTTCAAAAGAACAGCATTTATTTGTCTGCTTTATTTATTGCTGTGTGTTTTATCTCCAGCCATTAAGACATGGTATGAGTACAGCCCTGCAGCCATGGCCTTCATAATGAGAAACAACAGGTGTGGGAGAGAAGAAGAAAAGAAGATGAAAGCATTTTCATTTGTGATCTCAGATATTTGGACCCCACTTTAGACTACGTGAAAGTACACTACAGTCAAAAGTTTTGGATCGGTAAGATTTTTTTTATGTTTTTAAACGAAGTCTCTTCTGCTCACCAAGGCTACATTTATTTGAAATCCCCCCCATAAACAGTAATATTGTGAAATAGTATCACACTTTAAAACAGCTGTTTTCTATGTGAATAAATAGTCAAGTGTAATTTATTGTGATCAAAGCTGATTTTTTTTGCATCATTATTCCAGTCTTCAGTGTCACATGATTCTTCAGGAATCATTCTAATATGATGATTTGATGCTCAAGAAACATTTTTCATTATTATCAATGTTGAAAACAGGCATTTACATTTTTATTTCAGGATTCTTTGATGAACAGAAAGTTCAAAAGAACAGCATTTGTCTGAAATAGAAAGTTTTTGTAACATTATACCGTTTGGGGTCAGTAAGAATTTTTATTTATTTTATTTCAGTAAAATATTTTTTGGGGGAAATAAATAAAATAAATCAATTCTTTTATTCATTAAGGATGATTTAAATTAATCAAAAGTTACAGTAAAGACATTTATAATGTTTATAATGTAAAGCTGTTCTTTTGAACTTTCTATTCATCAAATAATCCTGGAAAAAAAATAGTTTTCAACATTTATTATTATAATGAATGTTTTTTTGTATCAAATCTGCATATTAGAATGATTTCTGAAGGATCATGCTGAAGATTGGAGTAAATATTTAACATTATTACTGGGGGGGTTGTATTTTTAATCAAATAAATGCAGCCTTGGTGAGCAGAAGAAACTTCTTTTAAAAACATTTAAAAAATCTTACTGATCCAAAACTTTTTGAACGGCAGTGTACATCAGTATTCTCACTGGTGCTATAACAACACAACTAGATGTTGTGCAAGCTGAGCATAGCAGGAAGCTGTTAGATGCTACTAAGATGTAGTTTCCATCACGTATGTTTATTCTTCTCTCTCGCCTCATGTTTCTATCAGGTCTTACTGGAGCCAGCAGGTCAGCGGGGTTCCTGAACTCATCTCCCCACACACAATTAGAGGAGCTATCTAGGAAGCGATGAAGAGACAGCCAGCACAGTGCGGGACACAGCCCGAGGGAAGTGTGGGCCAGACTGACAGCAAAATCAATAACCCTCCTGCTCCAAAAAAATGGCACGCTATTTACTGTATGCGCTGATTTACCATCACTTATATTCAAATATTGTGTGCATTTAAGTGAGTTTGAAGTTGATGCTGATGTGACTAAGCCTCTGTGAATACATTGTGCCAAGTATATTCAGTAAATGCAGGCTATTCTGTTGCCAGTTTAATAATCTGTTTTTGTAGTTATCTATCCATCAGAGCATAATGAAATTAGACCAACGGAAAGCACATGCGCTCCTTGTCTCTCAAAGATCACCCAACATCTGATGAAATTTGTGTCAGTCAAGAGAGTAATTCATACAACGCTAACTTAATCAAGGGTGCATCAACCTTTCGTATTAGTAAACAGCACACAGACATCACTGGAGCTTAAACAAAAAAAAATCTGCTATGGCAGATATGCTCACTTCTCTTTACAGACTCGTAGGCTGCTCCACAGTGACATGTGAGAGAAACAAAAGTCAATATTGTGCTTTCAAAAGAGTAAGTACTACAATTGGTCTTGATATGAAGGTAACCCACACCCCTCTGTGGTGCAAGCCACCGATAGGTGGAGAACACTTAGGCTCCGCCCTTGAGTGGTGGCTGTTTTAATGAAGCACTCTATTCACCAAGCCATGTGAGAACCCTAGTGGTTATTATGTGCTCACTAAAGGTCAGTGAGACAGAGGATGTCACAAGGTCATAGTAATCAATGGAGAAGAGTGAATGAAAGTGTATTTGAAAGACCATCATCAAATATTTTGACACAGTACAAACATTTATAAATATATTTATTTATATATACTTTATACTATTAATATACTTTATACTAACATTCATGTGGGGTCGGTAAGATTTTGAAGGAAAAAAAAATACATTCAAATTGTGAAATATTATTGCAATTGAAATGACCCGTTTTCTATTTTAAATTTAAAATGTATTACTGTGATGCAAAGCTGAATTTTCATCAGTCATTACTCCAGTCTCCAGTGTCACATGATCTTTCAGAAATCATTCTAATATGCTGATTTGGAGCTTAAGAAACATTGCTTATAATTATTAATGTTGAAAGCACTTGTGTGCTGCCTAATATTTTTGAAGAAACTGTGATTTCTTTGATTGTTAGAGAGTTCAAAAGAATAACATTTATTTGATTTTAAAAAATATTGTTACATAAATGTCTTTACTGACACTTCTAAACAATTTATTGTGTCCTTGCTGAATTTTTTTTTTTTAATCGTACAAACCCCAAATGGTAGTGGATGTAGTGTATTTAAAATGATGTACGCTTATTAGATGGCATCCAGTCATATCAGTGGCCTAGAAGCTGTTGTAGTAAAAGCTGAATTGCATCAATGGATGGTGGCAGCCATGTTGGGGTCACATGACCAGTCGAATACTCATTTTATAAGACCCCTATTATCAGACACTTTTATTGGTATAGAATTCGACCATTGTTATGATTGCAAAAATAATTAGATTAGTGTGCTATTCCGAATTAAGCGCCATACACAAAAATAAAACAATCATGGTTGACTAGTGCAATTCCATTTTGAATGATGCTGTATCCACACCAAGATGACATATCTGTCAGAACATCATTAATACGGATGACTGGGTGCACCTTTAATGTCCATAAAAAGAGCAGGAGTACTGTACTGAAAGTCAAAATAAGAAATATAGCTGCATATCAGGGCTTATGATTCACAATAGCTGCCTGTGACTTCATGATGGAATGATAGAAACATTAACATTTATTCATTAGCAGTCATCAACCCCCCACCCCACCCCACCCCAAGTGACTTACAAATGAGGAACTTTAAAAAGCAATTCACAGCAATATTCATATGTTCTATAGTGAGTGCCTTTGGTTTGAGATTTGGTATGTCTTCAAAAGGTGTCGTCAGCTGCATTTTGGCTGATGACTCCTTAGTTTGCAAATAGTTTTAGTTTTAATGGAAGAAGGTTTAGGGCGAGACAAAGAGATGGCGAGAGCCTTCTAAAAGTCTTCTGAGGCGTGATTAGTTTCTAACCCATCATGCTCTTCTCTCCCATTATTCCCCTGTCAAGGCAGCTTACAGTAAAAGGCCCACCGCCTTCACAAAGGCTCTCGACACTTCTTCCAAGAAACCGTGATCCATTGCTCTAATGAGGTGGGTGCCCTGGAGTCAGGCAAGTGCCTCTTTTTTTTGTTGAGAACCCTTTAATGCATGGTGGCCTTTTAACTCTTTTCTTTTAATACATCAGTGAATCTCTCTTAATCAAAACAGATCCAGAAGAAAAACAAGTCCTTGCTCTATTAAACTGCACTGCACTATTTTTACGGTATACACACACTGAATTCTTTACAGTGAATTTTATGTAACTGAAATACTCATGAGATTTAATTGTTATTTGATAGATTATATTATAAATATTAAATATGATTTAGTACATTTTCTAGTCATTACAAAAACGTCTATCACATGTAAGATTTCTGAAAATTTTCCTTAGTGACATGCTACTCAGTGACATGACATTATTTCACATGACACTTCAGTCATTTCCTGTATTATGTAATGGAGTTGAGGATTCATAAAAACAAGACTATGAAGTGACCTAAACATTTGTTGCAAACCTGGAAGATATCAGATTATTTACACTTATATGCATGAAGTCAGCCACTCCTCCTATTACTATTGTATAATATGATATTGAAAACCAAATAAACGTTTGCTTTGATGAAGCTATCGGAAAAAGCTCTGCGCTTAAGCAAATTGGCATGATGTAGCAGAAATAGCGTACATTTAAAGATGTATGAAGCTGGATCATGGGAGAATCAGTTATGAGTGGATGATGCCGCTGTCAGTAAAAAGTCCTGTTGAGTTTTGAAAGAAGTCTCTTATGCTCACCACAAGCCATTTAAAAGATACAGTAAAAACAGAAATATTGTGAAAAAATATTACAATTTAAAATAACTGTTTTTTAATATATTTTAATGGAAAAGCTGATTATTTTTTCAGCAGCCATTCTAAAAAATGCTGGTTTGTTTTAACCCAATTTTGGGTCAAATATGGACAAACCCAAAAGTTGGATCAAAAATGCAATTTAAAAATTTAACCCAATGGCTGGGTTTGTCCATATTTGACACAAAATTGGGTTAAAACAACCCAGCATTTTTTAGAGTGCATAATACATTGGTGTTTTATCAATGTTGAAAACTGTAATGAACTGTCTCTTTTGATCAATTTAAATTATTCATTTATTTTCTTCTTTTTTCTTAAATCTTACTATGTATAGGCATACAAAACAAGATAAACTAGGCAAGAACAAGTAGTGCTGGTATGTATTTGGGTCAAAGGGGTGGTGATGGTTGTGTAGATAAAGCCACACAAGAGGGAGAAACTGCCGTTTTTCTCTTCCTGAAAGCGTGCACTGCAGAGACAGAGTAACGTATCATAACCGCAAAAGGGGTTTCCGCAGCCACATGTTGTACCTTATTTCCAACCATATTTAATTGGTCAGGTTTCAAATGCTGTCAATAGGAGACGTTTTGAGGGACGCATGACAATCATTGAAAAGAGAAATAAGGATTCAGTTTTGTTGTGGTGGAGATTATGATTTGCAGGGATGTAAATGCATCTCTTGAGTGATGTGCAGCTTTGCTGTGAGTAAACAATGATATTTAAATAGAAAACAAATGAATGAAATAGTGTCCGTGTGTTTTTGTTTGCGCATTTCCTTATTTCTCTGTTTCTTGCAAGAACAGGACACACAATTTCATCATGAAGACACAATAAATGAATCACAGATGCAAAACTTTGAAAGGGAAGCTTTTGTAAATGTTTTTAATGTAAAAACCGTCTAAAAACAAGGGTCAAACATGGACAAACACAACTGGAAGTTTAAATGTTTTAATTGTAAACCCAATGGTTTGTCCATATTTGACCCAAACTCTCTGACACCTACATTCCCATTGAGTGGTGCAAAATCGTAACCGTTATCACCCTTTCTTTCCTTATTCTTCTCTTATTGTTCACTCAAATCTCCTCAAGAGCAGCTTTTGGTGTTATGGTTTGTAAATGAGATGGCTCAGTTGTGAAGGTGATTAGGGGAACTAAATCTTTTGGCCATTAACAGCTTTTTAGGTTAGCGTTCATTAACTTTTCTGCACCTCTGCCAAAGACAGTACGCTGACCCACCAATCCACTGTAAAAGTAAAAATGCAGCTTTGCAAATCGAGTGATCAGTCAATCTCCATTATGGAACATGGAAGAAATATATTTTTTTTAAAGTTTATACATACTTGTGAGTTATAAACTATATTTTATGCAAAATGTCTGTGCTGCAAGAGTTGAAATGTGATAATTCCCTCTTTATACAGATGTTCTCAAACACATTTGCTTTCTGCCACAAAACGTTTTGTGCCCATATAAACTATAAGGAAGACTAGTACTTAGCCATGTTGCTTCAGTGCTGTCCAAAGCAGAGGTGAACTATTCCTTTATAAAAAGGGAAATGGCAGTTGATGTTGTTGTTGAGTTTGGATTCTCTGTGTTGTTGTTTTTTATTTGTGCCTTGAGCTGCTAAACATTACTGGTGCCCAGTAAAACTACAGGACAAAATAACAGGAGAGAATGAATGAGATAAATTAACACACAAGTTTGAATCCCACTGTCCCAAATAAAGGTGCTTTTAATGGAATGATCCATCTAAAAATACACATCTCTGTGATCTGCTCCATTTAAACTGATATGAAACTCAAGATGTGACTCACACACTATTTCTGAACATGTGCAGTTATTTATTTTTATACACTTTGAGAGTGGCGTTTCTCCAAACAGTTCAAAGTCACTGTGCCAGATGAGGACAGACAGAATTCATCTCTGACTGTAACACAGGTTTGAACTGAAATGTATACCAAAATGTGGAGTTTTTTTTTTTTTGCATCCAGATGTATCCACGCTTCTCACTGTGAAATTTTTTTTGTTATTGAAATAAAAACAGAACATAATTTTTTTTACAGTAATATGTTATTTTTCGCAAGTAAAGATATGAATTATTAAATTGCAGATAGCTGCAAACATTTGGGGAAACTTTTATTCTGTGCATTAATACAGGAACTAGCCTGATACTCCTGTTTCAGAGTATTATGAGCTTTTTATGATTTGTTTGCAGGTTTGGTGAAAGGCCTAATACACAGCACTTGTAATGTATATGTAATTTCTGTCAGGACCACTATCGTCAAATACGATTGACAATTATATAGTTTGGATTGGCGGTATGGTTCTGTTCTGAGCGAGAACTCCCTGCGCATCCAGCCTGGATAAGCACGGATAAGAGCAATGAGAGCAGCAATAACCCCCCTTAGGGTAACAGAACAGAACCAACATGAATGTATTGCAGATATCATCGAAACTGTCATTATTGGTCTTTTGTATAATATAATTATCCCAGCTTGATTCACACAGGGAGAGTAGAGGGTCTAACCGCAAGCAGTACTTTTATTCATAGAAAAAATAACAACACTTGGAGAACTGAATGGGTGACCTGCTAAAACTGACCTTCAACTTCCATCGAGATTCTGAAGTGTGCATCCACTGGAGACTTTACTATTAGGCCATGGGAGAGGATTTGTGAATGGCAGTGAAGCGACCCAACTGATGCCATAGGTTACATGAGTGACATCATGGCAGATGTAGTACGTTCTATTTTCATTCATACTAACACACATTCAAACTATATATAGAACATATTTTATATCAGTCGCAAAGTAAGTTTCAAACCAAATGTACCTACTATCAAGGGACTAAACAAAGAAATGACACTCAAAGCACATAATATATAATATAATATAATATAATATAATATAATATAATATAATATAATATAATATAATATAATATAATATTCTCTGCACCCTATCCCATTTCTATTATGCATTATGTTGTGATGCAATATTGCAGCAGTGTTAACTTATACTGTCAATATTTGTTGTAATAACTAGTGCCATATGCCTGGACTGTTTTATGTTACTGCTTTAGGTGTAGTGTTACATGTTTGCACTGTGGTTTATGTGAAGAAGAAGAAAACGTCATGTAGTTTCCTCCTGTACAATGTAAATATATCGACTTTGACTTTGGCTTAGGTCTTCAAATGGTCATTTTTGCCTTTGTAGCTCTGTTAGTCACTATGCCAGTACAAAGTTTGCTTTGCATCCAATCATTGATAAGACAAGTTAATTTTTAAACAGAACACTATGATAACTTAAAAAACTCTGCAGAAGCCCTAAACACTGATTGTTATCTGAGCTCCAGAGATAAATGTTTGTGTTTTACAAGATTGTGCCTAAGACTTATCTCTGAGATAAACTTTTAGGGGATCAAAGGCTTACAGCATCTGATGTGGCCTGACATACTAAATAATCTGTTTTTATTGTTACTAAATATTATTTACAGCAATATTTTGGGTTTTAAAATAAGGATATTGGATGAACTGGAATAAAACTGCAATACAAGTGCTCTGCAGTCGATTGAACTGAAAAAAGAGACTGTAATCATGCAGACACATGCATAACACAATGTTCCTCTGATATTAGTGACCTTGAGTAACTTGTGAGGTAGAGGTCACTACCATTATTCCCCATTCTGAAAGGTTATTGCTATTTAATATGAGCATACTTTGTATAAGTGTTAGATAACCTAAAAACTATTACCTGCAATTCTTACTTATACTTTAATAAGGCCTGATACAATCTTTAAATCTTGTTTTGTTTGTGTTACTTCATGTATTTAGGTTAAAATCAGAGATGTTGACATTAATTAAATCATGTAAACAACTTTATAAATCATGTTGAATATGGTTCATGTGGGTCCTCTACTTTACCTAACTTTCTTGATTGATTATATAATCGCAAAATCTAATCTATATTATTACTCAGCAATATTTTTAATGGATATATAGTGCAATTAAAACTACTTACATAGCCTACATACATACATACAATACATACATCACATAAAGCAATAGCAAATGTCTGCTGCATGATTGTTTATTTCGACGCAAAATGTAACTTATTGCACAGCTCTATAAAATTGACTTTTAACAGCTCTAAACACACTTGATAACACTTTTTTAATAACTGCATAAGCATTAGTAAACAGTTAATTAATCGTTTATAAAGCAGTAATAGACATTTATAAGTACAGCTATAAAAGCTTTATTCTTGATTTATAAGCATATCTATAATGTGTTTACTAATTGTATTTTCATTCTTTATTAATGATCAATTTATCATTTCTAAATTATGTATTGCATTATTTTATTTATTGCATTACCAGTTATTTAGGAGTTGTATGTGGTTCATAAGTAAGAAAGTGAAAATTAGAAAGTGTAATTAAATGATTAATAAACTGTTTAAAATGTACTTTCATACATCTTATTATTCAGACATATAGTTAGTGCATTAATAAATGCTCTATTAACATGTATTCTTCCTGTAATTCATGGTTTATTCAGGTATAAAGCATTTAGTAGTGGTCAGTTAACTATTTTTGTGAGCTCATCTAAAGTGAGGACTATTTATGCCTTGTAAAGCATTTACAAAGGAGATTTAAAGACTCAGTTATCTTCTAAACAGAAAAATGAAACAAACACAACACAGTAATACAAAACATAGAAATATTTAAGATGTATGAATTTACATTTTAAGTGATCTTATGAACCACTGAAAACTCCTAAATAACTGGTTTGTAAATAATGCTATACTTCATTTAGAAATTATAAATTGATCATTTATAAAGTATGAAAAAAAAACAATTATTAAACACATTATAGATATGCTTATAAATCAAGAATAAAGCATTTATAGCTATAAACTGCTTGTTAATGTCTATTAATGCTTTATAAATTATTAGTTGTTTACTAATGCTTAATTAATGCTTAGCTTGCAGTTATTATAAAGTGTTACCAAACACTTTATTTAACGGTATCTTTGTCACACGTTACACATATGTAATTAGATGCAACTAAACCTGAACAAAAACCCTAATCTTTACACTCTGTTGTTAATTGATATTACACAGTAAATGTATAATTACGCTGTTGTTAAGAGTAAGACACCTTAAAATAAAGTGTAACCAAAACTATATAAGTACGTATATAAGTACTGCTGGTCATCTGTCATGGGCATTTCCCTGCCTATAGCCCAAGACCCTGGGATAGTCTTCAGTATCCTTGCGAACCTATGACAAGCAGTTTGGAAAATGGTTGGGCGAAGATTATTCTTAATTCAATTTTGTAACTGTAACCCTTTTGTTGTAACCCTATTGTTACAGTTGGTAACCCTGTGAGTGTGAAATACATTTAGTAAAAAACATAATTTTTTATAAAAGTACTTAATAACGGTAATACATAAAAGACCTGGTCAAATATATTATTTAAAATGATTCATGAATCTGAATAAATTTGGTTATAGCCTATAATGAAGTAACTCTTAAAGATCCAGATCAGCTAGAAATAGTTATTTGATGTAACAACTATCCATATTTACTTTTTACAGTGTATATCATTGAAAATAACTAATTTTCTTAGTCCAAATTTCATGGAAAAGTTCCTCATTCCATCTTACTGTTTAACACAATGAAAAAAAAAACTTTCTGTTTACACAAAAGTCTGGCCATAAAGTGAGATTTTTCTTTAAGACGTCCAGCTCAGGGTCTACGGCAGAGTTTGGGAGGAGGCTGGAAACATCCTCCTTAACCATACAAAAAAAGTTCAATCCCTGACCATAACTGTCTCATTTTGAAAATGATCACCCCTGGATCCGGACACAGAACATCTGGACAGCACATCCCAGAGAGCCTTTAAGACGGAGGAAGCGTTGAGAGGTTCCACAGAGTTTCACTTCAGGATGAGCTCAGCACATGTTCTGCAGGCTCTGTGCCTGCTGACGCTTTTCTCCACGGTCAGTTCTCAGCAGGGCGACATGTATGAAACCGGTGAGGATTGGGTGAATACCTGGCGCCAGGGCTTCAACTTCCAGTGTCCCCATGGTGAGGCATTAGTGGCAATCAAGAGTTACTTCAGTGAGAAAGAAGGCTCGGACCGCCTGTGGAACTTTGAGTGCCAGAGGACTCCCTACAACTGGGGAGAGCCTAGCGAGTGCTGGTGGGACGATATCAACAGAGCCGGGATGGAATGGTATGTCTGTATGTATGTGGATGCCAGTGTCCTGTCAAACACCAGGTCGATGTGGTTCTATTATGCCTTTTAATGCTATTATACAAAACACATTTGTGAGTATGTTTTAATAACATTCACTGTAGACGAAAAGACCATGAAAATGACACCTTGATGTTTCAGTCAGTCTAATTTTTTAAATGTGTTACATATATATACATATAGAATATACAGTAGATGGAACTAAACAGAATATTTTTGTCATTTTTGCCAACATTTTTTTTTAATACTGCAAAAATGCATAATTATTAATTAAAATGATTATTTAAGAACTTCTCACAGTTTCAAGTGTCAATGCTTATACATGAATGAAATACATGATAAGGAACAGTTTATCAGTTTAACAGTTTATTTTTGTTTTTTGATTGTAACCATTTTTGATAGAATCATTTTTGATATTCTGCTACACAGATATCTCAATCTCAAATATGTTGTTTTGTATAATAACATTTAGAAAAGACAATGAAATTACATCCTGGTCAATCAATATAATTTTTAAACAGTGCGTTTAATTTGATAGAGAATAAAGATTATATATATATATATTATTATTTTTTTTTTTTTTTTTTTGCAGTGTCCAGGGAATAAACATAAATGAATGAAAGATGGATTTATAAGAAATCAGCTTTTGGACAGTTATCTGGAAATGTCTGATACTACACAGAAATTATTTGTGTTGCAAATATTTTTCTGAGAACTCCTAAGTTTTGGTTTGTGTATGCTTGGTTTATACTAAGTAAAGTGGAGAGCTCTCTTGCATGTATGATCAGACTCAGATGTGAATGTTTACTGAAAGCACTAATGCTAGCTTTCAGTGTTGAGTGCTTGCTTTGACAACATCATGATCATTTGTTTGTCAAGGAGGAAACAATGCAAGTTTCTTAAATAGGACTGGAGAGAGACAAGCAGATGTTTGGGCCAATTCAGATTTCATAAGTACCATTTAATCCTTGCCTCAGGTCAGCTTTTCTAAAAAAAACAAAAACAGAAACCACAGAAGAGATATAATGGCAACACTTACGTTTAAGAGCCTTGTTTACTGCCAAAATGAAACTTTAACAATCTGCCACAAATATACCTCAGACATGTTTGAATGCACATTTGTGAATCACTTCAGTACTATGACATCTTATTTATAAAATCACTATGGCATTCCAAATTTAAGTTGTGTTGTATTAAATGTTGTACTTTGGGTTTCTTGTTCCCATCACAGCAGAACATCTTGGACTCATCTAGATCTGGCATGTTATTATTTCTTCTTCTCTTCTAATGAACTGTCATGTGGTCCATCCATTCACGCTATTTCAATTATATCTCTCAGATAAATAGAGACACACAAAAGCATTTCAACAGAATATGAATGAGAAATAGAATGCTGAAGTGTCATTTAACTTGATAATATAAATTGAACAACAAAGTGTCTGTCAGTCAGCTTTCATCCAGGAAGCACAAACACTTGAAATGGAGAAATTAGACTAAATGACTTGGTGCACAGAGCACAGCCATTATAAAAAGTAATTGAGATGATAAACATAATTTTGATGTTCTTGTCATATAAACAGGCCTTGATATTAAAGCTTGACAGCTCTGTCACATTGATGGCAAACATTACAACATCACAGTCTCTAGTACGTGCAGTTATGACTGTCGATTACTGCTAAACCAACTTAACGAAATGTCCGATGCAGTATTCTCTCGTTTTTGCCATGGTAGAGACACTATAACTTCTCAGGGCCGATTATTTCACCCTGTTGCTTGAACTGTACTGAACAGTCTAAGCTTTGTTGTTTTGAACACATTCAGGATTAAACTTTTCCATAAATAATAAGCTCATTCTGTACTCACAGTGCTGCAATGCCAGGACACTCTATGAATGGATATTTTGATTATTAATAGCTGCTGCCTTGATATAAAAACATAAGGCTCAAACAGAAGGTATAAGCAAAAGCTGGCTACTTTCCTTGTCACACACCTTTGACATGCTTGGAACAATAAGTATTATGAAAAGATCTTTTTGTCTAACTGACTCACGTGTTTGACAATGCAATAGTCTTTCCTGCATCTAGAGTCTGGTTGGCCACAGGAATGTGAATGTTTGCCCAGAACAGTCCAACATGAAAAATGATTCAGAGCCCTCTCATGTTTTCCCAATAAGCATAATGTCTTGATGTGAGATGGTTGCCTTATTTCTTCCTCTATTTTGTGGTGTAACACCATAAATTTCACGGTAACTTCATGGCTAGAAAGACCCTTACTATGACTTACAATCCATGTGATTCTCATAACAAAAGTGACCTTATTTCTCCAGCTTGTGAAAAGTGTAGTTGCTGCGATCAGTCTCTGAGGGCATCTGAGGGAAACAGCGCTAAGGGCCAGTCAGTGTTCCAAGTTCTCTCTCCCCACTCCAAAAGGAATGGGAGTATTTTTTCCAGTGGGTTAATTAGAATCAGTATAGTTTTCCCTGATCTACTGCCCACCTTGTGAGATTTCCTTAGAGCCAGTGCCAGTGACCTCAGCCCCCTGCCTGCTGCTCACTGCTAGAATCTTGTGAGGGAATATTGTCTGCCAGTCTTACCGCATGCTGGGAATTTACAATCAAGAAATCATATTATGTAGTCTTATGCTCTTTAGATAAATTTCACAAGTTTTGGACTGATAGCCATGCCCAAAATATATATTGGTAATAAAGATAAAATATGTTCAATAAGCTTTAGTTACTTATATTTCTTGATATATATTTAGGCTATTTTAAATATAGTTTATAATTAAAAAAATAGAAATATATTTATATTACCCAAAATATATTTAAAACATTTTTTTTTTTCAATTTTCCCAAATCCAAAAGGTAATTTATTGTCGCTTGAAGTACATTTTACATATATTTTAACAATTGACGGTTTAATCAAAATATATTTTCAATTTAAATATATAGCCTATCCCTAAGCTGCACTGTTTACTATTTTTTTTGACAAAGTTTTAGCGGGCATTATCCTGTAACTTCAGTTGTTTACATTACATAATTTAAATATATGCCTCTAAACCAAGGACTCTCCTTTAAGAGAATCTTCTTTCCTGGCTCCCTCTTCACATCTGTTTGCACTAAGGCAGATGACATTCTACTGGGAGAAGGCTCTGGCCGACTTCCTATTGGTGGAATGGTTGCCCATTGCGTTAGTGTTGCTATGACAAAAGTCTGGCACTGCTGGTGGCTGGGAAGCAGTGCAGAGCTCATGATTGTGTCCCTGTTGTGATGACAACAGTTTGTGCCACAAACAAGTAGTATTTACAAACCTGTATTTACAGAAAACCTTAAAATCTCCTCAGGGGTGACATTTGCGGAGTTAACAAACTTGAATGAAAGGCAACTTAAGTCTTCTAATTATTGATTGGATAAATCAATTTAAAATTGCTTGTAATGGCATGTAAAAACTCATTTAGCTCACTAGCCATGACAGACGAATCATCTACTGTAACAAACATAAATGTGCTATTCAATTTGCTATTCATAGTCAATACTCAAAGTTTATCATACCTGTGGAAGTTTAATTACGGGTTAAATGTGCTATAAAATAAATATTATGGGTGATGCATGAAAAGTTATAAAATAGGTCCTTGAATAAAATTAAGGCCACCGATAGACTGGGTCTGTGTCCTAAATCGCATACTCTCTTGAGTAGTACTGTATGTAATATATGGTAATACAGTATAAAACAGTACTTTTGCATAGTTTGAGCTTGCTGTTTATTTATTTTTTTATTTATCCTTTATTTAACTTGCTGTTTATTTATTTTTTTATTTTTTAAATTTATCCTTTATTTAACCAGGAAAAGCCCATTGAGATTAAAAATCTCTTTTGCAAGGGAGACCTGGCCAAGATAGGCAGCAAAATTACATCACATCATTTCATACATACAAAGACACACAAGAAACATAAAAATAATAACAAATAAGATGTTTAATAATAATTTGAAACTTAGCAAACTGGCAGCCCAGTATGAAAATATTAAACTCTGTCATGGAAACTAGCATGTTTAAACCTTAATTAAACAATTTAATAATCAATTAGGAATTTATACCTGTATGAAAGTTATTATTATCATCTGGCGAGACGCGGGATTTCATTCAGTGGGACCGTCACAGTGCATTACGGATAGCTCTTAAATGTACACTTGTTATTGCGTTGCATTATGGGATCGAATGAGTGCACTCGATAACATCCACTGTGGTTTCGGGCACCACTACAAATAGCTGTCCCTTCAAATAGAGCCCTATTTAAGGGTATGGGGGGCCGTCTTTATGAGTGACTCGTTGAATCAATCACTCAACCGATTCGATCAACAATGCTGATTCTTTCTGGAATGAAACAAGTAAATTGTTTCTATGAATGAGTCATTGAGTCATTCACTCAAACGATTTGATGCAATGCATGTTGAGGAAAAAAAAACACTACTGTGTGTTGATCACTGATGGGATTTTTTTATTAATTTCATTAGCAAAGCAAAAACAGACTAAATAACTGGCAATATTTTGTCTAAAATGTGAATTTTAAATGTAAACTTCACAATTATTTAACCGTTGTTCAATAGCAATATCTCACGTGCAGTCGTGCTGTTTTTTTCCCGAATCGGCCTGCAGTCAAATAACTTCTATTATCTAGAAAATTCTAAAGATTAATTTGAAGGTCCTCATTTAAAAACCCTGCAAAATGGAACAAATGGAGCCAGACAAAGGGACATAACTTCATGCATGTTTGTCAGGCACACGTTGCTCTTGCTGTTTTAGTCAGCCCTTTGGTATAAACAGGAAGATGCACACAATACAAGGTCAATAGCTAATAGCAGGCACACCTCACAAGACCACATGCCACATGTGAGACAGTTTCTTTCAATCCACGGAATACACAAATATTCTAAAGCTTTGTTTCGAAGGATTCATATCAATTTAACAAATAACTAATGTCTATTGTTCAGCCTCTTCGCTCTATATAAAAGCCATATTTGTACTGTCCACAGGTCCTCAGTTTGCACTAACAATGGGCTGGTTGCTGGCATTCAAAGTCAGTACTTTGAAGCGGTTCTGGATCGAGAATGGCAGTTCTACTGCTGTCGATATGCCCGCAGATGCCCGTATTCCTGCTGGTGAGTCTTGAAACCAAATGGAGATCTAATCATACAAGTTAGGGGAATGTGATTTCACCGAATACAACATGTTCCTGGATCAAATCCCTGTTGGAACAACTTTCCAATCAACCAATCAGATTTGTTTGTTTACAGTTTATGTCAGGTTTAGGCTTACAGAGTTAGATTGTTTTCTAACCCTCATTTAGATCATTTCCCTCTGTTTTTTTGGGATAAATTATAGGTATACGCGGGATAGGATTAAGACTAAATTTTCAGACAGAAATATTGTTCCAGGATCAACAAAATATATTGATCCAAAACATGCTTTACTTGGCAAAATCACGGTTACCAAAAAACCTCTACACATACACACATCAGGTTATAATAGATATTAGGATTATGTGTCCTCTGGTAATTAGATTAAAACTGGACAATATAATGTCTTTCAGATCATTTATAACCTTCCTTTTAATTGCATTTTCATGGTTTATGCACAGGAAGACGTCTGATGTTCCAGAGCACCACAAAGAAGAGGGAGAGATGGTAATTCCCAGTTACGGCTACTTCATAAGGGGGGCTCAAACTACTTTCAGTGGTGTACTGAGGTTTGTGAACACTTCATCTTCTTTTGCACTTGGAGCTGGAGGTTTTTTCTGTAATGCATTTATGTCAAAATAACATCCATTTTATAACAGATGCATGCATTGTTTTATTGGCTGTTAATGCATTCAAAATGGGTTTAATTATGTGGGAGCTAAGAGCCTTTTTTTCAATGCTTTGCAGGGATCGGCAGTGGAAATACATCTTGTGCCGAATGACAGACTTTGATTGTCAATTTGAAAACTTCTAGACTGCATTCATCACTTAATGTCCTTATCGACACATCTATGCTAAACGAGCACATGAACGTCACCACAAGAGCATTTAATATAGCACTCACAGAAAACATATATGCCATTCTCCATTTTTTTTTATTTGCTTAAAGGGGTGGTAAAGTATGATTTCACTTTTCCAACTTTAGTTAGTGTGTAATGTTGCTGTTTGAGCATAAACAACATCTGCAAAGTTACAACGCTCAAAGTTCAAAGCAAAGGGAGATATTTGCTTTTAAAGAAATCGTTTTTTTAAGGACTACAACAAACGGCTGGTAGGGACTACACGACATTCCTCCGGGTTTAGTGACATCAGCAAGTCTAAAATGTACATAAACCCCGCCCCCGGGAACACGCAGTTGAGGGAACAAGTCAAATATTTGTATTTGTAATATTTGTATAGTATTTTGTCACAGAAGTGAGTCAGCTCAAACTTTAGCATCCATCTTTTCACATGCAATCGAAAGTCACTCTGTGTGCATCTCACAACAGTTCCTATACGAGCGATTTATAGATTACCATGACAGAATATGCTAATTGAAGATAGTTAACGCCACATCAGCAACATAAATTCATCAACTAACCTTTCAGAGACGTCCTGTTGCATTCTACATGTTGTCTCTCCATCTTTGTCTGACTCCGTTTTGACATTAAAGACAGTTTAATTGACAGTTTCTGTCATTTTAGTGTGTCTGCATGAGGTAATAGCAGCTGCTAACACACACATGAGCTCTTGAAACCCCGCCCTCTGCAGCAGCTCATTTGCATTTAAAGGGCCAGACACAAAACGGTGCGTTTTTGCAAATCCTCAAAAAGTGACAACTTTAACATGCTATATAAAAATATCTGTGGGGTATTTTGTCCTAAAACTTCACATACACACTTCTGGGGACATCAGAAATGTATTTTACATCTTGTGAAAATGGCATTTTACCACCCCTTCTTTAACAGTAATGATTGTTTTACTCTGTCTGTAAGTGAGCATGGACTGCCACTTTCTTATATTTTGCAGTTATTTCTATGTTTACAAATAATCTGTAATCATTTTAAAATAGAAAATATCCAACAAAAGGGAACACATTTTTTTTTGTATATTGTTGTGTTTTATGAATAAGCTGCACATACATTTATGTTATGCAACCATGTAATAAAACTGCATGAAGTTAACAGTAGTTTGAACACTTTGAATATCACTCAACACTTATATAGCAGTGTAACAGTTTTATTTTATTACATTACCACACTAAAAACACCTTTGCTGACAATTAAAAAAATGTGCCATCAATTTTGCAATGCATTTTTGAATGGTTGTTGAAGAATTTCAAAAGACTATTTTGGTAAATTTGTAAATCAAGATCAAGACTCAGATGAAGCCTTAAAAAATACTGAATTCTTTGGAAAAAAAATAAAATAAAATAAAGCAAAGGTTTCTCCCATGGTCTGCTTGTTTTTTTCCTCCTGCATTGTGCAACACTCATGACGGCTGTTTACCTCTTTATCATTTCTACATCTGTTTTCTGCTTTTCTTGAACAAGTTATTTATTTTTCCAGCGGATGTGGCCAGATTACATTGGATCTCTGTGTATATGTGTAAATATGCACAGATATATTTGTAGGTGTTTATAAACAGCTTCATTTATACATCATCTACTTCTTTTTGAGCTATGAGAGTGTATGATAAATTGCAGTTATTCCTACAGAATTATGTTTTTGCATTACTTTGTGTATATATAATGTTCCAAAGATCAAATCTGTATTTTTGGTGAGCACAACATATATATAAAAAAAATCTTACTGAGCCCATTCTTTGGAATAGTAATGTGTATAAAAATTTAGATGCAGACATCACTAAAAATAACAATAGCGTCCAGTTCAGTTGAGTCAGATGTTAATTCAGTTCAGCCAAGGATTTGTCGGACTGACTCAAGCAGACAATTCGTCTTTTTAAATTATTCATTAAAAGAACCAAACTCATAATTTGGTTCATTCATTCAGGAATCAGACTACTCTTGTCAATCTATGTTTTTGATTCCCTAATAAACACCAGCTCATAACAAGAATAGTTTGTTCATGAATCGGAGAACACTGATCGTGCTATATGTTTTTGCGTGGAGCCTGCAAGGTCAACCAAGTAGAAATTTACTGCCATTATGACACAGTACTACGCTATTCACATCCAATAAACATGGCACACTCACATTCACAACTAAAAACAAATATGATGTGTCTTTTACTGTGGTGCTGAAGATCCCATGCTGAAAGGAGGTGCGGGAAACACTGATGTGTGTTTGTGCTTGGCCTGGGTGTGTCTTTCATAATGAGTGAGACAATGATATGTTGGATAAGCGTGTTGGGGATTGATTGAGATTGTGCCCGGGACAGTTTCTATTTCTGGGTACAATCTTGTTGGAGTGGGTCAAACTGACCTTAATTGGATTCAATACAATTCCACAAAAATCACACTTTGAAAAAAAGAGAAGAAGCCCACAATCAGTTACAAACCATTAACTTTTCATTTCAATACTTTTCACACATTACAAAGCATAAATATCTGAATTTATGATTTATAAAAATGTTTTTAACTACTGATTTTAAGAATGCCCCTCCCCCACACCTGTTGAATGTTTGCCATAACATATTTATAACAATAGTCTAACCTAGAGTAATCTTGACAAACTATAAACCACTTGAATGCTTTCAGACTCTAGTTTTCATATTTGGTGACTATTTTCAAAAGAAATGCCAGAGCAATAGACAAATAGCGATAGATTGTCCATTTGTGATTTTGTTTTGTTTATGTGGGTTTTAGAGGTTGAATTTATATCAAATATTAGCAATACTGACCAAACTACTTCTAAATAGATTGTCTACTTCGTAAATATTTAGAAAAATATGGAAACCATATTTGGAAATGGAGTCCTTATATGGTCACCAATGGTTTCTGGAAAAGTTATACTTCACCTAAAAAAATCTTACTGAATGCTCATTTATTGAGATATCAACCTAAAATTTGGCACAGAACTGGTTCAAATGTTTGGCTTTGATTGTCTTGAAGTTTTAGATTTGAACATGTTTTGTAAAATATATATTTTATATAAAATATAAAAAATATATAACATTTTCGTAAACCAAAACTTTATAACTAGTGAAGTGAAGTGTGAAAAAATACCAAACTTAAGTCTGTGCTCCAAAGTATTCAAGATTTATAACAATTTTAAGTTGGAAAAGTCCTTTTCATGTCTATGTTCAAAAAGAGGGAAAGACAGTTAACAGGTTAAACAGTTTTGTTTTCATGAACATTGTCACCAAACTCAGACAATGGTGCTTCAGGACTTTGAAGAGCCCTGACATATACAACAAATAAATATTTAAATTTTTGCTTTTGAACAGCTGCCTATAAGGACCGAATTGAGCCACGATTATCAAAATCGTATTAAAATCCTTTATGCCTATTCTTCCCCCATGTATCATTGAGCTTCACAAAAAAGGAACAGGACACAAAAAGATAGCGAAGGCACTAAATGTTGCTAGAGACACAGTTGGAAGCATAATTCCTGTAACTTTTCATAACTTTTCAACTTTTCTGGTTATACATCTCATTTGCAGAAGGTCATTACAGCAAAAGGGAGTTCTAAGATGCTTTGCCATGAAGGGGTCAAATAACTTTGAGACTGCAGAAGTCATTCAAAGTTGCATTTTCAGTTGAATTTGGGGAAACCATTTGAAACATTTGTTGTGTTGAGCTATTTAAATGACTTTTGTTTGATTTTTTCCATTGCAAACAGCTGACAGTCTGTGTCATATATGTGTGTACATATATACACACATTTCTCAGCCATTTTGGTTGAGCACTTGCAGGGTTAAGGAGAGGGTCACTGAGCCAGATTCTGTCCAGCAGTCTTTCTACTCCCCTCTACTGTAGACGTGGTTGGGTGTAAGCCAGTGGCTCTCAACACTGTTTATTTATGGCAGCTGCCGACTTGAGGCATGGAGCCAAGCATCACAAAATGACATGGCTGTACCCAAGTCAAGCCTTCTCTTTGGGGACAACCGACACTGTCTGTGACTTACTGTGCACGTCTACAGGAACACACCACTGCAGAGGGTTCAGCAGGTCAGGCCACACTTTCATTCAGGCTGCTTTGCTGTTTTCTCCCGGCTTCTTTCTGAGTTTTAATTACACAGGGTTACATACATGCATTATCAATAGCCAAATTCTACTTGAATGGCAATGTTGTAATTATGGTTGTTTGCAGGAACAAGAATAAAACTTTGTTAGAGTGGTGATGGGTTTTGGAAATTGCGCTCAGCTGTAATTACGGGATAAATTCGATGAGACGCCAGATTTAAGAGCAGGCGAAAATAAACAGATGCTAAATCCGATGAAAGCTTTGAA
Organism: Phoxinus phoxinus; assembly: GCF_949152265.1. Lineage (NCBI taxonomy): Eukaryota > Metazoa > Chordata > Actinopteri > Cypriniformes > Leuciscidae > Phoxinus > Phoxinus phoxinus. The sequence goes on from NC_136886.1 coordinate 16,657,405, forward strand.
AAAAAAAAAAGGAGTTTACTTCTTAAGACAAACAGATTTAGCCAGTAGGGTGTTCCAGAAGATGTTGACATTTAAATTATTTGCTTTTGTGTACTGTAAATTGAAATGCATGTTTAAAAATAGATTAAAAAAAGAAAATGAAAGGAACTCTCTGTCTCTCTTTTTATTATGTCATAAACTTCATAATTGTCATGCGATAAACAAGGTGATGGAGCCAGTTGAATGCGCTTTATTACAATCAGAGGTAATACATACAAAGGTTGTTGATGAAGAAGGAGAGTAGATCACAATAACATCAAGCTATAAATAACACCTCTGATAATAATCTTTCCTTGCAGATCTCTTAGAAGAAGAAAAGGATTGCATGCAAAGCATGCGGGTCATACTCAGACGAGACAAGACAATAGGGGTGAGTTGAGGATGAGTTTACAGTCCTTGATTGGAGTAGTGATGCAGGACATTACTCCGGCGAGCGTGACAATAATATCATCCAAAAAAAGCAAACAAAACTTGAAACCACATAGGGGAGCCAAGGGTTGATTAGAGGTCTTTTTTTTTAGTTAAAATTTGGTCAAAAAACAAAAATTTCAGATAACTGAGTGCAAATAGAAATATTTCTTGAGTAAAAAAAAAAAAGAAGAAGGAAAAAAAAAAGATACATTTAGTGTCTCAAAATATTTATTGGTCGTTGTGCCAAATTAACCAACCCTAACACCAATAATATCATAATATAATATAAAATAAAATAAAATATAACAGTAATATTTAACATTTAACATACATTTACCATTTTGCAAAAGAGGATTGTTAGCATTATACACTCTAAAAAATGCTGGGTTGTTTTAACCCAATTTTGGGTCAAATATGGACAAACCCAAACGTTGGATCAAAAATGTGATTTAAAAATGTAACCCAATGGCTGGGTTTGTCCATATTTTACCCAAAATTGGGTTAAAACAACCCAGCATTTTCTAGAGTGTATATACACAGAGTGCATTGGGTATCATAAACGACAACAACAACAAAACAAAAAACACAATAGTTATTTAGTCATTGTTGGTTCATAAAACATTAACCAATAATTGAAACAAATTGAATGCTAAAAATGTATTTGTTTTTGTAGAAATAGAGCACAGCCCCTGGTCTGTATACACATAAGACTGTAAAAATGCTACTGTAACTGTACACAGTAAGTTAATATTCAATATTCAGTGAAAAATAATACGTTTTAACATCACATATGTAATTTTATTGTAAAATACATCATATCCGTGGCGTTGGTAGGTAAAATCTATGAATGACCATATCATGTATGGTGAAAATCAGTAAAAACACATTCCCAGAAGTCGTCCCTGAGCGACGACACATATGATATATTTTATTTAAATTGTTTTGTTTCTTATCAGTAATGTACATGCGCGTTAACCTGATTGTGTCTTTGTGTTTGTATCTCTGTCCATATATGAGTATTAGCCATGTTTTATGGACAGTTGAATCCATCATGTGGCTTTCTGTTTTATCACTTCGTTGTTATCTGTAAATTGTGGCAGTTCTGTAGATTTTGGCAGTTCAAGTAGACAGAAATATTCTGTTTGTGTGTTCGATTTAAGAAACACAACTACGGTTTGGGGCCATCATGAGGGTAAGCAAACAGTGACATAATGTGAACTATCCCTTTACAGTAACCATGTACAGTATGTATTAACCTCATCAGAGGACAGAAAATGTTGTTCAGCAGGACAAAATGAAGATCTAAATGGCTAAAAAGAAAACAGGACCTTTCCAAGCTCCTACTGTGGTATAGGTCAGTGTAAATACCACCTTCCCATTCTTTCTGCACGAGTATATATCCACTTTCAACTCTAAGGGTCTAGGTTACCTCTTAAAAATACGACACCCCTAACCAATTCAATGTGTGAACACTTGCATAAACACACAGACTGCTGAAGTGTAAGTGGCTTCCACTCCAAAGTTTTGACAATGACCTCTGCCAGGACAATGAATACATTTCACTAATAAATAAAATAAAGTAAAAAAAACAGCATTATTGAGATCTCCTGGGAATTGACCTTTGTGACCTCTTTGGTAACCTCTGTGGTTAATAGTGGGAGAAAGCTGGATGCCCGAGTCACTTGTGTTAATGGTTATAGAGCGGATTTAAGCTCAACCAGGAAACCTGACTCTGCTGACCTTACATACTCCACAACCTGCTCACTCCCTCCTCTTTCCTCCGTTCTGCACTCCCTCCTTCCTCCCTCACCTCCTTACTCCATTGTTCTTTGTGTCCAGTCACAAGACACATCAGTAGTACAGGAAAGGTGAAAGCCAGAATCCTGCCTAATAATGTTTCATTTCCAAGCTGTCATCAAGTTTTCATTGCCTTACGCTCATACCTGTACAACAACACAAGATACATGCTGAGTACACAAGAAAACTCCACACACCAGACTGTGACCTCTACGCTTCAAGGTCAAATTTCAAATGGACACAATAATCAATGTTTCAAATATTTGCTCTTGTCATTTCTACTCCTACACTATGCTCATTCTTCCTTTTCTAGCAATGTTCATTTTTGCATTTTTAATCATAAGTGAGCTGAGACCTTGACAAATTTCTTTGACTTTAAGAAATGTTCTGTAATACAAGGTGTGTGTTCACGAGAGTAGGCAGGACTACAGGTGACTGAACCCTTTCTGAGAAATCTGTCCACAATTCTTTTCATAATTACTATAAGCGTATACACTGGGAGTCTCCAGGAATTGCTTTCTCCTTGAATGCAAGGTTATTTTCTGTGAACGGCATATTTGAATTTTATTGCAGCCTATTTACAATGTTTTAAAGGGAACAGAACGCATAAAGTATGTTGATTTGGTCCTTTGATAGACAGAGCTTTGCATATCAATAGGTTGTTTCCAAATGAGTGGTTTGTGAATGTTTCATTCACCATCACATCTATCCGAGCAATGTCAACATTGGGTCACGTCTATTGTGGTCCTTCGGGAAGCAGCCTGCTGTTGCATTCTGGGAAACAGAGAGGCCCCTAGTTATAAGATGAACCAGTGCCGCCTGTTTGCTTTGAGAGTCATCTGACAAAGGGCTTATTATTAGGGGCTACATTGTGTAGTAGTGACTGCATGGCTGCTAGTTTGAAGTGCATGAATCACAGTTTTACAGCCTGTGATGGCATAACCAAATGAGATACTGCCCCCAACTAATCCTTATTACCCCACTTTAGGTATTGTGTTGTCACTAAAGAATAACGGTGATACCCTCCTGATTTAGTTATGCTGTCAGGTAAGAATTTAAACTGCATTTAAATACAATATGTATTTTTAATCAGCGTGACATTCTATTTTAATCAGTAACATTCTATTTTTGTAATTTATTTATACTGTCTGTGAAAAATAGGAAGCATTATATTATCTAAAGATGGCAAATTATATACATGGCTTTTATGTTATCATTGTAGTAAAGTCACTACAAATTATTAAAATATTTTCTGGAAAATTTGGCTATATATTGAGTAGCATGTGTTTTTCTACAAAATAATTTTCTACCCATTAATGTAAATATTAGAGACATCAGTTCAAATGTCTTTTGCTCACCAATGCTGCATTTCTTTGATCCAAAATATAGTATAAACAGTAATATTGTGAAATTTTATTACACTTTAAAACAACAGTTTTCTATTTTAATATATTTGAAGTGGTAATTTATTCCTGTGATGGCAAAGCTGAATTTTCAGCATCATTACTCAGTCTTCAGTGTCACATGATACTTTAGAAATCCTTAAAATGTTAAAAACGTTGTGCCGTTTTATATTTCTAAAGAAAACATGATCATTTTTTGCCTATATTCTTTGATTAATAGAAATAACAGCATTTATTTGAAGCATACATCTTATGTAGCATTATAAATGTCACTTTTGTTTGATTTAAAGCATCCTTGCTGAATTAAACGATTTATAAAAGATTATATTTTTTTAAATAACCCCAAACTTTTGAACGGTAGTTTTTTATCAGTGTACTGATTTTCATAATACAATCATTGGGCGAAAGGATCACGATGCAAAGCTCCCTATATAGATGCAACATACAAACACATATCTTTAACCACAAAACTGTATACATTTTTATTCTATTATACCTAACATTATTTCTGAGTTCTTATTTCTTCCTCTGGATCCTAGGGGCCTGCAGACAGTTTGAAAACGCTTGTGTTGGGTCTGAGAGCCAGTGAAGTCAATGGAAACAGTGGCAGTACTTTGATCCTGCAACACTTTATTAAAACTTCACTCTCAAGGCATGACTGGCTTGCGTAATGGAGTAGGGGGGTGTGGGGGAATTTCAGGGTGTTACTAATCCTATGCTTTGGCTATGAGCCCATGGAAAGACGGCATCTCCATTTTCCCAGCATGGTCTTAAACTAAACTCATCCCTGTTCTCTTACTTCATGTTGCTCTTTTCCAAAGCAACATGAAATATTCCTGACCAAACAACCAACAATAGAGTCCATGTATCTGTATTAGCTCTGTCTTTATATCTGGAAATTTTAGGTTACACATGAACAGTTCATATTCCAATATAAAACTGACTTTTGAAGCAAAGCTCAAAAATGATTTGTGTTAATGATTAGTTTTTAATTAGTTTGTATAGATTGAATATGCTTTCGGGAGGTCTTGCTGGTGTTTCAAGGTTACTTACAGGCTCGTAAACTCCTTGTGCCTCTGGGATTTTTCCAGCAGTAGGCTACAGAAAGTCACCTTGTAGCATTCATCGTCCTCTCCTGGACACAGTTTGAATAGGACACTTGGACATTCTGTTCTCTTTAATGCTCAAAACCGCTTCACATGACCTTTTGTAGCCTTATGTAACCTTTTAAACACAGGTTAGCCTGAGAGAGACATGTGATGTTACTGTCTATCAAGTGTATCTTTCTGTCAGCATGAATGCTGTGCAAAAATTCACGAGGAAGCTTTTATATTCAAGGATTCCAACTTTTGGATCATTTGACTTATCCGGACAGCTGTATACTTTAAAAAGTCTATAAGCTGGGTCCACATTATCTGGAACTTCTGGTGAACATCAGGGTGATATGTGTTGATTCAAGACCCCAGTTCAGTCTGTACTTCCTCTGAAGCAGTTAAAACAGTTTGTCTTCCTGTTTGACCTCACAGAACCCCCATATCCTCTTACTTCCCCACAGGAAAACAGTAACCAAATTATCATCTATTGTGCCTTGAATTAAAAGAATTTTCCTAATTCAGTACAAGTTTAATTTCATTTACAGCATTTGTGGTATAAGACTGATACCGGAAAAAAAAAAAAAACGGTAGTCCTATTCCTATTCCTCCTTTTCTTAAAAAAGAGGAAAAATCTGGGTTATGTGAGGCACTTCAATGGAAGTGAACCATTTGTGAAGTTACAATATATCTGTTTGTATTGCCACAGGATGAAAACAATATGCACATTTACAGGATTTTAGTGTAAAAACTGCTTACTAACCACGCCATGACAATGCTATAAACCCTAAAATAACTCAGTTTTAAAGGAACAATTATTAGTGATAATCAAGATTATGCTGAATTCTTTCATCTCAGCTTAACATGTACTTAACTCAGAATATTCATTTTCTGCAGTGTATTATTGTATAGGTGGATCTTTGGGTGTGATGTTTGAATGTACACGTGCATTTTGCACGGATATTATCTGCAATCCGATACTACTCAGTTATCAGTATGTTCTTGCCACCTCACTTGACAAACAAATAAAAAAAGTGTGTAATTTCAGTGCAGCTAACATCACCTAAAGAAATTACAAACAGGTTTCTCCAAGTACCTCCCCTTCATGCTTGTTCTCTGCATATTAAGCTGGGATAGGAGAAAGCATGTAAACATTTTCTTTAAAGTTATACACTTTTTTTGCCATCAGAATCACTTTTCATTCCAAACCACAATTGGGTGTGAGAAGGACAGACAAAAATGTTCCCAGCTTTCAATTATTGCTAATTATTGTTAATTTGGGGCCAGAGTAACAAAGAAGCCTCTGTTCTTTAAGAGCACACAGAGGATTTTCCACTATACACCTAACTATTGTGATTTGGCCTTGTGTGTGTTTTTTCCACACATTTAAGTATTTATTTATACACAAATCTCAGAATATGAGTAAATACATAATGAATCCCTGAATCCATATGGGGAACATGTGACATTGTGCGTTGACTTCCAGGTGCCGTCACACTGACAGGTGCAGACACAAATGAGCCATTTCCGCTCTCTTCCGTTCTTTACCTCCCCTCTCTCATGTTTCAGAGTCAGTTCTGTTCTTTTTCTTCAGGCTTATCTCTGCTCTGTATTTGCACTTCAGGTTTGACTGTTTAGTGCAGCGGTACTATAAATCCAGAGCAAAGATGCTGGTCTGTTTCATAGACCTGTATATTACTGGAATGACCTTTCAAGGTCCATAAAATAAGAATTTAACCCTATCATTTGAATAAACGGTAATAAAAAATTAGAACATGCATCTTTAATAAGAGGCTGGTGGTGAAAGATTAGTCTTATCACATTTTGCAGTGCCCATGTAATGTTTAGCAAAGCACAAAATGCACTATAAAAATAAATGTTATTGAGGAAGAGAGAGAGAATAAAACGAGTGTCATTTTAAATTATAACGCACCTTGACTTAGATAGGCCAACATCAGTCGAATATTGTTTTTAGCTGAGCATTCAACCACCACATCAAACTGTATTATGCTCACTTTGAGTGATATGTACTAGCCTACCCACCACTATCCATGCCTGTACAATATTACAACTATGCATACTATGTTTACTATTAGGCCTACTATTCATTGTTAGCATGAATGGTGGAAAAGTATCTTTTCAAACTAGATTGAACAGTTTGAAAGAGAAACTGTTAAGCAGTTGCTTGTTTGTTGCCATGAATGGTTGCTAAAGTGTTGCTAAGTAGGCTAGCTGCTAGGATGTTGCTATGCAGGGTTTTCTTGGTGGATAGATAGATAGATAGGTAATATACAAATACACAAGAACAATTGCTGACTGTGTGATTCATATGGATGAATATTAATCTCTTTATGAACTTTTTGAAGCATTTTGAAGCAACTATTTGTGGAAGTTGCGTAGTTGTCAACGGAGAGTCAGAAAGCTCTCCGAAGATGAACGAAATTCTTAAGGGTTAGGAACGAGGGTGGGTGATTAATGACAAAATTTTCATTTTAAAGACTCAACAAGGGCCGACATCTTACCATGCGCTGTAACAGCGCCCCCCTTCTGCAGACAACAGGAAAACAAGAGGGAAGAGCTCATATCTCTCTCTCTCTATTCAGATAGCTTTATTGGCATGACAAATCAATACATTTTGTATTACCAAAGCCTTAAAACAACATAGAAAATGATTTAGAACATCTGAATCTTTAGCAAGTAAGCCCTCTTTATCCTCAGTTTAAATGATCCACTATCACCCTTGGCCTTTAGTGTCCTGTAGTCCACAAATTAAAATAATTTAAAGATGAAAAATTATTAAGTGACAACAGGCAGCACGGTATCCTTTGAATTCATAGTAATATTATTTTAATTATTTTCTAAAATTGACTGCTTTATGATTACTGGCAAACAGCTTTCCATCTGTGATTGTGAGTATGCGTGTATGTGTATTTCAGCCATTATGAAGAGGGACTTTATCAGTACGGCAGGTCAGAAGTGTGCAGGGACTAAATGGGTCTTCTCAATGGAAGGAATGTATCAATGATAAGGATGGACTCGGCTGTGTGGACAAACTGATGCAGTGAACAACCCAAGCCTTCACAGAAGAGTATGTGATGAGTCATTTTGGTTTTGGTTGCCTGGCAACCCTCTACAGAGGTGCTGGCTTTTCAGTTATCTCTGTCAGATGATGTTCCAGCAGAGAGAGAGAGAGAGAGAGAGAGAGAGAGAGAGAGAGAGAGAGAGAGAGAGAGAGAGAGAGAGAGAGAGAACACCCTATAATGAATGTCAGTGGGTGTTTGAAGCTTCGACTCTTTAATTAAATCAATGCAACCACCTGTAAGATTATTACAGACCAGTAAGATTCAAATTTAGCCAGTGTGTATTTACATCAAATGCAAATAGCAAACCGTCCAATAGCCTACTACATTTTACCCCTAAAACAAATTGCTTCTATTTAGATTGTGAATAGCCTCTATAATTATTTGTATTTTGTAAACTAGTTGTTATTTGATTATTGATTATTATTTGTTATTATACATTTGATAAATAGCATGTAGGCTACCTTCTACACTTGAAGGTTTTAAGTTGATCTTCAGCAGGGCAGGCTAGTTGTGCCCCTGCATAAGGAGCTTAAATAACAGAGAGATAAAGAAAACAACAAATGTTAGTGAATATAAATTGATTCTTCATTTGGTTAGTCAAGGAATTATGCAGGTCAGCTCACCTTGAATAACTGGTACGATATTGTTTGTAATTAAAACCAAATTATAGTGTTTCTTAATTTATATAATATATTTCCTCCAAATATTTCGAATGCACTATGTTTAGAGAGCTAATGATTTAGTATGACACAATAAATGTCTACTTGTGACATTCGAATGTAAAACGCAGAACGTTTGGGGAAATGATTTTCTGGTGAACAGCGCCATCTGCTGGTTTCGTGACTGTCCTACACGTGAAGTGGTCGGTGCTGCTTCCGCCATTTCAAACGCAACATCCGGTTGTGCAGCAGCCATTTTGTCTGTTCAGGCAAGTCCACCCCACACGGTCAAGAACTGACGTTCCCCCTTGGAAAATATTTCAGAAATATCACAGCCGATTATTTTCCGTGTTGTATATGGAAGTGGAAACGGGCTGAAAAAATACCTTATTGAATTCTACGCTCGAGAATACCTCTCGTAGGCTGATGTGTCTTGTTTTTGTTGAGTGAGCGTCATTAATCGAGGTAATGTCGAACGAGGAGAGTTATTTAGCCATCCAGCGCTACTTGACCGATGAACGGGAGCCTTACGCACCGGGCACACACGGCAACACCAAGAGAAAGATCCGAAAAGCAGCTGCTTGTTACATTGTGCGCAATGGGATTCTTTATTACCAGAGGCGGCAGAAAGGTCTGGATGAATTCACGGAGCTGGAAGTGGTGCTGCAGGCCGAGAGGCGGAAGGAACTCATCACGGAGGCGCACATCACGTCCGGAGGGGAACACCTCAACCAGCAGCAGACATGGGAGATCATCTCCCAGAAATACTGGTGGAGAGGTACACTAATCACAACTTTAATGACCGCAAAGCTTTCCAGTTCTGTAATGCTGTGTGACAGCTGGTATCGCTGAAAATTTTCTTGTCAGTATGTCACACTCACAGCAGGTGACAGGAAAGGAAGCTACAGCTGAATACAGTGGATAAGTGTCAATAAACATCTTATAGACATCTTATAAACATATTATAAAAAGGGTGTGTATGTATGTATATGTATGGCAGTTTCTGAGATAGAGCACCATGAAATCAAATTGACAATTTATTTTATAGTATTTTTTTAAATATTGCAGTACTTATCATAAAAGCATTTATTAATTGCGATATCTGTTTACTGGCTCCAGGGCGGGACAAACTCACTCACAAGACATCACCGCAATTGCAGGTTAAACCACAATGATCCAATAATCCAAACAGTTCCCAATAAACAAAATCAACTCCCACCATACATATTTTCTCTTCTTTATTTTACTTTTGTCACTTTTTTATGTTGTAGTTGTTAACAGGGTTGTATACATTTGTACATATTTTCTTGTTCAAGCAACAGTTTCACTCAGATGTACATCATAATAGGGAAGAAAAAATTGCAACTTCCGTTTAATGCCAACTTTAAGCATCCTTGTATGTTTAGATATTAATAAGACAGTGAGATAGACAGATGCTTTATTAATCCCATGGCTAAAATAAATGCAATTTATTGATTTTTGAGACAAAGTCTGTCATTATATGTAGCCTAAACCTATCTTCTTATCACAGGTGTACTGAAGCAAGTGAAGGATTGCATCAAAGAGTGCAGTCACTGCCAAAGCAAGCAGGAGAAGGGGAGAGGCAATGCTGAAGATGCCACAAAACAAGCTGTCCGACAAGTTAGACGAAAGACCTCTGCCTGTGCCAGCGAGGAAGAGGATGATGAGGCAAATGATGATTTGGATGAGGAACAGACCAGTTCAGTTGATAAACACGAACTGGTGTTTGTAAGTACAGAATGCCATTTGTGTCACTGAATACAAAAATGTTCCCCCTGAAATTTTTTATTTAATTGGAAATATTCCATGTACAATAGTTTATTTATATTAAAATACAGCACATAGAAATCACTGTCAGTCCTACAAACAAATGTATTATTATTTCTTCAATTTAAAACTAATATAAATACAACTATTGCATATTTTTATTTTATAGACAATACAATTATTTATAAATATATTTAATATTTTGCAAATAAGTTGAAGGATATATTCTTTCATGCATGGTTATAGGTGGACAGTAAGGGAGTTGTCAAGCAGTTCTTACCCAAGCATGGGCAGACGATGCTGGACAGGTTGAACCAGCAGCGACAGAGAAATGAGTTTTGTGATATCACCCTGATCATTGAGGGTGAGGAGCATCGGGCACATAAAGCTGTACTGGCCTCCTGCAGTGATTATTTCTACGAGCTCTTTGTGGAAAAGGGTGCTGTGACCAGTCATGAAGCTGTCGTTGACCTCTCTGGTGAGAAGAATGCAGGATGCTGTTGATTGAAATGATGAAACATGTATCAATTACAAAAACTTTAGTAATTTACAATATTTGTACAATAATATGTACTTTTTAAAATTTGTATACCTCCATCCACCATCTTGGCATAAACGTATTACTGAGCAAATTGCAATGCATTCAGGAGCTCCCATGTCTTAACATGTCTAGTTTACCGTCATAACAAATACATGATTTGAAATACAGTTAGAAATCAGCAAATACTCATTCATATAATTTAAATGATCAATACATTAAAAGTTTTTAATTCCATAAACCTCACAGATAATAGCAAATCCTCTGTGTAATCCAGATGAAATACTACTTCCCTTTTATTATTTATTCGTTGTTTTTAACCATTTCTTTATTTGTGAAAAATACCGTTATGATGATTATAGAATTCATAAGTTGCTGTCTAAAGTAAAAAAAAAAATTTTTGTATAAATTGATCTTCAGAGATCTTTAGAAAATGATGTAAAATGAAATGCATTTGATTGAAGCATGTGTAATTTAATTTACTATCCTTAAATTAAATGGTATGATATCATATATATCGACTTTATATCATCCATCACCCACCTCACTCTCTAAGATAATGCCATCGGCCATCAATAAATCTATATAAGTCAAGCAGTAATGTCTAAAATGTTGAATAGATAGGCAGCTTCCTAGTTTGTAATTTGTGTGAGAGCATTAACCTGTTAAAGGTAGGTCTACACTATGGAACTTTTGGCCCATCTAGTGGTTAAAAAACAAAACTGCATGCATTTTGCAGAAGAACATTGTTTTTGTTTCTGCTTCGGCTCTGTGTGATTTTGCGGATGAATATGACCTTTTACAGTGAACTCTGTTTGAGAGCTGCGTATGGCATGATGTATTGAAAATATATATATGCATATTTTACATATTTAAATCCTAACTTTTTCTTTTGTGTTGTTTTACCTGCCAGGCTTCAGCAAGGCCAGTTTTCTGCCCTTAATGGATTTTGCATACACCTCCAATCTGACCTTTAACTTTTGTGTGATGGCAGAGGTAGCCACACTGGCACGACACTTACTGATGGCTGAAGTGCTTCAGATCTGTGAATCTGTGCATAAGAAAGTAGAAGAACAGAAGCTGATGGTCTATCAGAGAGGAGACATCCACACTGTGGTGGCCAGCCCGCCTGCGCCCCCTCAGCCAATCACACCCACCGCTTCCGAAACTTATGTGGTAACTATGCAGAGTGATGACACAGCTGAAGCAGGACAGTCTCTGGCTGTAATCGCAAGTGAAATCGGGACGGCTGAATCGCTGGCCTTGCTTGCTGGTGCGACCATCGATGGCGAAACAATGACTGTAGTTACTCATAGTGGACAGGCTGGCTCAGCTGAGTCTCTCGCCATGGTGGCTCACAGTGGCCAGGCAGAGGAGGGTGAGACCATGACTTTGGTCACTCACTCCGGGCAAGCGGGTTCAGGTGAGTCCCTGGCTGTAGTACAGGCTTGTTGGTCTGTAGAAGAGCCACTTGTTGGTGACACTCCTGTTGCAGAGTGTATTCAAACGGGAGCCTATCTCATTAGTGTGGATCCTGGCAAAATGGACGCTTCTGAGATTGTGCATTTAGCTGCGGCAGCGCCACCTGCTGCGCAGGATGAGCCCCAAGCTTCTGAGCCCACAGGCCAACCTGAGCCGGCAGCAGCACCACCACAGCCAGCCCCTGCACCGGTCAGGAGGAGGCCAGGAAGACCCCCTAAAGTGAAGCAGCCGGAACCGCCACCTCCTCTTCCTTCAGAGGAGGAGCCCACGGAGATGGAGGGGGTTGAGGATGGATCCGGTGCAGATGAAGAGAGAAAAGAAGAGGAATGCAAAGATCCCAACAAGAGATACCTCAGAAAACGATCCGTGAAAGAAGGAGGGTACATTCGTCTTCATATGGGACTTGAGACCGAGGAGGAAGAGAGAAGCACCTCACCCCCTGCAAAGGTATGCACTCCCATTCACTCGACATATGATTCATCTGTAAATGTGACGATGGCCTTGTCCCAGATGATGCCCTTTAGGACTTGGCACATTTGTAAGGTCCACAAGACCCGCAGGGTGGGCCATCTGTCATGTTGTGGCTTAAAAGTGTGCCTACTATGTGGCCTTGATGCACCCTTGATATCATAATGTACTAAAATGTTCATACAAGTAAAATGTTAGTACTTTTTACACTATATTACATTTACACCACAAATTTAAACCTTACTTGAAAATGGTATAAAGATTTTTCAAAATCACATAATACATTTAAAATGCAAGAGTGCAGCCAAAATGTTGGCACATGCATTTTAAACTAGATTAAAAAAGAAATCATAGACACAATTTTTGTCATTGACAGTCATTTAATGAGCCAACGTTAATTAGTTATTTAATGAGTTATTGTTTAATGAGCCAACGATTGGATACAAAAAAAAAATTAGTCTGATTGTCTTCATAGAATCTTACTGTGTCCCTAGACACCTCAGAGACTTGCCAGGAGAGGTCGACCGGTTCAGTCTGTGAAGAACAATCCTGATGAGATTTCAGAGTCAAACATAGAGGCTGTTGCTGATGCCGAAGTGCCTTTAGCAGAGGAACTGGAGCCTGTTGTCGACCAGCCAGAGACTCTGGAGGAGGAGGAGGGCGCACTGCAGGGAGACCCAGGAGAAGTTGTGGAGGGTGAACATGCGTGTAATGAGTGTGGCATGGTGTTCCAGAGGCGGTACGCCCTCATCATGCACGCTCTGAAACATGAGAAGGCTCGCAGCTTCAAGTGCAGTGTATGTATCCTTGGGCTAAATAAAAAGTAATTCTTGCCTGATCTTTATGCATTTTGGTTATTTTTCCTGACCGTTCTTTTGTCCTCACAGATTTGTAATAAGGAGTTCCAGTACGCAGCGTCACTCCGTGCACATTTGGCCCGTCACAAGCATCAGAAGACCCAGAGAGTCAGCATGACACGGGCCATGGCCACAGAAGATTCTCAGGGGTCCGAAGACCAGGCGAGGTACCGCACCAAACGGGAGTTTGTGTGCGACATCTGTGGCAAGACTCTGCCCAAGCTGTACTCCCTGCGCATTCACATGCTGAACCACACAGGGGTGAGGCCGCACTCCTGCAAGGTTTGCGGGAAAAGCTTTGCCACCAAGCACAGCCTGAAGATGCACCGTGCGCTGCACGACTCCCTCAAGAGATTTCAGTGCACTGTCTGTGAGAAGTCTTTTGTCACCAAAAGAAGCCTAGAGGAGCATACAAGCATTCACACAGGTACACACAGATATTTTGCTTGTGCCAGGCCAAAACAAATACTTAAATATGCAGGCATGCATACTGGTATTATGTGATTAGTATTAACTATACGAGTTCTGATCAAAAATTTTAAGCATTTTAATTATTTACATTTATTCATTTAGCAGACGCTTTTATCCAAAGCGACTTACAAATGAGAAACAATAGAAGCAATTAAACTAGCAGTAGACCAACAGTATGTTAGTGCTATGACCCTTCACAGTACAATCCAACGTACAGTACTTTTTTTTTTTTTTTTTTTTTTTTTTTGTTAGAATAGAGAAGAGAGTGTTAGTATTACTGGATTAAATGCTGCCGAAAAAGATACGTCTTCAGCAATTTCTTAAAAATGGGTACGGACTCAGCGGCTCTGGCTGAGTTAGGCAGATCATTCCACCAGTAGGGAACAGTCATGGTAAAGGTCCGAGAAAGAGATTTTGTGCCTCTTTGAGATGGCACCACAAGACGGCGCTCGCTTGCAGAGCGCAAGTTTCTGGATGGCACATAAGTCTGAAGTAATGAGTTCAGGTATGAGGGAGCAGTGCCAGTGGTTGTTCTGTAGGCAAACGTCAGTGACTTGAATTTGATGCGAACGGCAATTATAAAATAATTTTCCGATGTAATTTTTGATAACCGCCTGTTTTACAGAAATAGTGTTTAAAGAATAATGTTTTAGTGGGGGAAAAATTGGAAATTTGGAATAATGTCATAGTTTCGATTGGAATACATCTCATCCAGTCTGGCAGTAACATATTAGTAAAAGGTAACAATTGAGTCGTATTGTTGTCTAAGCTAATTTTTACGCTTTTAGTACGGTATTAATGCAGTCATTAACATTATGATAGTGCTAAATGAGCAGTTCATAATAGCAGTTTGTTTGACAGGTGAATCAAAGTACTTATGCACAACCTGTGGAACATCTTTTCACCGTGCATCCGGACTGAGCAAACACCTCAAGAAACATCAACCCAAACCCGATGTCCGCTCATTCCACTGTACTCAGTGAGTGCCTTTTCCCTCCACGCATGCACACGACTGCTTTCTATGAACCCCCCCCAATTAAACTTTTATTCACGTATCTTCCCACATAATGGTTTGACACCTTTTGTTCCTTCATTATAGCTGTGATAAGAGTTTCTTTGAAGCGAAAGACCTGCAGCAGCACATGAATAAGCACTTAGGCCTAAAGCCCTTCCAATGTCAGGTCTGTGGGAAATGCTACAGCTGGAAGAAAGACTGGTACTCGCACGTCAAATCGCACACTGTTGCAGAGCCCTTCAGGTGAGGGTGATAAACAACGTTTATTTTTATTTTATTTTTTGGGTGCTTATTGAAGAAACTATTAAAACATTGCTTTACAAATATCTCTAATGATCTAGTTTCTACACTGCAAAAGGGCCTGTTATGGAAATTATATTTCTCTATTATATGATATCTGAACTCGCTGGCTCAAGCACTTGTTAGAAGTAGACGGTGAACTATATTGTGTTTTGACCTTTTGGCAGGTGTAATGTGTGTGGGAAGGAGTTCTTTGAGAAGGCCCTGTTCAGACGGCATGTCAAGAAAGCCACTCATGGAAAGAAGGGCAGAGTGAAGCAGAACTTGGAAAGAGAGTGTGAACACTGTGGGAGGAAGTTCACACAGCTCAGAGAGTACCGCCGCCACATGAATAATCACCAGGGTTAGTGGAGAATCATACATAAACGCATGTAGAATGATAATAAATCATTTATATGCAGATTTAGGAACTGTTTCACCCAAAACAAACAAAAAATGTAAAAAGGAAAATGTAGTTTCACCACAATAACTCTGGCAGCAGTATGACTTTATCAATAGCTGCGTTTACATGGACCCTAATAATCTGATTGTGATCAGATTATTAGCACAGTCGGAATAAAATAGTCACATGTAACCACGTCAATCGGAATGAATTGCCCAAATCCGATTAAAATTACATTTGGATTGTGGGGTGGTTCAAACCTTTTTTAATCTGATTGAGAGGAATGTATCTGATTTAAAACTGAAACTGGAAAGTACTGCGCATGTTCAATGACGTAGAGATGGCGTAATGACGTATGACGGGAGGAACGAGCTGTTGTGTTTGTTGAATGAAGTGTCTAAATTACTGTCGTGTCATTCTAAAATTCTCCTTCCACTCATCATCTGTGAAGTGGAGCAGGACAGCATCTCACCAGTCCTTGTTTCAGACTCTCATCCACAGACGCCTTGTTTTGGGTGCGAGAAGGGGCGTTTTTACTGCATATAAGCAGCACGGCAACGCTTCGTTGTTTTTCTCCCCACAAATATACCGTTTCATTTCTCCACAATTAGTAATACTAATGTTACAGAAAGTCACAGACATGCATGCGTATATATTTGTGTGTGTGCATTCATAGCTACTTCAGGAAGATAAAAAAGGATTCTGCTTTAAAAACAAAAAAATATATTTTTGTCAAAAACAACAATTTAATACTTTTTCCCCGATTTCACAGCCTTAAAGGGATACTTCAGGTCAGGATTTAGCATTAAGATTTGTATCAGTAGAAAACCTGTAGTATTTTCAAATTACCATGCTTCCCTCCCTCATATTCCCCTGAGACGAGAGATTTATGTATTTTTTGTCTGTAAAAATCCTCAGATGACACAAAAATTGTCATTTTGCGTCATCGGAGGATTTTTTGGCCAGAGGCTAGAGACTACAGCCAGTAGAAGGCGCTAGATCTGCATGTTTTCAACCCGCCCATAGAGGGTGGGATCTCACTCACAGAATGTACAAATAGTGTCAGCCATCTTTTTTTGGAAGCTAAGCTAACAGGTTCTTATTCTGTGGAGAAAGCTGAGTAGTAGGGGTTACCATACTCTTTTTCCCGGACATGTCCGGTCGTCGAGATCGTCCAAAATGTCCGGGATTCGGCTTTTGCTTTCTGCAGTTGCCATTCATTGTTTACATGCACACCTTTTGTTTCAATCTAACTGAATTCATTCCGATTGGTGAATCTGAATGCAGTGTTTACATGAACGCTAAACAAGTGATCGGTTGATGTCCTTTTAACATTGCTAAGAAAATTCCCGCTCCTCCTTGAAAGATATGAGACCAGTGCGTCTCACAGGTGTCGCTCATCAGTAATCACGCCACCGGCCTCGCGTCGTTCTCCCGCGGCCCTCAGTCTCGTCCTGCTCGCCACAGTAAACATAATGAATGGCGACTGTAGAACGCAAAAGCCGATTCCCGGACATTTTGGGCGGTCTCGAAATCCCGGGCAGACTCGTCACGGAGACTCACTAGTAGCCTAGCCTTGTTGTTTAACTGCGCTCTGTTACCGGTAGGTGTGGCCTCATAGGGCAGTGAAGCAAGTGCATTCTGGGAGTTGTTGTCTTTCATCCACATGAGCCACAAATACATTTTCTGGCTTGTCTCAGTCTAGAAGGCTCCACATTTCTACTACATAAATGACCCATTTTAAATACACATTCATCTTTACAGAGGTGAAGTATCCCTTTAAGCCTATAGTCCCAGACTAAACTGCATGTGTTAACTGAAAGCAACTTGTGCTGACATATCTTAAATTCATTGCCATTGTTTTGTCTCAAGATGCACACCAGTTATGTTTGGCACGTTTATAAAAGCTACTAAAATGTCCTAAGGCCTAATCCTGGCTTAATCTAAGCCTTGTCTGTGAAACCAGGAGCCTATACCATGAAGCCGGTTTAGGTGATAGGCAGGTATGTTTCAAATTAGCTTGTGCCAACCCTAGGTTTTAGGCACCATGAAAGTGGCTCAGCTTTTAGCTGTGTTCATCACCATAGTAACTTGCGCTCCACGGCATTTAAATTTGTGACAATTTTTGATAAATAACATTTTTTTTTAAGTTTTAAAAAAACAACAACAATTTGCGCTCCACGGCTAACCTGTTAATCTGGGCAGGTTATGTTCTGGGAAAGAGATCTCAAACCTAAACGGGACCAATCAGCTGTGAGCAAAGTGACACATCTCTGACGAAATAAAGTCACTCCCCCAGTTTCTCTTGCCTACAATTAAAGGTTACTATATAATAAACTATTTTTAAATACAAAAATTGTCTGGCTTTGAGCGATTATTATTCATTATAATCAGCTCAGCTGTATCTGCAAGTATCATGGTACCAACAAATCCTGATTGAATTGGTTTGGTTTTGTCAACTTGAAACGAATCCTGTAACCCTGAGTTTGTTCAACTACCATCATGGTATTGGCCCGGACCAATATTTGCTTTGAAAAGATTTCTCTATTCTACTGTAGGTGGTGCTGCATGTCATTCTTGTTGATATGTTCAGCCTAATAGACATCCTACACATTTCATGCTTGTATTTGGCAGTGTTACAGGCAACTGACATTTTGATTTAGGTGTCAGCCACTTGCAATGCGTATAAATAGCTGAGTATAACAGATGTCATGCTGGTCTTTTTTTTTCAGGAGTGAAGCCCTTTGAGTGTCTGACCTGTGGCGTTGCATGGGCTGATGCTCGTTCGCTGAAGCGCCATGTTCGCACTCACACGGGCGAGCGCCCTTACGTGTGCCCGTTGTGCCAGGAGGCCCACATAGATGCCAGAACGCTGCGGAAGCACATAACCAAGTTCCACGGAGATCAGTTGCCCGGCAAGATCATGCTGGAGAAGGACACTCTGCAGTTCCACAACCAGGGCACGCAGGTGGAGCACGCCGTCAGCATCCTCAGCTCTGAGCTGCCCCCTGAACTCCAGCCTCCACAGCCTCCCGCCACAGAGGAGATAGAGACCGTGCTCATCACCGAAGAAACCGTGGAGGCAGTGCAGGCTATGAGTGACGGCAGCGTGGCCACGTTGTCCGACCAGAGTATAATGCAGGTGGTGAACTACGTCCTGGCACAGCAAGCTTCAGTCAAGGTGGAAGATGCACCAGAGATCATCCAGACCATGGAAGTGGAGGTGGCCCATGTGGCAGAGGTGGAATGAGACACAAGTTCTCAGATCTGTCTAAAGCATCATAGTGACTTGGCAGTAAAAGTAATATGAATAAGGGCAGGCTTATTCTTTTTTGTTGTCATATGCACCCTGTGTGATATTGTAAAAAGTGCTCATTTATTTTTGATGTAAAATGTAAATTAAAATAAGCTTAAAAGACTCTTGAGTTTGCTGACATCACCCTTCTTACAGGTGTGTGTGTGTGTGTGTGTGTGTGTGTGTGTGTGTGTGGTGTGAGAGAGAGAGAGAGAGAGAGAGAGAGAATCAGTGCATGATGTGTATGTGAATATGCTTGATTTACATTATATGTAAGCTTCTGTATACACTTGTACATAAACAGAATAATTTGCATTGTAATAGTCATAATCAAGCATACAACATGCAGATAGATTCCAATATAAATGTTTGACTTTTTTGGAACTAGGTTACATTTTTCTCATTATTAAGGCTGTTTTGTTTTTCTTTCATTTTGATCATTTGTAAAGAATATAACAGTCTTAGCAAAAGGGCCATAGGCTCTTGTCGGTGGTATAATGCGGTGCCTCTCGGTCTCAGCTGAGTACTATGTATAGCAGCAGAAATGACAACCAAATAAAAAACTCCCTGTCTGCAGGGATTCACCATGTGCTCTATTTCTTTTCTCTTTTTTTCATTTTTTCCTCTGTCTTGAAGTGAAAATGAAAATGTGTGAAGTCCATATGCACCACTAGCAGCATCCCAAGATTTGTGAGATCTGCCCTTGTAAAAATGTACTATTATTAGAATTGTTAGAATATTGGTGCATGCTTCATAGAATGATATTAAATATATTGGTGTTATAGTTTCTAAATGTGTTCTGGTTACCACTTTTCTCAACATGCAACATTGCATTAGAAGCTATAGTAATATTGTTTTAGCCAGCCAGTTTTAACTTCACTCTAAGTTCACTCATTTTAAACGTCATTAGAATGTAAATAACTGGAGCTATTAAAGTATTTGTTAATCTTAATCTATTACAAATAACAGTTGAGTGCTGGAAGATGTATGAGATGATGTAAACAAATTTGTGTCAAATAAAATAATTTATATAATCCTGTATTAATAATTTTAAATATAAAACAAGCTAATTCATACTTTTTACATCTAAAAAATATACATTTCTTTTTGTAAAAAAACACAACTTTTTATGTGGTAAGAAGTTGTGGTTGGTTACAATTGGTTCACCAATGCCACAATTAAATGATGACTTATATGGTTATAATTAGGCTTAGTTATTTTAATTTCTTTTTTAATAGAGTTTGTGGCAACCCAGTGCAAACCCCAAAAGTAAATTCCCAAGAGTATTCTATTTAGCGTCATATCAACTCGTGTTTATCAATTGTAAAAATGTTTAGAAAAGCGAGCTTTTTGTGCAGCAAACCGTTTCACACACTGGTCTGACCTTTTTATTGGAGAAAAAATAATGACATGAGTCCACCTGCGTGCACATTATCCGGAAATTAAGTAAAACGACACTGAAATCACCAAAGCATTCTAAATATGCACAAACTTCCTCAGGCTCCCAGGCTCAGACTGTGATAAAATGAAAGATTAGTTGTCGTTGTCTCTCGTGCTGATGAACGCGAGCTCATCCAGTTGATGTGCGCGCAGATGTTGCTCATCGCGCGTGAGGTGCGGCGCCTGAGGAGCCTCACATACTCTTCACCATCCTCTTTCCTCATGGCGAGAAAGACCTTGGCTTGGTAAAGGACATTTGTTGTTGTAATTTGTGTTTTATATCATTTAAATGGCTTTGACCGTACACTGATGCTGTATGTGGTAGGTTAGCGCTGTGAGATGTGGTGTTTCAATCATGGCAAGGGGTCTGATACCGTGGATCTGGCTGAAGCGACCAGTCTATATCCAGGTAAGACGCCAAATAAGCATCGCATGTAACTTGTTCATAAATCGTACCGAGTGTTTCGCTTTAGCTACTAGCCATTTGTGTAGCTACTTGGAATAAACAGTGTGTGAGATTTGAAGGGACGAGGTGGGGACGCTGTTATCCCGTTTGGACTCTGAAGTTTCATCTCTTAAGCGTTACTCCATCTAACTATAGCTTTAATGTAGCGACTAATCGAGCGGCAGATCCGCGACTCTTTTCAACCATTTTCTTCGACCTTTATGCATTGACATCATTGTAATATCTTACTAAAACAGCGAAATGGCCTTTTCCGCAACTGTATCCGTTGCGTTTCTCCTGTGATTTAATGAATGTGATGGATTAAACTGATGTTGCTGCGTTTTATTCATCATCGGGTCGGTCGTTGCTGTAGCAACCGTGCTGCTGTATAACATTTTTATAGTCCTGCTGAAAACACTTCGTTCTCCTACCTGTCAGAAACGTAATTCAAAGATTGACGACCTCATTTTACACTTCTATTAATAATGAGCAACGTCGATACAAGCTCTTATACATTTAACTCAAGATAATAATAAACCATAGTTTCACTATTAGGCTACAGACTTTTTTCAGGGATATTTAGCCTACTTGGAAGTCTTCAATAATGCTTCTGCAAAGTTTTGTTGATTATGTTATGTTCCCCAGAAATAGCCTATTAAAATGAAATAACCCTCTGGTGCTGTTCGGTCATTTTTGACCAAATTTTTTACTTCAATGGTACAAAACTTGGTAAGGGTTTTGGCACTATGTAGAAAAATTAAGGTTAAATGGTCCTGAAAAAAACAAACAAAAAACAGTCACACTTGTACTGTTCACTGTAAAAAATGACCACATTGGACACGAATGCGAAGTGAATTCATCTAATGAAAACGTTACTGCGCCCAAACAAAAACGTTCAGCCAAACTGAAAGCTCTTTTTTTTTTAGATATCAACCTCAAATTTGGAACACAACAGCTTTCACAAACTGGGAGGCTTAGATTAAGCCAGGCCTTAGTTTAATTAGGACAATATAATAGCTTTTATAAACATGCCTTTGAAACAAACATTAGCCTATATGTGCATCTTGAGCCAAAACAATGGCACTGACATAATAATGTCAGTGCAAGTTGCTTTCAGTTAAAGGGGTGGTAAAATGCCATTTTCACAAGATGTAAAATAAATTTCTGATGTCCCCAGAAGTGTGTATGTGAAGTTTTAGCACAAAATACCCCACAGATATTTTTATATAGCATGTTAAAGTTGTCACTTTTTGAGGATTTGCAAAAACGCACCGTTTTGTGTCTGGCCCTTTAAATGCAAATGAGCTGCTGCAGAGGGCGGGGTTTCAAGAGCTCATGTGTGTGTTAGCAGCTGCTATTACCTCATGCAGACACACTAAAATGACAGAAACTGTTCTGTCTTTAATGTCAAAACGGAGTCAGACAAAGATGGAGAGACAACATGTAGAATGCAACAGGACGTCTCTGAAAGGTTAGTTGATGAATTTATGTTGCTGATGTGGCGTTAACTATCTTCAATTAGCATATTCTGTCATGATCATCTATAAATCGCTCGTATAGGAACTGTTGTGAGATGCACACAGAGTGACTTTCGATTGCATGTGAAAAGATGGATGCTAAAGTTTGAGCTGACTCACTTCTGTGACAAAATACTATACAAATATTACAAATACAAATATTTGACTTGTTCCCTCAACTGCGTGTTCCCGGGGGCGGGGTTTATGTACATTTTAGACTTGCTGATGTCACTAAACCCGGAGGAATGTCATGTAGTCCCTACCAGCCGTTTGTTGTAGTCCTTAAAAAAACGATTTCTTTAAAAGCAAATATCTCCCTTTGCTTTGAACTTTGAGCGTTGTAACTTTGCAGATGTTGTTTATGCTCAAACAGCAACATTACACACTAACTAAAGTTGGAAAAGTGAAATCATACTTTACCACCCCTTTAAAACAGCTCAAACATGCATTTTAGTCTGGGTGTGAAACTGGGGGAACTTGTTTAGAAAATGTTTTTCACATCAGCAATAATCTGCCACGTGTTTTCTTTAAAAAGAGACCAAACTTAAGTCTGTGATCCAAAGCATTCAAAGATTTACGACAGTTTAAACTGAACATTTCATTTTCATTTCACAATTCATGTCTTTTTCTCTTTTTTAAAAATACAGAGTTGTTCCCATATAGGGCCCATATGTGCCTTTATGATAGGCTATTAAGAAACATGGACTGGACAAATTGCACATAAATTGGACTAACAAACGCACTTTCTTTCTTTCTTTCTTTCTTTCTTTCTTTCTTGAACACAAACTTAATTGGGTTTTGCATGTAACACATTTAATTTTATTTGGTTTTCTTTCTCATTCCTTGGTTTCTTCACACTTCAGTGTGCGAATAGCTCATAACTCTGTTTTGTTTGTGTGAAATAAACATTTAGCTAAAGAAGTCTTGTGCTATAAGGTGAAATCTGTGGTGGATGGTAATCCTTGATGTAGTTATTTTACTGTACATTCCACAAAATGAAGGAAGTGGCATTAGTGTTGTGGTGGGAGGGATGAGCGGTTCAGACTAGGACGGCAGCCCTCCTTTGAGCATTTTGTTTATTTTCTGAAGACTGTAATCCTGCATGATTTCAGCAGCTTACTGAGACTTCTTCAGTTCTGGTTGTCCTCACACTCTGAGCCTGGCTTACTCTCTGGTGTTTGCCTGCTCAAGTTAAGGATTGATGGAGAGAGAACATGAATGTGAGGTGTGTGCTTTTTATAGTGAGCAAAGTGAATCTTAGAAGTAAATCTTAGAAGTAGACCACTTTGCACTGGTCCTTATACACTATTTTAGTTTGAAGCAATGGTGGCTGTTCTCTGTGAAAAAGACTTCACCTACATTTTCTTCTTTACTCTGCAGGGGCAGATTTGTTTTTTAGGGAAAATGTAAGAGCCATATTATATTATAAATCTGTTCATATGCCCAAAGGATCTGCTGTAGTACTTTGACCTCTGTCTGGAGCTACTATTCTTTCTAAATGGATGAACTCTGAATAGAACGCTTTATTTTATCTACATAAAGCATTCTGTTTAGAAGTCATGCGCTCAGAGAATTTTTTATAAAATAACAGCTTTATGCTCTCAAACATTATATGGAAGGAATTAGGAGAACTTGCCTCATACAATTCACGAGGTTACTGAGACTAAATGCTTCAGGACACAATAGTACTTGTTCAGGAGGTGAGTTTCTCTGTAATGTTCTACATTTCTCTCAGCCAGAGGCATGATTCACATATTTCAGATACAGCATTTCCACAAAGCCGTACTGATAACCAGCTGAGGATGTTTATTAGTATTCTCAAGTTAGTAATTAAATATATACATCTGCATTTTTACTGAATAGGTCAATGACTTGAGACTATTTTGTCCAAATATATAAATTTATTCAGAAATACATTTAAAAACAATAAAAAAATATATAGCTGCAAGCAGGGATGAAGTGGCCAAGCACACAGAAGGCACGATAAGTCATGCCACCATGGCTGGGCGCATCAGACCAATTGCAACAATGAGCAATTAAAAACATATTACTATTTTAGGCAAAATACAAGCAAAATTAATATAAATCCGATCTGTGATTCACGTACTATACCGTCCATTTTGGCGTGCTCTTCATCAAATTTGTTCGCATATTATTCATGAACGGTTTAACTAATCAATTTCCATAACTTTTTCAGCATGGTCAGAAAATGATCCTTTTTTTTTTATTCAAAATTTAATTTCATAACGGAAAATGACGAATCAGAGAAACATTTGTTTTTGTTTTTGAATGACAAGCATAAAAAAGTTGTTTGCATAAATGTGAATGAACATTTGGCAGTTGGTGGCGCTAGAGGGATTGAATTAGAGACTCTAAATAAAGTTCCGACTGTCTTCTGTCTGTGTGCCGAATTTCATAACTTTCTCGCAAGTGGTTCTATGGGCTGTGCCATAGACTTCCAGAGCAGAAGAAAAAGAAGAACAACAATAGGTGACTCCAGCTTGGCCCCTGATGACTTGGATCTTTTCTATAATGAACACAGTTCAGACAGTTCTGACAGTTCATGTCTTGATATCTTTGTTACTGAGTAAAAAAAAAAAAAAAATTTATTTAAACAACATGAATTTAAAGAATCATAAAAAAGGCAATTATATCATAGAGAGGATCCCTGCAGACCTTCGTAACATATCAGATAATTTCACCTTTTTATGACATGGCAAGGTAGGTAGTAAAGAAGAGTCATATCGTTTAGCCCGACAAAATTAATGCTATATATTAATTATTAATTCATGGTATTTGTAAAAAAAAAAAAAAAAAATGTAATCATTAAAATCTTTTTCAAAGAACCTTTTTGTTTTTATGATTTATATTATAAAAATGTACTTGGTGGTTATACTATAAGACATTTTTAGACTTAGATTCGATTTAGACTTTTGTTGAAAATAGCTTTTCAAAACCACATGAAACCAACTTGAATATAAGGATTAAATATCTAACAAATGTTAAATGATTTTGCCCTTCTTTGCACACTCTTATTTGTCATAAACCCAGATGTCAAAACTCTTCTTTGATAGGCTTCTCTTGAGCCGGTTAAGTTCGGTTTAAGGTCCCTCTTTTTTTGCAAAGGTTGGGGACCAAAACACTGTGAGCATCCAGCCATGAGGGAAAGATGGCATTCAAAAGAAGAAGAAAAAAAATCCATAGGGAACCTTCAGAAAACAAGTTAGCAAGGATAAGAGGGAAAGTAATATGAGCGGCCCAATACAAAATGACACAGTTACCCCAGTGCAGTGTATTGTCTCTGGTCCCATAGGACGGTACATTTCTTCACGCAATTCTCACCCTTGATAGGTTCCATTACACTTTTATACACATATGCAAGTGTATGACAAGTATCAGCTGTTTTGGTGTTAGTCATAAGAGTCCAAATATACTGCAATGCCGTTCCATCCATTCCAAGCAGTGATTTGGTGAAACAGATTTATCAAGCCACAGCAGAAAAATGCTTGAAGATATGTTTATTCTTATTTGCCTGACTCAAAATCCATACTGTCCTCTTTTAGCCAAAAGCATTCAATTATTTTGTATAAAAGCGTATGATAGCAGAGGAATGCTATATCTATATCATTCCACGAAACAAAATCTTGGATGCTTTTAAAAAGAGTGTCTCTAGCCTTAAAGGATTTTAGTACATCAGAAAATATCTTACAATTTCACAATTTAGCTTAGTGCCTGCTACATTGTTTTAATTCTTCTGTTGTCCTAGTTGTTGTCCTGCGTCTTGTGTGGCTAACCTACTGTCCAGTATGTTTAGAGTTTAACCTAGAATTAGATACACCCCTTTTCTCTTAAACGAGAAACTTGGTTCTCATTTCAGCCATATTTCAGCGCAGTTTAGGGATCTGTCACAATCAGACGACCAATCTCCTCTATTTTGTCCCTGTGGGAATAAAAAAACCAGGTCTCCTATTTACTATGAGTGTCAGGTTGGCCCTCTTTGCTTCCAGTGCAGCCCAGAAGAACTGTGTCACATGCTAAATGAGGTTATATGGTAGGACACATTTAAATATATCCAATATATATCATGAGGACAGCAGGAAACTGGAGTGTGGAATGTGTGTTATTTTAGTGTTTTTAAGCTAAAATTTTTGATATTTTTTGATGAAAGTAAATATACCAAATCTCTGATTCTCTCTGAAAAGTAATCTTTTCAAATGATTTTTAATACTACACATATATTAAGTATTATTAGTATTATAGGTTTGAATTACAATTACATACCTTATATTTAATATGGTTAAAATATGTGTATACACACACAAACACACAAACAAACACACACTAAATGTGAGAGAAAAAAAACAACACAAACATTTGTGACGTAAGTCTTTCCACTTCATAAAAGAGCAGCTGCTTTGAAATGACATTTGTGAAACAGCGAACAAGATGTTGCTATGACTAGATTATTTGTTGCTGTTGGAGTCACACATCACTGCATATGGAACAAGGAGCAACTGATTGTCATTCCACATTGATCATGTGCTTTTCTTCATGTGAATCTATGTGTTGAATCACAACCTTCCTGAGCTCCAGTGGTTAGGTTGATGTAAACACTTTGGACTGTTGCATTGAGTCAGTGTAGATGGATGTGTCCCATGGGGAAACAGGAGTGAGGGAAACGGGCTGGGGTGCATGATTGCTGGTTGTTCTCACAGAGATGAGTCAAATTAGACCTGCAGTGCCTGTGTGACGTCTGCTTCCATCAGAACGCCGCCGCTTGGGACCAGAGAAACAGGGAGGAAGAGAGAGAGTGGGAACTAACACTATCTCCCATCACACTTAATGCGAGAAGCTTTTTCTTGTTCCTCGTGACTTATATTTCCTTTAGCGAGAGAATATTCTTGTTTTCTCTACAGTTCAGGACATTAAATACCCTTTTGTTTTTGAGTTCATGTGTGACAGCAGCCATCTTTCTCTCACTCTGTCTGTCTTTGTTACTTTTCCTTGCTCTTTTTGTTGCTTTCTCCATCTATCCGTCGCTCATTGGTCTGAAGGGGAGGGGGGCATTAGGGAGAAGCAGCAAGAAATCGCTTTATGAACATGAATTATGGATGAGTAGAGAGCAAGCTATGAAAACAAGTGTCAGTGCAAAAATTCTCCCCCACTTGATCCGCTTCTTCTATCCGATCATCTTTCACCGAGCCACTGAGGGGTTTGAGGATTAAAAGCAACAGACATGCTCCATATTCCTATATGGCCCATTTTTTCGCAGAGTACCTGAAATCGAAGGCTAGGCTTTGAGAGAGCAAAGAGTAAAGCTTGTGATTGAAGCTGTCGGCACTAGCAGGTTGAATAAATATACGGACCTATTAAGATATCTGTCCTTCTACAGTTCATCTCAGTAGAGACACTGCTGTCAAACCAAACAAGCTGTCACAGCCTAAGGGAGACAATGTAATATTTTACCTTTACATTTACATGCCTTTGGCAGATTTCCAGTCATATTACAGACACCAAATGTTTTATTCTTATTTAGAGGGTTTAAGAAAACGATGGATAGTAGGTTCATTTTGTTTTATATCTTATAATAAAAATAGCTTAAAGGGGCACTTCAGATCATTAATTTTTCTTGATCTGCCCTTAAAAGTAAAGAGTTTTAGAACTCAAAAGTCTCACCCCTGTCCATATAGAATGTCTATTAAAACTAAGAATGGCTTGTAACTTTAATAACTTTCTGACGTCATTAGATGAATACATTAAAGGTAGGCCTACATTGCGTTGGAATTTCTCCCATCTAGCGGTGAAATTGTATTTTGCATTTAAACTAATAGTGCTCTCTAGCTCCTCGTTTTTTCAAATGCGGGTTGCCGGTAGCCGTTATGTACCAAGAAGCTATGACAACAATAGCCCTTCATCGAGTTTAACTATAGCCTAGATGTTCTACTGTTATGCTGTCTATATAATGAATTACACAACCAAGCAATGAAAAAAAGCTTGTAATTTAGAACGTAACATTGACTTACCCGTCGAGAAGAAAGCAGGCAACTTCAGAGTCCCTTTCAAAGTCTTTCTCCTTCATTAGCTCTTTCCACCTGGGTAAAGCTATCCCGATATTTACCCTCGGTTTTTGAATTTGCCGGTCACGTTTCCTTTTAATTTTGCTCGGCATAATTATCCTGAATTATGAAGTACCGTGCAGTGCAACCTTTCAAATTTACCGGGACAGTGACACGCATTACGCCTCTCTCATTGTCCGTTTCTGCTGGTGTCAGTCACGTTACACTGGCTCTGAACGAAAATGCATTATGGAAACGCGTTGAGGTAGCCTAGTGCTTTTTGTCCCTCTCTGCTATTATAGTTTTTCAAGATGGCGGAACGACATGGAAGCCTCTGTGGAGTTGCCTGTCCCATGTAAATAAAGATAAGAAATTCTTCAGGTACGAGGATAAGTCAGATCATTGGGAGAGGTAATTGTACACAATTGAGGACATATTTATGAATAAAGACATTGATTTTAGCTAATAAAATACTTAAGAAACTACACAGTATACCTTTAACATATGTGACAAACAAGATAGATTTACGTGTGGAGCAAAATGAGATCATGTGAATAATATTTTTGAATTAAAATATAAAAATGTATATTGTTATTTCACTGTCATATATATTTAAGAAAAGAAATTAACACTTTTATGTAATAAGGATGCATTAAATTCATGAAAAGTATATTAAAATGATTCTGACTGGAATAATGACTGCTGAAAATTCAGCTCTGCCATTACAGGAATTAATTACATTTAAAAAATATATTCCAATAAAATCGTATTTTAAATTGTAATAATATTTCAATATTGTAAATTTTCTGTATTTTGATCAAATAAATGCAGCCTTGGTTAACACAAGAGACTCTGAACCAAACGTATGAACGGTGGTGTATATAAAGATATACATAATGATAAAAAAAAACTACATTATCACACCAAAATTTTGACTAACATTAAGAAAAAGAAAGTTATGATCCCTTTCATCCACCTCTTCACAGGCTGGTCAGCAGCAGCAGGTTAAATAGCTTTGAGAATAGCAGAAGATCTTTTAAGATGCAGACTACCTCATTTAACACACGCTCCCTTTTGCCTGTATGTCTTTAGATCAGTTTTGATTAAAACGTTAGATGAAAGCCTTTGAGGGTCATTGGGATACCACTGTTTCTGCCCACCTTTTCCACAGCCACTGGTCTTCACTCACTCAGCCACTAATGAAAAGCGGACTCAAAGCCTCAATCAATAGCCTCTCATTACGTTCTGTTTGGCTTTGCCTGTAGTGAGGGACGATGTTGTCCTGAGGATGAACATGCCACATTAGCTGAGTTGAAATTAATGTCTCTGTGCATTGATTGAAAAGGTCAGGTGTGGGTTTGCTTTGTTTGTGAGTACTTCACTTGTAATGGAGCAAGGATCGATCTGAGATACCATGGAAATGAGCATTACAGCATGTCTCAGTGAGCCAAGCGAAGTACTTATTGGTATAAACAGACTAGTATGCATACATGCTTGAGTGCATATAGAAGTGCAAACAGATTTAACCTCATGGGAGGGCAGAAAATTAATCACATGCAGGCGGTAGGCTTTTATTTGTACTTAATTTAAAGCTGTGCATTTAAATATGCAGAGACAGCTATGAGTAGCCATTAATTCAATTCAAGTGTATTTGTCATGTAAGCAGCTTTTCACAATACACATGTAAGCAGCTTTACAGAAAGTGCATGAGTCCATATTACAATTAGGGATAGTTCAGCTAAAATTAACATTCTGTCAGGAGTCCGGAAGCCCAAACAAAACTTGGATGGATTAATCATTAATGATCAAGATCAATTCAAGATCAATAACACGCATTTAGAAAATAGACATGGTGAATTTTAATTTCAAACTATCTTTTGCCTATGCTATACTATTTAAAAATTGTTTTAACAAACTGTTTTAACAAAACTACTCATTAATGTTCGAAAAACTTCTCTCTGCCAAATGTGGTACGACTGTCGTGTTGCAAAAAAACTGAAAATAATTTCATAAATAGAACGCCAGGAGACCCTCATGACATTCAGGATGAATGTGATTTCACCAAATGCAACATGTTCCTGGATCAACATCTTTGTTGATCCTGGAACAGCATTTCAATCAACCAATCAGATCCGAAAGAAAAAGTTTACAGTTTGTCAAGTTTTGGCTTACAAGTTACAACCACGGTTAAATTCATCTACATCAGTGTTATTCACCAATCATTTCCCTCTGGTTTTAGGGATAAGTTATGGGTAGGGATAGGGTTTAGGACAACATTTTTGGATAGAAATGTTGTTCCAAGATCAACAATATGTTGATCCAGGAACATATCAAACATATCAAAATCACAGTGACCAATGAGGGAGAGTCAAGGTTAGTCATCAGTCTTTTAAAATATCAGATAATATGACGTATTAATGACTAGTTCAGTTTGTCATATGGTGCAAATCTCCAATTTAAAAAAAAAGAGTTTTTGAAAAGTTTTTGATATTTTGACATCAAGTCTTTAAATTTAGCAAACCGTGAATAAAAAAAAAGTACATTTTTAGGAAAGATTTTTCCTTTTTTTTTTTATTGGACACGCTTATTTTCCATTTGAATTCTACAGGATTTCCAGGAGACACGTGTGTTGCGTTCTTTAACGGTCCGTCTGGAAATCGACCAGGATCATCCAAATGCAGGATTTTCAAAAGTCTGTGAAGAATGTGAAATTCGCAGCATAGTCTTTTAAAAATACGTCCAAGAGTTTTATACTGAATATTGTAGGGACATTGACATTATATTTTCACGCCCCTAAACATGATCCTGAACAAAACAAACTGTAATTGGTTGCTTTACATGTCAGTCAGACGACCTCTGGGCGGTCCTTAGCCAATGAAAGCAGCGATGTAGTGAGTCTGAAGGTCTGGTTACGCGAGACTAAGCACCGGCTAAAGAGAGTTCATCTCAAAGTGCCGATAGACAGAACCTGTCCTTAAAGCCCATCATTTATAAGAGGAGCTGATAGAGTACTCCAAAAAATTAAATTAAAGTTCTTATGAAGTGCATTGGCCAAAATGCGGCTCTCATCCTTGGCTCGCTTAATAAAGTCTTGCAAAAACTCCAAAAACTATTTGCTCCTCTATGTCTTCTCCGTTTTCTACTCCCCCATAAAAGGCTGAGCCACAGGCTCGTGTGGTATACGGAGCCTTGTGTGGACTTTTCTCTCCGACTTGTGATTGAAATTCCACGCAGTCTTCAGTTCGGCTGAGAGCCGAGAGTGATGTGGGGGCCGCTGCTGAATTTTTCACACTGTCTGTCGTCACATTGCATGTGAGTTCACAGCAGCGGAGCATCTAAATGCTGTTTGACACATACATACAGATGGTCCACTGACCAGCATGATCCCAGTGTACTAAACGATGAGAGCTTTCTGACACTGCGATCCTCTGTTAATTCAAAGTGCTGCCATGGAAACACTTCCTGTCACAAGAGGGGGACCCGTCATCCCGAGTGGCAAACTATAAAGCTATTGATGTCAAACTCACTCTATTTGATTTATGAGCTACTGCATACTCAAGAAGCAGAGCGTTGCTGTTTGTGTTGTCTTGTTGAAAGCAAGTTTAAAAACAAGGAAATGACATGCATTCCAGGCATTATGGGTAATGCTTGTCTTTCGTAGCAACAAGGTAATGGATTCCTGGATGATGATAAGACTTGATCAGATTAATTGTTTTAATTTTGTTTCTGCACTGACTGATTTGATCATCTCCATCTTGTTATCTTGGGAACGTCTTTGTTAGGCTTTCTTAGCTCCTCTCTCATTATGCAAGATACGAGTATGCATTCACATTTTACAGTTATTTATGTGAAAACAGTGATCATGTGAAAACATTAGAAATACGCCTAGTGATAGCTGGAAACATTAAATTAATTACTTGCAGCTGCAGCTGAGTTTTAGTGAATCATCCTGGAGAGAAATGGGTCATTCTGAGGAAATAGTGCCTTTGTAATGGGTGCTGAAATTTCAGCTTTGCCATTAGATTTTCAAGTTTATTCAGATACAAATAAAACAGTTAATTTTGATTTCAGTAATATTTCATTGTATTATTGTTTTTACTGTATTTTTTATCAAATAAATGCAGGTAAGCATAAGAGACATATTTTTTAAAAATCTTACCGACCCCAAACTTATATATATGTGTGTAGCCTATATGCTAATCCACTATTAATTACTATTATATATTTGTTGATGTTGGAACAAAGAACAAAGCATGCAAATATTTCGCATTAATCATATATCTGATTTTTCACTACATGATTTTCGTGTCCAAAAGAATTCACAAAAATTATATATCACAATATCTACTGAAATATTGCGTATGAATGAAACATAAATTACATGTGAGAGTTTAGCGTTCCACAATGCTCTCATCGCCCCATGTTTTTGATAAAAATAGAAAAAAAATACTGCTCTCTAAAGATATTTGAAGTGAACATGATAATTATTACGTTTTTATCCGAATGATCACACTTTTGGACTAAAAAAACAGTGGAGGGATGTAAATTTGATAAAACACAGAAATGCGTCAGCAGTTTACAAGATAATGCAACATTTCCTCTTTCAGGACTAGCAAAATAATTAGCTGAGGCCGCATCCTTCGAAGGACGCAGACTTCAAAGGAAACACCTTCGAAGGCCACGAAGATCGGACCGAGCGTTATTAAATGGGGCGGTCTAGCCCACGGATGATTGTGCTTGTCGCCTAGCAACTGTGACAGTGGCCATTGATGAGTGGAAGTAACATTTGTACTGGACTTTTTTTAAAGTTATATGAAACTGTCTGAAAACAAAACAGGGTTCACAAACTATACAAACTGTCTAAATATGTTCACCATGGTCAATTTCTGTATAATGTAAAGAGTATAAAATATATATAATCACATCTTAGTAAGGTATGTCAACATTTGAACCGCTTTAAAGGTTTTATATACATTTGTATCATTAGATATTTAAGTAAATTGAAACCCAATACTTGCATTTAAAATGGTAATTTAGCAATTTCTCCCAAAACAAAACTGTCATCACTGGCGTGCAATGAATTCCATCTGTTGTATCCTTCATTTCACGGGAAACGAAGAATGCATTTGGAGGCCGCATTTGAAGGAGCCTTCGAATTGTGACAGTCTTTGTCGCGTAGCGGTGACGCAATCGGCCTTCGAATGCGGCTTCCGAAGGATGCATCCTCTGAATTGGAACGCAGCAATAGAAAGCTGCGGGGAGGCATTTTTGTAGGCCAAAACCCAGAAGCGTTTTTATAGCATCACGTAACTAACTAAAAACAAACAAACTTATTTTAAAAACAGACACTTGAACTTACATCAACGTGATAAAAACGACAGCAAATGACAGAAACCACCTTTGGAAAAAAGATATTTGAAGTGTAAGTTAATTGATTTAATTGGTAAAAAGTTGGTCTCACGGGACGTTGAATAACATGGGGAGGCAGGGTTTATGACCTATACTAGGACCAGTAACCGGGGGGCGATCAAGGCGTTTTGGCTTAACTTTTCAGGGCTTGTACAGCACGCTTGGTTTGGACCAAGGGGGGTAATCCAGCACCCGGAAAGCGTACCCTTCATGGGGGCAGTCATTGGCTTACCATTCCATTGACCCCCATTCATTTTGGCGTCACTTTGACAGTGAATAACTTTACATCTGAGGCGTTTAAAGACTCCATTTGTCCATTATTTATTTCAAAAGAAACTCGACAATGTATAAAAGGCTCCATTACCTTGTATAGACAGGCGGAGAAGCTTGCAGGCAATCAGGGGGACGTGGAGGCATAAAGTTCAGGCAGTGAATATCGAAAATGTACCGAACCGTGAATTTTGTGAACCGTTACACCCCTAATATATATAATAATATAATTATATATATATATATATATATATATATATATATATATATATATATAACTGATGTTCCTATGTTCCTCAAGAGTTTTCTGCATCCCTCCACCACCCGGTCTCCTCACACTTTCATGATTACTATCCTAGCCAGAGATACGGGGGGAGTACTCTGGGTTCGGGCCAAATTCGGAGCCCTCCCCTCGGACAGAACGCCGAATACGCATACTCTTATCTGATTATTTGTAAGTGAGAACTCAAGAAATCAAAAAGGAAGTCATCTTACGATAAGAAAATATTTTTAATAAAAAGTGACACACTAGACTTTAAAATAAAGTGTTGTTCAATATTCTGCTAAATATTAGTATAAATATTTTACTTACCAAGAGTAATAGCAAGACAAATAGCACCATTTCATCAGAATGCCCAAGATATGGTTTAGGTATTAAAATTGTAAAGTTTTTTTAATCATTTTGAACTTTTAAGGCTGCAGACATCAGCCGAAACGAGAAGGAGAGGATGGAAGTGGGAGGAATTCAGAAAACTGATTTAGGATTGATGAATGAACCTCTTTTCCCAAACCTTGACTTTGGACTCAGGGAGACGTCTGCCTACAAAACTGAGCATTCTGTCACACCATTGCCATGGCGACAGCTCCTCCGGGCCTTGTGAGGTATGAAAGGCTGTACAGGACGCTGGCCTGCCACAACTCTCCAACGCCTGTCATCCTGGCTTAGTGAGGCAGTGAGTTTGAGACGGTGGGGGGAGAGACCCTGAAGGGCATGAGATTTAAAGAGTAGAGTAAGATGGATTCTCAGATGGAAATGGCAGAATTGCATCTCACTGAGTGCCCGTAGCGGAGACCGGAGAGGGAGTGATGGCCTGTCATTAGGGAAGCCACTGAAGAAAGAGACAGTGTAAGAGAGAGAGATCAGATTAAATTATAGACAAACAAACAGATGAGACCAATGAGAGGGTGACTAAAACCTCCTTTCAAATTATGTAGGAAAAAATCTCAGCTCTGCTGACTGTAGCCAGACCAGGTCTCTGGACCTGACCAAAATTTTAAATTGGAAACTGGAGGGGCAGTTCAGATTGTGAGGTTTAGTCCAATCAGTTGGGACTTGAAATCAATCTACTTTACATTATTGGCATTTTGGTTATTGGTTTAGATCAGCTTCGCCTAGGATATTGGTTTGTATCTCCAGGCTCTGGAAATAACTGGATTTGCTTTATCAAAATAGAGTACAGATAAAATCTTGCTCAGGCTTGTACCATGAAATAGGAGGCCGATTAAAAGAAGCTTACTGTCAGTTAGAAATTTGGATGTTCTCCGAGATAAAATGTCACTGCGAGAGAGAAATTAGAGAGCTGAGCCATAAGCACTGAGCCATAAGCAAAATAGACTGAAGAAGAAGAAGAAAGTCCATCACTGTCCAACTGACGTCTCATCATCATTAATAGAGAGTAGAGGCTCCATCAGGTCTGTTATTTGTCTGCTAATCTCTTGCAGTATGCATAATAGGCAACTATCTTTGAATATGTTATGAGATCATTCACTCTAGAGTATTTAAAGGTTGCAGGGCAAATGGCAAATATGCAGCATTCATGTTACTTATTTAGTAGTCTTGGGTTTTACAATGATAATAAATAATAAAATTAATTTAATTATATATATATATATATATATATTGTCTGTCTTCTCTAATCTCTCTATATATATCTCTACAATACAATATATATTTCTATTAAGTCTCTGAAGATTGTTTTTAGCATGGTAATGGGTATGACAATGTAAATGTATTTGGTCTTTGCAGATGCTGCTTCTGCTGTTGATTATTCCTGCATAGCAAGTACAGGGACTTGCTACTGCCTAAAGCCAAAACAATCCTTAATACCTTAAATTATACGTTTATCTCTGTAAAGCAGCTTTGAAACAATCTACATTGTTAAAAGCGCTATATAAATGAATATGACTTGACTTGACTACTGCCAATACAAACATTGATATGCTGCTGTGGCATAAGACATATGCTGCTGCACAAATAGCATATATAAAACGACCCATAGCAGATCTATACAGGTGGAGCTGGGGAAGTTGGAGGTTTCAGAGGAACTGCTATAGCAAATGCTAAGCAGCTATTTAAATGTTAAGCAGCGAGCTCATTGGCTGCAGATGTGACATCAGCTAGTGCCATGTAGTAAACAATGTAAATGTCATCAGGTTTCATTAAGGACCCACCAGCTGTAGAGTTTCATGACAGAAATTATGACAGAAAATATGCTTAGACTTTGGAACTGAGAAAAGATGGTGCTAACACTTATGTCAGTCAGCATAGTTATCGGCTAATGCTGATCATCTCAAAATGGCCAACATTTGGCTCATCATTTATTGGTCTACTATAGTTTTGCAATTTGATGTTCACACTGGATTAAACCCCAAAGTACCACCAGTACGGTGTTATATGCTGTTTTAGAAAACTCATAATAAGCAAACACCTTTCTCATGCTTGGCCTCATTCACACTCAAGCAGAATAAATAATGAATGATGTTATGGTAAAAACTGTTTAAATGTTGCATCAAGGAGAACATCTCTATTTGGGATTTAATCTAAAAACTCATATTTTAACAATCAGTCTATCATGCGACCCTCTCTATTTCATTTTATTGTGTAGGTCAGGGTTATCATACCCACAACATTTAAACACTAGCTACTTTGATATAGAGATCGCATGGCTGCAATCGTTGTAATTAATAATTCAGCATTTCTTATAAATTTTGCAAGTAGTATAGCTGTTTGCACTGAGCTGAGCAAAGTTCAGGAAACTGTTCCTCTGAGGTTTGATTTGCACTGAAAAACAATGTGTACTTTCCTGTTCCAACCAAATAAGATTTTGAAATCTCCTTTAAATTATTTTTTATATCACCCCACCACCTTCACTATACTCATCTTCACTTTGGTAATTGCACTTTCATACTTACCTGATTTAAAACCATTAACATTGTACTCCAATTTGGTACATGTCAAAAACAACATATTATTATTATTATAGTAGGCTACAGTATTTTCTATAGATTTTGCAACTGACGCCGTACGTCACATGACAGTGACAACATTGTCATTTCATTCATAATACACACGTTCAAACCATATATAACATACTTTTTTAATAATAATGAAAATAGTTTGTTACGTTTATATACTGTAGCGCTTTTCTGGGCACTCAAAGTGCTTTAGATAGAAGGGGGGAATCTCCTCAACCACCATGTGTGCAGCATCACCCTGGATGATGCGACGGCAGCCATATTGCACCAGAACGCACACCACACACCAGCTTATTGGTGGAGAGGAGAGAGGGTGATAGAGCCAATCAGTATATGGGGATGATTAGGAGGCCATGATGGACAGAGGCCAATGCAATGGGATTTTTATTAACCACAGAGAGTCAGGACCTCGTCTTAATGTCTCATACGAAGGACAGGCAGATTTTTTAACGGTCACGAAGTTCCAAACACAACGTTGTATAGTTTGCGATTTCCGAGGCAACGATTGTTTCTCATCTGTCATGTTATCACATACTTTCACTTTCCTAGTTATTTGTTTTTGCTACTGTTTCTGTGTGTGGATGTGTTTGCATGATGCACAAACACATTATGCACGAGGAACCACACAAAGTTCCTCTTAAAACACAAAACAATAGACACCAGATCTACACTCTTTCAGCCACCAGGCCCATTCCTCCTCCTCATGCTGGAGGAGAAGTTCTGTCGGCTCAGGAAATGTCAGACCAGGGCTGCGATGCTGCTGAAATTAGCTGGCTGTGTGCTACCCCGCTCACTCAAACGTTTGCTTGTAGTTTCAGGCGAGCTTTGACTCCAGCTCCTCATTTGAAATCTCTCTTCCTACGTCCTGACAGTAGATCTCTCTCAAACACTTGCAAATATATTGAAGATGAAGCTGTAACATACATTAGATGGCTTTGCTCCTCATGTCCCAAGGAAATTCTGCCCAGAGGAAAATATAGAAAATTGACCGTACAAGACTCGAGCACTCTCTGTCAGAGGAACACGCATCTGGGAAATGTTCTAATGGATTTTGAAACATTTCCCTGTTGCATCATAAATAAGTTTGAGATACATTCCGACCTCTGTTGTTTTTAGTAATCTAGGTAAAAATGATATTTCATGAAGGAAGTGCACTCAGTGGCTGAAGTGAAGGGGGCTATCTATTTATAATGGATCACACATCCTGTGTGGCTGTCAGGAAGATAGTTTCCCACTGCTCTGAGCTTTAAAAGGTCACACATAAATAAAAGATCAAAGGATTTTTCTGGGTTTAATACCTCTATCATGGTTAAACGGTTATGAAGGATATGAAGGATATTGTTCAGTTGTTTGTCCTCATAAGTAATACATTCATTTTAGCAGTACATTTTAAGTGTATGCAACTAGAAAGCTATGATTAATAAATAATAAAAAATAGTTGAAAATAAATGTCCTTTACACGCAGGCACGCACGCACGCACGCACGCACGCACGCACACACACACACTCACTGTATATATCCTAATAATTCTAATAATGTCATCCTCTATTCGAGAAAGAATCTAATCTTTCCCATTTCTTTATGGATGGAGACTGTAAGTCTTTCCACTGAGCTGTGATTTTTTTTTCATCTGGTTTTTAGCAGTCCTGGCACTTATCGCTACCATTGCAGTACAACCTCCAGCAAATTATATCGGCTCATAATCAGCGTACATCAGCACACAAATGTCTTCAAAACTGTCTAGAGCTGAAATCAAAGCTTTATGTAAGGTTTTTTTTTAAGTGTTTCTTTGTCCCTCTCTGTTGGTGCACAGGCCCGGTTCTCCTACCTACACATGAAGTACCTGTTTTTTTCCTGGTTGGCTGTTTTCGTTGGAAGCTGGGTGGTGTATGTAGAATACTCATCATACACAGAGCTGTGTCGTGGACATGAGTGCAAGAACTCTATTGTGAGTTTTCAGTTCTTACATGAAATATTTGCTGACCAATATGGTAATAATTCTATACTAGACGATTGCATGCAGTAGCTAATACAAAAGTAATAGTTTGATGCAAAAGTAAAATGTTTCGATACTGATACCACTGTAAAAATGTACTGTTCATTTATATAGCACTATTCAAGTTTAATGGTATTATTATTATTAAATAAGGGATAAGTGCACCTCCACAGCTGTTTTACAAACATTTTATACAAAAGGGAGCCATCTAGAGGAGAGTAATTGTAAAGACACTGACTTTTTAAATGGATCAGGCAATCTTTGGGGAGTACAATGTAATGGAATAAAATGAATAATGCAGCGTAGACTCTGACGTATGTGTATCTCCATGTCTTTCCAGTGTGATAAATTCCGGAAGGGGGTGATTGATGGCTCAGCCTGCAACAGCTTGTGTGAAAAGGACACTCTTTACTTGGGGAAATGTCTCTCTGCCAAACCCAGCAATCAGGTCAGACACAACAAACTGTAGTTGCTCCTTAATATAACAGTCATTCTTGTCTGATCTTTCATTGAGTGTGTGTTTTTGGTGATCTGGATCTGCACAAATATGAATTTGTTTGCAAAGTTAAAGTAAGGATGGATCCATCCAAAATCCATCCGTTCACTTAATCTCTAAACCACTTAATGGTATTACTTTGATGACTAACATTACATTGTATTTTAAAGACCACTGGGACAAGTTGTGGGGACAAGTGTGGCTAATGAATACAAGAATTGTGCTTATGAAAAATAGAAATATGAAAAATAAAACTTTAAAATTACTAGTGCTCTCACACCTTCCTGTTTAGGTATATTCTGGCAGTTGGGGGGATTTGGAAGGGATCATAAAGTGCCAGATGGAGGAGGACCCTCATTATGATCTGGGTGCAGAACTGGAGCCCCGAAAAGAGTCTGCATCCTTTAACAGGCCAACCAAAGGGACATCAATGGAGAAGTTCAAAGAAATGGTCTTCAGCCATCTAAAGGTCTCAAATCCCATGCAGTAACATAAATTGAACGTAATTATTCATTCTGCGCTTTAACATTTTTAGCATTGGAGATTGAATTATTGAACCAGTAAACATGTGACTGACATTTATAACCATCCATTCTCCAAACCACTTCTCCTATCCTATGTAACAGGGAAGCTGGAGCCTAATATAATATTATTGGATATAATAATACTAATTTTATTTATTAACAGTATGATTGCACAGTAAATAAATAAATGATGCTATTATAGTGCACTGAAGGAGCTGAGGTCTGAAGCTGTTATAAAAAAATGTTTAAAAGCTTTTTTTTTTGTGTAAATTTATGTAAACATTCATTACTTGTACTCCATGAATTTGCCTGTTTAGTAAAATAAAGAGATATTTTCATATTCTGGAAGACCTTTCTGCATGCAGAGACAAATGTATCTACCGCATCTCTTCCAGACAACTGTTATTAACCCGTTTCAATGGCACTTTTCCCCTGACAGGCAAAAGTAGGAGACCAAGCCAACTTAGCAGATTTGGTGACCCTTGTGCTTGGAGTCGCTGACAGCAACAAGGATGGCCAGATCTCCCTGTCAGAAGCACATTCAGCTTGGGCTTTACTGCAGCTGAATGAGTTCCTGCTGTCCGTCGTGCTGCAGGACCGAGAGCACACCCCCAGACTGATGGGCTTCTGTGGGGACTTGTATGTGATGGAGAAGGTTCCTTACGTACCACTCTATGGCGTCAGCCTACCGTGGATCGTAGAGCTGTGGATTCCAGCCAGCCTGCGGCGAAGCATCGACCAATGGGCTGCTCCCTCCTGGCCCCGCAAGGCTAAGATAGCAATCGGCCTGCTCGAGTTCATCGAGGATGTCTTCCACGGCACATTCGGAAGCTTCCTCATGTGTGATGTTAGTGTCACTGGGTTTGGTTATACAGAGCGCCATGACATAAAGGTGGTAGACGCAAAGCGCATTGTACCCGAAGGTGCTTTTCAGGAAGCAATGCGTGAAAGGCGGTGCGAAGAGGACAACGACTGTGTGTACGGAAGGGACTGCCTCACTTCCTGTGATCTCACCAAAAACCGCTGCACTACGGAGGTCACGCAGCCGAATCTGGCTAAAGTATGTAGCACACTGAAGGACTATCTTCTGCATGGTGCGCCATCAGACATTAAAGACGAACTGGAGAAACAGTTGTACGCCTGCATCGCTCTCAAAGGCGCCAGCGAACAGATGGAAATGGAGCATTCCCTGATTCTCAACAACCTCAAAACTCTGCTTTGGAAGAAGATATCTCACACAAAAGACTCATAATAATACATACAACTAAGTTATTGGTCTTATATAGAGAACACAGAATTTATGAACAACAGACTGGGACTGTCTGAATGATATCGACCACCCATATTTTGCCTAATATAATTACATATTTTTATTTTGGGCCTGTATTTGTAGAGTAGGCCTACTGTCAATATACTCTTCATGGCACCTTGTTTTGTTACATGACTCAGTCTTGACTCAATCCCAAATTCTAAAAGCTTAGTTAGGCGGCAGAGAAATACTTCTGCTAATGCATGTCCTCTCCAGTGCCAAGAGAAATAGACAAATGATTAATCTTACTGCAGATCCCTGTTCAGAAAAAACGTGACAATCAAACTGTCTTGTCCAGGGGTTTTCAAACTGAGGCCGGGGTCCCCCATTTTACAGGAAAAAATTATCATTTTACAAAAAACTTTTTTTTATTGGAGACAAAGTTACCTTGTTAACATGATAAAGGTTAAACACAATATATATTTTCTACAATTTCAGAATTTTGAATTTATCTTTTATTTCGGATTAAAATAAAATAATTTTATTATACTGACAGCTCTGGTTTCAAATCTGGGTTTTACTAAAGGTGTAGTGGGTAAAAATAAGATAGCAGTGAACTTAATATAAAGTCAATACTGTCCATATAAATATTTTTATAATTTACATTGAACTTAGTCCAGTGATAGCATTTCTTAATTCATGAAATATATATATAGACGTCATTACTTTATGTCAGGGATTTGTTTTAATTCTGTCATTTACTCACCCTTATTTCGTTCATTTTTTGAAGATCTTTTTGATGAAATCTGAGAGATTTCTGTCCTTCCATTGACAACTATGCAACTGACACTTCGATGATTTAAGTCCAAATTTTCTGAACACACACATGCGCTTCAAATGATGAACAGCTTGAATTTAGGCTTTTGTCTAATCATCAGTTGTGGTAAACGTAAGCTCAAGCATGTTCACTGGTTCATTCTCGTGTTACGCAGCACGCTTGAGCTTCCGCAAGAGGTTTGTTCTCGTGTCAAGCAGGTTCGTTTGAGCTTCTGTTTTTGTTTGCTGATCAAATGTGAATAAAAGCCTAGACTAAATCTGTTTATCATATAAAGCAATTGAGTGTCTTAAGAACATTTTGACTAAACAGATAAATTCATATGGATTCGTTTTACGATCTCTTTATTAACTTTTTGAAGCATCAAAGTAGTTGCGTAGCTGTCAATGGAGAACACAGAGCTCTCAGATTTCATCAAAAAAAAATTCCAGATGAACGAAAGAGGAACGACATGAGAATGAATAATGAATTTTGGGTGAACTAACCCTTTAATGGGGGCCTTGGCATCAGAAATTGTGAAATCCCTGCTCTAATCTGCCTAAGATATACAATAAAAATTTCAGAACATTTCCATGCTTCCAATATTAACTACTAAAGATCTGAAATTATTTGCATGATTCATAATTTTCAGACAATGATTAAGCGCAGTACAATAGGTTAGAACAATTATGCTGTCGCTCATTTTCTTTGAGTCAAACTGAAACTAAAGTAATTTTAATTATCCATTTTAGAGACAAGATGTGTGCAGAAATGTTTAAATATTATTTAACTCATTTCATTTTAATAAACGTCAAGCACATAATTTCATCTTTGTTTTAGATATGTATTAGTATAGAAGATGGCACCCTTATATAGTTAGGACGCAGGGTCCTTCACAAAACTTAAGAGACTCGTCCTGGCAAAATGAGTCACAATGAGCAAATTTTCAAAATTAAGTTTCACATTCTCTAAATTATTTGTTGGAATCAGACCAAAAAAAAAAAAAAGGTACACCTGTTAAGTCGATAGAGTCAGCAAAGTAAGTTCCAAAACAAAATCACCTAGTATCAACCATGCCTTAAAATCCCTCGTAATAACACCAAATATCTAGAGAAACAATAATTGTTTGATTAACATTAATAAAACACAGCAAATATATTAAGACCTACTGTACCACAAGGATCTAATATACACATTTTCCCTCAACATTTAACCAAACATTCACTTAAGACATAACAGATAATGTTTGCTTGAATACTAGCAAAGACAGATATTTAGAAATACTGTAATTCTGTGTATATCGGGATCACACGCTGTCTCAGCACAGGTCACATGTTTTAAACTCCTGGCCTGACAGTGCGTTTTTTTAGTTTATTCTCATCCATAAAAGTGTTCACTACAATACAGCAAACTGAAAGATTTTCGCCATTTCCTTAATTACATAAATGCTAAAGGTTTCCCTAAAGTCAGGTGTTAAGGCATTTAAATACACAAACCATATTTAACATTTGAAAATACACCTACTTTTGAAATGTTACAAGCAATAAGACAGGGAAAAAAGTATTTTCTGAAATATTTATTAGAACAAAAGTTTTCTGCACAAATTTGAGGAGACAAAAAAGGATCGCACTTCAGTCCTCCTCTACAGCTTGAGCGCGAAGGAAGCTGGCCTTCTTCTGGGCAACACGGTCTTTTCTCTGAGCCAGTGTGAGCTTGGCACGGTTCCATCTAGAAAGAGAACCACTCAATCTTAGCAAACACAAGTAGCAAGCAATTTCTCCCAGAAAATCAACTTTAAATACATACTACATTTCAATTAAACATTCATTTAGATGACCAACCAATTTCCACTGACCAAACAAGCATTAGTCAAGGTCATTGATTTACTTAGTCCCAAATATAATTCATTAATGTTCTTTGCAGTCTGACAATTCATGCCCATTCTGAAAAGAAAAAAACCCTCTACAGTAGAGTTTAAACCAATGAAACTTCCTCTAATGGCTCTACAAACACTAAATGTCCAACTATTAACCAAAGCTGCTCTCAGCCCCGTCTTGAAGTGTGCATCAACTGTGCAAATGTAGGACCAACCACAATTTGCTCAGTCTGAATGGGTATCATCATCAAGCAGCAGAACAGTTATTGTGGACATAAAACCTTGTCTAAATTGTTTAATTGACAAATTGCAAAACC
This sequence comes from Phoxinus phoxinus, assembly GCF_949152265.1. Lineage (NCBI taxonomy): Eukaryota > Metazoa > Chordata > Actinopteri > Cypriniformes > Leuciscidae > Phoxinus > Phoxinus phoxinus. The sequence goes on from NC_136886.1 coordinate 16,702,149, forward strand.
ATGACTCTAAGGCCCAGTTTCACATACAGGGTTTAGATTAAGCCAGGATAGGCCTTTAGTAGCTTTTATAAACGTGCCTTAAGAAAACATTACTGGTGTGCATCTCGAGACAAAACAATGGCACTGATATATTTGAAGATATGCCAGTGCAAGTTGCTTTCAGTTAAACCATTTATTTTAGTCTGGGACTAGCTTAAGCCTTGTCTGTGAAACCGAGGGTAAGGCTGTGATATGCTCATGAACATCAAATGATGTACAAATGATGTACCTCTTCTTCTTGACTTCTCGCTTGGGCTTCTTTTCATGCACTGGGTTCTCCCGGATGGTTGCGTGTGCCTTTTTGTACATTTCCTCCATCTGAGGAAGAGAGACACATTAGAATATAGCAAAACGGCCAAGATATTACAGTAAAGCAGGCTGATACAAAAGTTATGAATAGTGATGTTAGTAATCTTGTTTTAATGAAATATTGAACTTGCATAAATATGAAACCAAGTTATGGATTTGCAATTTTTAAAGGGAAACTCACAAAACGTATGGGTGCATGCAAGGGAAAATACCATTTTAAACTAGGGATGCACCGATACCAGTATTGGGCCCAATACTGCGCTGCGCTCATGTACTTGTACTTATAACAAAGTATAACAGGGATATAAAAAAGGCTGTCTATGAAGTAAATGTATTTTTATAAGGCATCCGTGCATGCATTGATATGAAAAATTTGTCCGATACCAATAACTTTATATTTGAAAGCCGATATATTGGCCGATAAATCTAATTGCCAATTTGTATATAATTTGAGAGCCCGATTACAAAAAGAAAAGTCTCACCATTAAAAGTCATGTCCCAAGCACACAATTATAATGTTCTCATTTTATGTAGCCAATATGACAGACTTGCGCAGGCATTTTCCACTTTTTCTTCCTTTTCTGCCATATTTTTCTTTTATGAAAGCTATTCAAAACCATCATGGTGAAAAGTGCGCATCTCAAGTGTCTCAGCTAAAGAAAATAATCCCATATTTATCAGCTTTAATACATCGGCCAAATTTTTATCGGGCTGATAAAAATAACTTTAAAAATGAACATATATCGGACGATGCCAATATATCATGCATCTCTAATTTTTTTTTTTAAATGTTTCTTTTGAGTATTTTTATTTATAGAGTCTTATGCACATCCCACTTTATATCAGTCGTCTTTAACTACCATGTTAAAAAACACGCAGTACATACTGAATCAGGGGTAACGCCGTTCTTGATAAAGCGAGAGAACTGTTTCTTGTACGCGTCCTCATCCTCCTCCATCAAGTATCTCATGTACTCCGAGATGTTCAGGCCCAGGATGTGCTTGCGGTGGACCTCTGCATTGAACTCCTTGCTCTCAGTGTCATAACCTGGGAATCGCTTGGTGCTGAGACAAATTACACAGTATTAACGAACAGAGCTCATGCAGTTTTGATGATTCCAATGTAAACATGTCTTAAAATCAGTCCCGTCTTGAATTGCAATCACAGCAACAAGCTGCTCAGTTTCAAGATGTCATCATGTAGACAGAATTATATTGAAATAGGAAGCCCTAGAACAAACAGTAAGAGGGTAGATCTACCTGTGAGGAATGGAGAGACCTCCATCCACTGCTCCCTTCAGGGCTCCAAATACCTTATTGCCAGTGGTAGTTCTGGCCAAGCCTGCATCCAGGTAGCAGGTGAAAGCTCCAGGCTGTCCATCAATGCTCTCCACATTAAACTCGTCACCGGTGATCTCCACCTGGCCGTCATACACCTTGTCAAGGCCAAATTTGTTCAGCAGCTGGAAGAAAGCACACAATTGTCCAGTTAGAACCAATACTTACGCCCTCATATCAATTATCCAGAAATCAAATTCATTCAAGTGTTTAAGAACTGCTTAAGGACCCATTTACTCCTGATATTAACAGTTAGAGAAGATTGGATTGCAAGAGCATTGTGATCTCATTACTCAAACCAAATTTGGAGGTCATTAAAAACATGCAAAAACATTCCCTTTGTACCGTCAAAGCTAGTGTGTCTGGATGGGACATGTGAACAGCAAATTATGGGCTACTTATCGAACACAATGCTGCAGCAATGTAAGGGTTTGAAACGTTGCCATTTTTCTTTTTTAAAAACCTGATTAAATTTTAAAAAGCCAGACTTTATAGAACATCTTTGGTATTTATGATAACATGCAGTGATGCAGATCACAAAGCATGCACATCCAAACTTCAGGTTGAAGTACTGTCTGCACTTAAGAGCAACTTGCTTGAAATTACTGACGTAAATGAGATGTAGTCAAGAAAGAAGGAAGTCACAAGTAATCAAAGGAAGACTATTCCAGTTCTAAAAGGCTATCAGTCTCAGCTGACCACTCGTGATTGTGTTGCCAGAGATGACTGTTAGTACCAGGTGTAAAATGCACCCATCGTAGCACATTTACACATACAGATTCTTGCTCACTGAAACGTCAAAATCAAGTACCATGCATTATTGGACAATTTTACAGATGGACATTTGGATTACTCTTGCACTACCGGTAAACATGACGTAATTCATAATTAAACAATTATAAACATTTGCTGCATCCCAATTTGACTACTTATCTAGGCCCTAAAATGAACACGTGAAGAAAATGTACGTACGTTTGAGTGTATAAGCAGAAGAGTAGCCAAGATTTGGGACATACTACCAAATCATAATTGCATCATTAATGTACCAGGCTGTCAATGGAAACTATCCTGTCAATCATATTGTCACGGTTAACATCCTCTTATAGACACATTACAGTTTCAGTACACTATTCCCATTGTATAGACCCCTTTTCAGTTAGTAAACATGGTGACTTTGTGGACGGAGCTTAGTTGGTTGCAGAAAGATCCCTCTGGCCGCTTCACTAACGTTAGTTTGCCAGTTTTGTTAGCTTGTTTAACAATGACTGGAGAAAATCAGATTTTATCTTAATGTGCAAGGTCACTCACTGTCCAAGACCGCGATTGTTATTTGCAAAAGTTAATTTTAACGGACGGAACCAGATTGGCTGACCCGTAAACGCTCAGTCAATGGATGGATGATTTAACTGTATTTGGCCGAAAACCGAAACTGAAGCCGAAAATGGCCTCTTTTAAAAACTTTAATATATATTTATATTGCTTAATTTTGAATGGATCTGAAATGAACCAATAGAATAATCAAACTTTTATTAACACTAGGGATGTCAATTTTCACAAATTCCCATGATCGATCGTCGTTTAAATGAACGATCAATTAATCGTTAGCCTCAATACGCGTCTGCTGCAGTGGCATGGCCAACAGCATGACAGGCTCTGCAAATCCTGCTCAAAACGCAATGTTCCTCACCAAATGAATGAGAATGGTTTTTAATCTAAATAAAGGGCTAGAAGGATTGTAAAATGTTTCGATGTGATTGATCATTTAATTAAATTAATTATTTAATAATCAAATATAATTACTACTACTAATACAATGCGTCACCAGCTCAGATGTGTGCAGAATGCGTGACTGTTGTGGACGTGCTCTCCCCGAACACCGCACTGAAGACGGCAAATAAACCCAATGTATTCACAACGATTTAATACATTAGTGTTCTCATGTTTTGTAATATGTCAGTCCCAAATTATTAATCATTATTAGTCGTGCATTTCTGCTTGAGCGCGCGCGCTGAATCAATAGGCTACCGTTAAACTGGAGCACTTAGTTTGCTAGCACGTTATTTAACTCAAAGAAACTCATCCTATATGAGATTAATCAGATATATTCAAAATAAACTTATTACAAATTATTTCTGCAGAAAATGACGCAAATGCACAAGTGAATTTGAATTAAGTTACGTGCCATTCATTCAGAATGACGAATGTTGTGGAAGCGCTCTTCCTGGAGCAACGCGACACGGCAACTAAACTCAAATAATGCACAATGTTTTACTACAATATTGTTCTCTTTATAATGTTATGTAATATGACAGTCCTCCCAATAGTCATTATTAGTCGTGCAGTGCCGTTTGAGCTGTGCGCGCTGAAGTTGATCACGCGCACTACAGCGTTAATTCAAGGGATGCATTCAATATAAGATAAATCAGATATAGATAGTGTTGTCAAAAGACCCGGTACTTCGGTACCATTTCGGTTCTAAAAAAATTTAATGGTTACGGTACCAGCTAGTGTTGGGTCCGAGTCCACCTTTGTCGAGTCCGAGTCGAGTCCAAGTCCTTAACAACCGAGTACAAGTCCAAGTCCGAGTCCAAAGAGGGTCGAGTCGGACTTGAGTCCGAGTCCTTAACATCCGAGTCCGAGTCGAGTCCGGCCGAGTCCACAAAGATTTAAATGATTTGAAATTGACCTTTCACAAAGACCCGCCCCTCTTGGTTACTGTTGCTACGTCCGACAAGCCATTCCTCTCTCACTCCACATGTTCTCGGTCGGAGCAAAGAGGACACTAACAATGTGCCAACAGACAAGACAGAGCAGGGTACTTTTGGTTTGAAATAAAGTCTCAGCTTTCAATTTTTTAAATTTTTATGAAATTCAAACAATAAATACTGTTTTGTGGTGCTTTAATGTGTAGGCCTCAGTTCAAGCAGCACGTGAACTGATAATCTCTTCTAGTTATAGCACAAATTTCTAAAAAAGAAATCAATACACACAATTTTTCAAGTTCAAGTCCACTGCCTTTAATCTACTAACTGATTTGGTTTGTTTGTCGAACAAAAATGGCGTGTATCTGCATTATAATTGGTCAGATCACCTGTCAATCAAATCCCGGCGAAAGGTCTCAACACTGAGCTCTTAAATTAATATTTTAAACCTTACAAAATGATTGCAATGTATAGTTACAGTCATACGTTTACCTATCTTTTAGAATCTGCAAGGTAATGCTTAATAATGCAACACGATGCATTAAGAGCCAGGGGTAAACTTTTGAGCAAGATGATGATGTTTAAATTTTTCTTATTGTGTTGTACATGCTAATATCTTATTTAGCCTCTGAAGGGTTGGACTAAATTAATGAATGCATTTTTAAACAAATAAGACCAATTTACACCAATGATCCAGTTCAAAAGTTTACACCTCTTGGCTCTTAACGGATGCTTCCTTCTTGTGCATCACTAAATGTTTGCAGGGTTTGTAATAGTTGTGTATGAGTCCCTCAGTTGTCACCAGTGTGGAAATATGGATCTTACAATCATAGTCACTGCTAGTAAGGAGTCAAATATGCAGAAGATGCTGGAAAAGCAAAGAATGTGCAGGAGCTGGATGATTTTTCCTCAACAATAAAAAAAAAAAAAAGTTGTGGATCATTCAGGTAATGACACAATATTAAAATCGAGCCTATGTAATTAGTCTTTATTTTGTGTTTGTATTTTATTTAGGCTATTAAACATCTGTTATGTGAAAAAGCTTTTTCAGGGCAGTACTAAATAGAAACAATGTGTATGATCCGTCTTATTAAAAAACATAAAAATAACATTTTTTTGAGATTCTGCAAGGAGTATGTAAACTTATGACTAAAGTATAAATGCAACAAAAATGATAACATTATTAGACGCCAAAATGTTGCTATGGTTATCACGTTCTTATGTTGCTATGTGTCAAATCATCGCAATTTCATGACTCAAAGGACAAAAATTAAGTGGATTCAATCCCAGATTTAAATGCAGTTATCACTATTTATAATTTACAGTGTGAACGTAACCACTGGTCCTCTAGAAGTATGAAAAACAAAACTATTTAGATTGTCAACAGCGCTCCCTTTAAGCCATCACTTACCGCGTTCGGCACTCTCCCTAAAACTCTCGTCATAAACACTGACTGAAGTTGTCCGCACTGCACAGTGAATATCTTATTTATATTGCGTCTAGAGAGACTTTGTTGTTTATGAGGGGATTTGCGAAAGGATAAAGCTCGTGCTGATTCTAAACATACATTTTGAGCGAATTATTCGCATGCGGACTCTAAAACGCCTCTGATTTGCCACTGTGTTTATGCACTTAACTGTGATTGGCTACAATGCTCAATGCTGAAACAACGTTGTTTCGTTTCGTTTTTGAATAAAAAAAAATTCACAAAATTTAGTTTTGTGTCATCCAGTGCCCGGACTCGACTGGACTCGGACATTTTTCCGAGTCTAAAATGTCCCGAGTCCGTGTCAAGTCCGAGTACAAATTAATTCGAGTGCGTGACAAGTCCGAGTCCATTCAAAATTGGACTCGAGACCGGACTCGAGTCCGAGTCCGAGTTCGAGTACCCCAACTCTAGTACCAGCTTTTCTTAAGTACCGGTGGTACCGAAGTATCAGGTTAATCCGGTTATTAGTTCGCTGTCCGAACGGTGCACAGTTGCACGTCCTCTTCATAAACACACCGAGACATGGCGACCGGCGGCGCTACAAAAGCGGTGGCTCTGAATCCACTTGTTGACAAGAAAGGAGGAAAGAGCCGTTCATATAGCGCGTTTTTTGCACGTGCAAATTCGTTTTCCAGGCGGCAGGCGCGCCCATGGCCGCATTAACAACAGGGCTAGGCGGGGCTAAAGCCCCGGGGCCCAAGCAAGGAGGGGGCCCGTGATTGGCCGTGGAGCAGATTGACTATCCATCGGTAACGCTGATTGCCAAAGCCTCACCACGCCCCCCACAAATTAGCCCTGTTATTTAGTGATGCTTTACCATAAATTGCATGCATTATCATGGAATCATCACTATCAATCATTATTATTAAAGTAATTGACCATTCGCAAAGACCAGCCTCCTGTGTGTGATAAGCCAGGCTCTCGCGAGTCACGCCACACGTTCTCACGCAGTGAAAAATACATCGCGGGGCACAGACTAGTAGTAGGCTACGCGCTGACAGACGAGAGAGCAGCTTACTTTTGACATGAAACAAAGTCTCAACTTTCAAATATTGTCATTTAAGGAACTTGAAAAACGGTATTGTTTAAATTGAAGTCCAAAGACGTTAACTTTCTACTGACTGCTTTGCTGCCGGACTAAATTTCGGATTCGGCGTAATGATTGGTCAGATCGCCTGTCCATCAAACCCCCGTGGACGGCAGGGTGAATTGAAACGTCACGTTTGAATTTGGTATATCAAATGCATTTATTCTAAAAGTGTATGATGGAAATTTGTGTTTTTTATGTGCTTTTTTATACTAAGAATAATAACAATTTGGAATGTAACAATTCCAAATGACAATTTGGAATGTAAAGAACAACATATTAGGCTATAGTTATCTGTTATATTGGGAAAATACCATATACATAAAAAGAAGTGGGCTCGAAGTAAACCAAATTTTCCACATTTTATAAATGACTTTACATTATATGTACATCTTTCGGAACAAACTAAAAACCAGAAAGAAATGAAAACATGTAATGCTTTGAAAGCACTGGATTTTATGTAAAATGTATTTTCTTTTTTTCCCACTAGAAGTTAATGTGACATTGTGAATTTGTAATACCGCTTGTTACAACATTCCTTCTTATGTTCATTCAAGCCCTTGTCTGTTCTAGAAAGGATGCAGCAAAGATATTTAATGCTAATGTATGAGACATAGGCCTACGCTGAGTTTCATTCATTTATGAGGAGCGCTCTAGTTAACAGTGAAAGTGAAAGCGGCGCGCGGCTCCTCCATCTCACGGTTATTATATTGTCTGCTATATGTTTACCTTGTATTTGTTAAATACATGCAAATGGTTGATGAAACATTTATTAAAATAAGATAATTGAATTTATACAAAACGAAATTCACTTTAAAGAAAGGCTTTTAACAATGCAATGCAAGTGAACGCGGCGCGCAAGCGCCTCAATGTCACGGTTATTATATTGTCTGCTATATTTGCTTTTTATTTATTAAATACATGCAATTGGTTGATTAAATATTTATTAAAATTAAGATAATTTATACAAAACGAAATTCACTTTAAAGAAATGCTTTCTACAAAGCAAAACTTAATGAAATGGTAAAAACATGTCTGACGATTTACAAAAACAAAACTAATCTGCACTTTAATGTTAAAAGACGTAAATGTTAATAATTTGGTATACAGTCATGAGAGACTTTCATTTTAATTATTTTATTGCTGTATTTTATTTACATCTAATCGAATAGAGGATTTTACAAAAAAATATGTGCATTTTATATGCTGGAATATGCAGAAATATAAGTTAACAGAAAAAGGACTGTTTATTTCGTTAAAATATGGTGGAATGTGCAGAAATTGGTTAAATGTTCAACAATTTTCTTCAAGTCTGAGACTGTTGCATTTAATTAAATTTTTGGTTGATGCAATGTGCATAAAGTTAAAATATTGAAACTAATAAAACAAGTTTTAAAAAAGAGAAGTTTAATTTGATTCAATTTTAGGGGGCCTCCAATAGCTCATAGCCCCGGGGCCCAGTGAGCTCTTAATGCGGCCCTGGGCGCGCCTCTGTTCATGGTTGCATAGCCACGGGAAAGCACGCGCTTGTGGAAATGAGAAAGCGGTGCAAACTGCGCTCTCCATGATGACGAGGAAGTATAATCTAAGAATTATTGATTTCTAGCCCTTGCATTAGCTTTACTACTAGATATATTAATTGAGATGAGAAATAAAAAGCCGCCCTGTACAGCTATGATCAGCTGTTCGGCCGAGCTTTCCATGTTGTTACGGAAAGGCCGCTGTTTTTTGTCACATGACCTGTTGAGATGCTTCTATTATAAGCCGCGCGCCTACATTTGAAATAACGAATTTGCACGCGCATAAAAAGCGATATGTGAACGGCCCCTAAAGTGGTATCGTGTGCGGTTGTATCTAGTTTAAAAGGCCTTTTAAATATGACCGCAGTTTTGAATTGAATAAAAGGACAGTCAAGTCAAATAAAACACGTTTTATCTCCCGTTTAGTTGGTAACACTACAATAAGATACCATTCATTAACATTACTTAAAGGATTAGTTCACTTTTAAAGTGAAAATTCTGTCATCATATACTCACCCTTAAGTTGTTTAAAACCTGTATGAATTTCTTTCCTCTGCTGAACACAAATTAAGATATTTAGAAGAATGTCAGTAACCAGACAGTTTTTGGTTCCCATTGACTTCCATAGTAGGAAAAAATATACTATGGCAGTCAATGGGAACCAAAAACTGTCTGGTTACTGACATTCTTCTAAATATCTTCCTTTGTGTTCAGCAGAGGAAAGAAATTCATACAGGTTTGAAACAACTTAAGGGTGAGTATATGATGACAGAATTTTCATTTTAAAAGTGAACTAATCCTTTAATGCCTTATCTAACATCAAACACATTGAGTGAACAATATATTTTTACAACATTAATGTATGTTTGTGAATGTTATTTAATACAAACACTTGATTGTTCATGAACGGATACAACTTTTGATTTTAAAAATGTATTAGTAGGCTACATTTTTAAATTACCATAAGGAGAATAATTGCTTCAGTGTATATAGCTATTGTTAGGTCATTGTATCTAATGTTATCTAACAAATGGATATACACTTTAATATTATGCAAATTTAATCTAAATTAGCTTTGGTACCGAAATTGGTAACGAGAACCGTGGATTTTCACAGGTATCGGTACCGAATACTGAAATTTTGGTACCGTGACAACACTAGATATAGATAGGTGGATATCCCGGATGGGAGGATGCGCGGTTGACATTCATTTTCGGTTGACATTTTCGGCTGGCTTTTTTTATTTCGGCCCGAAACCGATAATGCCATTTTCTGCCGAAATTTCCAGCGACCGAAATTTCGGTGCACCCCTCGTTTAAAGGGCACCTATTATGCAAAATTCACTTTAACATGGTGTTCGAGGATAAATGTGTATTGGCAGTTTGTGTACACAACCACCCTGTAATGATAAATATCCACCAAGTGCTTTTTTTTTTTTTAATCCCCATAAATCATAAGCACGGTCTCACAAGCCATTTGCAGATTCTGGGCAAAGTGACGTCACCTTGCACAGGCCCCTCCCACAACTATTAACATAGACCCCCCCTGAGTGAGCTGAACACAGTCCATTGTTTTTGTGTAATTCGCTGTGCATGTTGATGATAATAGGGAGAGAGTGTTTATGGATAAGACTTTAATGCGCACTTCTTATACTGTGTTTATTCAGCTCTTATGGTGATTTTTTTTTACAGTGAAAAAAGACTCTTCATCTTTTGTGTGATGTACAATAAACTTTATAAAACGAATCAGTAAATCTTTGGCCATCATTTGGACGGGGTCTGCTACAACAGGCTTGTAGTGGATAAAAGCAAGGTGATAACATAAGTTATAGCCATAATTAAACTAAACTATACCTGTTCTATCCCCATACAGTATATATTCTCTGGGTCTGTAGGCATTGTCCGACTCCGGTTCGAACTGAAAACTGCTGACATTTCAGTGTATGAGATTATCTTGTTTGTTTGTTGCACAAGCTATACTCTGCAGGATAGTGGGCCTCTAAGAGCGGAGTTTGACATGTGCGTTGGAGTGTGCATGGATTTGCACTTCAAATTTCCACTTTAAACAGTAGACCATCTGGGTAACATAGCCTACTAATTTCAACATACTACTATTTGGGACACACTTATTCTAATTTTGAACACCATTTAGGATGTATAATATGCAAACTGGGACACAGCAATCACTTTCTGGCTAAACAACAAAATACCCATGTAATGATTGATCTAAAATTCCATTGCTAAATCTGGATTGACTTTAATCTTTTAAAGGTTTCAACAGAATAAAACTTGAGTTCATAGTACATGTAGGTATACAAATAAGAGTGCTATCCCTTTTGCAGTTTCAATTACGAGTAACGCAATCCATCTTGGACAAATTTGATCTCCTGCAATTGAAATGACTCTTTACAGTCATATTTCCTCATATATGTCAACATGAAGAATCACTAGATAATAAGTTAATTACTTTGATGCAACTACTCTAGTTCTTGAGACAGATCTGCAAGGTAAAGTTTCATAAATCAATTTCAATGGGGAAATAAGTCAAAATAAGAGGCAAGTGCAAGACTCACCCTGCGGGCGAGCAGCAGCCCAGTGCAGTAGGCTGCAGCATAATTTGTCAAACCCACACTGATGCCATACTTGGGCAGCTCATGGGAGTAGGCTGCACACACAATCATGTCACCTTCGATCTTGGCATAGGCAATCTGGGAAAACAAACAAATCTTAAAATCACATTTGACTCCACAGGGATATTTCTTCAGTGATTTCATATACAGACAAGCTTGATTCATCTTATGATGCACAATGAGAACATGAAATATCAAAAAAAATTAGAATAATTTTCAAAAACTACATTTAATGCAGAAAATATTACTACATACTAACATTAGCCACTTTTCCACAGTCGGGCCAAAACGTTCTCTTTGCTTGTTCCGTTCGATGCCGATCCGGCCCAGCCGGTACAAATATGGTTCCATTTTCCACTGTGGGGCTGATAACGGATTTCATTTTCCACGGTGGGGCTGATAACGGAGCTCTTTGGAATGTAATATAAATACAAATACAATTGTTGCCTAGGTAATGCAAGAGTTTACAGATGATATGAGATGTAAACAGCAACCATGTTATGGAGGATGATCAGATATTTATTTTAATTCTATTAATTTGTTTACATCGCTCAAATAGCACGCTTAGCCAGCTACAGAGAAACTGATAGTCAGACAACAGAGAAGTGACCCGAATTGCGAAGTCACTACACACGTTCTACCAGCACGGTTGGCCAATTCCGGGCCGAGAACGGTTTGTAATCATGCCGTACCAGGCTCACGTGGAAATATAACCGGAACCATTTGGCCCGACAGTGGAAAAGCGGCTATGGAATACCCACAAGACTAAGGATTTACTGTGTAACTACATGTCATTCTAGAAAATTCCCACATTTATTGCTAAGGAGTTTGAGGTATGGTTGGGGCAAGTAGTAAGGGTTACGCCAGCATACATTGTAGGAATTTTGCTGTCATACGAGCTTGCAGGTGAGAATTTGCGTGGAAATCGTTGATGCCCGTATGGTAGTGGCTCGCATTGTGTGAGGAATTACGAGCAGAGTGTTACGTGCCCCTCCCAACATTTTTAAACGGAAAAAAAAGGGGAGTCAGTCCTATTTTGATCAGTGTATAGAATATCCCCTATTGCGAAATCATACACAACCATGTCACATAGGCTAGATCTATTGATATTATAGCCCAGTGGCTGCAACACTACACAACACACAATTCACTAACACGCACAGAAATACAAATCTCTAGTTGTTTGTTGAAAGGAAGGGCTGTGCTGTTCTCTGCTTTATATCAAATCAATTGCTTTTATTTTATTTTCAAACCTATAGAAGCAATATTGAAAGCTGCAGTCAACACGTTTAGCGTGAAAGCTCATTTGATTGCCGCTGTACCGTGTGCAATGACTCAGACTCATGAGTGTCAAAACGGTTTGGGTTTCTTAATATATATTAGCTCTTAATATATAGGCTGTCTGTCTGTTCGCTGCAAATGTTCACGGTTCGGTTCGATACACTGGTGTCACGGTTCGGTACGTTTTCGATACAGCAAAAAGAAAGAAATGCCAGTGAAATGTCCTTAATTTACATTTTATTAATTTTTTTATTTATTAAAACTAACATCATAAAGTATGATCATTTTTTACTTTGAGCAATGATGGAGCTATGATGGACACAAACCAAAAATAGCTCCTTATAAAACAATTAAATGTAATATTGTAGTAGTTATAAACAAAGGTTTATTTTATTTCAGATTAACATTTGAGAGCAGCAATTTTATTCATAATGTCGAAATAAAATCAATGTAACGTTACTTGAAAGTATGTTAGGCCTACAATGTTTCTTCCAGGTTTCCACGTCAGCGCTGTTTGATCCGTTATTAACGGAGAAATGTGAATGCTTCTCATTAGATCTCGTAGCCATGTTATTACTTCAGTGGCGAATTCAAATGCTTTCTTTACTGGATCTCTTAGCGATGTGTAGTAAGTGTGTCGCTTGATCAAGATCGGCTCGCGCTGCATTGGTCCAAACTGATAAATGGTCCGTGAAGCACAAGATAACGAGTAGCACAGTTTCGTTCCGCTTTCATTACGTTTGCCATTAGATGTTGGGCAATGTTGTGGTCGCGCCAGCGTCTCTTACATTTAGGGCTGCAACAACGAATCGATAAAATCGATAAAAATCGATTATTAAAATAGTTGGCAACGAATTTCATTATCGATTCGTTGTGTCGCGCGACACGGAGATGTAAAAAAATAATTGTGCGTATATTCTGTGCTATTGTTAAGCCCCACAAAAGGGACAAAAACATTATAAAGCATCATAAAGTTGTCGTGCACTATATGATAAGTGCTCAGAAGCCATTATATAATATAATGTGAGATAGAAATTTATATTTAAGTGATTAAATTCAAGATCACGTACACTTTTCCCTCCGCTGCGGCTGTCAGTCATTCTCCATTCAGCATCAAACAGCGCGTCGCGTTCGGTACGACAGTCAACACGATGAAAAACTCTCTCCAAGATGATTCAATGTTACTATAATTATACTTGATCTGTAGATAAAGGTCTATGGTTTTGCATTAAACAACTTTATCTTGCTGGACTTTATTGCTGCATCATGTTACTTTCTACCGGGTTTCTCTCAACACTGGAGTAGAGTCAGAGCACTAACTGTTCTTCACGCGCACAGTAACTGACATTTAAAACTGTTAAAAGAAAATGCTCAATAAACTATTGCATAGATAGATAGATAGATACTGTATAATACACTACGCATCAATAGCCTATGTCTTTCCTTTGTGATTTGAACTTTTCAATCCGGACTCGAAGCGCTGCGCGCTGTGACTCGTGTTGCTTCAAGCGCATCATTCTGCGCTCGCGATGCGCATAAGCGCTTTGTGCCGCACTGTATTGGGGCCTTTCATATCATAATACAGCGACGCAATGAACGATTATTAATAGCCTTTCTAGTTCTGTACTATCCATCATGTTGCTGCCTCATTAAACCGATGTGCTATACATTTAAAACATGTCTCAATTTTATAGTAGCCTAGGCTATAAAATAATTAATCTTTTTGATTTTTGTTATCTTGTTTTTCATGAATGTATTTTACAACAATACAAAGAGCAATGTGTAACGTTTTACCAAATTTAGTGTTACACTTATTCTAATATTTGTTCCTCACTAAATGTTTTTTCATGTTCATATTTAATACAATTATTGTGCACTTGTGATTTTTCTAGACTAAATTGTATGCTTAATTATCCACTATTCTAGTTTATAATAGCATTTATGGTGTGTTTTTTTTAATGAAGTTGTCTGTATTAAGTAGATTGTGTTTAACACACAAAATAGTGATTATCAGTTCAACACACATAGTTATAGAAATTCTACTTGATTTAAAAAAAAACTGCCCTGGTATCGGATTGGTATCGGTCGATACTCAGAATTTTTTGGATCGGATCGGTTCTGAAAAAATGGTATCGGTGCATTCCTATCAAGGAGCGACCTGTTTGTGCACTTTCTGAAGATTTTTTTGCACTGTGAATTTGCACTGTCAGTTCTGTTTTTGAATAAAGGGTTGGGAATGAATGCTTTTTTAAATTATTATTTTATCCGATTAATCGATTAATCGAAAAAATAATCGACAGATTAATCGATTATTAAAATAATCGTTAGTTGCAGCCCTACTTACATTATAAGCGCACTTGCCACGCGACTACATTTGAAATAACGGAATTTTGGTCAGCAGGAAAAATGGTCCAATGAACCGTTCGGTTTGTAATGCGTAGCGAACCAAAAGCCTCGTACTGAACGGTACGTGTATCGTTACACCCCTAATTAATATATATATAAATTTATGTTTTTTATATTTTTTTAATATGTTATTATAATAGTTTTCTCAAATGATATTTGGTTTTGACTTTGTGTGCGCAACATTTTGTGTTATTAGCAGGAATGTTAAAGTATGGCTGCTAGGTGATTTTGTTTTGGAGCTTTAAGAAATTCAATTTCTCTCAATTTACTTTGCTGACTATAAACTCATATGTAGCTCAGTCATTTTTTTTTTGTCTGATTCCAACAAAAATCATACATCATTTTGAAGGTTTTTTTTTAATAGAGAATGACTATCATTTTTGAAAATGTGCCTATTGTGACGGATTTTGCAAGCACGGGTCACAAATGTTAATTAAATGCAAGTACGTTATTTGTAACTTCTATGCACCTACATGCACACATTTAATAAGTATATTGTATAGTTTAATGAGGCCACCTAACAAACTATGACCAAATATTGCTTTTAATGCTTAATAAATAATTTGCCAAGTGACAATTAAACTTTTCCCCATAATCTCCCATCCAATTCAAGTACTGATTTACAGTATTATAGGATATCCTGCTGCATGAGCACTTCATTAATGGTCATTGGGCAAACGGTGAGCAGCTTTACACCCACCTGGCAGATGATGTCCCTGTTGGAGGAGCGGACAATCATCCTATACTTGGGTGTGTTGTACTTGTTCTTGTCTTGAATAACCAGGCGCTTTCGGGCGAAGTAATCAGTTTTTCCCTCTGAAAAGCAATAATAAAATACAATGACAATCAGACCTGTCTGTATGACTTCATATAACTGTTCAAAGTTCTGCATGTACCTCTCCTTCTCCTGAACTTCACCTGGTACCTCTTGAAGTAGGCCTTGTTCTTCACTACTTTAACAAATCCCTAAAAGACAACACAGCACTTTAAAAGCCAATCACATCCGATATTTAACCTGAAGACGCAAAACAAATCGAAATGTCTGCTACAATGAAAAAACTAACGTGATAGGACTGCAAAAGGGTGAAAGGCCTGCAACAAAATTAAAGCATGGCATGCCAACATTGACCATCACGCGAGAGCGCGATTAGGTGTTTAATAGTATATTCATATTGTGCTTTTTGAGAGCGTGTGATGTTGCGAAAAACATTAGCAATATTGCCAATATGCACTAGAGTGTGCATCTCTCTCTGAAACTCATGTGGGAAGGGCTTGAAATCAGCCATACGGCCACGTTTGAACTTTGTCTATCCGAGAAAATCTTATGCCATCCTTTTATTATCTGTCATCACACTGTAACGTAAGCGCACCAAACAGACAATTAACCTTTAGGGAACACAATAACATAAGTATTTCGGCGCGTACTGACCATTTTGTAGACTTTTCAGTCTCCGAAGCCGGAGCCTGGAGTCAAACTAGGGAGTTTTGACTCCGCTGCACTGGAAAAGAAAGAATGATGTGCGCATGCTCGGTAAATACCAACGACAGCGGGGCAAAACAACACTGTGAGGAGGAAAACACAGCGACACCTGCTCTTTTGGATGTATAAAGGCGAATATGAGCTAAATACATTTGTATGAACAATGCTTATCAACAAATGACATCTGTCCAGCTCGTATCGCTTTTTTCCAAGAAATAGGCCTTATGCTTCATCTCATTACATGAAGATGCAGTTTAGCTGTCTACTAGTGTTATGCTAGGCTACTGTTTTATTTTTTTATAGATTTAATCGTTACCTTTAGACAGTCAATTAAACTATGAAAATAGGCCTTTACATAACATATAAATTATCGCATGTTTAACACAGTTATGATCTAAAGAAACAGGCTAGTCAAATAAACCATTTCAATTTAGGTTTTTTTGGGTTGCCTTTTTTATAGTTTGTTTGTTTGTTTGTTTTACTTTATGTTTTTGTTGGAATAGAAGATGTTTATATTTAATGACATTTTTGTAATAGATCTATTTGTATCTTGATGTTTATTTTGTAAAATTAGATGTATTGTTCATTTGGGTGTAGAACTTTTTCTTCTTCTTTTTTTCTGATTATTTGCAGCATGTATTTGATTTGTTTGTCATTTTTTGCTGTTATACTTTACGTGTTATAGGCTAAGTCTGAGGAAGGTCGATTGCAAGTTTGGGCAGTGTGCATGATTTCAATTTTTTTTTCTAGTTAATATTTTATTTGTGAAAATTACCCACTAGAGAATTATAGCAATCAAGCTGTTAAGCTGTGCAGAAATAATTTGGAAAAAGTGTATTATTCATGGAAAAGTATTTATGTTAATATTATTATTCATATTATTTTAAAAGATCTGTACATATTTAAAAAATAAATTATTTACATATAATTTCCAAATCCATTATTTTCAGCACATAATACTATTAATACATAATTTTAGATGAGATGTAAGTGACATTGTGATGGAAATATGTAAACAGTGGTCATAAGATCTGGAGCAATTCTTCTTTTATAATTTTAACAGAATTCTCCTTAATATGTTTTCTTTTTGGTAATGCAGACAAAACCGTGTTGACAGCTTGACTTTTAGACACACCTTTAAAAGAGAAGACATTAACCTCATTACATGGAGAAAGTGATTCTCTTTTTGTGTCTCAAAATAGGTTCTACGTATAAAGCAGTTCTAATAGGCTGATTGCTGCGTCAGTGATGCATTGTTGGAGAGCGAAAGGTGTGTCCAACATCAGAAAGAAATGAGATTAACGTCAGCAAAACCAAGGAAAACCAGAAAAGTTAGTTCCAGTGTTAGTTGCTAGCTGCTATCCGAACTGTCTGTCTAGTCACTAACTTTTAAAAGTAATCTACATTTTGCAGATGACATAGCCATCTGATGGTGAGTTGTTTATTCAATTATCTGGCCTATTCTTTTCACAGGAGCAGCCTGTTCAAATGAAATATGAAAAAGTATTGACAATCTACATCATATAGGCTAATTTAAAATATTGAGAGATTCTGATTGCAGTGATGAAATACACTTGGGGATTATCCAGAAAACATTGCAACTGCTAAATTTAAAATGCTTTGAGTTCATTCTATTGTGACAACTTATTGGCTACTACCTAAGATATAGGCTTACGGCAGAGTATTGTGAGGAACAAATAGGCCTACATAGACTCACTGTTATGTATATTATTATGAAATAACTACATTTTCTTCATTATGTCTTAAAAATTGCCTTTTGTGTATGAATTACATATGTAGGCCTACATTTAATCACTGAAGTTGCACAATTAAGATCTCTGGTAAAACGTAGATGTGGACCTTGAAATTGTTAAGTGTGACTGTTTTTATTAGTGTACTTTTCTCATGTATTATATATTATAGTTGTCGGAACTCGTGTTTACAATACATGTTGTAGCCTACTGTTTACAGCAGAGGGTGGTAGAGAGATGATTTAGCCCTGCAGGCAGCGCATGTGTGCGCGTGCGCAGTTGTGTCCAGCGCAGCCGCAGCGCATAGCCCGTCTTCTGATGGCATGAGTGACTGCTGGAGGAGCTGCGGTAACTGCCTTGCTGTCTGCGCACACACCACACGGGCTTTATACATTCAGCCTCTCTATGGACTGGACTGTTGAAATCCTGCACTAGTGTGAAAACTGACCGTTGACGACGGGCTTGAACCCTCAGTGTACGCAAGGTTATCCAACTTTACCTCGCTCCATGGAAAGTTAATATTTAGCTAAAACCCCTGGAATTGAAAAAGACTTCAAGGTAAACAGTTTGAGACGGGTTTTAATCTAGTATGTGTTTGTGTGTGTGTCTGTTGCTGTAGGGAGGTGAATGCCGACCAACGTCCGTTGTTTGTTGTGGTTGTTTATGTAGTTGTCCATTTAGTTATTCAGGGTCAATTCATCTAACGTTAGCTTCTTGTCAGCTAGTAAAACACAGTTTAAATACTAAAATAAGTTTAACAGTTGTCATTTTTGAGACTCTTAATACAGTTCCAGCATTACAGGTTGAGATCTAGACTGTCCGTTAGCCACCACTGCTAACTCCTTTAGCTAGAGTCTCAGACATCTCAAGACTCTGCTTAACACTGGTCAGAACGTATGCATAATGTATCATATTCCTCTAGTCTATAGTTTAACGTTATATTTGATATAATCTGCCATATGTTGGCAATTTATCATTGTTATAATAATTAGATTTACTCTAAATCATGCACGCGTATGTTGTACGACTGATGTTATGAGCTGGGTCGTTTGCCAAGAGAGAAATGCCATTGGGATTTGCTGCTCTGTTATTTTTTTAGCGTTATTATTTTGAGTTTTGAATAATAGGTCCACATTTGTGGCCAGAGGTTAATGCACGTGTATGTGGTCACACTCACAACATGTTCACGGATAACAGTGCCACGTTTAGTCTAGGGTGGGGTGAGACCCAGATCAGAGGAAACTAGTGGATAATGTGATGATCACTTTAAAAAGAAACAAACACATTAATCCATTGTGTTTTTATACTATGACACAAAGCAAGCATCAAGAATTCTGATGATCTGAGCATCATGGGAGTATTTCTATTGTATGCATTCAAAATAACACGTTGCCAAGCCATATTTGCCATTATATTTTTTATTTATTTATTTTTTATACTTTGAGTGACTAGAAGGTTTTTGAGATGTTTAGCAGGATACCAATAAGTACTGGGACAACATGATATCTAATCTTGATATTTCATAGTTTTCATAGTGCCATTTTCATAGTGACGACGAAAATATATGTTTAAAAAAAATAAAATAAAAATAGTCTACAATATAAAGACTTCCTAAATATAAAAACCTCTAAAACTGTCCTATAAAAATTAGGGTTGACTTTGATTTTGCCTGCTTTAAAAAAGAAAAGAAAATGTTGCATAGTGTTTATTTTGTAATTTTAATAAAAGACCGATATTAGCCTACATGTGTTAAGAACATTATTGTGATCATCTCTAATTCAAACCTCGGATTATGTTTGTGGAAAAGCTGTTTTGTCCAATGCGTAAAGAATCATGTGTCAGGGCATTTTTGATGACATTACTTGTTATAATCTGTTGTGCTTTTTAACATCATCATTTTAGTCCATTTTGACCTAATAGTTTTGTTAATGAAATGCAAACACAAGGGCCATACAGATTGGTGCGATTAGTTGATCAGTGGCTTTAGGAAAACTGCCAACTACTTTGATGTTTTTCTCCCCCTCCATTTACCCTTGGTGTTTACATTTTCAAGAGTGATGAGATTTTCAGTCCAGGACGTCTGCACTGGAGAAAAAAAGCACCTTCTTCCAGTTCAGATACTTACCTCTCACCTTCATCCTCTGACCCCATCATGGTCGCTAGAACCACAAGCGAATCGTGAACCACTGGATCTTTAACTCTGGCTTTGCAGTGATTACAGCTGATCCCCCTCTGATCGCTGCTGATCCACTTTAGTTGTGAGCCCATCCTCCTTATTCTGTGCAGTGTGCACACAAACTGCACTGTTATGTGCTGTTGTAGCACTTCATTGGAACATGCAGATTCAGGAAGTTGACTGTAGTGTGACCTGAGGTATGTTTGTCAGTCATATGATAAGATTTCCTTGATTTTCAGGCTGATAATCTTAAATGAAATGTGAAACCGTAATTCTTCTGACGGTCTTCTAGAACAGAACTTCTGTCTGTTTTGGTGGGAATGCTTGCTAATGCTTTGAGGGAGGATTTCTTGGTGGCGGCTTGTGGGTGTCTGTAAATGTCGCTTGAGATTATAACCGAATTCATGCGACCAAATAGCTTGCCTCTACTTGCCTTCTAGAACGCTTCTTGTCTGGTAGAGACAACGTTGTGTTTTGCTTAGCTTTGATGTTATATTTTCCCTGTACAAATACTGGGAACATTCATTGTTCTTATTCACACGACCCAGCCATGTTGGCACATTGCTCCATCTCACTTCATACAATTTGTCACGTTGAATAGAAGAAGATCCCCTGCCGGAATGTTAAAGTCTTGCTCTAAGTGGCCTTGTCTAAACTTGCTCTTTACTCCCTCTCTTTCTCTGTCCTTCCTTTCTCACCCCTTTAAAGACACACGCACTCAGACAAACATATTGCTTCCATTTGGCCTGAGCAAAGGGAACTTGTTTGCTTTTGTAGACAGGCATTATTGCAGTTCCTTTTTCAAGAGTATCTTGTATCTTAGACTGCATGACTGAGGGAATTTCTAGCCTTATACGACTGAGTTAGGCAGTAGTGCACAGACGTAAGCAAACCAGCAGATTCCCCCAAAGCAAAGTGCTGACTGGTGAAAGAAAGCGGAAAAATATGCAACCAAAATAAATCTGCTTAGTATAATGTATCCTGAAGCCCTATTTGCAAAGGTCTGTCTCGCACAGTGAAAGGCCCTTTTTTGGTGTAACAATGTCTGCTGTTATGTTGTATCTTATGCTGGCAAATACCTTTTTATCATGCGGTATTCAGATGTATTGTTGCTGCTTTGTCATCATCCCCTTTGATAAACAATGTGGAAAACTAGAAGTGCAGCCCATGATTTACACTTGCTGTTGCAGAAGATCATTAGATAAGACACCACTTGGGAGATGGCCTTCTGCTGCAGACCCATACAGAGGACATCATTAAATTTAGTGTGATTTGAAGACTTGAAACATTCCAGGGCTCAACGCTAAAGATTTGTTTCTACTGGCCCGGTTCAAATTTTTTACTTTCCCTGCAAATTTTTTATATATAGCACAAATGCATACATACCTTAACATCAACTCAATTCAACATTTGCACGTTGTCTGTGAAGCGACTTTCTGGGTATGTGCTTCGGATGGGTGTGCACACAAAACTTCTCACATTATTGAATTGATTTCAGTTTTGCGTCTTCTTGCGCTTGAATATTCAAATTGGGAAGGCTTAAAAACACGTCCAAATGGTTTTCATCTTTCGTGATGCAACATTGGCCCGATTGGGCAAGTGACAGTTGTCAACTGTCCCGATTCCGAACGCTGTTTACTCTGGCCCTGCCCATCGGGCAGTCCTTATTGTCGAGCCCTGCATTCCATTACAATAAGTCCTTAAAGTGTGCTACTTTATACGGAAGCAGCAGGCCATGAAGTCATTGACTCTGCATGGAGTTAGAGCTGCACAATTAATCTAGGGCTGGAACAACGTGTCAACTTAATCGTAAATTAGTCTATTTGCGTGGAATGCGTCGATTCGTCACGCTGTTTATGTTCATCTCCAATGATGATGGCTCCGACTCCCGGGCATGCTGAAAACGAGCTGTTATTACAAAACTTTCGAGCCTGATCTAGGTGTGGAAAATTAATAAATAATTGTTAGTTACTATTAGGCCTACATGTTATTTTGTTTATTTGTCTGTTAAGAATCGTGGGAGAATCGTGATCTTAGCTTGAAACAAAAAAAATCAAGATTTTCCGTTTATCCAGAATCATGCAGCTCTACTGTTCGTCTGCCGTTTATGCAAAGTGCATTTGTGAGAGAAATTTGGGTTAAATGTAATTCAAGCATTTTGGCGCAGAAAATAATTTTCATTGCCTACAGCAAAGGAAGTCAAAAGCAGAAATGTGACTTGCATAAATTGTTCAGTTGTAGAAATTTTCATTAATTCATTTGTGAAGTTTTCTAATGCATCCATTTGAGGTGGGGCTACATTTTTCCATTGGTTGTACTTCTGGTTATATTTTACAGAAAGACAAACAATCAGTGCAGTAACATTTTAACTTGAATGAACAGCTGTTAAAACTCGAACATTCGGCTGCTGTCGATGCAACTTTTTTCTTTTCTTTTTTTAAACGTAGAGGTGTTCTAATCTCTTTTCCATCACACTATGGAAAATGCTGGCCAACCAACCAGTAAGTTTTGCGCTCTTGGTCACATGCCCAGTGCAACTGCTGTTAAACGATGGCTTGGTGGCACTAGAAGTATTTTGACTATGTTTGTGGTTGTTCAATGAGTTACATAGACATTGTTGGTAGACCAAGTGTCAACCTACAATTGTTATAAGGCAAATTAAGTAGGAGAATTACACTGCTATTAGAAGTATTATTTTGACTTAAAAATGGCTTTGAACTTAAATGAGTGTGAACTATAGTGAATCTATTGTAGGTTACTATGAAAAAAAAAAAAACTAAGTCCTGACTACATTGATTGATTTTGCCTGTTGTCAAAAGCCTAAACCTCCCCCTCGTCTCACAGTGAAATTATTTTCCTTGTACTGAACACGTGTTGAAAATGATAAATAGCTGTTGTTTTCCAAAATAACCCTATGCTGTCTTTGTCAGTTGTTGTCCTAAAGCTCTCTCTATATTGGTGTGTTGTTAGGGCAGCAGGTTGGCTCTCCTGTGGACTATTTGGACAGCTGAATCAGAATCCATAACAAACAGTTGAGGACACAGAGCTTTAGCCAAAGACATGACTGCTTCCTGCTCCCTTAGTTTAAAGTTCATTCGCAGAGAGGCAGTTTGGGCTTGCACTGTTTTAATGGCTTAAAAGGAATGATTCACCAAATTTAAAATTATTAGGCTATTTATTCACCCTTATGTCAAATCCAAGTTGGTATTCTTTTCCATGGCACAGAAAAGGACAATTATTGAAGAATCTTCACACTCTCTTCATTATGATTAAACACGATTATTTAACACAAATAGCTAGCCTATGTGTGGGCCATATGACCAAAACCTTATAGAGTAATTTATTTTATTATATCAATTAGGGGTGTAACGATATATCGCGATATAAAAATGCGATGGTATCTTTGATGTAACGATATGATTACCGATATAAAGTTAGTTTTATCCAAGATTCAGCTTATTGTATTTATAAAGTAGCTATAATTCACCTAAAATTTACTCACGCTCATGTTGTTTGAAACCTATACGATTTTCGTTCAACTCCCAAACATATATGAAGATATGTTTTATGAGATTTCTGTCCCTCCATTTAAAGTGAGTAAATGTAGATTTAAAATTTTTGAATGAACTAGGCTAACCATTTACAGTTTGGGAATAGTAATTTTGACAGGCTTTCTTGCGATTAGATTGATTGAGCACATTTAGTTTGGTTTATACACACACACACACACACACACACACACACACACACACACACACACACACACACACACACACACACACACACACACACACACACACACACACACACACACACACACAATAATAATAAAGTAATAATAAAAAAATGTCTCTTATATTTTGGTTTAAAATAGCGCTATAGTATTGTATCGTGAGTTCAGTATCGTGATTTACGTGAGTGTATTGTTACATGAGTGTATCGTTACACCCCTAATATTGATATCAAGTATATTTGCTTGAAATAAGATTGCTAAATTGTAGATACCAGTGAAATTTCACAATTCTCTATAATACCACAGACAAATATTAGGCTAACTAATGTAAAGTAAAAAAAAAAGTAAAGGCTGTGATACAATAAAAAGTAATTACGCACAATGGGACAAATAAAATAGAAAAAAGATACAAATGAAACTAACGGTGCTTTAAATTTTTCTTGCAAGTAGTCTTTAAGTATTCCGCTAACAGCCTTCTACAGAAAAATAATCAAATGTAAAATAAAACAATTGCGATTAATTACACTGCCCTCTGGCGTGCCACATTAATGCATCAATGTGATTGAATGTGGCAGTAAATGGTTCGCCAGGGAGAAAGATTACCTGCAAACAACAACTTACTTTGGTGATTTTTCACAATATTATTGTAAAACTTCAGATGACTTGCAATATAGTGCCAACATTGTGTGTGCTTCTTTTCTTTTCCTTTTTGAGCTTGATAGACATGGTTGTTATGACCTGTGATTAAATGGAAAAGAGAGTAAAGATTCTTCAAAATATCATGAGGGTGAGTAAATAATGACAGAAGTACAAGTTACACAAAACATTATATGTTGCAGTGAAAACCATAACAGTTTTTAATGTTGATGCATATAATAATTTCAGTCTAGACACCACGTCTGACTCTAGTCTCTTTGATCAGACAGATAAATTTTTTCATTATAAATTTTGCAGCTTTGTGCTGCGTGCTACATTAGCAAGGTCAGCTAAGGGCGCACCAATAATAAAGGTGGTCATCTCTAGCCACCATTTCCTGTTTTCCTGTGCAACGCAGGATCTGTGCCAGCATGCATGTCTGCAGGTTTCTTCCCAGCTTGACATAATGAAAGACTTTGTTATTTGCTTTTTGTCTTTAATGAACACTCTTCTCTGGATCTCTACCTCTGGCCATTTAATGGGTTGCTGGAAAGCGTTGTGTTGACTTCAGCATGTTCAAAAGTCCATGTAGTCTGTTTTTTCCTTCTGAATCACCAGCAGTGTGGATAGAAAGTGCACGCACATCACTTTCTTGTTCACCTTCCAGGATGAGCTGAGGTTTGCCTGTCAGGGTTTTTTGACAGTATATCATTGTCAGCTGGAGATTAGTCTGGGGTCATGATGACGGAGGCTTGGAGTCTAATTTGCTTCTGTCCAATACATATACTCCTATTTCTCTAATGAAAAAAAAAAGAGAATTGGGTCACAGTATTTGTTTTATACATCTCTAATAGAAATGGCAAATTTTGGCAAATTCTTCAACCTATAGCCTACATTTATGAAAAATGCAAACTCAATGAACATAAAAAAAGATAGGCCTACCAATTTTCAATACTCTAATTGCGTTTTTACTAGTTCTCCATCAATTACTCATGCACATCACAAACTGTAAAGTGAATTAAAGCATTTTTATGCTCAGTCTCACTTTTAAAAAAACGGTGTGACTTGCAATTAATCATTTCATCATGATCTAATATAATGGTTGTTTCCTTCTGCAGTAAGTTGATTGTACAAGAAGTTCTGTTTTTCACAACGCCTTTTCACAGAGATGATATTTCTTGTCTAAAAATTGACATCTCATTGTGGCCCATGGCGCTCAGATTTTACAGGCTCATGCCTTTCATGTGCTCGTTTCTGTTATTGTTGTACTTGGTATAATAGTTCCACTGTTAGAAGAAGGAGATATCTTTGGGGATTTTCATTAAACATAATGAAAATGCATGAGGCCTGACCTTCCTCTCTTTTTTTTTGTCTTGTTCAGCAAACACAGCCCAGCATCTCTGCATGAATCATTTAGAAGGCCAGGGCAGAGGAAGTGATATTGTTATTCTGTTTCCTAAGCAGTTACTCTTCTCCTCTCAGTGTATGAAAACACTCGTTCCCCTGAGAGGCTAAGTTTGTTTTTATTACAGTATTTTTTCTACAGGAGTTTATAACTGTGTGATCTTACGCTGTAGCCACATTGGACCAGCGGTTTGGAAAATGGATGTAATTAATCTGCGGGCGCCATCTTCTGTTCAGACGCGGGAATCCATTCGGTGCGCGACTCTCACAGTGGGTGGGTTTTCTCGAGCCATTGATCGTACATCGGTTGTATTGTTTTGCGGCGCACCATGAGATTGAATGAGTGCACTCGATAATGTGCACTATGGTTTCGGACATCACTACAAATGGCTGTCCCCTAAAATAGTTCCCTATTTAAGGGTATAAGGGGCGATATTTACAGTTGTGTGGGTTTTACTTTGTAATTTACATGTTGCATGATATTTAAAAAATTTAGCTAATGTGTGGATCAGCAGACAAGAATCTGAAATTTGATTGTGGTGTATGAAACCAGGCAAATTGTATTTGCATGTATGTGTGTAGCTCCTAATGCACGGAAACAGCTGTGTTTAAGAGGTACAGCTGTTGGCATAATGAGAGACGCAGATCTCAGATTAACTGACCAGTTCTGTTTGGTGAACTATATAAGGTTTTAATGTAAATTTGGGAGTGATTGCAGTAGCTGCTGCAGTGTGCATGTGGCTCGTTAGTTGTTTTTGTTGCTGAATTATTGTTGTGATTTATTATTATTAATAATGTTTTCAGTATCAGAACATTCAACACTGAGATTTGCATGAAGAGGGTGAACATTTTTAACAGCTTCAGCTGTTACTGGTCTTACCTGTGCTACAAGTGTAAATAATAATTTACTTAAGCTTTGAGCAGACTTTGTATGACTTGTGAGTAGGGCTGTAAACGATTAATCACGATTAATCGAATCCAAAATAAAAGTTTGTGTTTACATATGTGTGTGTATTGTGTATAATTATTTTGTATATATAAATACACACACATGCTTGTATATATTAAAGAAATATGTGTTATTTGTATATAAAATAGTTCTGTATATATAATATAAATCATATAGAAATATATATGCAGTATATAAATGCAAGTATTTCTCAAATATATACATGCATGTGTGTGTATTTATATATATATACAAAATAATTATAAACAATATTACACACACATATTATGTAAACACAAATTTTTATTTTGGAGTCGATTAGCCTAATTGCGATTAATCGTTTACAGCCCTACTGAGCTAACAGCCCTCCTGAGCTAAATTTGTGCTGCACTTATTTAGTAAAAATTAAATTATGTATAATGTATAAAATTATATTGTAATATTACAAAGAATCAGTGTATGTGAATGTAGGCTATACATTTAATTTCTATGAGATACACCTGCTAATCCTTCCTTGTCTTCCTGTCTATGCCCCGCCTCTTTCTGTGTCACTCTTCTGACTGTAATGCTATCTAAGAAAGGGTGTTTCCAACTTTGACAGCTTTGAGTCATTTCTAGGCATTTTGCTGGGGAATACTATAACATTTTGTTTTTGGTGGTTTGTGAAAACCACAGAAGCCATGCATAGGCGTGTGGTCATAAAAATGTGTCAGAAATGGAGATTGCAAGAGGAAACGTGATCTGTCTTATAGAGGATTCAGAGAAGTGCCACATGTAAATGAGAAACCTGCTTTGTTGTAAAGAGGTAGACTTCCCCTGGGTTTATCATTACAGCTCGCTTATTTCGCGAAGCTCGGCGCGGTGAGCTCAGACGTCACAGAGGTTTTGCAGGGAAGGATTTTTTTCTCTCTGTCGGGTGAATTCCCAAGGCATGAATTAGTGTTACAGCTGTAAAAGGGAAGCCAGAAGCTTATACAACTGCTTCTGTCTACTTTACAGCTGCCTCTGTGTCTTCTACATGAGCACTTTGAACCCAGGTGACACCTACACAACAGTGTGACTTTGGAATCTACTAAACGCCTCAGAAGACCGCTGAGATAGCCTAAATCACAAGAGAATCCCGTCTTCAAATACCGTTATTTCTCCTGTGGATTTGTTTATGGAATTAGCGAGGACCTCAGTTAGGGTGACATCTTTCTTCAGGTAAGAGCAAAGTACACCTAGGAAATCCTAGATGGAGGAGGAGGATTCTTGCCTTTCTAATGTTACACTGTCATAGCCTGCTGCTCCTAGCTGTCTTAAGGTTTTTCGTAATGTCAGTTGACACAAGATTCTGCTTTGTGCCTTTTTGATGTCTTCACTAGGTTCAGTGCGATTCAGTTTTTGTGAGTCAGTGTTTTTACTACTGTTAAAGAAGTACACAACTGTCCATATCCCCTTAGTCCAAACCTTCTAGAGGTCATCTTTTGAAAATATAGAATGACATACGGCATCGGTTTCCAATCTACAGTGTACACACCTAATGAATGACCTAGTAAATCATTTTGCTTTTGTAGCTGTAAGGTATAAGTGTGTCATAAAACCCTTTACATATGAAATGGCTTCACAAATACAGTTTTCTTTCCTGTGCATATTTTTTCATTGAAAGAGGAAGGTGGTCCAGGACATATTTAAGGGCTTGTACCTGTTTTTTTTATATATATGTCTAAAGGATGTTGGCCATGAATCATGGTTTGATACTTGCTTTGCTATGTTAAGTCAGAGGCGAGTATTTGGTTTTGGGGTAAGGGACTTGCTCATTTTAGGGAGAATTGGATAAATGATTGGACTTGCCCACATCAACTGGAAGATGAGACCTCAATATTTTGGTTATATAAGAATAAGAAATACAGCAAATGTCTGTATCTGCTAAACTATTTCCCTAGGTTTTAGGAGTACACTAGCATATAGATGACCTCAAAGTTATGGACATGGACTAAAAGACACTAAAATCAAATCCAAGTCTTTCAAAGAGCCACTTTTGAAGAGGATGCCAAACAAAAGTGACGTCTGATGTCATGGAGCAGTTTTTGTCTGCAAAGGCTGTCTTTTATTGTCAGATGATTGCAAAGGGTGATTTACTTTTTTTTAATGGATGCTAAGCTTTTATGTCAGATGAACAATGGTTTTGCCAAAAATATTAAATCTTATGGGAGAAATGTACTAAGAGCAAAACTTCACTGACTTATAAAAGCCTTATTCTTTTATAGCCCAAAATATTGAAAATTAGGCAAAGTCAAATTAAAGTGAACCTATCATTTGTTGCTTCTTGGCAAATGTCAACATGTCTGACCGGTCACTCCCCACTGTGACTGGCAAAGAGTACGTTCATTTGACTGGTGCTGGGTGTTAACCCTGCTGACCTATGGGTCATAATGGAGAATATAGTCCTGGGAATATTATGTAAACATGTAATCTGACATTTTTTCAAACTTTATGAACAGCAGGCCTTTACCAGCAAGTCTGTTTACCATTTCTTAAAGGGGCAGTTCACCCAAAAATTTAATTGTCATCATTTACTCACCTTCATGTTGTTCCAAACCTGTATAACGTTTGTGTGTGTGTGTGTGTTTTTTCCACCTATCTGCTGTACAATGGAAGTCAGTGGTAACCAACATTCTTCATAATATCTTCTGTTGTGTTCTACAGAAGAAATAAAGTATCTAAATTGTTGGTTGAACTTGAACTATTGCTTTAATAGTCTTAAAAATAGTGCTTGTAGGATTTTTTTTTTTTTTTTAGCAAATAAAAAAAATGGTATATAAGGGAAAGTGAACAACTCTGTATGGTCCAAATCAAGTATGAAAACCAGTGTGTTTGTTGTTGGTAATATAAACTTTGCTACATTCAAATCAGTCTACATGCTCATTTTGGACTGTGCAAAGCTGTTTTCACTGACCTGAATTTTTTCAGACACAAGAATGTTGTGTACTAAGGGAATTATCGGTCTTTCAGGCCATCCCAGCATCCTCACTAACAGAGCTAAAACCGTTCCTCAAGTTTCAGTTCTTAAAACATCTCATTGCAGAAATGGCCTCAGTTAGTTTCACAGTTCGAAAGATTGTAGTACCACAAACACATTATGCACAGATTTTGCTGTAATTATTTTATCCAGGATTAATTTAATATGCACTAAACAAGATAAAAGATGGGTAGTGTTGTGGACATCCTGCAACATTGTTGAGATGATGTTTACTAGATCTAATTCAGATGTTCTGATATACCCTTTTAATTTGTGTCTCATTGTTCAAAATATGAACAATGTAGCTTAGCTTTACATTAATGTAGCTTACATAATATTGTTCTGGTTGGTCAAAACCTGCAGTCGCTTTTCATAAACAAGAATGTCTGTTTTAATTTGTGTCTCATTGTTCAAAATAATGCCATTTATGTAGCTTAGCATTATATTTAGTGTTTGCATCATTGCATCAGGTGTCAGAATCAGTTTACAATGGAAAAACTATGAAGACTACAATAGTCTAAAAACTATGAAGTTGCTTTAAAACACACTTTATCTAGAAGAGCATGATGATTATTTTAAATAGGCTATTAGTATATTTTTTAGGCTAAATCCTAAATGATCATGATTTGACAAATCATGTATTATATCAAACCAAGAAGCACAATTCATAACAAAAAAACGTATTATAACATGTCATTAGTTTGTTAAAATCAAGCCGTTTAGTTTTAACTTTTAAAACTTTTAGTTTTCCCACTTAAATAATCTTTATTTTATTTTTCCACAGGTGGCGACAGACAAGGTAGCAGGCAAGCTGAGTTCGACTCTTTCATGGGTGAAGAACTCAGTGTCGCACACGGTGAGTCAGATGGCTAGTCAGGTGGCCACGCCCTCCTCGCTGCACACCACTGTGGCTTCATCCACTGCCTCACTGTCCTCGCCCTCCTCAGCCTCCCCGTCCCAGCTCAGCCCAGACGATGTGGAGCTGTTGGCCAAACTTGAGGAGCAGAACAGGTACGACTGCTTCACCCAATGTCATCTGGATGATTTTTGAAATCTTTAGTGTTTACCAAAACACTTTGAACTATTTTCCCATTCCCAGAATAATTTTGGGAGCACTGTTTTGTCAGAACATTGCAGTGCTTATTGGGTATTAACACCGTCTATTAGGGCTGTGTTCAAAATATTGATACGCTGATGTATCGTCACATAGTCTTGCTGATATGAATACCGATACAGAAGCAGACTTCTTGGCTGTGCTTAATTTGAATACAAGAACAGCATTTATAAAGGAATTGAAAAGTGCAGGGTTTCTAAATGAATGAACATAATAAATAATAGGGCTGTGCGATTAATTTAATTTTTAGTTTAGATTTTGACTTCCAACGATCATTAAGATTGATTGTCGAGATAAAATGATTACTGTGCCTCATTCTGTTCTTTGTAGTGCGCTTTCACCCCTCATTAAAAGTCCAAACTTAACGTCCAAATTAGTCAAATCATGTAATGTGACTGTCGTGTTATGAAGTCTACTGTGGGATGTGCTTGATATTTGGGCTGGGCAAAAAAAAAAAAGATTTGTCAATTAATGTTTTTTTTTAAATGTGGTCGATTCGATATTGGTTTGCAAAATCCATGAATCGATATTTTTTTTCTGTTAACATTGACAGATGCAACTGTCCAGATGACGTTCTGGACAGTTGAAGGAACTGTCACTGTCCCAATTCAGTGAACGTAAACTATAGAGAAAGACAACATATGTGCATGCATTATTTAATGCTGGAAATCAGAAAGTTTAAAAGTCTACAAGGTTTTTTTAAGGAAATAGTTTTGTTGTTTGTGTACTTATATTTTGCCTTTGCCTTTTAAAGTTTGTCCAACCTTGTGTTGAGGAGCTCTAGTCTTGTCCATCTTCTCTTCTGGTGTGGTCCAAATTTAGCCTGCACTTTAATACAAACAGTGAAATGTCAAGAGCACTGACATGATGTTAACACAGTGAAGCCTTTACTGGGGTGGCTGTGTTGTGTTCTCAGACAACTGGTGACACAGTACTTTTCCAAATATAGAACCTGGGAGAGATAAAGGTCTGTGGAGCTGTCTGTGGAGCTGAGAGCGAATTTGTGAATTTCGTGCATTTGTTTGTATACAGTAAAAACAGTAAAATTGTGAAAAATGGATGACTTGACTTCAGATTTAGTATGTTAACCCACTTTGACCTGCGACCTTTACTAAAAAGCAGAGTGGGTGTGGTGCTCAGGCTAGCTGACCTTTGACCCCAGTCTTCATCAGGACAGCTGGATGCCACAGCTGGTCCCAGAGATCACTACCAACACCCTATCACCCGCTGTCTCTCACAGTATGCATGCCGTTAGTGTAATGCTGCCTGCCACATGTCAGAGAGTGTGTCTTCTCTCAAGTCAACACAAGCCTAATGCTCACGTTAGCCAATTTTTTGATATTGATTGCAAAGCAGAGTAAAACCGATATATATTTGACAGTCAGGCTGAATTTACTTAAACTGCCACATTAGAAACCAGGAAGGAGACGTGTAATAAAATAAAGGCCTTTTCCTTCCTGGTTTCACATAAGAAATTGTTACTGTATCAGCATCTGCAACTAATTTCCTGGTCTTTTTAAAGTGTTAATGGGCATGTTGAACTTTTCGTGGGCATTTATGTGAATTTGTTGTTGGCAGATCAAGAACCCGCCCCTTTCCTCATTGAGTATTGATTAGGTTGGAGACCCATTGCTTGCTTTCACCTTGTTGTTTTTGGTATCACAGACTGGTTTCGGTATTAGAGCGGAATCAGTGTGATCCGCTTGGGCGATGCAACACCCACACAGAGTTCTCTCTGCAGCAAGAAAGTAGGGCAGAGGATCTGTGGAGTGTTTGGAGCTCCGATTCTTTACATGGCCATATGAGCTCGTCTTACCACTGCAGAAATGGGGCCACGAGTGCCACTGATGAATCTTAGTTAGGACTGTGCTGATACAATCGGATATGGATATATCATACATTCATTTCTTACAATATTACATTGATACTTTAAGTTCTCATCCATATTTTTATTTATTGTTTACCAGTAATTTATATTTTCTACAGATAATGAAGCAGCAGCAGCTAGTCTATACCAACATTTCTCTGTGAGGTCAGAGATACTTCTAAGACATGGCACTCAACAAAACTGAGGCGCGTACAGCATTATTAGAGATTGATACCACAGATGCGCTCTGTCTCACACTGAGACTCTGTCTGGCATATCTGGAAAAGTTTCAAACAAAATTATTTCTTGATGTATTCAATAGTGACATGTATCACAATGTGTATAGTAGGTGGGATGTTACCAATAACCAGCTCTACTTTACATTACTGTTCAAAACTGTGGGGTTATTTATTTATTTATTGAAAGAAGTCTCTCATACTCACCAAGGCTGCAGTATAAGTAAAAACATTACTATATATGTATATATACTGACCCTAAACTTTTAAATTGTAATGTTAGGTGCTTACTTCTACCTCTGAATAAAAAAATTAAAAAAAGGTAGGCTAATTGCTTCCTCAGAATTGGTTTATATCTCACAATTCTGAGAAAATAAGTCAGAATTGTGATATAAATTCTCAATTGTGAGGAAAAAGTCAGAATTACTAGATAAACTCGCAATTGCTAAAAAATAAACTCTCAATTGGGAGAAAATATATTTAAATTGTGAGATAAAAAGTTGCAAAATATCTTTTAAATTGTTTTATTCTGTGGGGGAAATAAGCTTCCATATTAATGTGCATGGTCAAGACACTTCATGGTCCAAATTGAAAGGGCAAATTAGAGAAAACAATTGATTGAGCAAAATGCTAAAAATTTGATATGGTTATGTTTTACAGAGAGACAAAAAATGGCTATGTGATACATACAAGTGAATATGCAAGAGAAACCTGCTAAATAATTATGTTGTCTTAGTATGTACATTAGTATGTCTTAATGCATAATACGGGTTCATAGCCGTTAAGAAATAAAGGCCAGTAATTATTTTTAATTCACCCACCATTAGCAGGTGTGGCAAACAGTTAATTTTTGAGCCTTCTCCATGCATACTCGCACAGATTTTAAACTCCACTGGGATTTTGCTCTGCCGCTGCACTGGTCGAGGGCCTTTGCACTTTAGATAAGCAGTGTTTGTGTGTGTGTATTTATGTGGGCTCTGAAAGAGAGAGAGAGAGAGTAGGGTGAGACAGAGACAACAAGAGTGTGTGAGAGAAAATCAGGTTGTTTCACTTCTCACAGGCACATTTGGGATTACTTGGAGGAATCCGAGGAAAGACATGTGGATTGCAGAATGAACTTCCCATGGTGAGCAGACTCGCAGTAATACCTTTGATCAATTCTCTATCGCACAACACTGCAGATGCAGCGGAGCTGAAATTCACAGCCAGTTACAAATTTTAGTAGCGCAGTCTTTTTCGCTGTCAGTCTTGTTTTTTGTTTGTGGTTGCTTTTTTAATTCATTCATAGAACGAGTACTTGGCTTTCTATCCGCTTTTACAAAGTAAAATATTTATTTTGTAGTGGAATGTGTCGTGTTTGTTTCCTGTACAAGAATTCGCTTTGCACTTTAACCAGCAGTGAATCATTAACACAGAAGCAACAATTGCAATGCATATTGTCTTAAATGCTCACTGAATTCATCAGATAGGTTAAGCCCTACAGTACATGTACTTCATTTAACATAAGATTTTTTTTTTTAAACCAATTATTTGCTTCGCTTTATTTGCATTTAATATAGCTTCAAAACAGCTTTATAATGGCTTGTTGTGAGTGGACATAAATGTGCAACCATTTGCTGGGTTTTCCCAATGTAAACGTTCTGACCTTTGAGTAAATACCATCTTGATAGAGGTTTGCATCAGGGCTGCAGTGCAGTAGTAGCAGCGCACACACATACTCTTGATACATTGGAGACAAGCAAGTGATGCAGGTTCAAACTCTTTCTCTCCAGTATTATTTCCTGTCTCCTCTTCACTGCAAAGATTTTAAACGGGCTTTCTCATTTGTGCCCACACAAATGCAAGCTTCATCTTGCCCCAAATGTTATGGAGATTGTCTAGAGAGCTCATTATACACCTGAAGGGATAGTTCACCCCAAAAAAAAGACATTTCAATGAAAATGTATTTACTCATCCTCAAGTTTTTCCAAATGTGACGTTTTTTTATCCTGTGGAACATGAGAGAAGGTATTTTGAGAAATTGCCAAAACTGTTTGTTTACCATCATTCTTTAAAATATATATTTTTTGTGTTAGGCAGAACAAAGAAAGTCATACCAGTTTGGAACGACACAAGGCTTAGTAAATGATAACAGATTTTTTTTCGTGAAGAAAAGATCCTTTAATAATAACCGTTCCTTTAATAATAACAAATGTTCTTCAAAGTTTCCTTTCAGTTATCTTTTGGTCTTGACTAAACGGAAGACATGTTGTTTGCCCAATGCCTTGATATAATTATTATTCATACTACTTAGAATAATCAGTTCATCAAGTTTAGAGGTGACTAAGACAACCACAACCAATTGTATTACATTTCCATGTATCCCACTGCAACTTGTGACTGGAATTTAAAGTAACCTTAAGTTACTTTGAATGCAGTTTACAGTGTGCTTACAGTGTGCATTTTGGAGGATTAAGGGCCAGTATTTGGAGAAAAACAGAGTCTCTCTTTTTTCCCTTTCTGCCCACCTACCACCAGTTACTCATTATTACCCCTCAGCTGTGAACCCCATGACTCTCTCTCTCACTGCCTTTCACCCCTAACAACCGTGGCCCCCCTTGTACGACCCAAAAGCGGCTGTAACCGGATCCAGCCTCAGAGCCTTGGCCATGACGTCACCTAGTGCTGCCTTTAGAAGCCCGGGGCCCCTCTCTTTTTCCGAGATCAGGTTTCCATGGCCTTGTGTCTGTGCTGTCAGCTCTTAAATTTTGAGGTTACTCACGAGCATTGTCTTCTTGTCTTCCAGCTGATCCAGGGTCAGGTTCACAATGATAGTCCTCCCCGCTGACACTCAGTCAGAGAGGGACAGTTTTTTTTTTTAACTCAAACTATTTAACATGCGTTTTACTACTTTGTTTTGGAGTTTCATGTTTTGCTGGAAGTGTCAGAAAGATTTAGTCTCTTTTTTCATGCCTTATTTGTCTTTTTTTGGGGGGATAGGCTGTTTTATTATTGTCCTGTTATTTTTTTGTGTGTGAACATGCTAATGTGGTTAGCCTTGGCTTTTTTTTGCATTAGATATGCTTTAGAATCTTAGATTGGGTTACCATTTTATAGCTGTCTGCCAATGGTCCCAAGCTAGCACACTCATTTGGCAAGCAGCCCCCGTTTCGTAAAAAAATACAGAGTTGTTAATTCTGAATACTTGACTTAAGTCTTAAAATAACGTCACTATAATGCTACTGTTAGCACGCATTAAGCATTTATATCTGTTCTGAATTGTAGTTTTTTTAGAACTATATTAATGTCTTGAACAAACAAGCCATCCAGTGTTTTTTTTTCTCTCCCATCAGGAAAAAAAACTACTTTAGCCACAGCAACTGCTACTGTTGCCCAAAATACATCATTAATGTCAACATGAACATGTCGGTTCCCCTAGTTTGCCAGCAGTGACATCACAAATGTTTCACAAATGTAGAATGGCTGGAAATGTCTTTTCTTTTTGCTGGCATCTTGCCCTCATTCCTGCACCAAAAAACAGTTTGCCATTCAGTTCACTGATTATCAACTTAGAACACTTCCCTGATACTGGAAGGAAAGTTGACATAAATCAAGTGTTGTGACTGTTATTGTGTTACTTGATGTGATCGCTTCTCTTATCGCTGTTCCATCTGTACACCAAGACTTCATTTAAGGCAAAAAACTGTATCAATATTTACTTTATGGTGGTTGGTATTAGGGTTGCAAAACTTTCCATGGGAATATATGGGAATTAATGGGAATAAACTGAAATTTTGCAAAATTGCAGGTTAACCTAGTATAACAGGGAACTTGCATGTAGTTGGAAAAAAAAAAGCAGCATAATCTTGGTTAAAACAACCAGATTTAATTCAAATTCAGTTTAATTTCTACTATGTGTAATGGGGAATATGTTTATTTTATTCAACGTTCATGTTTTTGTTGTTGTTGTTGTTGTTCAATGAAAGAATCAATTAAAGTTCTACTACTCACAAATAAATCAGTAAAAAATGACTTTGTATTAGTTAACATGCATGTCTGCTTAAGACTAAACAAAATGTTTATATTTTGTTTGTGTATATGATACAGTTTATCTAAATTACCCAACATTTCCAATTCATTCCAGTAAATTTCTGTTAAGTTTCCAAATTGGAATGTTTTCAAAACTTCCCGGCTTAACTTCCAATGGAATAAATGAAAAGTTTCTCAAAAGATTCCAGAAATGTACCAAAAATGTTCTGCCCCTTTGCAACCCTAGGTGGAATTAATTAAAGTCTAATGTCACAGTAAGATTTTGTCTTGGTAATGGTATTTATCACAATATAGATTTTTTAATTAATGCTTAATATGCAAATAAATTAAATATTTCTTAGTTTCTCTTATTATTTGGAACTTTATCCAAAAGATATTAATAACAAATGAGTAATATTTCTGACACCAGTGCAATAACCACTGCCTCATATTGTATTACACTTGAGTTAAAAACAGAATGATAGCGATTTTGTTATTAATACATTAACTGTTTATTAAACATTTGGTTTGTATAATACTTAAGCAAACCTTCACCATGGTAAAATCATACTGCCCAGGTATGCTTTCACCTGATGTAGGTTGACATTAAGTTCATATATCAGTTTTTCGGGTTTCTTTGTGCTTCTTTTAAAAGAACAAGCACAATTTTTTATTTACTTTAGTATTAACTGTTATCTGCTATGGTTGTCTTTCCAGGTTGTTGGAGACCGACAGTAAGTCTTTAAAATCTGTGAATGGCTCTCGAAGGAACAGTGGCTCCTCACTGGTGTCTAGTTCCTCAGCCTCCTCCAATTTGTCGCACTTGGAGGAGGATTCGTGGATCCTGTGGGGACGCATCGTCAATGAGTGGGAAGATGTGTGGAAGAAGAAGGAAAAACAACTAAAGGTAAGCAGATATATTATACATCAAGCTTCAGTGTGCGAATCAGATTTATGCCATTTATGAAATGAACTGAACATATGGAATTCCAGCTATTATTATTTTATTTAATCATTTACAACAGTACATGAGATTTAGAGAACAGCTGCAGCAACATCAAATATAGTGCACAAGTACACAGCTAAACAGATTTATTGCTGTAGCAAAATAGTGAAACGCATTACAAAGAGGGTCATAAAACATACGGCCCAAATTAAATAATATGCGAGTGATTTATCGGTAATGCTGCCGTGTTCATGAATAAAGAAAAACTGTAAATGTGCATTGCCATTGCTGAACGAGGCGACGAACAGAACTAACAGGAAGGTTGGCTCACAGAAAGAAAGGATTGTATTTACTGATGACAGCCTCGGCCACAAAGTAGCTTTTCTAGAGCAATTGTAATTATATATTTGAATAATAAATATTCAACATTTATTATACAAATGAGTTTGAAAAAACCCGCATGGGGTGTGATGGAACGTGGTTTAAAACCTTCATAGTGAGCCTAACGTGTTGTTTGCTCCTGGTATGTAGAACATTTAGCTCCATATGACTGTTTTGAAACCAAAAATGACCAATATTTATAAGTAGGTCTCCAGAAACATAATCCAAATGATAAAAAAAAAAATCATAAGACGGTTTTAAAACTTTCCTAATTTTCTAATGGCTGGTTGAAATCTTTGATCAAGTAGCCTAGCCCTTTCCGAAAGATTCCTCTAAAACTACTTGGAAACTTAGGCCTCCTGAAATATTTTCCATTTATTTCTGAATTCATATTTCTACAGTGTTTTACACATCTCACTCTTACAATAACATTTTCAAGGAAACAATGGGAAGAAAGAAAATGATATAAACCACTTCTACAAATTTTGCTGTTGCCTGCACAATATTGCCACTTCCCCACAGAACTTACTGAGCACAGTGAGACAGAGAAATGCAGTTTGTGTTTAATGTATGACTTCTTACAAGCCAAAAGGGAGGATCTAGGGCTCTTCTAGCAAAGCAGCAACAGAAGCCCTTTGTAAAAGCCTGGCGTTTTAACAAAGACACAATCTCCAGCACACCCCTAGAGTGCTTTTGAAGAATCTCAGTGCTAACAGTGTATGTAGGTGGACTCGCATCTCAGACCCTCACAAGAATGAACAGCTGTAGATATCAGCTGTCTGAGCTGCGCAGATGAGCACAGGAAACAGCCTAATCAGGTCAAACATAATTCGCTTGCAAAAATATCGAGCTGTGCTGTAGAAGTCTCTGACAAGATTATATTTAGCAGCATAAAATGGTCTTATCCTGTCTCAGTTACAAACTAAACCCTTGGGAGAACATCTGAATGCTGACAATCTTGAAACCTTCAGTCATTTTTAGTTTGTAATGCTTCAAATAAACGAATATCTTCTCAAACCCAATAGATGTGGCAAGTCTGGGAACATGAGAACTTGCTCTTAAGTAAGGCTGTTATGTCCTGACTTTCAGTGTTAATATTTAAAAGTGGTTTGTTGTTGTTGTTGTTTTTTCATAGGAACTGGTCAGGAAAGGCATTCCGCATCACTTCCGAGCAATAGTGTGGCAGCTGTTGTGCAATGCCCAGAATCTACCCATAAAGGAGCAGTACTCTGAGCTGCTGAAGATGACCTCGCCCTGTGAAAAACTCATCCGCAGGGACATTGCCCGTACCTACCCCGAGCACGAGTTCTTCAAGGAGGACAGTTTGGGTCAGGAGGTGCTCTTTAATGTTATGAAGGTAGGTTTTCTCCTTGCTTGGGCAAATGGAGGAATGATTCCCATTAAAGATTGAAAGGGAAAGTTTGAATGGACAGAGGGTGGTAGCCAGGATGTCGACCAATATAAAGACAATAAATTTACTCCGGGACTGCTCATCAGTAAATTTAATAAGATGATGTCACACTGCATCTCTGTAGTTTACCTAAAACACCTTGTATGCCAGCTTATGCATATAATACGGTGGCCGAGAGAGCTCAACGCTCTACAACTGAAAAAAACGCATGCAAATAAAAAACACCCGCAAATTAAGAAAACCTCATCAGTTTTACAACACATTTGTGCTCCAAATACTCTCAACACAACCAAATACAGAAACGCGGTGCAAATAGAACAGAACACAGCAGAAATGTTTCCAGGGGACCCCAATAAGTGGAGAAACCGGCTGGGACATGCTTACTGCTCGTGAGTGTCCCTATGCCCTACCAAGGCTTCTATACTCTTTGGCCCTACTCCCTTCGAAGGGCAGAGCCCTTGAAGTGGGGACTTTGGAGTGAGCAAAAGTGAACGAAAGACAATGTAATTTCCTCATTATTTTCACCTGGGATGTTCCCATGACAACGCAGCACGGTGTCCATCAGCCGAATAGCTGTTTTACGACAGACATTTCTTATTAGTGCTGTTAACATAACTGTTGCAAATAAATATACATTTTATACAAAAAAGTGTGTGAGCGTCTCAACTTTGAAACTTGCCGTCTCATCTTTGGACCCTGCATTACCTAATATTTCTTATGAAACTTATTTAAACATAACATGACAAAATTTGTGCAATGGATAGAGATTGATGTGCATTATAGATTACTATCTTAACCTCGTGTTTTTTTCCTGTTTTTGTTTTTTTCCAGCTCATTGTTAACTCTTCTTTTCTCATTCTCATGACATTGAATATATTGTTTACAAAGTTATATGTCATAGACATCATCTCTGTATGTTTTGCAAAAAAAAAACGTCCCAGCCGGTTTCGTCACTTATTGGGGTCCCCTGGAAACATTTCGGTTGTGGTCTATTCTATTTGCAGCGCGTTTCTATATTTGGTAGTGTGGTGAACTTTTGCAGTGCGTTTCTGTACTTGGTTGTGTTGTGAGTATTTGGAGCACACGTGTTGTAAAACTGATGAAGATGTTTTCTTATTTTGCAGGTGTTTTTCTATTTGCATGTGTTTTCTTCAGTTGCAGCTCTCTCGGCCACCGTAATATAAGCATATTTTGAACATGAACGTAAAGTGGTAACTCAGAATGATGAATGCTATTTTTATTTTCTTCCCAACATCATCAGGTTAGCACTGACAAGAATTTATATGATCTAATATTGTGTTTTGTTCATCATTAACAATAATTGTAAAAAAAAAATAAAAAATTGTTTTGGTTGTTTATACACATGATTTTATGTTATGACACAGACAACAGCAGGAATATTAGGCCCCGTTTACACGATGGGAAAACGCAGATATTTCTCTGCGTTTTGGCCTGTCATTTACACGAAAACGCCGTTTTTATCCCAGAAAACGATCATTTCTAAAAACTCCGGCCAAAGTGGAGATTTCTGAAAACGCCGGTTATATGTTGTCGTGTCAACTGGGAGAAACGGGGTTTTAGGTTCTCTCTTGTCGATTCTGAGGATTCTGATTGGCTTGCATGGCTTTATCCTTCTCCCTACACTGCCGCCCATAGGTTTAGCATAGTTATAAAGGCGCTCGACGGCGTATTTATGCGGGTTGTGTGCACGATGTTATTATTGAAAACGGAGGGGGAGAAATATTCGTTTCTCTAAATACCCGGCTATGTGTAAATGTGGCCTTAGGCTGCTGTCACTTTAAGACTGAATGCATGGACCGAATATACTGACACGCATCCGGTTTCTTTCTCAGCTGTTCACTTATGACATAACTGAGAGAATATTGCAGAGATGGGTATTTTGAAATAATTTTGTGTGTCTGAAAAGCGCATGGGTTAATGAGCTGATGAGTTGAATCAGGTGTGTTTGATTAGGGAGCAAATGTGCAGTGTTGGGGTCCTTCGGGAGCAAGGTTGAGAAACACTGATTTAGGGTATGCTCAATGCATCTTTTTATCAACAGTTCTAAAGAGTACCAAATTAGGGTTCTTTGGCTTGTACAAATAGCAGAACCCTTTTTGCTGCTAAATAGAACTATTTTTATAAGGTTACATAAAGAACATGAACATTTTAAATAATAGTTTATTTTCATTAATATTAGTATATTTATATAATTAATATGATATATTATTGATATTTTTTTAGTCTTTTTTTTTTTAGTTACTCTTTATCCGCCTGTCATGTATCTTGCCTCTATTTGGGTTTTACATAAACAAACAAACAAACAAACAAACAAACAAACAAACAAACAGCATGTGGTATCAATTGGGTACTTTATTTTTTTTATTGACATGGCAAATTGTAGCAAAAAATGACAGTGCTCTAACAACAGTTGTTAGCTGAATATATTAATAAATAACAATTGACATTGAACATGATATAGATGTAATGAAGACCAAGTTCCAGTGAAATATCTTTACAATCCTCTTTATGTCCTTTATTATGTGTGTATGACTTCAGTTTAAGTTCAATGTCTTTTAAAGCCAGCTCACCCAAACAAAACACCTAAAGATCATTTGAGGTTGTTTTTAAAGAGTGGGTAACTCACAGGCTTGTCTGGGGGGAAAACAGAGCTGATTCTGCACTTAACTCAGCAATGATTTTATAATCGATTGTCCAGCTCTCACTAAATCTCACTTTTGTGTTTACAGGCTTATTCCCTGGTTGATAGAGAGGTGGGTTACTGTCAGGGAAGCGCTTTCATTGTCGGCCTTCTTCTAATGCAGGTATTAACACAGTCAAATATTCCACACTTAAAGCTGTATTATGAAATGCGATAGAATAATATTTAAGATAATGCTGGATGAGCAATGTAAAACTTTTTTAATGTGATATGAATAATTCTGTGATGTTCATTTTATATATATATAAATGGCTTTGCACTAATAATGATGATAATAATAATTATTACATAATAATAATAACGGTTATTATTATTTCTTCAAATAAATGTATATCTGTTGGTAGTGTGTTTCTAGTCTGTAATTATATGATGTATAATTGTCTTGTCACAGATGCCAGAAGAAGAGGCTTTTTGTGTGTTTGTGAAGCTGATGCAAGATTACAGGCTGAGAGAGCTCTTCAAACCCAGTATGGCTGAACTGGGCCTCTGCATGTACCAGTTTGAATATATGATTCAGGTCAGTGACTGTCTGCCAAAATCGGACTTTTAAGCTTAGCTTAACGCTCCAACTCCCAATAAATCAAATGAATGCGTTTTATGAATTGCATTCTTGCTTTCTCTCTGTGACTTTACAGTCTCTTTTGTTTTTTTTCCCTGCAGGAGCAGCTCCCAGAGCTCCATGTGCACTTCCAGGCCCAGAGTTTCCATACCTCCATGTATGCTTCATCTTGGTTTCTCACCATCTTCCTTACCTCGTTCCCTCTTCCTGTAGCTACCAGGATCTTTGATATATTCATGTGTGAGGTAAGACTTTATCTATCTCACTCACTCACTCACTCACTCATTTACACACTCACTCACACACTCACTCACTCACTCACTCACTCACTCACTCACTCACTCACTCACTCACTCACTCACTCACTCACTCACTCACTCACTCACTCACTCACTCACTCACTCTTATTTTACATGCTAGGCTAATTGAGAACATGGCACACTGGTGTGTTTTAGTGGTCTGCTACCTCCCTCTGTTGGCTTCACAATGCAACTGCAAATATTTTTGGATCTTGAGTTTTCACCAGTAGGTGTCCTTACAGGGTTTAGAGGTAGTGTTTCGTGTGGGCATGGCTATCCTGCAGATGAATCAGGCTGAGCTCATGCAGTTGGACATGGAGGGAATGTTGCAGGTGGGCTATTTATCATAATTTTCCTTTCAAGGATAAACTTGTATTTGTCTTAATTATAGTGGTTATGTTAGCCAATACTTTCTGTAGAAGCTACCACACCATGATTCGAGTCTAGACTGTTGTCAGTTTCCGCTAAGCAGTACACAAATGAATTTGTTGTACAAATATGCATAATTCAATAATAATAAGCAGTTTAGTCATTTT
The DNA here is from genome assembly GCF_949152265.1 of Phoxinus phoxinus. NCBI lineage: Eukaryota > Metazoa > Chordata > Actinopteri > Cypriniformes > Leuciscidae > Phoxinus > Phoxinus phoxinus. Next base: position 16,746,157 of record NC_136886.1, read on the forward strand.
CACTCTCTATTGCAGCACTTTCAGAAGGTTATCCCTCACCAGCTGGATAGTGGACCAGACAAAGTTATCCAGGCTGCTTATCAAGTCAAGTACAATGCCAAGAAAATGAAAAAGTGAGTTTACATTGTTAAGTGAATTACTTTTTTAAATATGTTTTTTGGACACAAACATATTCTGAACGGTTTCTTTATGCCTTCACAGATTGGAAAAGGAGTACACTACAATAAAAACCAAGGAGATGGAAGAACAGGTGGAGATCAAGGTGAGACAGTCATCCCATCGCCCAGCTTGCATTTTGCTAAAATTATGCCTTTCCAAACATTTGATGATGTTTTTTTTTCAAAGTTATTGACATTGTAAGTCTAGTTATAAAAAAGTTATAACATTATACATTGTTTTAAATTACCCTGGCATTAGATTACAAAAAACAAAACAAAAAAAACAGCAGGGGGAGCAATAGTATTATTGAAAATCTGACTGTAATCAATCTCTGTATTTTTCCCTCTTTTGGAAAGTTGTGGAAATGATATATGGAATTTTTCTTTTCTTTTTCACCACTGTAGACATTTATCCAACTATGACTGCTTCCGCTTTTGAGAACCCCCGGAAATGTGAAAAGAGTCCATTGTCTATAATTACCTCTTATTTTCTTTACCAATTTTAAAGTAGAAAATAATTTAAATACTGTTAAATATGTTTAATTGAAACCCACACTAAACAACAATATTGCCAAAAAGCTCATAGCATTGTCTAGTTAGTACATTGCAATATTTGATTGATGTATTGCAGTCTAACACTGTTAATGTTGACTCTATTACAGAGACTACGCACAGAGAACAGACTCCTGAAGCAGCGAATAGACACTCTGGAGAAAGTGAGTGATAAATTAGAGGCAAAGCAAATCATTAATCAATCAAACGCATCCATACACCATTGTCATCCAAGATTTGCTTATCTTGAAATGGGTAATCTCCTTGCTGTCAGTTATCACAACTCTTTGGTGTCAACAATAACAAATGCTCTTGCACACACCCTATTGGGTGCATCATAACTAACTGCTTGTGTGCATGTCATTGGATAAACCTGTTGTGTTTTTTGAGGCTGGTAAGTACAGTGCTAACAGAAAGAAAAATATTTTGCGTGCGCACATGGGTATGAAATGTTAGTACACTACATGTACTCATTTCTGGCCAAAGTGGTTGTCTGACAGACTTTTTTGAGCATGGGTGAAAACCCAAACCTGCAGTGGTGCATGTCAGAATATTCTCTGCTTGTGAAGGCATGTTTGTGTCATGCATGAAAAGAAAGCCCACAGTGCAGGTCAGTTAAAAAACACGCCCACTTGGTTTTCCATCACCTCTCAGCATGGAACCATTGTACTAAAATAAAGTACTAACGGCTTCAGAAATTCACCATCTGTAACCCTGGGCTGCGTTCGTCACACAAATATAGTAGACCTAGAGCCTTTAAAATAACACTAATTCCGTTCTATTTATTCTCACCTTTCTGACTGTCCTCTGCTTGACCTCCTTTTACACTTTTCACCCTGTTGTGGTGCACAATCTTGCTTTATTCCATAGCCACTGCACGAACACCATGCACAAACCATGTTCCTTTTCTACCCCACCTCACTATGATGGTTTTAAAGCTGCATATTTATTCTGATATAGCAAATGTTCATCTAGAACAGTGTCTTTACAATGTTTTTATGTAGGGGTACGAAAAAGAACACTGTTTTCTGTCAAATCTTATTGTTTTGTTCTGTGTTGTAATATCCTTTGGTCTCTCTCCTCTCTTTGCTGTTTCCTTTATGGATTTTCTCCGTTTTTAGGAAAGTGCTTCTTTGGCAGATAGATTGATTCAGGTACAATTTTCACTCTCCTCTCCACCCTTTAGCTCTGTTATTCCCCTTTAAGAACCCAGCAGTTCTATCTTTAGCTTTGCTTCATTTCCTTGATTTGCTTAAATATCTCACACCTACTCACAATCAACAGTGAAATAAGGCAAACTCTGCAATTTCTGACTTCAGGGACGAGGTGTCACTGTGCTTGTTATCTTTGGGTTGCAATCCTGATTATTGGTTACAATTAAAATATTGGTTACAACTACAATAATTCCCCCTTTGATAGTCGAAGCAATTTTAAGTGCTAAATTGAAAGCCTAAAACTGCTAACAGCATGACAGAGCTTGAGATCCAGCATTATTTTTCTCCATCAATACATCCGTTTCCACCCATTCCGATTCTCCGCTCACCCCTCATCCATAATTGGTCACGTCAGGGTCAGGTGACACGAGCCCAAGAGGCGGAGGAGAACTACCTGGTCAAGCGGGAGCTGGCCACAGTCAAACAACACAATGAGGAGACCAGTGCACAGCTGGAGCAAGCGCAAAACGCCATCCGACAGCTCCAGCAACAGCAGCCGTTTGCGGTAAGGACAGTTCAGAGACAGCGCCTCCTCCTGGATGAGAGGCCTGCTCTTCGAACACAGAAACCGCATGACTACACTGAGAAATGTTTTGCTCCCTCATGTAACAGTTTGCAGTGGCAGCTGTACTTGAATCTTTCGTGGTTGCCTAGCAACAAAATCTCAGCGACCGCAGAGCTGCGAACGGCTGCTCTTGTAATGATGCTCTTTACATGCATGACTGCAGATCAGAACAGCAGAGCTGGGGTCATTTGCATGCACAACTCATGCCAAATGGGGTTTATGTATATGTAGGTGTTTGTCAAGTATGAGTGTAACTTTAGCAGAGAGTCTTGAAGCTGCTGCCTGTTTGATCAAATCTACATTCTCAACAGGAGGATGGGATATGGCTCATCAATTATTAATGTGCACATGCTCAACACAGAGAAAAAGTGGATAATGTGTCATGTGCTGTGGGGAAAGGGCTGTTTTACATAATGTTGTGTTGCAATCTCATTATGGTTTAATGTGGCAGGTGGTAAAACCATGAGCATAAGTGGAGAGAACCTTTTTTTTTTTTTATCTGAAGATTTTATGTAGTTGGTAAAATCAAACCACAAGAGCTGTTCAGATGTTATGCCCATGGGTATTCGATTATAACACATTGATTTCTGACAGGTTGGGATTTGATTGACAGAATTTTTAATCAAACTTTTTTTATTTAGAAGGGGAACCCACGCTACTCTGAGGAGTTCATCCTGCAGTTGGAGAGAGAACTGGTTCAGGCCCGACTTAAGGAGGCTGAGTCTCAGTGCGCACTGAAGGAGATGCAGGACAAGATCCTCGACATGGAGAAGGTGGTAGAACTTTATTACCATTCTCAAGCACACATATGGTCAAGAGGCCTTCAAACCTCTCAGGACCGGCATTTTAAGGAACCAAACAATGTGACTGGCTACTTTGCTACATGACCTGCTCACAAAGTAATATGCCACCCCATAGTATTTATTTATGCATATTTCAAGTTTTGAGTATATATTTTATCATCCTATATTGAATTCTGTGTTTTGATGCCATCACACACTGCTTTCAATAATCATAAGTTATTTAGATATATTAAAATTAGGGATGCGCTGATGTATCGGCCAATAATATCAGCCGAAAAAAGCTATTATTTTTACTATAAGCCATTGGCTAATTGTTTAAAAACAGTAGATGATCAGGGTCAATTGTATCCTGGCAATCAAAAAGTGGCAGAAAAACATTTCAGACTGCAAATCATACAGTGTGAGAAAAAGCAATAATGTCAAAAATTTAATAAAGTAAAAAAATATATTTACGTTAAAGCAGGCTCCATTTGACCCAATGAATAACCCCTAGTTCAAACCAGAGTTGCCAGGTCTGTGGTTTTTGCAAAGTGTTTTTGTTTTTATAGTGTAATTATTATATCTGAAAATAAATGGCAGTTGAAAATAATAGTTTGGGATCTGGTGTTAATCTTAACCTCTAAAATTATAGTAATATACCGAATGAGATGGTTCCCTGTGTAGTTTACAGCATTAGTTGGCAGAGAAATATGGTATCGGTGGATCTCTAATTATAATTCTAGCAATCAATTCACAGATATGATATTATTATAAAACATTTTTTTTTGAACACATAACTGCTTCAATGATTTTATTGAAAGTGACCAAGTTTGGTGCAATCTAGATTTGTTTTACATTAGCCAGGCTGCTGCTTTTCTGAAAACTTTACTGTGTCCCAACACCTAAACTGATTTCAGCTGTTATTTGTTTGAGACCAACACGTTTGAGGGGCAGAACTGCCTTTTCTGCTTGTTTTTCTACACATTGAATTGATTCCAGGTTTGGCGCCGACTACAGCAACCTGACTGCAGAAAATGGCTTTCTAGTTTATAAGCTGACTTTTGTGTATATTTGTTTCTGTTATAGAGAAATACATCCTTGCCAGATGAGAATAATGTGGTACGTCTTCAGGAGGAGTTAATTGGTGTAAAGCTGAGGGAGGCAGAGGCTCTTACAGGGCTTAAAGAGCTTAGACAGCAGGTTAGAGACCTGGAGGACCACTGGCAGGTGAATACACACACTCACATAGATAGCTGTTTCATTCCCAATATTACAATGTGTGTATTTCCCACAAGCTTACTGTGTTGCTGTTATACCATATGCTCTCCTTTTCATGCCTCCAATTAACACGCAAATGTTTAAGTAAGATATTTTTGGCGTTGTGTGCAGAGGCATCTGGCGCGCACAGCGGGCCGCTGGAAAGACAGTCCCCGGAAAAATGCAATGAGCGAGCTTCAGGATGAGCTGATGAGCGTGAGGCTCAGAGAGGCAGAGGCACAGGCTGAGCTTAAAGAGACCAGACAGAGGATGCTGGAACTGGACACCCAGGTCTTGACACGTCCCTCACACACACTCACACCTTTGCAGAATGCCAATTTCTACAGAATTCCAATTTCTAATCATATTTTCACATCTTTAATCATATTTTTCTAAGAATCATAATTTGTTCAGGATTTAAGATTAGCCTTAGCTAATGTTTAGCCTGACTGCTTAGCCTGACCTTTTGCCTGTCTACATCTACATCTTTTGTTATGTTTAGGATGGGTAATCAGACATTGCCAAAATAATTGACTGCAGTGCAACAAAATTCTAATAAAACTACTGATATGATTGTTTTGAGCCCTTTACTGCTGGCCACTGAATTTAAAGAGGAAATAAGTCAGAACATATACCTCCGGTTTCACAGACAAGACTTAAGCCTAGTCCCAGACTAAACTGCATGTTTTAGCTGAGAGCAACTTGCACTGACAATCTTAACATATGTCAGTGCCATTGTTTTTTTCTTAAGGAAGTTTATTAAAGCTACTACTAAGGCCTAATCCTGGCTTAATCAGCCCTGTCTGTGGAACCGGGCCATAGTCTCGCGCAGCCAGACCTTTGCCTAACGACATGTGGTCTGGGCTCTATAGCCACTGCAATTGTCTCAGGAAGAGGCCGTCTGACTGACATGTAAAGTGTCCAATCACAGTTTTGTTTTGTTTAACATCATGTTTACGAGTGGGCACATGTGGTGACAATTACAGACCTTTGTGCTATAACAGACTATTGATGCACTCATTGTTTACCTGCATGTGTCGCATATATTTCCTTATCAGTACAGTACTGTACTTTACCTGATCTTCCATTTATAGATGAGAGAACAGAACACTAATAACATCAGAACAACTGTGAATCCAAAGGGTTAGCCAAGCTTGGAAAGGAATAAGTTTCCTGTATATCCACATGCGAACACATCTGTTTAAATTTAAAGTGTCACAAACAAAACGCTCTGTCTAGAAGTTTCTTTTAGCTTTTTTTTTTTTTAAATCAAGCTTTTAGTTGCTTTCTGAAGTGTTCATTGCTACAGTATCAGAACTTTAAACACAGCTTTGTTTACTGGTGGACAGTTAAAAATCACCGCACACTTGGCTCCCAGAAAACCTAGAAGTCGGCCAATCAGATTCAGACTTTTGCCTTCGAAAGTGTTTCCAGTTTTGTTTGCCATATGCATCAGTTCAGCTAGTGGGTTATGTCTGAAGCGTGTAATGTCTGAAGCTGTGACTAGAGAGCATACACAGATTTTAGGCCAGTAGAGGGAGACAAAGTTAATGCATTTTTACCCTGATATTATAGGCTGTATCTCTGCTGTCTTTTTTTAGAAATTTTTAATTAATACTTTTTTTTTACACACATACAGAATCAAAGACATAGTAACCAACTGCGGCGAGCAGAACTGGAGGCACGAAATCTACAGGAGCGGCTGCAGGTTTTGACCAACCAGAACAAGCTGTTGCATGCAGAGCTGCAGGAGATGAAACGGAAACAGGCTGAAATAGAGTGCAAGGTGATGATCATTTACATGACATTAACTGAGTAGTCAATACCACAGCGATACCACAGCAAAGTGCAAAAATGTAATCTTTATCCAAATGGTATTATGATTTGACAGAAGGATTTATTTTATTCTAGTTACCATTACACCTTTTATGTAATTACGGTAGTTATCTGCCAAAAATAAAAATACTTTTTATGATACAAAAAAGCAAAATATGCCTCATTACCACATCTTTGTATGATTTGGTTGCATTTCCTCATTCATGACTTGGCTTTAAATAGGGTTTAGTAGTTCCTGTCAGCGCTTCATTTTTTAGAGATCAGCAGAGTAGATGAAGAGTGTTTCTGCTTTCAGTTAAACATACAAAAATAAACCATTCAATAAAAGCTGAATATATGTTCACATTTGTTTCATTTCACAGTTTGTTTCTCTCTCTCTCTCCAACAGAATAAAGAAGAGGTAATGGCAGTGAGATTGAGAGAAGCTGACAATATTGCTGCCATGGCTGAGCTTCAGCAGCAGATCTCTGAGCTTGAGATTCAGGTACAAATAAGCAAAGAATCGCACTCCATCAGTCCAATTTAGTCTTACACAGCCCAGCCCAGCACATCACAGCACAGTCTATCTGTCCAATACATGATCGTAGTCTCTCCATAGCAGAGCTGCTCATAGTTCCCTTTCATAGTATTGCTGTTTTTTGGTTTCTTACTTTCTAGAATACCTGTTAGATATTATTTTGAAAAATGTGATAGCATAAAAATACAATCATATCATTTTGAGTGTATTTGTCCACAATATTTAAGCTCTAGTGTGTAAATTAGTTTTTTTTGTTTGTTTTTTTCGCACAGGGATTTCTTTGTAAACATAGTTCGTCATGGGTCAGTCTGACTGTAAATTGACTGAAAAATGAGGATACAGTTTTTAGTCAAGAATGGTGCATTGCTGCCTTTTATGAATGAAAGGCCCCATTTTTGTATTGTGCGTTTTAAAAACATTTCTTGGTAAATTTAGTAAGATATGTAATTTTTGTTAATAGTTTTGATTTAACCAAAAAGTGCACATAATGTATGTTAGATGCCTTCAAATGTTATATATAACATCTGTAATTCTTCTTATCTAGCTTTGCAACATGTTAAAAAAACATCCTTATACTCAGTTTTTCAGCATCAGTAAGATGCGTACACTCTTCAAGTAAATCAGTCGAAACTTACTGCAATTACTGCTGCTTTGACATTACAGTAAATAAGAGCATACATGCATGTCAAACGTAATTGAAACGCAGGTGTGTTTTGATTTGAGGGAAAGTTTATATTAGTAAGATTTACTGGATTAAGTTGAAAAGTGAGAAGCGTTTGATCTCTTCAGAGAAAATGCTGCTATCTAAAAATGTTGCGTTCCCCATACAGGAAGACGAATTATTTTAAAGATTGGCTATGTATGTCATCAGTGCTGTTTTATATCAGTGTGGTGGGGTGTTTGACTTTTACTTCCCGAGACAGATATAAAGCGGGCTTTTTTGTATTCGAAACTAAATCTCACCTTTATGAGAGTTTGTTCCTTTTGGTTGCAAGCTTTTCTCTTCAACACTTTTTTTTACCCATGTATGAAGTGTGATGATGTTGGACAGTCTGCGTAATCTAACATTTAGCTGTTTCCTTTCCTTGAGAGATTTGTATTTTGCTAGATGTATGCAAGTGATTTATGTGTGCTGAAATTGCATCAAGTTCGCAATATATCAGATTAGACAAGCATGCTACTTTTAGGCATGTGCAGCTCTTAGCTGTGGTTCTGTGGTTTTGGCTACCTACATGGCTTTTACCCTGAGGGCTGTGGGCAACAGATCTGGCTCACCATACTTTAATTCACCTTTTGGCTGTTGGTACAAGACAGTGAAGATGAGAGAGAATGAGAGAAAGGAACTACCCATTGGTTGTTTATCTATCAGTCAAGAACACACCAAATGAAAGCTTATTTTCATGATTCAAATCTATTTTAATTCAGGCTAACATAGTTATTGAATGCAGTTTATTTTAAGTTTCACACAGATTATTAGTGCTGTTAATGCATTTATTTTACATTTTATAACTGTTTGGTCTGTTCTGTGTTATTTACTAAAAACTGACTTAAATTTACGTAAACCTTAGATTTACCTTTTGTAGCTAATAAGAATTGGAATACAAAAAACAAGCATAGCAGGTCAGCAACATCTTTACACATGCAAGATTAAAGGAGAACTCCGGTGCAAAATGAACCTTTGGTCTAATTACACATTGTTACCTAGTCAACCGTTATCTGAGATTTGTTTTCATGATTATCGAATGTAAATAGTTTTATCTCTAAAAACAGTTTAGCCTATAACGCTAGTATAACGCTAGTATATGGGGCATGGAGTAATGACAAATAAAAATCGCTTGTTAATACCACTAACAAGGCTCAAAATAGCCCCACACTAACACGGTAGCATAATGAGGGTCCCTACATGCAAACCGAAGCATTGAGAACTTTGACAGTGTCCAGACAGTTTAATAAGAAGATATTTTATACATACAGTCAACTTCACGTATACAAGCAGAATCCATCTTGGAAAAACAGACTCTATCAATCGATCTACGAACCACCGATCCAAATGCGCTGGACCATATGAGATTCTACACAGTTCAGCGCATTTGGATCGGTGGTTCGTAGATCGATTGATAGAGTCTGTTGACTGTATGTATAAAATATCTTCTTATTAAACTGTCTGGACACTGTCAAAGTTCTCAATGCTTCGGTTTGAAGGTAGGGACCTTCATTATGCTACCGTGTTAGTGTGGGGCTATTTTGAGCCTTGTTAGTGGTATTAACAAGCGATTTTTATTTGTCATTACTCTACGCCCCATATACTAGCGTTATACTAGCGTTATAGGCTAAACTGTTTTTAGAGATAAAACTATTTACATTCGATAATCATGAAAACAAATCTCAGATAACGGTTGACTAGGTAACAATGTGTAATTAGACCAAAGGTTCATTTTGCACCGGAGTTCTCCTTTAAGTCCATAACGTACTAAGGGAAAATTCTGCGTTATTTTGCAGAGTTCAATGTTTTTTTGAGTGTTTTAATGCAAATTTAAGCTATTTGTCACACACACACACACACACACACACACACAAATAAGTTAAATAATTGTATATTATGAAGCATTTAAAATTTGCATATCTTTTCGTCATTGTTACCGACATAGCATCAAACCAATCTTTTATTTGTTCACTTTTCGCCCAATCTTTTATTTGTTCACCTTTCACCCACTCTTAACTTGACAAGACCCATTGCTGGAAAATATAGCACCATGATGTCACCACAGTCTTATTCCTCTGGACTGACTCTGAGTCACCTGGTGTGAGTGTGGTTTTTATTTTCACTGGAAAGATCCACTATAAAGTAAACCTACAGGTCTGTCTGACACCAGACACCAACACACTAACCCATCTCCCCAGCATGCAGGAGATGTAGACACCTTTCAGAACACCCACACAACGTGTCAGTCCCGAGTCTGTTAATAGTTATTGTGATTGATGTGCAAGTAAGACTGAATGAAGCCTTCACAGCGAAAATGCAGAGCATCAGCATTGCTTCTTTTCAGCATTGTTATGAGCTCTTGTCTAACTAAGAGTGGAGTGAAGTCAGTGGGTTTATTTTTTTTTTAGTTTTAACACCTAGCAGAGCTCAGGGTTGAAACGGCTGCTTGCATGGCCCATGGGACCGCAGCTTAGCTATCTTCATTACCAGATGAGAAACCACTTCCTATCAGGCAGAGAAACGCACTAAGCAATAATCAAAGCTCACATTTTGCTTTATGCTTTACTGCTCTGCATTCATATGATCAATTGTGACAGAGAGATTTAGCTCGGTACGTGTTTGTAAGATGCATGCATAAACGTGAACAAAGAAAGGGCAATAAGAGAAATCTCAGTAGTATAGTTATGAGTTGCTGCAGAGAGAAAAAGTGACATTTAGTAGAAGTGTTTCAAATCACAAGCCCCCGAAACACTGAAATGAGTGTTTGTTGCCATGCCAACCTGATATAGAACAACAAATACTGTATGTCCCAAAATGTTTTGTTTTGTTGTAACATTTAAGTTTTTTTTTCTATATCTGATCTGCGAAGTTCCTTGTAAAGTTACAGGTTACATTTTTTACATTTAGCATGCATCAAATTTTAAAAAGGAGTAATGTCACAATAGAGTTAGGTCCATCAGATAAGAATTGCTCAATTTAACGAAGTTGAATCTTCCCCAGAATCAGGCCAACAGTTCAACTCTAATATATCAGTTCATCAGCATCACCATTTGATCGAGTCATTGTGGCTCAGTTCTGTTCTGCTTTTTGCGTGAAACGGTTATGCTGTTTACCTGTTGATTTATACAGAACAAAAAAGTTGTTGTGCTAACTCAAATCTTTGGATATGCTGTTTTTAGGAAAATATTTTCAACTCTTTCTGAATGTATTTTAGAATGTATTTGGTCGTATATTGGTTATCGGCTGATATTAAACATATTTCAAATTAAATTATATCAGTTAGCTTGGGATGTATCCATTTACATTTAGAAAGTTAATCTTCAAACACACTAATCCTGTACTAAATGTAATCCAAAACTTAAATGTACGGTTTAGGAAATCTCATTATAATGTTGTTATGCCTAAATTTACTTTGCATTTAAAATGTTTATTCTAGTTTTTAGTAGGGCTGACTATTGACAGATTTTATTATTTGATTTCAATTCACAAGCTCTTAATTTAATTCCTATTTAATGTCATATATTGTATATCCGACAGGTACAGTACATGTCCGCTTGTCTTTAAACAATTCTTTCTCAACTAAAGCTGTAAACTTTACAGGGAACCCTGTCGGTTGGTACAATACTATAATAATTACAGGTTTAAATTAATTAGGGCTGCAACTAACGATTATTTGGATTATACTGTAGGTTAATCTGTTGATTTATTTTTCGGTTAATCTGATGGAAAAACAAAACAAAAAGATTATATATGATTTTATAAAATATTTTAAACAACATTATTCCATATCCAATTCTGTCCTCCAAACAATGTGTAATATAAAGCATATGAAAACAAATATAGTGCATGTATCTATATAGGCTATGCTGTATAATATAAGCAAAAAAGGGTTCAAACATTCTAAACCTAAAAACAACTGACTGCTTACTATTTTAAAGCAGAAATTAAAAAATAAACAAAAACACAAAATGTTAACTTGTACAAAGGCATGAAGAACACATTCACTCTTCTGAACATAGTAATTATATTACTTTCGTGGGCTAGTCCAACAATAGTGCCTTTACTGTTACTGCTCATAAATATAATTACTTGTTACATGTAGAATTTTAAACCTACACTTAATTTCTAACAAAATTATTTTCACAAAAAGTGTTTTTTAGTCAGAATATTCTCCTATTCTACTACGCTCCGTCCGTTTGACGCACATGCATCCACCGGCGCTCGCTTATTGAAGTCTGTGATGTTTCACGACTCGCTTATTGTCAGAATATGCTAAATGATAACACTCGTGGGACTTTCTAACATTTACAGATAAGGATATAACCATAAAATGTAAGTTAAAACTGGCCGTTCATTTACACCATTTTTTTTAAATGGTGATGTCATGTTCATATGTAAATGTGTTTAGTCTGTGCATAGTGTTTCTTTACAAAGTGACATCACAAACTACTGGCCTGGCATAATACAGCATTTTTAGTCGTTTTCATGGATCTGTGTGAATGGGGATTGTTTTGACAATGTTGTCACCCTTTCAAAAATGCAAAGGAAAACTTTTTTCCTTTTTAGTACATTGTTGTGTTATTTGTACTTCAAGTGAAAATGTAGTGAATGTTATACAGTGCATATATTTAGCAAAATGCTCCTCTCTAGATTTTTTTCTAATTGACTAATGAGCTATGTAAAAAGTAGGCTGAATGGCTTTCATAGGCAACGTTACATGACATTTACAAGATGTTTCAATCGGTTGAAACACTGATTGAGCGATTACATTAGACATAAAATATTTCAGCAAGTAGTACTGTTTCTTTCAACACACCTTCTGATAGTTGAACTAGTTGAAGAGAGAAAGAGATGATCGAGTCACATGCGCTAGATGCTGGCATGTGGTCAGACCTCAAATCTTGCCCAGGTTTTTAGTGTTTTGTTTTTATTATAAATTGTATAGAATGGTATTGGCTATAGTATAGAATTTTAATATCAACTCTGTAACATAAAAAATTATAGGCTTATTATATCAGCAAGAATTGGTGCATCCCACAAATTTTTGTTAACCATCTGCTCCATCGCGGCCAAAAGTGACCGAAGCCATGAAAGGTGTGTGTGTGTGTGGGGGTGTGTGTGTGTAAGAGAGAATGTGAGTCTCTTTTTGATTTATGATTTATTGATTTTATTTCAATAAATACAGTCTTAGAGGGTGTGTGTGTGCGTGTGTGCGTGCGTGCGTGCGTGCGTGCGTGCGTGCGTGCGTGCGTGCGTGCGTGCGTGCGTGCGTGCGTGCGTGTGATTTGTAGTTTGTACCACCAAAAGTTTCTCTGAGTGTTCGTATTTTTTCATATTTCCCATTAATTTCCTATGTCTGTAATTTTTGACCGTGAAGGAGCGAAGTGTGATTATTTTTTTATGACCCTTTAAAGGGATAGTTCAGCCAAAAATGAAAATTCTGTCATCATATACTCACCCTTAAGTTGTTTCAAACCTGTATGAGGTTCTTTCTTCTGTTGAACACAAAAGAAGATATTTAGAAGAATGTTGGTGACCAGACAGTTGAAGGACCCCATTGACTTCCATAGTATCTTTTTTTCCATAGTATTTTCATTTTTGGGTGAACTATCCCTTTAACATATCCAAATCATGTCCAAGATTTTTTTTTTTGTATATTCACATAGCTAATGTGACAAAAGTCACCAAGTGTCATCCAATTCTGATAATGCAATTTTTTTTTGAAAAAAATAGCATTCGTTCATTTTTGACCGAAGAGGCTTAGAGGGTAAAGTTCTGTATTAGGGGTTGAACGACTTGATTAAAGTCGAGTTGTAGTCGACTAGTCGCTGATCAGGTCATTCATGATCAAATCGAGCTGAGTCTCGATAGTGGGTTACCTTGTGAACAGCAATGACATATATGACACAGTGCTGCCCACAAGCCTATTGCTCCTACATAACAGCCTATTTTTATCGGTTCTTTTGTCTTTGGGTCGTTATATTTCTCACACATTTCTGCTCCTTCTTAATCAGATACGGATAAAGTAGCACAGTAAAGATTACCGTACATTTATATGAATTCATTAGTGAGAGAGCGATTGCTTGTGAATTAATTCTACCTGGCAGCATGTCTCTACTAATAGTGAAGCTGTGTGTTTTAGTTACTAAGAAATATATGCTAGAACTTTTTTGTTTCTAAGCTATTTTATTGATAAATCACATAACAGTGTTGACAATACATGTCTGCGCTACTGAATGTTTCTATTTGTATGCGGTCTACGAGCTACTGTCTGTATGTGTGTGCGTTATGATGCAGCAGCACATTAGATCAGAACGGTGATTGACTTGCGTGTAGATTAAGCTGTTTAAAACTTGCATTCACCCGATTAATTTTGAGCATCCAGATGGTATAATCAAACATATCTTGTGGAGCGTTCTCGGAGTATGCATTTAATTGTTATTTTAACTTTATTTTTTTAAATGGAGCTTATCAGTGTTGTGTGTAACGTGTTACAGTAACGTAACTACTTTTTCGGGTCAGAAGTAGTGTAACGCACTACTACTGAAAATTTGGTAACGAAACGTAGTTCCTTTTTCAAATTCGGCACAACGTTACTTTTCCCAGGGACAGATTTGACAGCGACGCTGTGCGCTTGCAATAGTCACAAGCTCCACACGTTACGTGACAGAGGCTGGTAGCAGGGCAATCAATTCTGTGAATTACACTGCGCAAAAAGTGAAAAGTATGAGTAAGATCATAAGATGTGCAATCGGGAGACAAATGGAGTGGACAGACATGATTTTGACCACTTCATTAAAGTTTTCTTTTTTTAGAAAGCCTTTCTTTAAAGTGAATTTCGTTTTGTATTTTGTAAATTAATTGTATTTTAATTTGAATCAATGTTTTATCAACCAATTGCCTGGATTTAATAAATAAGAAGTAAATATAGCAGGAAATATAATCAGGACTTCTCAGGAGCTCCGCGCCGGCGCGTGAACTGGAGCTCGTCTCATAAATGAACCGAAACTCAGCGTATAAGCTACTTGCAGAAAACAGACTACAGACTACTTATGTAATCCGTATGAAATGTGCATTTCTCTCTGGCGTGTTTACTTCTGCGAAGATCGTGAGTCAGCATCGTCAACTTCATCTTTGCAGCCGACACTGACTGACACAGAAAACACTTGTTTATTAATAAACAATTGAAATGTCTCCTTGCTAATATTTGACATATTCATAATCATTATTTTTGCCGGTTCTTTGTGACATTTTTCATGAACGTGTCACCACCGCTCAATAGTTAATATTGTTCTTTGGTGTTCAGTTTATACAGGTTTTTCAAAAACTGTTCTATCTCAAAATCTCTTTTTTTTCTAGTTTTTTCCCCCCTAGTTTTTCAATAAGTAGAGTTCATAGTAGAACTTTATGTAGACCTACACATTTAGGAACAGATATTGGATTCTGCCCAAAGTCAAGCAACGTAAAAGTAACGTAAAAAGTTACTTTCCAAAGGGGGTAACTACGTAAAGTAACGGATTACTTTTTTAAGAAGTAACGAGTAATGAGCAAACACTACTTTTTAAAAGTAACTTCCCCAACACTGGAGCTTATACAAGTGAACTTCAAATATTTCTTATCCTGTTGTGCCCTCTGTAGGCCTTGATCAGCGACTAGTCGACGTCAAGCTTAAAGCATAATTTAATTGGGAAATTGTTTTCTGCTTTTGGGGTTCTCATGGACCACCCCATTTACTTGTATTGGGGGTGGGGGTGTACTGAAGTGAGGAAGCCATTACTCAGACGTTTGATGTCCCTAGCTGCAGTCTGCCACCTGCTGATTTCATGCAGCTGAGTGTAAGGAAGTCGGCTAACTGCCTTTCCCTTATCACAACACTATGAGGGGGGAGGGGGAGAAACCTCAAGAAAAAACACAAGTTCTTGGAAGAACACTTTAGATCCCTCTCCATCCCCATCTTTGGCCTATCAGGGAACTGCATGCACAGCCGAACGCAGACCACAGGAATTGAAAACACCCATCCCTGCTAGGGTGTGTGTGCATGTGTTGATCTTACCTCAGTACCTATATAGTACACCCCTCTCTGCTCACTCTTCTGGCTTGCCATAACTGTACCGATACAGAGGAAAACGGCTCTTTGCAGCATGTTTGTAGTGTATGTTTTGATTTCCCTTTTTAACAGGTGTGAATGTGGTGGGTAAACATGTTATGTAGTGTGTACACATGTCTGTTCAATACCGCAGCTCCCCCAAGGTTTTCAGCAGCAGTGAAAAACTAGTGGTACAACGGATCACAAAACTCACAGTTCGGATCATATTATGGTTTTTGAGTCATGGATCGGATCATTTTTTGGTTCAGCCAAAAATATTTTTTAAATTAAATAAATATGTGGGGGTGTAATGACAGTGTTCAGTGTATAAATTAAACTCAGTATAAATTATATATAGATCTTTGTTGAAGCTGTGTTGTTTGATTGTTAACATTAATGATAAAGATAGGAACAGGTATATTTATTGGGTATATTTATACACATCTGATTTCTCTCAACTGTTTACATTCACTTAATGCTGTGGTTCTTAAACTTTTTGTAGTGGCGTACACTCTGCAGCGGAAGAGGGGGTACGCAGAAGGATGTTAAATTTCTCAGTCACACCTAAAGGGTTATCATTAAAGGGTTAGTTCACCCAAAAATGAAAATTATGTCATTAATTACTTACCCTCATGTCGTTCCAAACCCGTAAGACCTTTGTTCATCTTCGGAACACAAATGAAGATATTTTTGATGAAATCTGAGAGTTTTCTGTCCCTCCATTGGCAGCCACGTCATTGCAACTTTCAAGGCCCAGAAAAGGTAGTAAAACATCATTAAAATAGTCAATTTAACTATATATAATTTAACTACAGTGGTTCAACCTTAATATTATGAAGCACCCCCCCCCCCCCCCCCCCCAACCCCAACCCCAGAATAATGACATTATTCAACAATCTCTTCTCTTCCACGTCATTCTCCTACGCTGTTGATTTAGTGTAAACAGTGCAGCGCTTCTGGGTTCTACTTCATAACAATAAAGTGGAACGAAGGTCTTACGGGTTTGGAACGACATGATGGTTGGTGAGTAATTAATGACCGAATTTAAATTGTTGGGTGAACTAACCCTTTAAGGGACAACATTTGCCCCCTTAAATCGATTTTTCCATTTTTTTGCTGCAATACTGCTGTGGCTTTTGTTGGAACTAGTATTTCATTGCAAAATAGAGCAAACAATACTGACAATACTATGTTTAAAATGAGCATCACTTAATATTACCCTTTCGTGTGTTGAACTGTTGTATAAAATCAATGTCATATTTGTCCACAATCGTGTGGATATTCGGGAAACATTGCATTCTTGCTCGTATAATATATGATCAACATTAAAAACAAGAACTCACACAGGGTATGATTTTCTATCAGAGAGTTTGAGTCTTAAATCGATCTCTATGCACAGTCTGTGTTATTATTTGTTCTTCATGCTAGTAAGTGCTGAATCCCCACTTTTACTAAAGTACATTGTCGAGAACGGCAATAAAGTAAAGCGTGATTTGCATACTCTGCACGCAATCTGTCATATGCATGCTACTTGTGTGGATGCAGTCAGTTTTGACCGTGAAAGATGAGGTCATTTGATTGGATGTCATGTTATAACGGCATTTTACCTTCTAGAAAAACATGCTCAATTGTAATGTTAATTTAAGGTGGGGTAGAATGGCAAAATTCTGCATTTTGTTTGTGTACCCCCTCTGTCACCTCACATACTCTAGTTTGAGAACCACTGACTTTAGACATATATCTTGCACCCAGCACAATTGACTTTGTACACCGACACATGTATCCTTCCTATTTTTTGCACCCGACGCACAGCGGACTTTTCCCTCCACAGACGCACGTCGGTAAATTAGTGAATGAACTTGCGCTCGGTGGGCAGTGCAGTGAAAAGAGGAGGCGTGTTTCGGCGCAAACGTTCCCTGGTGCTATTTTGCAGATTCAGAAAACAATTCCGCCACTGACCAGGAAAAACCTAGTCTAAAGTCAGTTGCGCGTGTTATTTGTGGTATTTTAAGGGCGCATGCTTGGCCATAATGTAGCATGTGCAGCACAATGCACATACACTTTGATTATCTCATCTACACAAACGCAGCAGTTTTCATTTTTGCAAATCATACATTATTACAAGGAAAACTATTAACACACGAGGGAAATCATTGTTGTGTCCATGAAGATGTGAAAAAATAAATCTAGCTTACACATTTAACCAAATTATCATACGCCTGTTTAACTGAAGCTAATTTGGGTGGGTTTCTGCCATCCCCATACAATGTCACTTCTCTGTGTTTTACGGCCCTGACAAGAACATCAGTCTCCTCGGCTGTGAACCGCTCCTTGCGTTCGCCTGGCAAATCCGCCGTTATAATAGCAATCTGCCGTGGAACAAGCGTGTCTGCTCTTAAAGGGAATGTGAGAGGACGCTCTGATTGGTTTATTTCACGTTACGACCAAACCATACCTATGAATAATGAAGCTACTTCAGACCAACCCATTTCAGATTTGCGTCGGGCGCAAGAGTCATTTATCCCACCTGTATAATAGCAACAGCGCCTGAGATACGCCCACAAAGTTACTTGCATTTTGCATTTGATACTTGCGTTTCATCTGAAAAGCGCCCTCTCTCTCTCTCTCTCTCTCTCTCTCTCTCTCTCTCTCTCTCTCTCTCTCTCTCTCTCTCTCTCTCTCTCTGTGTGTGTGCGTGCGAGTGCCGAACGAAGTTCTCTTTCGCCTCTTCTTGCACTTGAATAGTTTAAAATCACTTCAATGTTTAAATTGGCAAGACTTATGAACACGTGCAAATTATAAACTTTCACTCTATGAAACTTTGCAACTAACCCGCGAATCACATGCCTGATGACGTGAAGCCTGGTCCGTACGGATCAACTACGATCCGTTACTCCCCTATGAAAAACACAACAGCCTCACAATCTGTTCACATACATGTAAACAAATTTATAGCCATATTAGTTCATACATGTAAACCAACATGGCCACCACTATAATCTAGCTGGGTTTTTCACCCTTTTTATATTAGGTAACTTTTAAGTACAACGTACTTATTGTGTTCATTTTGAATTGCAAAACACTTTTACTGACATTGAGGTGGGAAGGGGGTAAAGGCCCCGATATATGATATTGAAGAATGAAGTGATGTAATTTTTTGACAAAATCGAGCCAAAACAAAGTTTGTTTGGAGTTTGTTTTGGGAGTTCAAACAGCTTGCCAAAAAGAGCTTGCAGGAAAAATTCCCTCTGGCTGGGTAACACCTTTGTACCACCATTAGTCAGTGGCGATAATGTCATCAATGGGTGCGCTTCTTTCAGATGGAAATCTTCTCCAGTTAATTTCTTCAGTTCAGTCTGTTGAGGTCAGACGTCCGCAAGTGAAAACATGAGCATGCTGGAGAGCTGCTTTATAGTAGAAAATAGTTGTATTCTGATTAAATGAGATGCTGTGTTTAATAATGTAAAGCTTTTTGCTTTTAAGCAATCTATTGAATAAAGTGCTATATAAATAAATGTGACATGAATTTACTGGAGTGCCGAATTGCTGAGCTCGTGCAAACATATCCACGTTGCTTTGATCAGATGGTTTTCTAATGCTTTCTTCTTCTTCTTCAAAAAAAGCTTGCTATTTTCTTTCCTTTTTTTTTAATTGTGAGGAAAGCACGTAGCCCATATTTACATAGGCCTATTCATCTAAACGCTGCTCTCAGCAGTGTGGGTGGCGTCGAGCAGTGGCGGCTGGTGCCAAAGAAATTTTGGGGGCGCAAACAAACTCAATTATTAATTCAGAACTGAATGGCCTAATTGTTAAATAACCATTTAACAGTGATAATAATAGCTAAAAATAGAAAATTCAGCATTTAAAGCATGCCATGAGGTAGGGTTGGGCCCTAATTTTTGTGCTAAATGGCGATCGATGGTAATCTCAGTATTTAATTTTTTTTCTATTTTTTATTTTTTTTATTTTTTTTTATTTTTTATGTATTTAAAAAAAAAAAAAAAATCATATCCTGATCAATATTGTCCTACAAACAATGTTCATATTGAAGGCTATGAAAACCAACATAGTGAATGTAGTAACCTTGCAGTCTATCCAAAAAAGGGGTCAAATCACATTACATTCTAACATTGCAACATTACAATCTAAAAACAAAATAATGCTTTTTAAAGTAGTAGTTAAATTCACTAAACTTAAAATGAAAATAAATAAAAAGAAAACTGATATCATAAATATACACTTATAGGTTTGAAATTCTAAAGCACATTTATGTTCACCAACAACAACAAATATTTTAGCAAAATATATTTATAATTTAGTGTTAATGTATATTTTAGTCAGAATTATTGCGCTCTTATTATATTGCGCTCCGTCTCTCCATCAAAAAGAGGGGGTACTCCACAGAACGTGACTTGGCGCTAATTGGACTATATCCAGAGGCAGAACAACAGTGACGGCTAGCGTAACTCTGGTTGAATGCCAATGTGATCGAAAAAGTCCCTTTCGCACTTTGGTGGTGCGCCACCCAATCGCCCTAATGAAGAAACCGCCCCTAACAGTGTACCGCTGGTCATGTATTACCCCTAAGCAAAGGACGAAAAAATGTCAAAAAATGTATATATCGGGGTCT
Source organism: Phoxinus phoxinus (assembly GCF_949152265.1). Lineage (NCBI taxonomy): Eukaryota > Metazoa > Chordata > Actinopteri > Cypriniformes > Leuciscidae > Phoxinus > Phoxinus phoxinus. Next base: position 16,766,457 of record NC_136886.1, read on the forward strand.
CAAAGTTAGGACAGGTTTTGTGGTATGGTTAGGTTTAAGAATGGGTTAAGGTGTAAGGGAAGGGTCAACAGTGTAATTATAGATTTAAGTCACAATTTACATCTGTAATTACATGCAGATTAGATGTTCAGTTTAGCGGACGAGTCAGTGCATGAGAATAAAAGCGAAAGAGAGCAAGTAAGTCAAGACGGCACAGACAGAAGGTTTATCTATGTTATCCTACCCGAGCTTTCCAAAACACAAATAGTTTCATAACAATGAGCCGCTTAAAATTAAGAAAGTTATCAACATAACTGATATTCAAAATGGCAAGCAAGCGCTGCTTTGTTTACACAAGAGTGGTCTTTAAAGTGCCTTTCCTCATAAAATTGCACTGGTTGCCAATTGCGGCTCGCATCAAATTCAAGGAACTGATGTTTGGCCATTTTCAAGAAACTGAAGATCTTTTTAATCAACACCTGACCCATTAATACTAACACTTGCTATTCTATATCGATTTATAAATGTAAAAAACCTTGCTATGTGTACTGTGCTAGACAAACTGGGACTAGTCACCGCACTTGCATTTTGTTGCCCTATTGTTGGTTTGATTGCTTCTATTGCTCTCCTCATGTTAGTCGCTTTGGATAAAAGCGTCTGATTAAGTGTAAATATTGATATCTGCCGTGGCTTTGTACAACATTAATGGAGAACGGGTCGGGGTAATGGGCGTGCGAAAGGTACACAAGGCTACAACAGAAACTAACAGAAACCGCTTTTCGCAACCTATTATAAAGACCTTTCTGCATGGACATTATTCTTACCCGCAGAGACCCACACTTGGATTAATGAGCAACGTGATGTTCCGCCAATACATGTAACACCGTGTCCTAACCAGATGTGATGTGAAAAATTCTAGCGACAAGAAATTTGTCTGTTCACACCAGACGCTACATGACTACGAGACACGACACATTTAATTAAAAATCACAGCCAATCAGCACTGCACTCGCAACGAAATGGAATAGTAAACACTAACCTTGTATCATGGAAACAATAATAAAAATACATACTGAGTGACTGATACAAGCTTTGTCGTAGAATACGCTTGTTTGTTTACACGGAGTTCTTGTTTCCTTAAATTTGTTTTCAAGATCTGACTCAAGATTCAAACTCACATTAAGTTAATCAGTACCTGAGAATATCATTGTCACACGTTGTAATGTTGTTGTTCCAGCTGCAATGTTTCTTTTTTTATTCACAGAAGAAATTATTTTGTAAATGGTTGCTAGTTGTTCTAGGTGGTTTGCATATTCTTTATTTTATTTTTATTTTTTTTCCCATTTAGAAAGAGGAAGGAAAGGTCCAAGGTCAGCTCAACAACACAGACTCCAGCCAGTACATCAGAGACCTCAAGGATCAGATAGCAGATCTCAAACATGAGGTAATTTCAATGCGTTTCTAAATATTTTTGCATATTGTTTCAAAATATTGTATGACTATGTACTTCATGTACCTTTAAGCAGAAGTTTATCGTAGTAGTCAAAGTCAACTAGGCGAGTGTGATGTTTTACCCACCCATGAGATGCTTCTTTTCCTGCCTGATGTATGTTTTTGATCTTTACTATTTGTTTTGTGGTTAGCTTCTTATTTTTCACAAGCTTTATGAGCGCTTTGAACAGATTTGTTAGTTTATTTCTCAGGGCTTTTTAAGTGTTAACTACGCCCTGTGCATGGCCTCTTCCTGCACTTCAGTTTGCCCTGCACACGCCCCGTCACACTCTGTAGCGGTACACCTATCCGCTCACAGGTGTTGTAACCACCCTGAAATCTGTTCTGTCGACCCTGTATTTTAATAAATCGGCTGGACCTGTGACTCAAGGTCAACCTAATGGAATTGTCAGGTCATCAATCAGACAGATAAACGGAGAGGTACACACCGATTTTACAGTGACACATGTTCCCCGTTTACTTGGCATTACCTTGGCTCTGCAGTCATTGGAGATGGCACACTGAAAGAATTCTAAACAAGTAGCAGTTAAATCTATTTTTATTTATTTATTCTTTATTCTCGTTCATGTGTTAAAGTGCACCTATTTTTTTATTTTTCCTTTTTTTTAGTGTGTTATAGCTGTTTGTGCACGTAAACGAGTGCGCAAAGTCTTCTCCAAAGGGAGTTCATCACTAGGCACTTTTAAGAAAGTAGTTCAAATATACCAAGAAAAAAACAACAAAAACTTCTTGACAACTCTAGGTTGTCTGTAGGTGGTGTTGTTTTTGTGGCTAATGTGTTGTTTTGGTTGTTGCCCACTTCAGAACCATTACACTTCTGTGTTAAATAGCTACTGAGGAAGTATTATAAGTAGATGGCTTGCCATCTTGAAAAATTGATGTTTCAAAATAAATTGATCAACAATTTGTTATAAGAATAAATGAACAAATAATCCATGGAAAACATTTGTCTGTCTGTCCTATATATAGTGATGGTTTGGTCGTGGAATGATTCAAGGGCTCACAAGACCATACTTTCCTTATTTTCTGAATTAAATAAACATATAAAAAAAAATATATATAAATAAGTATTATCAGATTTTTTTAAAGACAACTGATTGAAGTGTTTTACAAAATAGTTCAATTATTCTCATCTATGCAGATCTGACATCACTGTGTGGCGGCTGACTGCTGTGGTGGCGGCGGTTGATGTTCTCATAGATGTTACTTTGACTCAATAGCTTAAAAGTTTGAGAACCACTGCTATATAGAACCTCTATATAGAACTATGCTATATAGAACCTCTATATAGAACCTTCTCATGTGTCTCTGGCTTATGGGAAATATGGATAATGCAAATCTGATAGTTAATTGGGTTAATTTACATTAAGTGTTATTAGGCATTGAGAATCTGGTCTAATAGCTTCTTTTGTCGGCCAGTGATGCTTCTTATGTAGATGGTTTAGGTCGATATAGATTGTGTAATGTTTATTTGGAATTTGACATCACTAGCAGTTGTAAGCATTGTGTTGGGAAATGTGTTGACACAATATGTGCAGTGAGCATGACTTCAATGATGTTTCTTCCTTTGATGTATTTACGGAACAACCAGTTTTAAACATACCTAGTGTGATGTTTAAGAAATCACATAGTCAAATGTCACATGTTGCATTCTTTTTTTCTTTTCTCAGCTAGGCATTGTTTTACGTGGTAAGGGAGTAATAGAATGTGGAGCGACAGAACAGAAAATGGAAAGCATTTAATTGATTTATACAGAGGGCAGGATGTAGTGTGATTTTTCTCCTCCTCCCTAATACTGACAACAAAAGGCTGGTGGTTTGCGGTCAAACAACTTTCTACTAAATCCATCTCAATCCCTATCTACAGAGTGCAGCAAGACAGCTTTACCTCTTAAAACCTGCCAGGTTCCTCTTTGTACACAATCAAGCATCAGCATGAATCCTGTCTGTAGCCACAAACCCTTACGAACAAGACTGATTTGGATGTTTGTGAATGTGTAGTTTGAGAGAAGAGCCATTATTTTGCCAATGCTTTCATCTAAAGTGAGTTACAAATGAGGAACATCGCAAGCAATTTGTCAAGAGCCAACAATAATCAGTCCATAACTGCAAGTTTAGTAAAAACCTATATCATTTATCTGCAGATGTTTACTAGAGATTTGTGGAATTAAGTTGTAAAGTTTGGCTTAAAAGATCAGCCACACTAAAGTCGGCTTAGTCATAACCTTAAAACAAAAGGACGGAAGTCTGGTATCTGGTTGCTATTTAAATCACGTAGTTGCTAAACAGCGAGAGGTTTCCAATCAGCCGCATATGCACCAAGCAAAACCATACTCAAGCTAATCTCTCAACATCACAGAGTCATACTTGTGGCCTCACTTGCCATTTTGACGCTGTCTTCCGGCTTGTTCTCTTTTCTTTTGCTTTCTTTAGCCTCCACAACTCACACATCAGCCCTCTTCAATGTGCACTGCATTCAAATCCCACATGAACACTGTTCTCATTTTAAAAACTCTTGTTTGTTGTGTAATTTGGGTAATATTAGTTGGAATGACTACATTGTGGAAGGGACATAAAACAGAATGTCACTGATTGTGGTTACACTGCAATACCCATGAATACGTCTCTCCCCACATGTCTGTCTTTCTGAGGCAGAATGTTTCAGGTAAGAGAGTATGCATCTCTATCAATTGCGTGTTATACCACAGAGCAAGTTTCTCAGTTCAAAACCACATTTCACACCAGGACTTTTATGGTATTGGCTTACGGTTGGCCATTTGGTTTACTTTTTTTTTTATTTTTTTTTATTTTTTAAGCATGGACTTTTATTGGACTTTGAACGTTGTATTATAATATATGATACATGGTTTAGTCTTCAAGTCCTGATGACCTCCTGACTGTTTCTTACAGGTATAGTTCACTCAAAAATATTTTGCTCACACTCATGTTGTTCCAAAAAGCTATGCATTTCTTTCTTCTTTGGAACACAAAAGATTATATTTTGAAAAATTACTTCTTCTTTTTTTGGTCCATATAATAAGTCATTCTTCAAAATGTCTTTGAACATCATTAGGGTAGGATACAGAGTTTTCATTTTTGGGTGAACTATCAAACCTGATCTCACAGGAAAACATAACTATTTTACGAGATGCGAATTCGTATGAATTTGTACGATTTTTAGGAAGAAAAGTATGAAGGTCCACCCTTAACCCCAACCCTAAACACAACCGTCACTGGGCCGTAACCAGGTCATATGAAATCATGTGAAGGAGATTGTCCGAATTCATACGAACCGTCAATTTGCTAAAATGTAAAATAGTTCTGATTTGCCATGAGATTGTGTTGTTGACTGATTGTAGTTAAAGTTGTTTGTCTACAACAAAACTCATTTTAGCCCCATCATCCCACTATGTGTGCTTGTTTAAATTGATGGTGCTGTCCAGAGATTGTGCATTGGTGTGTGTTTGGCAACTGTTACCTTTCCTATTATTATCTTTTGTGAAGAAATTATTTCCTGGTGTGTATTTGCATGTTGTAAAATAAAATGTTAAGGTGTTCAAGTTTCAGTCGAGCTGATGTTCTCTTTCCTCTTCTCATAGATCCGATGCTTAAGAGGGCAGCAGGGATTACCCGACCAACCCAGTTTTGATGGGATTCATATAGTCAATCACTATGGAGGTGACAATGAATCCTACCAGTCCTCTGATGAAGATGGAGTGAAGCTGTCACCCCACCTGACCAGTCTTCAGGTCAGAAGCCGGATCACACTACATCCAAACCTGGAGGACTCAGAAAGTGAGGGTGATGAGGAAGGAGATACCCTACGACTTACTGTGCCCTCAAATGGCAGCCATAAGACAACTACAGTGTGATCGTATGGATTGGTGACACAAACTGCCATCAAAGGTCTGGGAAGGTCACATGGTCTGTAAGCTCGTCCTACAGCATTGAGCATTGGACTCGAACTGGAGAACTTGAAAAGCCCTCATTCATCTTTACAAATGGACTTGTGGAGCCTTATCTCTCTGAAGGTCATGGTTTACATCTGCATTTGTTTTGTTTTTGCCAAAATGCGTCAGATGTTTGTCATGGCACTACTTTTAATTTTAGCCACAATAAAGATGGATAATGTGCCTTTTTAGGCTCTTTGAGACCCTTGTAATAAAAGTAATAATTTTGTGGCACAAGATTCCCAAACCCTAAAAGGGGGTGTTTCTAATACCCCACAATTTTTTTTTCACATTATGAAAAGCGACTTTGTATAGTGTAGTGTTTTATGCATTAAGATTTTGCATTGTCATAGCTTTTATTTTTTAAGTCATCCTTTTTTTAAGAAACCATGAGAAACCAGTCAATGCATAACTGTGAGGGATATTAAAGAATGGAACACTATCATCTTTATAAGGACATTTAAATGTTCCATATTTATACAACGGTGTCATATCTAAAGTTATCAAGTCCTTTTTTTTCCTGGCATGAATTATAAGATTGGGTCATGAACACATTATGAAATGTGGGTCAAGGAACCAGCATCTATGTAAATATGTACATGTTTTGATTTTTTTTTTTTCATCTCCATTTTTACTTGAAAATGTATTCAGTGGATGTCATGTCTAATGTATTGTACAGTTAAAGGACGTATTACTGAATTTGGGAGGTCTTTGGAGGCAACAACTCTTCCTGGCACACTGCTGTCCAATAACTTTTTTTTTTGTACTGTAGCTTTGATGTAGTCATTTCTCTATTTCACAGAATGGAGTTTTGATTTGTTTTTGTGCCTGGAAAGATTCTATGAAATTCTTGCTGATTTACAATATGTTCTACAAAACGTGGTATGCTGAGCATGTTATGAATCATGAATACCTGCAAACTGATGCAAAAGTGGTGTTTATCGGAACAATGTTCTCCTATCTCTGGCCTCACTCAAGCCAAGCACTCACGGCTATCACAGGCAATGAGAATACAAGTATACACACACTGTCCCTCCTTTTCTTTTTACATACATATTCGTATCAACTAGCTTCTGAATCAGTTTGGATTTTTGCACAGATGACAGGCATATGACTTCACGACAATGAAAAATACTACTTATCCCTGTTTATGGCAATATATTTAATTGAGCTTCACTCTACATTGTTGTTCTCCAATGAGTTTGTGTCCCAGTTGACTTTGGTAGTCATCTTCAAAGCAAAAGAATTAAGTAATTTCAGAGAGCAAGCCTTAAAACCTATCATGATGGATGTAAAGTTGGTACACTATTTGTCCACCTTGCCCACATACAAAATAAAGACTTTGCTAAACGAGCTTGCAAAGCACAAAACACTAAAGTGATTTACAGCAATTAAGAAAAACCGTTGTAATGTAAACTGAAACCTTACAAAAGTTGAGTGTTTAACAGTGAATTCCTGTGGAATGTTCCTGTGAGCATGAAACGCTTTACAGACTGTTGACAAGATTAGTGTCTTGAAGATGATGAACGTGTTGATTTATATCACAATAAAAAGACCATTTGATAGCCTGTGACTGTCATGCTTTGTTCGCTATTCTCCATGCAGCAGCATTAAAAAGAGTCGATTAGTCGAACGAAAATGTGTGGTAATCCAATTTTTATTATATTTTATTTACAACATTTAATACAATACTATTTTGTAAATGAGTTTATCTTGAAATCGAAGGGGGAAAACTCGAAACATCTGGGCGTCTTTTTTCTCTTTCTCTCTCTTCTATTAGGGTTTATTTATGAATTATTTTATGTAGGCCTAACGCTGTTTTTCAAGGCAAATACACATTCAGTGCACTGAAATAAACAGCTGTTGAAAGTACAGCCCTCTTTACACTGGAATGCTATAGAGATGTGTCGCAAATAACGTTCTTCAGGAAGCGTGTGTGTGTGTATGCTCGTACGCTTAAAACCCATGAGAGGAGATTGGCTGTGCGCTCTTTGCCTTAAACGAAAACACCTTAACTGTCCTGAAATCATCTTGCAACGAATTGTGTTAGGCTATCGGGTAAGTAGGCTACTGCAATTCCTGTAGGTAAATGAGCTCTTGTCAATTTAAAGTGACTGATAAAACATCATTCTTGAATCAGGGTTTCGCTAATCTGCAATCACAGTTCGCGCGTTTCCAGTTATGCATGAAGTTCCATAGTAGCTGTACATTTTTATTAAAAAAACGACGTATCTCTGGAACGTTTTACAGGCTACAAATGCAAACTTTTAATTTGCAACGCTTGGTATTTCGTTGATGACATTCAACTGTGCAGGACGATAGTCTAAACATTAACAAATCGTTATAAAGATTTTGGGAGCGTTATTTGGTTGCTCATAAAAAATATTCTTTAGCCTAGCCTATATCTTTATAACTGAAGGCTCTGTATTTTAGAAGTACAATTTAAAGCACGTCCTTATATTAAAATGTTAATTTTTTAGGGGGGAAAAAAGGAAGCCGCAATGGTCAGGATATTGCTTTTTTATCTTCGTTTGTTTATTTTGTTCTGGAAGTTAATTCATGTATTATGACACTGACGCAGGTCTGGAACGGCATAAAAGTATAGGCTATTTTGTGCTGTTATTGATATAACCATTTATTCCCCTCGTGTTCGGTGCCGTGTTTGTCACTTTCGTTATCCTAAATATGATTGTTTTCAATGTTTCTCGTGATGGAGTAGCCTACACAGTAGGCTAACTGCGAGATAATGGCAGAACATCAGTCAAGATATTGACAACAGTGTCCTTGCATTATCGGTATCCATCTACCGGATACCCTGGGGTGGCATGTCTAATCGACGGAGGGCACATTGCGCTTTGATTTCCTGCGCTTCGCTGTTGGCAGTAGGCTATCAAACACACTCACTCTTCTGCGGATCCTGTTGTGCGATTATAGGTAGCCTATCTGATGGGCGCGACAGATTTCATAAATCCATACAAAGTGAGCGAGACATGTCCAAATAACAAGATAACAGTTAGCCCTACATCAATTTACAGCTTTCCCCCCTAACTGACAGACTGCAATAGCGCTGTAGGTAGTGAAGTGAAGCGATTAGTTTGCGAGACGGCTGTCACGAGTCAAAGGCAGGTGAGACGGAGACTGATTGGCTGATCTACGGGCTCCCACTGATTGTCTGCCGCACGAGCTGAATGCGTGTCCCTGTTGTGTCCACGACAGATCACCAGCGTCCACTCTGAACAAGGGCGCTCTGTTCACTGAGCAGCCACGAAACTCGAGATCACCGTGACCCCGCTGGCGTGTGGACAGCTTTATTTCATGTCTACTAAAACCAAGTTTTACTTGATCACCTCGATAAAGTCTGGTTAAATTAATGAACACATAGCTAGTCAATTATGAATTCAACTGCAGCGTTTTTAAGAACTTCAATCTGCATTCTAATTTCGGACATTACATTTAGGGGTGAATTCTGGTTGATTGGGACACTTTTTTCCATTGAGACTTAATAAATAAATAAAACGTAATTTTGAAAATTAAATATAAAAAAGTGTAAGTAGCCTAAATATTCAATTAAAAATTGTAGGCTATCAAAAAAAAAAAAAAAGGATTTTGACTGAGAGTCGAGGTAACAGGGTTGACAGTTTTATTGTTCATTCGGCAGTTATTGGCCTCGCGCAAGGTCATGACAATTCAATGTGTGTTTATTAAAAATATAATTATTTGATAGGCTATATTTATCTTAGGCTATAGTTTTACAAATGACTGTTTTAAAAATCCAATTGTTTTCTTTAAAAAAACATGGGGTTAATGACTTCAAAGGCCTATTTTGGACAATTGTAACAAAACATATAGTATAAAGTAATTAAGGATATTTGATATCATTATATTTTATATAGCCTAATGATGACGTTTAGATTGTCATAGTGTTTAGTTTATTGAATTGTATCTGAGGGGGTGTTTTTGACGCATTACCCGAAACTTAAATAGAGAATAAAATAAATAAAAATAAATATTTAATACATTTCAAATGAAATATTTTATCTAGACCTACTTTTTAAATGAAAGTGTGCATATTTGCTAATAGCCTACTACACCAAACAAAAATAAATACATTTAGTCTGCATGGTTTTTGTTGATGTGTAAAGAAAACAAGCCAATAACAAATATAATTTGTTTGCATTTTATGTCATGAAGGACTCAAAATGCCCCCTTGTGCATGATCCATATGTGAACGCAAAACAAATTAAATAAGCAGTCCCTAAATTGATCAAAAATATTAAATAAAACTGTTTTGGAAGAGTAATATAGCCTATATATTTTTTGTTTTAACAGCAAGTCCTTAACACAAAAACCTGCGCAAATCGTTATAGGTGCAGAAGGCATGCACAGGCTGGGTTGCCGTCTCCTCGTTTCCTCTCCCCCTGCAGCTAGGGATTGAGTAACACATTGATAAAACAGTGTATCACTTATCCTGATAGCCACGGTTCCCCCCGGACCTGTCTGTCCTCTCATAGAGGGGCGGACCAATCACAGGCCTAAGGCTTGGTAGTTGTAAGTTGTCCCTTTAAAGCACCTGTCTTCATAACACCTGGCAGACGAGAGAATTGCTTTACGCATGCTCCCACTCTGCCATCCTCTATACAGACGCGCTGCTCTTCAACCAAATGGTCTTCAAATCTTTTCAGAGATAAAAAGCCGCCGCATCTGTGGATCTGACAGATTGCCTGATCTTCACTAATGACCGAGGACATCGAAGGAAGGAACTAGAGGAGACACAATGCCTAGGTCTTTCTTGGTGAAGAGCAAAAAAGCGCACAGCTACCACCAGCCACGATATTTGGAGGATGACTACAAAAGACTTGATTCTATTTTAGCTCACATATGCGCAGGTATGTCAAAATTGCATTTGAAATTCTAAATTACATACGATTTACAGAGAGGAACAAAGAAAAATGCATTGCAATTGTCAAACAGAAAATGTATAGGGTATTTATGCAACAAAACAAAAAACGCTCGTCTATTACCTTGCTTGTAATTTTTTTTCTTTTTATTCCTACATAAACATAATGAAATCATTGTTTATTTGTCTAAGAAAGAAAGCAAGTGATGGTAAAATAGTGAGCGTAGCCTACGACTATACATTTGTGTGGGGAAGACTCTGGATTCTAGATTTTCGTTGTAGCCTATCCATGTTGTGAGATTCAGATTCAATAGTTTACAGATGATGTGGTTTTGACGGGGGGAAAAATCATTACAGAAAGCAAAACTTCAGACGAGTCAGAGTGCTGTACGGATGCTCTGACAGGCGACACGACTGATGCTTGTTCACCGGACTCTCACCTGGTGGATCAAACTGATATTTCCTCCAAGTCTCCTCTCAGCTCTGGGGGAAGCGTGTGCGACCGCTCGTCAGATTACGAGGACTTCTGGCGACCTCCATCACCATCGGCATCACCGGGTACGGGTGTACTTTATTGAAGATATCTAAATATTTTGATGCCCATCAATAGTGTGAATGCATGTGGTTGTGTTTTTTATATTATGTACTAGCCCATTCATGGCTTTCGTTCATTTCGAATTATTATCGGACAGAATTTTGACAGAAAATGTTTGTTTTGTTTTAAAAGTGAACCATAAGCTATTTGATCTCATTAAATGTTGCCACAAAACGTAGGCTGCGTAACAAATAAATAGAACATAGGCTACAGGCCTCTCTAAAATGTCTGTTAACAGCGCTTAATCTGGAAAACATCTAACACATTTTAGATAAAGCAGTTTTACATACATTCTAAATCATACTAAACATCTTAAAGATATTTTCTAAATGTCTAGCTATTTAACATCTGACAGGAAACGTCTTTGACTTTGAGACATCCTATTGCAGATGAGCAAGCAATCTTGCTGATAGCTATCAATGCAGATCAATGGTCACTTTATAATTCTAAACCGAATAACAGCATAGCCTATTTAAAACACAGAAATCATTAGGCTAATTTTTCGTTTTTCTCTTTTAACAGAGTCAGCCAAATCTTTTTCACCCTCCGTTGAAGAAACACAGCCCTTCGCCGTCCCTTTCAGGCCTTATGCGTGGAGCAGGTACTCGGGATGTGAAATCAGACAGCTGGTTCATACTCTCAATCATCACCACTCTCACGAGCGGCCAACTCCTCCAGCCTATTACAATGAGCGCGTGCATGTCGAGCCCTCTCTATTCACTGAACGGGGATCTGGCGCAGGCATTTACGGCTCCACTGCCACCCTATTCGAGCGCGCCGCTGCCTCTGGATTTTATGATGACAGCAGCATTCGGGCAAAAGGAACTGAGATAAAGTCCAGCTCCGATGCGATGTGTAGTCGTCTCCTGCTAAATGGCGCATACAAATGTATCAAATGCAGCAAGGTAATGTTTACTAGCGCAAATAAGCTTGACTGTTTTTAGAAATCACGATTAGACATTATTTATTAAAGATGGTCCTCTCTGCTCCACAGGTGTTTTCTACACCACATGGCTTGGAAGTTCACGTCCGGAGGTCGCATAGTGGAACAAGACCCTTTGCTTGCGACATCTGTGGGAAAACGTTCGGGCACGCGGTCAGTCTGGAACAACACAAAGCTGTTCACTCACAGGTGCTCGCATAATGTTCATATTTAGGATTGAAAACCATAGCACAAATGTTTAATTTGTCTAACTGAAATCGATTGAATTTGAACAAAAACGCCTTTTATCCCACAGGAGAGGAGTTTTGACTGTAAAATCTGTGGGAAAAGTTTTAAAAGATCATCCACTCTGTCCACTCATCTCCTTATACACTCCGATACACGACCCTACCCATGCCAGTACTGTGGGAAAAGATTTCACCAGAAATCAGATATGAAGAAACACACATTCATCCACACAGGTAAACGAAATAAAGGTGTAGCTAGCCTATGGAAATGTATCTAGAACCTTATCTATAAAAATAGAACTTTGGATGAAAACGTTGACGTGTGGATTTTCTCTCCTAGGGGAAAAGCCACACAAATGTCAGGTGTGTGGGAAAGCATTCAGTCAGAGCTCCAATCTGATAACACACAGTCGAAAACACACTGGATTCAAACCGTTTGGATGTGACCTCTGCGGCAAAGGATTCCAGCGCAAGGTCGATTTAAGAAGACACAAGGAAACACAACATGGACTGAAGTGAGGAAACATTGGTTCACGAGTCAAGGACTTTACCAAACACTATTGGAAAACCCGTCGGGACTTTAACAGGCTTTTTATTTAACAAGCTACAAATGCTCATTCATAAAACATTAAATCAGTGTTTTAGAGTTGACGACTAATAGCGTTTACATTAGTTGTAGAGCTGTTTATGCTTTGTGATATTTGCCTACGAGTCAGCAGCAGGCCAGCAGGTCTGACAGCTTTCATGGTGATATTATAACAGGGTATCTTCATTCAAATCAATGGTCCGCTGCAGAAACATGTCAGGCATCGTGTCTGAACCCAAAATATTTTCACCAAAATAATCAGGGACGAAATATAACCGCCGCGAGAAAGGACACTGTATCACCCAAAATATCAGCTGAAGGAGAGAAAAATCACCGCATCTCAAAAGAATGTCACACTGTTTTCAACGCTGCAAAGGGGATGCTGGCAAAACAAGCACTACAATAGACTGCGAGATTTCATCAATAAAAGGATTGTTTGTGTAGGCCTAGCCCAACTTAAATTATTTGGCTTGTCGAAGCATTTCCAGGCATCATTTCTTCTTTTCTTTTTGGGTTCGTTTTCTATAGCGTAAATAAATAGCCTTGGCCTACTTAATATTGTCAGATAAAATAAATTGATAAATACCCTATTTGTTTTTATATAATTTACACTATTTATTGAAATAAAGAATATTACGAAGATATATTTCTAGCGTGTATATTTTCTTTTTTGTGTAATAAACAAAGTTGTTGTTTCATACTGATTTGTAAAATCTATGTGCATGCGCGCATCGGATAACTGCTAAGCATATAGCCTAGGACATTTCATTTCATGATTGTAAATGAAAGCATTTCATTACGTTTTAAATAATAATAGCCGATATTTATTCGCAACAGAGCTGTGGGAAATTCCACTTGTCATGTGTTTCCTGATCAGTGCATTCGCATTATCTTTGTTTTCAACATAATAATGATTGGAAACACCATTAAATAGCCGAAGTTAATGAGAATCAAGAATTATTCGATATTAGAAAAGAAAGGTAGGCTACGAGAAAAATAAAGACCGATCGATTAGGCTATTTATAAATCTCAGTATTTACTATCTATGAGAGACCGCAAAGAAAGTGTCACAAAATGGCTACACTGAAAAAAGGGAACACTACTCTTCTGCTCTAAAAAAAAACACTTAAATCAACTTTATACATTTATGTTTGAGAAGAGAACATAATTAGCCTATAGCATATAGGCCTATTGTGTAAAGTTTCAATTAAATTCAACAGTCATCAAAGTGATATGATCATGTTGCAAATAATTGTTCTATTTGATCCAGGCCTGATGTTTTACTGCTCTTAAAACATTAAAAACATTAAAATGAGCGAATGCAGCACAATTCTTTTGAATTTGGTCTCAATTGATTTTCAGTGTACACTCCCATTTACTTAATTCAGTTGTGTTGGGACTAGTGAATAAAACTGCAAAAATTAGGATCTAATAAAAAACTGTAGCTATATTATAGGCCTATTATTAGTTATATTTAAAATTGTATGGCAGTATTTAATTTTTTTACTTTATGCTCATTGTTAATAAAAAAAAAGACACGAAAATATTTTTCATCTAAAACTTAACAGTTTTACATCTGTCCATTTGGTTTCAGACGCTGCTGTTAATTTTCCCACTGATTTATTCCTCAGTCTGAGACACACGCCATATTTAACATTTTTGAAAGCACGTAGGCCTATTTATTTTTAATACGTAACAATTATAATTGCACCAAATCATTAATTATATGGTACATTAGCCTATAGTTAATTAGGCTACCTGACCAAAATCGTCATATTTCTTATATCGAAATTTATTTATTTTTTGTGCAAATGATGCTATGGTAGTAGGTGCATATATCATCAAATCAAACTGATTGTTGCCTCGTCTTATCTGACCATGACAATTATTATTCCCTTTTATTTACACTCTAAACACAGTTGGATCTCCGCTGTTAACTAAACTAAGTGTGGGCTAAATAAAGGGAGTTTATTCAGCAGAAACAGTTCACTCATGCCCACGGAATATGGCGGGTCAGTGCTTTCTGCCCTGCAGTCTAAAATGGCCCCGGGATATAACGTCAGCTTATCTAGGGATCTGGCACAATGAAGGTAAATAATATACGGTTTAAAATATATTTCCAACAACGCAACCGCGCTGCATTAGCCGGGAACATTTTTTTTATTTCTCATTTTCCAAAAGTAGCCTATAGCCTACCCTCAATATTTTTCGAGATGCTTTAAGTTCTGTTACAACTTAGAAGATCGTGTTGCAAGTTTTGATATAGTGCAAAGAAACAATCAAAGATTGAAATCACTGACTTTTTATAGCTCAAATCTTAGGCTACTTCAGGCCCGCGAAAATACTGAATATTTTAAAACCCCGAAGATTTGACTGAGAGGAACAGGAAAATGCATATTTATTCTAGAGAAAAGAGAGATAAGCACATGGCTGTGGGATTTACATGCCCTGCTGCTGTGAGGGAAAACCGAACATGCCTGGAAGTAGGATAATATTTAGAAAGTAGCCTAATATTTGGAATGAAACCAACTATTCCACCATTTCACATGCAGATTTCGTAATTTCCCTAGACTGAAAATATCAAAAAGTAATTAATGTGGTTCAGATAACATAATATTTGGAGTTTCTATTCATTAAACCAATCTCCTCAGTTTGACACGACAAAAGTTTTTTCCTCTGTATATGAGAACGTTATCAGAATGATTCGCGTCACGCAGATCTGCTGATACGATTTAAAACACTATTATCACTGCAAAGCTGATTTGAAAAAATAAAAAAATCCGTAAAAAGCGCTAGTCTATAAAAGGTGACCTGACGACTTTTATTAACTCAAAATTTTCATTTCAATGAACCCAAAAGTCAACCAGGTAACTTACTTTAAGTTAAACCAACAATCATTTTTTTTACAGTGGTCTGAATTTGAGTTGACAGAGTGGGAGTGTGGGTATGGATGTTGTCCAGAGTGCTGCAGGGATTGTAATGCCTTTACTCAGGTCAGTAGGCCACCACAGTTTCAATCCTCTGCAGTTCACTCAGAGGGAAAGTGCAAGCTTGGACCATTAGGCCTGGCCAGATTTCAGTGAGGTTTTTAAGACCGTTGCCCCACAGCCTCCAGGCATATCAAATATGAATAGAAGAAGTCCTGGAAAGAGCCCAATCAATTTCAGTGAGCAAGTAATCAGAGCACTTCATTCTCTGGCTTACACACACACTTACACTTACACACACACTTACACACACACACTTTTTATAGACAATTCTCTGGCTTACACACACACTTACACTTACACACACACTTACACACACACACTTTTTATAGACAATGCGTGCTTTTTATGCTTTACAAATGATAAAGCTATACCCATCAGCATCAGAATTTTTACATTTTCAAAAAAAAACCAAAAAAAACATTGAGTATGATTCATAAGTTGTTTTCCTCATGGGAAACAAAAATGTCCTCATTTATTTTGTCCTCATAACTTGGGGTTTCCCTGAACTTTCTTCTGCAGAACACAAAAGAAAATATTTTTGAAGAAATAATTGGTTACCATTGACTTTAATTTTTATGGAAAACCCCCCAAAAGAACAGCACCCGGCCACAGTGGTCTCAAAACATGTTTAATGATAGACAAACAATGTTTCTATCTATGAGAAGGTGAAATATCACCAGCACACTCTCCTGATTTATATGGCCGGCAAGAGAATATAAAGGACTAAATCCTAGCTAGGTATCCTCCAAATTCCCAATCATCATGACATCATCTGCTGACTTGAATAATTCAATTCAATTCACATTTATTTGTATAGCACATAATGTGGAAAAAGACTGAAAACCATTGGAAAAAAATAGGGAGGTAGGCCTATACAAAGAGGGAAATTGCTTGATTGCTTGGCGTGTCGCTTAAACAGTCATTTCAATATTTCACAAGTATCATGCAAGCAATCAAGCATAAACTAGGTATGCATGTATCACCTGTGAAACATATTCTGGTATTTCGATGAATTACTCAGTAGTCTCTCACTTAGAAAGATAAACCGAGGTGACAGAAGAAATGCAGGGCGTCTACACCTCTGTGACTGGAGAGCAGTGGAAGGTCTCAGGGAGACAGGGCTCAGATACTGTGTTCTTTTGTTGTGGCGCTTTATTCATTATTTACTTGATCTGAAAAATAGACTGCAAGACAACTGCACAGCTGTCATCAGGCAGTAGGGTGGGGATACAAATTATTCATGATTTTAGAAAGAACGGTAGAAAAAAGGGAGAAAAAAACAAGGAATTTGGTTGGCACACATAACAGACCCTGACACAATCTGTGAGAAGAACAATTTGCACAGGGTTACATGAAATATGCTTGATAAAAAGATTTATGTTCTGTATATGAAATCTATAAATTACAAAATTCCTAGTTAATAAAATGGTTTAGTGAAAATGTTGTGCATTGTGAAAAGTGCTATACAAATGACTTTTTTCATAAAACAGGATATATAATACATACATGCTAAAAAATAGATACAAATATTAACTCATTAACTCATCATACTTACTGAGAATAAAACTGACTCACTAAGAATATAACATAAACATTAAAAAAATAGTGATCTCAATAGAAAAGTCTGATTTGCCTTTAACTGCATCAGGTTACAGTGTGTGAGGCCATCAGAGTACAGTGGCTGTCTGCTCCTATTCATCCTATTCCAGCTTGACATGACACCTCAGCACAGACTCAGGGGAACAGGGAACATTTTCCCAGTCTTCTCTGGGATGTCCCAGCTGAGCCTGAGTACCACGCTTTTACTGCCTAAACTCCGCACACTTTTGTTTTGCGGTCCATGTTGTTTTCAGGACTGTTTAACAAGGCAAGTCTCCAGAGTCCTGGCACGCTCTAAAGTCAGTCAATCCAGAGTCCAATGGGGCTGGAGTATGTGTGTGTGTGAGAGAGTGTAACAGAGAAAAGCTATGTGTGTGTGTGTGTGTGTGTGTGTGTGTGTGTGTGTGTGTGTGTGTGTGTGTGAGGAGAGGGGGGGGGCATGATAAAAATGGGTAAGAGCAGTGGTGATTGCCACAATTGGGAGACATTAGACCTGGGTGAGCGGCCAAATGTGAGCTGACGTTTTCCTTCAGGTTAAAGCCCTGAAAGCTTTTCCATTAGTTCTCTCGCAGTGGGGCCCACCAACCCCTGCACAGCACGCAGTCGGGCCAGTCAGCTGCTGAAAGGTGGGTGCAGTAGGTCGCTGCTCATTTAAAGACATGTTTATCTGCTTCATTTAGCATTACATATCACTACCACTATTTGGATCCTAGCTGTCGCTCGAATGGAGCCGTAAGGGGATGTTTCATATTTGTTGCAGTTTTCAGTGCACCTGTAAAATTTTGTTTAAATAGTATGTTCATAAAATAGAAAAATAAATTGATAGATATGTGTAACTGGCATTTGATTTTACAGTATCAGATAACTATTTTTTTTTTAAATAAATTTTCCAAATCAGACAGTTTCACAAGATGGGATTGAGATTAAGAACGAAAACTACACCTAAAAACATTAAAAACAAAAAAAATTGAACATTTCCCAGAATTCTACCCCCCACTCTTAAATAAGTCAAATTTCCATGACATTATTCGTCCTGCTAGGCAGCAATTTCTTTAACCGTAGTACATCGGTTTAGTTCCGTTTCATCAACATTTAAAGAGTAATCTAATAGCATATGAATCCTGACAAAAGCACTAAAAGGATTCATGTTGGTAAAAGGTTGAACAAAAAGAAGCTTTCTGGTCAGAAACAAATACAATGTGACAGACAGGCCCAGGCTGCACAGTTACAGTAGAATTAAAAGCTATAAATATGTAAGAGTCTTTCCCCCCCTCCCCCACTCTATTACCAAAGCCCTAGTCTACATTTCAAGAAAGATAAAAATAAAGTTCAAGTGAGTTTCGTAAGGGAATGTTTTAGTATATTTAGAGTGTATAACACAGTAATATTATTAGTAGTCTAGTCATCCATCATTATCCATCGGTCAGCATAAATCCCTCTTTTATAAAGAGCGTGATTTTTGAAAGTGCGCACATGCAGCCTAAAAGGTTGCGAATTGATACAATCCTCCACTTAACCAGGCCTGACTAAAGCAATGAACCTCTCTGAAAAATTCATAAGATCCATTTCACAAAATACCATGCCAAGCTAAAGGATGTATCAAACTAGAAGAGAGAAGGAGAGAGGGATGCAGGCAAGCTGATATGCGGAGACAGAGAGGGAGAGAGAGAGAGTGCAAAAAGAGACAGGAGATGGTGGTGGTGAGGAAAAAAAAGACAAAAGATTTATTCTCAGTAATAATAAAAAATTTATGTCGAGGCATTCAAGTAAAGTTCCTTTTGATGTTCTGATTTAATGAATGATTTGAGGCTCAGATGTAGGTTTGCTGAAGCCTGTGCTAATGTCTGTTCGGGGTCTGTGTAGTCATGTGTCAGTCTGTAGCAGCATCAAGCCATTGCACTGCTTCTCAACAGATCAAGCAGTCTACAGTGAGCTGGTAAGTACTTCCAATGTCCCCGAGGTCCAGCGCGCACACTCGCTCGCATGCGCAGCCTCCTCCCATAGCCACATTCTGACACTAGACGCACAAAATACACCGACACGTTTGCTCACTAACTCGGACACACTGATATGTTCCTACGCCGTTTAAAAGCACTAGAGATAAAAGGCTGTTTCATGTAATGGTGTATGTGGGAACAGCTGTGATGTTTTTCTGCTGTTGTGTGAATGTGGTTGGTGTTGACTCTCTGATGGGAAGTGAAGTGTGAACAGAACAAAAGAGCAAAGCATTCATTTGTGTAGGGTCCACTCTATTTAAAAATATATTATTTCCTTTATGTCAAACATGATCTTTTGGTGGATAAATCCCACACAATCTAATTGCATTAAATGATAATGGTCTCATGACTAACAAAAAAAAGCAAAACTACACAAGAGTCAACATGTTATAAATAAGTCAATTAAATTTAAACAAGAGTGTAACAATTAGTTAGGAATTAGTCATTTATTTCTGACTCAAGCTAAAGCAATAAACTGTGGGCTTAGCTACACATATTACTATAAAATGAACGCGTCACACATTAAATATTTCAAAGAGAGAAATGAATCTTAAGGTCCAAATTAGAGACTGCTTTTGATTCTGGTCACTGTAAAAGACTACAGAGATCTGAGGACAAAGATCTGGGTTGCAGGGGTAGATGAGACCGGCCCTGCTCGTTTCCCTGCTGGTGTATGCTAAATCTTTAATGATCACAAGCAGTACCTGATCTGCTCAAATCAACTCAGACTTTTTCCAGCCGGCTTTCCACACAGTCCAGTTATAGATGTTTGCACAACAACAGCGTGAAGAAGCAGGTGTGGCTAATGACCTCCAAATCACATTTACTTGATTTATCACATTCACTTTGTTGTAAAAGGAACCTCAGCAAGCGAGAGAGAGAAAGGTAACTGTGAGATAAAGCTTAAAAATAATAAATACATTCACATTGTTAGACAGAAGTCACACTGTGAGATATAGAGTTGCAATTGAAAGAAATAAAGGCAATTTCATGAGAAATGCAAGATATTGTCACACTGCGAGATTTTAAATGGTATTGATGTAAGATATGAAATCACAATTTAAGTAGAATTTATGCTAAATAAAATCGCCATTGAGAGACATTCAGTCATAATTGTGAGATATACAATCAATTGGCAAAAAAAGGTAACACTTTATTTTGATGGTCCCTTTTGAACATTCTGTGTTGACTAAGTAAATTTGCAACTACATGTCAACTAACTCATATTAGAGTATTAGTAGAATGCTGCTTAATATCTGCTAACTCTTTATTGTGATGGTCTATAGGTCTATTGCAACTATGCCATCTTATTCTAACCCTAACAGTCTAATACTCAACTAACACTCTTATGAGAGTTAGTAGACACTTAGGTGCAACGTTACATAGGCTGCGTTTACACTTGGCATTAACATGCGATCACCGTGATCCGGATCATAACCCAATCAGGACACGGTGCGTTTACACCTGTCCACATCAAGTGGCTTCTGTATCTGGATAACAGATCAGATCTCGCATTAAAAAAAAGGATGGCTCCGGTGAAGTGGTGGGTTTTTGACTCAAAAATATGTATAGAAAATGTACCCATTTAAACTTGTTTTTATTATTCAGTTTGGGTAAAAGTATATGGTATTTTATATTTAAAAAATATATATATATAGAAAATAAATATTTGTGTGGGCTGTAAAGTGGTTAGAAAAAATAAAATCGGAATTGGCTAAAATCGGTATTGGCAGGTCAAACTCAACGAAAAATCGGAATCGGCCTAGGACATTGTAATCGGTGCATCTCTAATTTAAAGTAATATTGTGAGGTGGAGGCGGAAACAGACTTCCACAGAAACATTTTATGGTCTACTGTGGTCAAAAAGTTTGGCCCAAATATTTGACAAAAGACCTATATCACACAGCTTGGCAAAGTCCAGAACAGGAACAGCTCATTACGTGTCAATAAAAATCATCACCTGTATTTACATCTCACAAGTTATGCTGTTGATTTAAAGTTAAACTCTAAAAAATCATAAAACTGATGATCTGTTGACCTGAATGACAGGCAAACAAGGTGCTTCAGAGACATATTTGGCAGGAGGAATACAAATTAAAACACTTGTACATGTACTCGTGGATAAAAGGAGAGAGGGAGGGAGAGAGTGGAAAAAAACACACCTAAAAGCTTCCATCACCTTAATAAAATCATGGGAACCAGTACACAGTGTGTCAGCATCTCTAAACACCAGAGAATGAGCAGACTGACAAAATTGCTTTGACAGCCTGTTCACATGTAACATCCCAGCCTCTTCTGCCATTGGGGGTTGCCTACAGAGATGCAGGCACAGGGTACCTGAGCACACAAGTGGACTCTGTCGTGCTGGTGCGCATGGTATTGATCAAAGGCAGACAGGGTGTCTCTCCTTCAGAAAAGGGGCCAGCGTTATCCTTGTCAATTAAGGTTCACACACTGTACGTATTGATTTGAAACAACTCAACACAGGTAATCGCCATCAAAATGCCGATTTACAAAAGGGCAAGCAGGCATCGGCAATAGAAGCACCTGTATGGTTGTATGGATCTGTTGTTTTCTCCTTCTCATGATCCCTGTCACTCTGACAACACTCAGATCTACCATTTTAGCATTACAAATGCTGCTTCCCCCTTGAAGATTGAGGACATAAATACATATGCTGCATGTTTTCACTTGCACGTTTTAAATAAGGGAGTTAACTTAAGGGAAAACACTTTGTTATCTATCTATGATATACCATACTACATCAAGGCCTAGCTAATTTTACTTGACTCTGACCCCTCCTCTGTGTGGTAAAGGTTCACGCAAGGGCTTAGCCATTACTTAGTTTCCATGAATCACAATATTTATTGTTTAGTTTTTTTTTAAATCTTCCTGCAGTTACCAAATCATGGGGAATGGAAAATCTGAGCCATGTCCATATAAAGTGTACTGTTGCAAATCAAACGCACAAGTCCATCTGTAGACAAGAGAGTGAAAGCTAAGGCACAGACTCTAGGGAGTGACCCCTAAACAGCACAGTTTTTCTTGACATGCTTGCTGGGGTTTAGGGAGGGATTTTGGCAGACAGCTTCAGCTCCAGACACGGCCTCTAGGGGCCTTTGGGGCCACTCTATTGCCAAGAAATAGGCAAGAGAGTGGCAGAGTAAACATGATAAAGAACAGCAAGTGCAAAAAAAGCACAGGTGTCTCACAGTATGTGTCTGTGATGGAAGGTGCATTAAACTCAAATACACTTTGAGAGATATGTTGTTTATATAATTTTATAATCTTTAATGTTAGTTTTCCTTATGCAAAAGCTTAAAAGAAAAACTATTAAAGATAACATAATGCCTTACTTCTCTTTGCTCAGAAGTCTAAGCCTGAAAAGCTGATGTGTCCATCAGATAGTCAGGTTACACTTTTGTTGTCCTGTTGCTGTTCCCTATTAAAAATACATGGATATATGATAGTAGTGACCTGGGACAGGCCCATAACACACATACACTCAAAGAAATGCTGCATAAAAGAGGCTTCAAGGGAATTTAGTGCATCTTATGCAAAAATATTCACAATTTTAACTCAAAAGTGTCACCAGACACAGTATACAAATGTCATCATACTTCTGTCAAGGCAGCAGTGTACAGAACACACCTTTCTGACTAAATGCTTAACCAAAAATGTTAGTTAACTATCAAATGTTTCTTCTTAAAAATATTTTATAAAAATGTGCTTCATGTGGTATCACATAAATAAATCAAACATTATTTCATATCTGAAATAACTTACACCAACAAATGTGTTAAGGGCCAGAACAGGAATAAATTGCTCCTAAAGATATTGATTGCTTGTTATCACTTTACAGTGTATTCTGAAGCGATATTGTGGCTTGTTTGTTAATCAAAATTACAAATGTATGACTGATTCGTCAGTATAATATATGCTTCTTTGACGTTTTAATTTTTTTTTACTTCATCCCATGCTATATTAATATTTAATTAAATAATTGCTTTCAAATTCCCTTTGCAACACCTTGTGAACATACAATGAGTGCAAAAGGATATGGGCTGACCACGCAAAAACAACAAACCTGTTTGTCTGTCAACATACAGTGAGAGACCTTTTTTTTTGCGCTCGACTTTCATTACACACAGTCTGTTCGCTGACAAAACACTAAATCAGCAGTCTTCAATTAGCCACGGGCAAATCTGAAGCTAACAGGCAACCAGCCTGTCCTTTCCTGTTATATTTACATTGTGCCTTTTGTTAAAGCCTTTCACCACACTGTAATAGACAGAGCAAACTTCGCAGCTGCTGCTTAAATCCTATTGCTCAAACCTGGTTTGTCTCCGTACACCTGAAATCAGGGTCTACAATACTTGTCCATGCAGGAAGTCAAAGACATGGCTCATATCAGGTTACATGTCCGTTGGAGCAATGCTGGACTTATTAGGGATTTAGCTAAGGGATAGTACACACATGCTCGCCAAAGATTAACTAAGCAATTTCTGATGCGCTTTCATTATTTTCATGGCATGACTTGTTTAAATAACGCCAGGGCTCATTTGAGAGCAGTCTACTAAGGTTATTATGAGCCAGCGTGGTCTTCTGTATAATCCTGTGTATGAGAGCGAAATGTTTAATCAGTTATACTTAGAGCCTATAAAAGTCAATTGAACAAACAGAATTTGTTTGAGTAAATATGAATTGATTGTAAATTATAATGAGAAATCTCATGACTGTTTTCCAGGGCCTTCGAGAGAGTTCTGTCTATCTATTTTAGATAGCTTCTTAATCCTATTAGCAGACACTCAGCTGCAATGCTTACTAAGAGGTTTACAAGGGTCCCCTGTCAGATTGCCTCTTGCTCGATTCTTTTCAAACATTCTGACCTCCATTGTAAACCTAGCTATCCTATTCTTTTGTGCTGCATTTTTATTGCAGATGCCATTCAGACCTTGAGCAGAAAAGCCTCGGTTATAATCCTGACCTTGAAGAGTCACTCGTATGGACTAATTTTGAAAAGACCAGCTCTGAAAATGGCAGTGAATCAACTAGAGGATGTAGTTCAAAGATGGGTGAGGAAACAGAAAATTAAGTGTCATATTATTTTGTCGCATTTTTTATTTGTTATAAACGGTTTGCGTTTGTATGTATATGATATGAAGCATAAATGTAATATGTGTCAATCAGTATGCATTGTGATAATGACTGTAAAGAGCATAACCAAAAGGGAACATGCAAGAGTGAATATGCTCTGAATGGTACATTGTTAGTTATTATTCATTTTAATTCCATAAACATGACTTCAAAGATTTACAGTGTGATTGTTCTGTTTTTTTTTTTTTTCAAAGATTTGACAATGACTCCTTTCCATGTTTTCAGAGAACAACTGAAGACTTTAAACCAGAGGACCATGAGCTCTTTCTGAATGCTGGTCGTACCTGCATCGCCCAAGGTGGCATCGGTCAACTACTGGACTTCATAAAAGAGGAAGACAATCAGGTAAATCTGGAAGCATTGGCATAATTTTAGATCTTGGTATTCGAAAGCATTTCTCACACATTTTATGATTTAAAGCTTTTTGTATCAACTCAGTTTCTATAACACACTACTGCAAACAAGAAGGTATCCTTAATTTAAAGAGACAGACAGGTGCCACAACATGTTACACAGATACTGTATATCGAGGGCTCATTTTTATGACATCAATCCACTGGGATTGGGAGAATTAGATGGGCTGTATCTGTACTAAATCG
The DNA here is from genome assembly GCF_949152265.1 of Phoxinus phoxinus. Taxonomy (NCBI): domain Eukaryota; kingdom Metazoa; phylum Chordata; class Actinopteri; order Cypriniformes; family Leuciscidae; genus Phoxinus; species Phoxinus phoxinus. The sequence goes on from NC_136886.1 coordinate 16,791,487, forward strand.
CCACTTTGTCCTTCTGCCAAACTGACAGGCCCCATGACCCTTGGGTGTGGGAATGCAGTTTAGCGGAGAACCAGTCAGATTTCTTGCTTCACTGGAAGCCCTCTCAGGAGCAGCACTCCATTAAGTGCTGTTGATTTACCAATTTCTTGCACTGCTCCACTTTTCCATACACGTACATACTAAATAACACGCCATAGCAGTTTTAAAGCAGAGCTTAAAAGCACCAAATATACACCATATTTTCAAATGACTGATTTTAAAATAATAACAGCCAGTATCCATCAAATGCTAAATCCAATACATGTTTGTAGGTATACATATGCAAATACACGCAAAATGTTTCAAAAATACAAAAAGGTTTCATTTAAAGTATGAATGTAAAAGGATAAATGTCTTTCTAGCACATAGTAAGGTCTATGGGCAGTGGCCTACTGCCTGCACTGGTGAATGAAGTGCTGAGAAAGGACCGGATTCCTGCCCACTGTCAAGCTATCCTCAATCAACTTGTACAGGTAAGATTGTGCTTACTCAAATATGTGACCCTGGATCACAAAACCAGTCACAAGTAGCATGGGTTTATTTGTGGCAATAGCCAACAATACATTGTATAGGTCAAAATTATTTTTCTTTTATGCCAAAAATCATTATTTTTGGCAAAATTATTTTTCTTTTATGCCAAAAATCATTAGGATATTAAGTAAAGATCATGTTCCATGATATTTTGTAAATTCCTACCATAAATATGAGTGAATGCAGCACGATCGCAAACATAAATAGACAACTTTAAAGGCGATTTTCAAAAAAAAAAAAAAAAAAAAAAAAAAGGCGATTTTCTCCATTTTTTTTTTGCACCCTCTGATTCCAGATTTTAAAATAGTTGTATCTCGCCTAACAAACAATCATCAATGGAAAGCTTATTTATTCAGTTTTCATATGATGTATACATTTACTCAATGTTTTGTAGTCCAGGGTCACATATCGTTCTTAAATACTATGAATAATAAGATGATGACAATACATAAGCATAACTTTCATTGCAGATCTGCAATGTGAAAGAACTCCTCGATATTTTACTTCACCAAGTGGAGAACACTGATCCAAATGCCATCTCAGACTCCATAATTGTTCTCATGCCTCTTATTCAGTCAGGTAACTGAATTAAACCAGTATAAAAAGCATGTTTTTAACTTAAAATAAAAGCCAAAAACAAACACGGCTCCCTCTACTGCAACTGTCAAGAATGAACACATCTGTTTGTTCCCTTTCCAGTGCTGCTGAGAATGAGCGAGTCGAAGGCCCCTGGACTGGCTTTGGCCCTTGAATCTTTGCAGAAACAGATTTCAAAGCTGCCTGTACCTTACTCACACAAACAGGAACAGGAAGATGTGCATGGGCTCTGCCGATGCTGCACTGCAGTACTGACCTTTGTACAACCCTTTGTGCAGGAAGCCAAGAATCAAGACACAAACTCAGTGTCCACAAAACTAAGGGCTGCTCTTCTGAAGTTGTATGTTTTCAAACCTGTTTTTACTAATGCAATCACAATTTGTTCAATGGAAAATATGTACTGCTTAAATTAGCCATTCATCCAAATATGTCAAGTCAATTTATTTGTATTGTGCTTTTCACACGTTTCTGACAATGACAATATGACAATATATACCAATGATAGAAGTAATCCTCTCAATTTGAATCAACTATACTGTATTTATAGCTATATGCATATCAATGCTGCAGTGACGATACCCGTCTAAATGTTCAAAGGGATTTAAGCGATATAAATATTGGTTGGTATTGTTCTATTAATAGATTTTTTTATTAGTTGGTTTTGTTCTAAACAAGAGTAATCAGTAATCAAAAAGTACTGATGAAATGAAAATATGACCGTTGTCACAGGTTTTTCCTTTTCCTTTCAGGAAAAGTCTGAAAAATCTGAAAGCCCAGCATAAACCACATGAATTCCATGTTGATCCAAGCTGGTTTATGCTGGTTAGAGCTTGTGGACCAGTATAGTCATGCTGTTCCCGAGCAAAACTGAACTAGTGTAACTGGTCCACCAGAACTCCCGCACGCAAACTAGCAACCAGCATCCCATGCTGGTCCCAGCATGCAAAACAAACCTTATACTGGTGACCAGCAATGCTGGATTTTTCAGCAGGGAAGTCTGATGCCTAGGCACATGTCTGCACATTCAAAACTAATGGATTTAGATAATGTTCAGTGTTGCCCTAAATAAAAATTAACAATCATTTGTCTTAAATGAAAAATAGCCTGTAGTCCGAGTCTGATGTGAGTGAACATTTTCCAAATTTAATTAGCAGCCATTTAAGCAACAACGTGGATAAACATGTAACCCTTTATAGATTATAAGTATGCAATCTTAACCAATATTTGACCTAATTTTTCCCAATTTTCTTTCTTTCTCTAATGGCTCAGTTGCATGAAGAGTCTAAGCGAACCTCTCCTCCAAGTTCAGCTGGACAGAGAGGCAAACATGACAGAAATGTCACCCCTGTGGAATTTTGCCACAGAAATAATGGTAATGATATCAGTCACATTCTTGTTACTATTAGGCATAGTAATTTTGGAAAAAGAATGACATTCTAAGTGCTTCTGTGCTTCTAAAACTAGGCAATCTTAGCAGAGATCCAAGAGTCTCTGCCAAAAATGCTGTTCTACGATCCTTTGAGGGGGAAAGAAGATGATATAGAGGAAGGTGATTGCCATCCAAATGAATCAAGAGCTTGCATGGCTTACTTGCTGTTTGTCCAGCTTATTGCCATAGAAGTGTTTCCTGCGGTTTTTAGGTAAGTTGCAGTTAGACCTCAAAACTTTAAATATGTGTTTTTCCCCTCTCGCCATGTGTTTACCAGACTCAAAGACAGTGTGAACTGTTGAGGCCACAAATCTCGTGGGATTTCAAAAGCAGTTTAAAATCCCCTACATTTGAGAATCTTGTTTTGTGCTCAGGCCTTCATATACACCAAAAGGGTTTAGAGCTTCGACCAGTGTTTTTTTTTATTTTTATGGTACACAATAACAGTGTCTTTATGAAAACGGTTTACATGACTGGTATACTTTTAAGCTTTTACGTAGGTTTAATTTGACATTTTATTTCAGCCCTGTTTTCGTCCTGCAGTGCAATATGGAATACATCAATCTTCTGTTGAGTAGGTGTGTAACACAATGCAATTTTTCATTTTATAAAAAAAAAAAAAAGCCAACAGTGTACCATGTTAGTCCAACTTCCCTTCCTGCTTTGTATCCCTATGCAGAAAGGATGAATCATGGATTTTGAAAGGACTGGTAAAGTGAACTTCCACCAAAAATTATTATAGTTAGTACAAGTGCCGAAAATTATGTACATACTTAAATGATCAGTACTGAGTAGTAACTTACAAGTGATGTCTTTTTGCATTTTAAGGACTTATATGTTAAAAGTTTGGAAAGAGTAACAGACTACAGTCTTCCAGCGGAGCTCTTAGAGCTGAGACCGTTTCATGAGGTTCCACAGGTATGCAACACTATGTATTGTTATGGAATAAACAAAACAAATACATTTTGAGTTGAAATGTACTATTGTGTTAAAAAAACACAATATATCGGTACCATATCAGTTTTTCTTTTCCCCAGAATGTTAATAATTGACGAATCCCTGGTGAAAACAAAAGTGTTTTTCAGCTATGTTTACTTTTTTAATGACATTGTTAACTTACAAGATAACTTTTGTTATTTGTTCACAGAACTTAATTAAAATTATGATTGACTGTCCTATCCAGCATTTGGTGAGTATAGATGAGACACAACTTGCATGTAAATCTGATCTATGTGAATTAAAGCCAGTTTTATGTTTGCTGTCATTTGAACTCTTTCATTAAGAGAGCAAGAAGTCTTGTGGTGTTCCAGCTCTTTATAGAGAAGCTTAATGGTGAAGCGAAGCACAAATTTTTCAGGTATGGTATCTAGATAGTTTGAATCTATGTTTAATTAAAAGTGCTATCAAAATTTGAATGGAATCTGTTGGTGTATGTAAATATAAAAAGTCAGAACATCGCTGGGTGTTAATTGCTTATTTCTTTGTGAATGCTCTAAGACGCCTCATGAAGACTAGCCATCATGCAGGGGTAGAAAGTATCATCATCAAAAACATAAGGAATCAAGTGGAACTGTGCAGAAAGGTAGTGTACAAAACAATCAAATATATTCATGAATCACATGCTTAATGTCCACTTGATACAATTGTTATCAACTAATCACTGATGTTAGAAATATTTATTTTCTTTTGTTATTCAAGTCAGCCTATAAAGATGGCTGGTTTGAGGGGACATGGCTCATCTCATTGCTCAGAGACACCATCACTCTCCCACAGGGCCATGAAACTGACTTGCTACATGGGATGGACAGGTGAACAAGACCTGTATTTTTACAAAGCTTTTACTAAAGGAAAACAATCGCCTGACAAGCCACTGAATGCACATAACTACATCTTGATGGATCTAATCAACTTTCATATCAACAAATCATTGACATGAATCGTAACCCAAGTGCAGACTCCACATATGGCAGCTGTCTCTATTTTAAATGTTAGATCTCCTACTAACTAAATACAATCCATCCCTAACCATAATTTATTAATGAGTGTATAGTCCAGGTTTACTGCCACGATCCCACAATGCAGAACAGATGGCGAGTAGTCCCATTTTTGAGGCAGATCCTGTGTCATTCCTAAAATGATACTAAAACCTGAGTGATTGACATACCTCGTCTGGATAATCTGTCCCTGATAAATTACTTAGGCCTTGCTTCATCCGGCTGATGGTCAGCTTTTACCATTATATGCTCCTCTTGTGCATAACTCTTTCTGTATAAAGTACGAGAAATATCTGAAGACAATTTTTGACTAAGAAATAAGAATTATTTGTGTGTGTTTTTTTCCCCATATTAATATTTTCTTCTTTATTGTTTTCAAAGGGTCATGGAGTCTCTGAATCTCCTGCGGTATTTATTGATAAAGGAAAGAGAAATTTCCGTAAGATTTTTACAACAGTTTGTCAAAACACCAATATACTATAGTATAACATTTTACTTATATTTTCATCATGTTCTGTTAATAAGACCCTGTTATTTTCAGACTGGAACATGGATAGACCTGTGCCACATTGCAGAAAGTTACACAAAATTATTACGAGTATGTCTAAGCATGTCAAAATCATACTACGGGAAGGAGTTAAAAAGACTTAGAGAGGATAAAAAGATCAAGGCTAAAGGTAATACATGCTTTGTGTTCTTTCTCAGTTAAATGTATATATTATGTAGTGATCACATTTTTTAATTTGACTTGTAGTAACATCTTTGTTTCCCCACAGAATTCAAGGAGGCCACTGGGAAGAGATCAGTTCAGAGCTTGATTGTGAAAAATGAGACACTTGGCAGCATGCCACGCGAGGCACAGGAAAAGGTTAGATTATCAGTAGGCCTACGACTTATCTGAATTCAGTTTAAAAATAGTGACGATAAGTCATACATAACACTAAATATATCATTTGCAGGTCTTGCAGTGTGCCCTGGTCACATATGACTTAATGGAAAGCCTTGTCGTTCGTATAGAGGAGATCATTGAGGAGAGTCAAAAATGAACAAGTGGGAACAACTACTGTGGTCTGAACTGAATAATGTATTTATTTATTTACATTCCCTGTACCATGCTACATTTTGCAATGCTAAAAAACAATGTGAGAGCTACAAAATTTATATTTTCAATACTGTATTCGTACTCTGAAGTCTTTTCCAGCTAATTTTATACTTTGTTTTTTAACAGTTTATGAACTATTTTGCTATTATGAAGGAAAAAAAGCTTTTGCAAGGATATGAACATAGTAGGAATGGAAATTAACAGTTTTTACACAACTTACTATGAAACAATACTGACATCTGCTGTTAAAAAGATGTATAGCAAACATTAAGAAGATAAATGGACATGTATCTCTTGAAGCATTCCCCAAACTGGGCTATGATCAACGATGTGAGCACAAGCCAAAGACATCTGTTCTCTCAAATTCTCCACATTGGGTTTACTTGTGGCCTGGAATAAAAAGGCCATTTAACCTTTTGCAGGCACCATGCTAATATACTTCTTATATATGGAAGATAAATGATTATGATTTTTGTTTTTGTATAAATGCTTTTATTGTATAACATGACCATTAAAAACCATAACTTAATTCACCTCTAGACAGCATTCATTTTGAAACAATAACATTACTAGAAAATTATAACAATAAAGGAAAATCAAACTATCACAAGTTACCTTAGCGATGATCAGCATTCCCTTCACTACATCAGCAGTACTATGCACGGGCATGACTCTGAGGTTACAGCCAAGGAATCTGTCCCAAAGATTAAAATATCAGAATTACACCATTTATCACATATTCTTTTTTTCTTCTTCCCCAAAATAAAACATGATTTTCTGCTGGCCAGAACTGAGCTCTTCCACAAAGTGTGTTCATTAGTCTGAATTAATCTCTAGATGCCATGTCTAGAATTCGGACAGTTTGGTCATGTATGTAATGTATGCTTTCAAAATAATGTTGTACATTTGTAGATTTTAATTGATCATGCACCTGTTCTGCACTGATGAGAATATGTCCCACTCTCTTTTTCCATAGACTGGGGCTTGAAGCAGAAGAAAACTGTTTCTGTGGACCTCCATAAACTTCTCAATTCTCTCAAAAAGTTCTGTGTTCTCAAGCTTAGCTGAAAACTCCTCCAGTGTGACCAACAAGAAAGCCGTACCTGTGCAACAGAAAAGTAAAGAGAAGGCAACTCTTCAGCATACACCTGGGATCTATTTTCACAGACTGCGTTTCAACAGTTATTAACTTCATTAATGCAGTTTTTAAATTTTGTATTTATGTATGTACATTTACAACATACATTTACATTATACGTAATATATCCTTGGCATCAAATTACAAAAAACACTAATCCGTGGCTTTTCTGAATGAATACACAATTATATTTTCGTACACCTCTGTTAGCCGACCGAATTAGATAGCCCATCGTCTACAATTTGCTGTGCTCTCTCTCTCTCTCTGATAGGGCATGAGCCTTTCTTTGCATATTGCTTGTTTACGTCTTGTCATTTTGTCTGTTTTTCTCTATATGTGGTAAGTCCCTTTGCCCAATGTCTGTTTGTTTGTTTTGTATTCATGTTTGATACCAAAAAAAAAAAAAAAAAGTTTTCATTGGTCATGCTACTCAGGATGTCACAATAAACTTCTTATACCACTACTAGGCCTACTTCTTAATTCAAACTCAAATAAAAGCGATGAAAAACATGTTATGCGAGATATATGACACACATACACTCAAAACTGATGAGCAAAAACATACACGTCATATCCCCTCATACGAACACTTTTTTCCTCTTTCTTACTCCCTCTCTTTCTTTATCACTTTATATGACTTAACTCATATATACGTACTAGGACCACAACTCGGATATACCTACTGACATACAGGGAATGTTTGATAACATTGATAACATGGAATAAGCGGTTTCCGTAACCAATCCAAAAGACTTAAAGTTAATAATCTAATAAAATTAAAGGCTGATATTTGCTTCTTACAAGAAACACATTTAACAGACACAGAATCACAGGATCTTAAATTCAAACAATTTGACAAAATATATGCTTCAACTTATAACAGGAAACAAAGAGGGGTTTCAATTTTAATAAATAAAGAAATTCAGTTTTCACTAAATCAATCTATTATGGACCCAGAAGGAAGATTCATCATCATTAATGCAACCATCAACCACACAACATTTACATTAGCAAACATTTATGGCCCCAATAATGATGATCCATCTTTCTTCCACAAACTCTTCTCTATGTTATCAAATTCAAACAATCTTATTATAGCAGGAGACTTCAATACTGTAATAAATCCCACAATTGATTTCAAGCATCTCTGGCAACTTAAGAAACTAGCACTCAACTGAAGACATAAAGCAATATATGGGGGACTATGGCCTTAGCGACAGTTGGAGAATGAGAAAACCGTCCTTAAGGCAATATTCATATTTTTCAACAGTTCACCAATGTTCATCAAGAATCGACCTATTTATTATCAGTAACTCACTAAATGCTAAGATATCAGATAACATAATTCATCCAATTAACCAGTCTCTCGGGAAATTTGTTCTCACATATTATCATACAGTTGCGTGTGCTGTATGATAATATGTGAGAACAAATTTCCCGTTAAGGTACAATAAATTATCTATCTATCTATCTATCTCTCAGTCTATAAACACCCAAACATATGCCAAAACTTCTACAAGATGGCGACTCAACACCTCACTGTTAGAAGACCTCAACTTTACAACCCTTATAAGGCGAGAGTGGGCATTCTTTCTGGAGATGAATGACTCTCCGGATACCTCAACTTCAATGTTGTGGGAAACTGGGAAGGCTGTAATTAGAGGATAAATCATTTCATACTCTTCATATAGGAAAAAACAGCAACAACAATTGGAAAATACACTAGAACTCAAAATCAAACAATTAACAAATGAAATATCCCGCCAACCCAGTGAACCAAAACAAAAGGAATTAAAGGAACTTAAAACACAACTTGACGATATGATACAGAAAAAAATACAATTTCAAATTCAGCAACTGAAATATAATGGTTTTCAATACAGTAATAAAGTAAACAGTAAGTATTTATCTAATTTACTTCAACACAGGAAAGAAAAATCAATCATCCCAGCCAACTTGGACACCACAGGAAACATTAATCAAAATTCACAGGACATAAACAATATATTTTGGAATTTCTACAGCAATCTCTATTCCCCCACTCACCAACCCACACAATCAGAAATCGACAATTTTTTAAACAGTCTGGTATTACCAAAATTAACTGTAGAACAAACCAACACCCTAGACGCACCTCTTAGTTTGAATGAATTTACCAAAGCCCTCGAAAAAATTCCTAGCAATAAATCTCCCGGACCAGATGGATTACCAGCCGAATTCTACAAACACTTCTGGGACATATTGTCACCACTATTTAATAGAGTAATTATAGAAATAAAAACTTCCTCCACCAAACCCACAAACATGAATACAGCAGCCATGACATTACTAAAACCCAACAAAGATCCATCTCAACCATCTAGTTACCGACCTCGATTATTTTTTAATACTGATTTGAAAATGATCACTAAAGCGCTTAGCCTAGAAATCTAGAAGCACCCTAGCAGCAGCAAAATGTATTTTGCAGCCAGGGCAGTCTAGCAACTCTCCATAGACCTTCTAGCTGCAAAAACATAAATTGGTTCAGGCCAATCAAGTCATGTATAGAGTAGGCGGGGGCGGGCTTAACATATGACGACAGAGTTGCGACGGCTGCCACTTGAAAACAAAGAATGGCAGCTGCGGATGGAGAACAGCGGTCTTTCGAATCGGCTTTGGCCGCGACTCTGGAGGACTTGGAGTTAAGCTTTTCTTTAAGAAAAGAGCAAAGAACGGCACTTAAGTCATTCTTAAAAAAGGAAGAAGTGTTCGGAGTTTTGCTGGACCGGATCTTTGCCGCTCTGACTACGTCACCTTCTTCGTTGCTCTGGTTGGTTGTAGCGCTATCCTATTGCGTGCAGAGGGATTTTGAGAGACAACCGTTTATCCCGCCCCTCGGATTAAGCCGCGTCTATGGAGAGTTGCCAGACTAAACATCTTGATGTAAGTCTGGCTTGCCAGGCTATAAAGCGCTAGCAACCATGAATAGAAACAGTCACTCCTACACTCATTCATCCAGATCAAACTGGATTCATAAAAAATAGACACGCCACAGATAATGTCCGCAGACTTTTCAACCTATTCAATATATCACAAGAAACACAACAGAAAACTCTTAATTCATTAACAACACAGTTTTATTGAAAAAAACAAACAAACAAAAAAACAGAATATCACTCTTAACACTACAAAATAAAAAAATCACATGGTGGGCTTGAGGCAGCAAACTTCCATCACTACTTCTTGGCAAATCAATTGCAGTACTTAGTTCAATGGATCAATATACACAAGCATAATTACCCTTGGCTAGAACTGGAACAAAACCAATGTACAAACATCGCAATTGCAGATCTCCCCTTTCTCTCACAAACAATCAAGAAATCCAAGTTTTGCCAACGCATTACTAACTATTTAACTCTGTCAGCCTGGTGGAAAACGAATCAAATTACAAAATCATCATTAGAATTAAATAAGTTTACCCCACTTTGACACAACCCAGTTTTTGCTTAAACCTTTTTACTTCTCCACATGGGCACAAAGGGGGATCACTCATCTTCATCACTTATTTGAGAACAACCATTTCATGTTATTTAACACACTCACACAGAAATATGGGGTTGGGAGAGAACATTTCCTTAAATATCAACAACTTAGACTTAAAATTAAAGAAAAAAACAGACATACCAACAACACATTACAACCTTCTCAGCTTAGAAGAACTTATGAAAATCAATAACCTAAAAAAATTAACCTCAACAGCACTCCCATCTACCAAGTGGGAATTTGACCTGGCTTTCTCTCCCACCCCTGATTTCTGGGAACAAATCAGTAAGAACACCTTTTCCATGACTGCTAACACAAACCTCCAGCTTATACTATATAACGTAATTCATAGAACTCACATCACCCAAAGTAAAATGTTCATAATGGGCCTAGTAAACACAAGCATCTGTTCACAATGCACTTTAGGTAGACGACTATTTACATGCCATGTGGCTCTGTCAACCAGTTTACTCTTTCTAGATTACGGTCACTAAGACACTGTCTACCATCCTGAGCCAAGGAGTCTCCTTGGTGACATCTCTGAAATCCACATCCCGCAAAAATTCAGGAATCCGTTGCTCATCTCTCTAGTTCTTGCTAAGAAAGTAGTCCTCCAAAATTGGAAATATAACATTAATCATTGGACTAATTTAATTTTAGAGTATATTTCTATGGAAAAACATAATGAAAACAGAGGAAAGAAAATGTCAGCCTTTGAAGACACCTGGTCTTCTTTTCTAACATTTCTAAATTTAACAAAAACCTAACTACAAACCAAGTAGGGGAGAGTCGGGACGATTGAAACGCCAGACGGATGAAAATACACTCACGTCATGTAGGCTACGTCAAATTTCGTCACCACGTATAACACGCAATGCCTACCAGACCCGCGAAAACATTTATTCTTTACGACATGCCATTCCATTCCATGGAAAGCTGTTTTTGAGTGCAGTACGTGAATTCTTTCGTGCGATACATTATATTTATTGTTTCATGTGCCATTGTAATGATAATACGGCAGGTGTATTAGTACTGTAACACACCCTTAAGTGTGCAATATCAGAGTTTTTTAGTTTAAGGGCAAAACAGGTTTAACTGGCAGGAGGGCCTCCTGCCAGTTAAACCTGGTCATAGGAAAACCGCTGTTAAGGCTATTCAACTAGTAAACACTCAATATGACTCCAGGGGGCTGTTCCATAAAAGATGCTAAGAAAAGCGGGGATTAAACTCCAAAACCCGACTTGAATAAACCTAACAAATAAGTTGGGGCTAAAGCGGTTTCATAAAAGGTAATTCAAGTTCACGCAATCCCACTAATTTGATCCAGGTTTATCTAGTCTAGATAACTGCGTGTGCACGCGTTTCTTAAGCAGCCCTGGAGGTCGATCATAGATCAAATCGATCCACCATCAAACTGCATATATTTTGTGCTGTTTTATGCGTTTGAGACATGGTGTTTGCAAAACTTACATTTCACAGGAATATTCTCCATCTGAAAATCTTAGAAAGTCGTGCAAATAGTTCAATTTTGCTGTAAACTTCACATTGAACGAGCGCTGCTGCGCGCATGCGCGCCAAATAGGAGCGCAATAATTCTGACTAATATACATTTTGCTTTGAAAATTAATAGGCTATGCGATATTTTATGATAATATCTTCTGATTATAATAATTTATCTTTAGGATGTTGGATCAGTTGCAGTGAACTTACAGTATATCTCATTACACTAATTTTATACTTATAATAAAACAATTAAACAGAAGTAGGCCTAATTCAGGGAATAATTTTTTTTAAAGAAACCAAATATAATAAAGATACAAAATATAGTTTTTGGGTTTAGGACCTAACCTACTTAAAAAAATGACTTATACTTATTTAATTAGAATGCTAGGAATTACAGCTTTTAAAGCAATCTTCTTTTTTTGGAGAAAGCAAGAAGGTTTGGTTAGATTTAGTTTATACAGTGCATTATGAAGAGGATAACATGAAATTAAGAGCAAAAGTATACATTTTGAAAAGATATGTGCAACTCTAAAATCAAAGAATATTCCATAAAATAAAGGAATACATTAGCCTATAACTAAATAACCTTCCCTCCCTTAATTCTAGTTATTTGTTATTTTATTTATTTAATTATTTAATATTTGATATTTAAATGATATTAATTTAATAACTTATTATGAATTATGTGTCATTATAAGAGTTTGATATAAATATGTGAATGTTTGATTTTTTCCATTTTTTTTCATATGTAAAAGTGTCTAACTATGTACTTAATGGTTGTTGTTCTAATTGTTTTTATGTGTTGGTGGGTATTATCACAAAAGAAAAAAGTAGAAGGAAAAATAAGATGTATTGGGGGGAAATATTATGTCTTTAAAGGAACTGTCCATTTGTATAATTGTGAAATGTATTTGAATTGAAAGACATAATAAAGTACATTTATTTATTTAATAAATTTTTTAAACTATCTAATAAAATCACAAAACATTGAGCCAGTAAGAAAAGAAAACCTGTAGGATATATATGTATATAGCCTATATATATTTATATATGTATATAAACCCCAACATATGTTTGTAGGTCTATATTGTCTAATTTATCATTGCCTTATTAGGGCCCAAGCCTTGAAAAGGCGAAGGCCCTATTGTTTTCCTTCGGATTATTCTTCATTATTATTATATTACTACCTTTTGGGCACTTTTGGGGGCCTTAACGTGCTCAAAAACTCTTGAAACTTTGCACAAATGTCAGAACCCGCGGCCATTAGAGCCGGACTGAAGCTGGTACCCGGGCGTGGCAGGGAGGCTCGACAGCGCCCCCTGGAACGCGGTCCGAAAACTTGGTCCATAAATCAAACACGCTTGCGTGTAATAATATGAAACTCGGTACACTTATAGATCTCATCGGTTCATATATCCTTCGTGCTCTGACTTTTTACCCCAGCCCAACAGGAAGTCGGCTATTTGGCGTAGTTTAAAAAACACATGCAATGGAATTTAAAGTACTCCTCCTAGACGATTCAACCAATCACCACGAAACTCGGTGTGCATGAAGTCAAGACATGGAGGATGATAAATTGCGAGGGGATTTTTGATATCTCGAACGGTTTGGCCGTGGCGAGGAAACGAATTTATGGCGAATATTGGAAACAGGAAGTGTGTTATAACATCCTCATACATTAATTGATCTTGATGAAACTTCAGCAGTGTGTTCGTTGTAAGAGGCCGATCACATGGATGTGACTATTGTGAGTCAAAGTTATAGCGCCACCAACTGGCAGCAGGAAGTGTGTCACTTTCAAAATGCTTTGAATTCACCCTCTTATTTTTACCCGATTTGCTTCAAACTTTATGTGTATAATGTAAACACACGGCAGATGTAGACCTGGGAAAGAATTATTGATATCTTAAATACTGTTGCCATGGCAACGCTTTAAACTTTTATATTCTTTTTGGGTGCATTTGAGGCTCTTAACATGCTTCAAATTGCATGAAACTCAACATGCATATCAGATTTATTAGGTACTAGGCATGTGTGAAGTTTCAGAAACGGGCGTGGTAAGGGGCTCAGTAGCGCCACCTTTAGTCAAAAATGGGGTATTAGTTTTACCTACAGTAACAAAAATCGGTATTTATATTTATCTCCCCGAGCCGGACAACTTTCTAATTGACAGTCATTAGCTCCGACCAACAGGAAGTCAGATATTTTGGTTTGAATGTGATTTGATGGGAATTTTGCCAGTCTCTCTCAGTGTCTGTGTGTGTGAGAGAGGAGGGGGGCTTTATTTTAACCCTTTCTCTGCTGTGTGGGACTTCTCGGGCACTTTTGGGGCCCTTAACGTGCTCGAAAACTCTTGAAACTTTGCACACAGGTCAGAACCTGCGGCCATCAGGGCCGGGCTGAAGCTGGTACCCGGGCGTGGCAGGGGGGCTCAACAGCGCCCCCTTTAACGGGGTCCGAAAACTTGGTCCCTATATCAAACTGAATATTGCATGAATTAGTATGAAACTCGGTACACATATAGATCTCATCGGGCCGAACAACTTTCGTGCTCTAAGTTTTACGCCAGCCCAACAGGAAGTCGGCTATTATGGGTTGTATGAAAACGCACGCCCCTGGAATTTTATATACTCCTCCAAGAAATTTAATTTGATCTTCACCAAACTCGGTCAGCATGAAGTCAAGACATTGAGAATGCTAAATTGCGGACGGATTTTTGATATCTCGAACGGTTTGGCCATGGCGAGGAAACAAATTTATGGCGAGAAAAGAGAAACACGATGTGTTATAACGTCTTCATACATTAACTGATCTTGATGAAACTTCAGTAGTGTGTTTTTTGTAAGAGGCCGATCACATGGATGTAACTAATGTGAGTCAAAGTTATAGCGCCACCAACTGGCAGCAGGAAGTGTGTTACTTTCAAGATGCTTTTGACTAAAGTGGGGGGGTTATTTTTACCTACAGTCACAAAACTCGGTATGTATATTGTGCTTATCGAGCCGGACAACTTTCTCATTTACAGTCATTAGCTCCGACCAACAGGAAGTCAGATATTTTGGTTTGAATGTGGTTTTGTCTCTCTCCGACAGAGTTCCCCCTGCCATTCTGTGTGTGTGTGTGTGTGTGTGTGTGTGTGTGTGTGTGTGTGTGTGTGTGTGTGTCTGTCTGTCTGTCTGTCTGACACTCCCCCCCCGTGTGTGTCTGTGTGGGGAGGGGAGGGAGGGCACACACACAGACAGCCCCCCTGTCTCTGTGTGTGTGGGGAGGGGGGCAGAAAGACTCTATAAAAAATAGGTATATTGTGGCATCTAGTGTTTTATACTATGTATACATGTGTTTTTTCTTTCAAACAAGTGTTTTAAAGTACAGTAATTTCAATGAATATATATACCACACTTCATATTAATTTTTGGTCTTGTGTACTTACAATGGCTGCTGATTTCATGTGTCCGTTACCGTTAAGTCCATGAGACTGTAGGGTGTCTAATTTTTCATTTTAGGTTTCAGAAGGGTGCTCACGCATACTTTGTGGTTGATATGTGCCCTCGATGCGCACTTTTGCAGAACCCACACTGATGCAAGCTCTAAAGCAGACTTCTTCTCGACAGTCAAAGCGGAGTTACGTTATTGCCCGTCGTGCACAGGAACCCTAAAGGCACCGGGGTGGCGGTTTATATATATATATATATATATATATATATATATATATATATATATATATATATATATATAAATATAGCTGCAAGCAGCGATGGAGGGCCCAAGCCGGTGGCACCGCCACCTCGGTGCCTTTAGTGTAACTAAAGGCACCGGGGTGGCGGTGCCACCGGCTTGGGCCCGTAATCGCTGCTTGCAGCTATATTTATTTATATATATATATATTTTAAGTTGATTTTCTTTACTGTATATTTATTTTTGGACTTATAGTGGTTAATAAAGTCAAATAATGGTATGAGAGATTGTCAGTAATTGTGTTCCTATTGGTCAGTGTTAGAGGATCTGTGCAACAACTGAGGCTTAGCCTGACAGTTAGCCTGCCCTGGACCAGGCTAGTTTCCCAGCATAAGTTGCCAGGGTAACTGAGTTTGAACTATTTTAAGTTTGCTTTATGAAACAGAATCAACCGAAAATAAGTCTGACTAACCAAAATAAGTCTGGCTTGTATTCTAATCTTGTTTTATGGAACAGCCCCCAGGAAGAAATGTAAGAAAATGAATTCTAAACGGATGTCTGTATTCGTCAAAAAAGCCTATTAGAAAGATTACACAAAATGCGCATAGGCTTATCGCCTATGTTTATTGGGTGATAGAACAAAAATGGTTAAAATTAACCTTTAAAATTAAATAAATTACAAAATATGTTTGTAACAATATACATAAGTTTATGAACAATACCTTGTCAGGTATTGTTCATAAAAACAAGCATTAGATGAATAGTTGCCATTTAAACTGTTATGTTTCCGTCCCACCCCTGTGTTGCAACCGTCCTGCCTGAATGAACGTTCAAAGTCAATCTTAGAAAATGACGTTTATCTGAAAAGTGTTTCAACTGTCCCAGCTCTCCCCTACATTACCAGACATACACCTCTCTTCTACGCTTTGTAATACCACACTCCTCCTATCTCTTTTATGTTATTTATATCGTTTTTTTTGTTGTTGTTTTTTTGCCCCTGCAGCTACCCCTTTACACATTTTTTTCACATTTTATTTTACAACATGAAATAAATACATCAGTAATACCTCTGAGGTTTTTTTGATGATTTGATTTTGTCCTGAAAAAGGCTAACAAGTGGCTAAATGGGACTATAGCTAGCATTCGTCCTACGTTTAGCTATTCACTTCTGCCAATTGAATTTAGGGTTCAAAATATATCAAAGTTGTGTTCTTTTGTGAAGATTATTTATGATGAAAATGTTTGTTGCCAGGCTGATTGCTCTAACGTGTAACGTTACATTGTGATGGACAGGCAGACCAGCAGTTCTGAACTAGCGGAAGCTTCTGCACATTGAGCTGCACATAACGTACAAGTTTTCGTTCGTTACTGCAATGAAAAAACATAACACATCAAGTAGGATATCATTTTAAAGTTAAAGTTGAACTACTTTTTACCTGACAAGGGGAAAACAAAAGAAGAGGACAGAATGTTGTCCGAGCGGCGAATCCTGTGCTGCTGCGCTAAAAGAATCTGTGAGGGTTCATCACACTGCGAAGACAATACAAAATAAAAGCAGATACGCGCATAAATAAGTGTGATTCAGTCGGTCAATGCGTTAGATTAGTAACGTTAACAATCAAAAACAGAACAAAATATTTTACTTAAAGTTATGACAACTACAACCTATATAAACGTTAACAAGCTGTAACGTTATAGCCAGCCAACGTAACGTACACACGGAAAACCAACCTGAGGTGAGGTGCTGATTATAACGGTTGTTTTCCAAGAAGCGTTTGTATCGTTTGCCATTTCCAGTTTGTTGGCTTGATATCCAGTTAACTTACGGTGCTAACAGTTTTCCTCAACAAAGGTTTTAACCAGTCCGTTAACTGACGCCAATGTTAGAGCGAGCGCAGGAGGCAAACTGTGACAGGCTACAAAGAAATGCTGAATGTTAATTCAAAATATAATTAATAGGAAAGACCCAACAAAAACTAATATATATTATACAACACTTTGTATACACAATTTTTTGGTGTGTATGTAACGTTAGTAGGTATAGGCTAGGATAAAAACAAAATAAAACACTATAATTAAGCTGCTATGGACGCGGATTAGTCTCAATTATAATTCCCTCAAAAAACGTGATTCACACACGCAGTCAAAAAATCACATGCGTGAATTTTTTCTTCTTCACAAAAAGCAATTCATATGCGCAAAAAATATATATATTTATATATTCATAAAATACATTTCACAAATGCAAAACACAATTCGTAGTTACAACTGTGCACAAAAACCTTTGAATAAAATGTAAGAGTTTATCCATGAATGTGCAAATGTGAATCGCCTTGGATTTGTGTGTGTGCCAATCAGATTTAAGCTTATCAATCGACCAATCAGTATCACGTGAGGGCGGGCCTACCTGCATGTTACGTCATCAGCTTTCGGCCACAGTTCATGGCTGAGCAGACTGCAGAGGTTGATCGGTTCATTTCTGTGTTTACTGAAGTTAAAGAAGTTCGACATCATATGTGATGCCTTGACTTAATAGTCCAACATTGCTTGGAGATTGAACCCAGGACCTCATACATGCAAAGCATTCGCTCTACTGAGCTACATCCCCTCATTGTGATAAGTAGCCACTCCCTCTGTCACTCAGCCACTCCCTCTGTTCGCTGATTGGAACGGTAAAAATTTGGAGAAAACACAAGAATACACCACAAACCCAGACATAGTCAAGGGGGTAATCCATCCGCCGGATACTGAAGCTTCCCCGGGCGCCGCCATTGGCTAGCGGACCCCCACCTGCTGTTAGCATTCCCATTCATTTTGGCGTCACTTTGACACCGAATAACTTTACATCTGAGGCGTTTAAAGACTCCATTTGTCCATTGTTTATTTCTAAAGAAACACAAAAATGTATAAAAGGCTCCATTACCTTGTATCTTACGTTATGGCCCCAAAGAAGCAGTTTTTGTAAAAATAGGCTAACGATTGCGTCATAACCGCGCGACTCTGTCGCACAAGTTGAGAAATTACCGTATGGACATGCAGAGAAGCTCGCAAGCAACCGGGGGACGTGGAGGCATAAAGTCAAGAGAGAAGCCCACAGAGAGTGATAAAGTTGCTCCCACTGCTAGCTCATGGACAGCTAATACTCACGCTCTCCATCTCTGCGAGATTCGGAAGGGAATGATTCAGATTTCTCTTGGCTCAGCTACTAGAAGACCTACAGGTTGCTCACGTCACATCTACGTCGTCAAGCTCAGTTTGAACCTGCGCAGTTCGCCCAGCCATCAGGAAGTGAGTGCTTCTAATTCGCCTTTGGCTAAGCCACGCCCTAGAATGTAGATTGACCAATCACAGCACAGCCAAGAACGAGCTCCCACAGAGGTTCCGACACTTTTTCACAGCGCTCCATTGACTTCAACACAGGCGTCTCATATTTTTGGTCTCGGCAGGCTATTAGGTCGTCGTTTTATTAAAAATATGGTTAAACGTTGTGCCTGGGGCATTTGTAACACAGATACGCGTTTCCCAGAGAGGTTGGAGGGGGGTGTCCGTTTTTTCCCCTTCCCAAAACCGTTTAAATACTGTTAAATACTGACAAGTGTCGTCTTTGGATTAAACTGTGTGGACGTCCTCACGGTCAGCGAAACCCCTCAAGATCAACAACACACTTTTGCTCTAAGATACATTTAGCTTTTAACCTTACTGTGAAGTTATACTAGTTAGACAGTTTTATGCTGGTTTAGGTCATAATTTCGGTTCTCTACCCTAATTGTTGATACGCTAGCACACGCTGCTAATAAATACAACTTTATACTCGCGTAGTCAGTTGGCTTACCCAGCTTTGCACGAACAGTGTTTCTCCTGATATTGTTAGTCCCAGCCTCCGTCTCGATTAGGATATGCGGTGGTCCATTTTTTGACTGTGACCGTTATGCTTTTGCCTCTATTTGGATGCCTTGTTGTTGCTTGCGTTTCACCTGTATGTCTTGAATATAGCCTTCGAACGCATACTGCAGCCCCTTTTGCCTACTTCTATCGGACACTTTATTTGCTGCTTTATAAAAGTTTGATAAAATTTCAGCAGGAAAAGCTGTCACAGCGTAAGCCATGTTGATACCAAACCAGAGCCCAGATGAAGCTGTCGGAGGTAGCAACAGTAACTAAGGGGGGCGGGGCTTAGCCAAAGGTGAATTGACTTCACTTTTCTCTGTTGAAACCTATGGGGTCGCTGTGTCCAGTTTATGTCTATGGACGTAGTACTGTAGGAAAATGAAAACTGAGCGGAAGTACATAGGAGGGCGGAGCCAGGCTAACCTACATCAGAGAATGTCTAATAAGGGGAGAAGTTTCACTCTCGCTACACTTCCGGCTTCTGAACTGGTTGCAGTTCCACTCTGATTCCATATGAGGGCACTCACAGGACGAGTGCAGAATGAATGGAGGTCTATGGAGCTATACCCCTCAAAATCCACTTTTCTCAGGATATAATTTTTTGTCTAGTAATTTGAATGTTGTATTCGAAAGGAGATGCAAAGAAATTACACATTGCTGGATGTTAGATTTTTTTAGAGTCACTTATTTGCTTTAAAAAGTCTTTTAAAATGTCAATGACGTCATACACATCGTACGACCAGAGATACTGCTTTACAGCAATCATTCAGTCACTTTGGTGCTTTCGGGCTCTGCACTTTCTTTTCTCTCGAGGCATCGACAACACAGCTGACAGCGGTAAATACACGTGCTAGAAGAGTTATTGCTAGAAGACATTCTGGTCCCGCTTCGGATGCCACAATGCCATCAATCGGT
The DNA here is from genome assembly GCF_949152265.1 of Phoxinus phoxinus. NCBI lineage: Eukaryota > Metazoa > Chordata > Actinopteri > Cypriniformes > Leuciscidae > Phoxinus > Phoxinus phoxinus. The sequence goes on from NC_136886.1 coordinate 16,811,820, forward strand.
AGGGCTATCTCTGGTCGTAATCAGTCCTTCACTGACCAATCAGCATTCATTAGCAGAATGCTAGCGTGTTATGGGCAACAACAACTCAACCTGTAAGAAATGAAAGGACATAAGTACTCGTTCATTCAACTTTCGACTTATAACCCATGTTGAACTTGCAAAACCTACAATCAAATCTGAGATTTCTCAACGGCAATCGGGTGAAAGAGACAAATTTAGCCGTCCAGCTCCATAGACTCCCGTTCATTTTGCACTTGGGGCCGATCGCTCCCAGTGGAACTCTGGTGGAACTACAACCAAAATTCGGTACAATACGACTTAATAGGGAGTGGGCAGGCTCTCCGTAGACCAGCTCTGCCTACATGCACTAGCGGCGCCAGGATTATGATTGTAGGTGGGCCTCCAGAAAACTGCCAAAAAAAAGGGATACCTTTCACTGAGGACAGCGACTCAGTAGATTTATAAATTTCTGATTTTTTCATTGTCCATCTACAGAAGCCAATAATAAATCAAAATAAGATTATTTGTATTTTTTTACAAACTTTTATTTCGTCATGTTTTTATAGCCTATACATCAATAGCGCAACCACATCGGTGTGCTCAGATGTGTGCGCTGCAGTTACTAGGAAATACATATGCGCGCGGACATGGATTTCTGTCGCACGGGTCAGCTTCTGTTTTCCCCTGATGAGCAGACTTTTTTCCTCTTGTGTGGATAGATACATGTGCCTTTTACATGTATCAACATTTGAATACATGCACATAAGTTTCAAAGGAAAAGTGTCACTTATCAACTAAATAACTTAAATCAACTTCTTTATAATGTTCTTTAATAACTTTTACATTTCTTCTTACCTTTGTTAGGGGAAATATGATGTTACTAATTTATGAAAATGTTTTACTTAATTCCCTTTATTTACTCTTGTCTTCATTTAACCAAGAAAAGATCCAAGTGCAGTTTATTTATAACACAATCCAAAGGTATGGTCCACTAAGCAGGCAGAAGGCCAGAGCACAGTAAATCATTCCAAACAATCCAGAGAGCAAGACAGGAACGGGAAAACCAGGGTAGACGGGTTTCTTGTATAGCCTACAAACAATACTGGATGCGCGCGCATTCAAGAGGCAAAACCGCTAACAGGTGTTATGCCGAGTTCAGCATTTTTGTTGTGTTTATGTACTGGTCAGGAGGTGGTGCTGGGGTCCATATCCATGTCTTATAAAAGGTGTAGAGTAAGAATGAGAGGGGACACACCTGCTAGCAATCAATGTAATGCCTGTCCACGTTGGCTTGCTTGTGGAAGCTGAATAAAACACTAAGAATGGAGAATGACCTTGTCCTCATGCTTACCAGGATTTAACTATAACAAATTGGCGACGAGGATTTTGCTTTTCTTCATGAAAGATGTCTGCTGTTGCTTCATTTCCTACACCATTCTTGCCATGTCCTGGTGAGCCATCCATACCTTTCGACGTCTGGCTAAAGATGTTTGAGAACTACTTACTTGTTGTAAATGTATCAGGGGATGACTGGCCAGTTGCAAGAAAGAGAGCTTTGTTTCTTCATTGCCTTGGAACAGAAGGCCAGAGACTGTTTTATACTTTTCCAAATCAAGGAGAGACAATGGAGGATGCTATTGAAACTTTGAAACTGCACTTTATTCCTCGACGTAATGTTGTTGCTGAACGTCATGCATTCAGGAAACGAATTCAAGCATCAGGGGAAACAATCCTGCAGTATGTTGCTTCTCTACGGGACCTTGCAGCCACATGTGAGTTTGCTATTAATAATGATGAAATGTTGCGAGATCAATTAGTGGAGAATGTAAACAGCCATGGTATTGAGAACGGTTGCTGTTGGAGATTGATTTGACTCTTAACAAGGCTATTACTATTACTACACAAATGGAGGCTGCTGCTGAACAAGCTAAGATGATTTCAAATCAGACTTCAGTACCTGTTCAACCAATACAAACAACGGGTGTGCCTGCTGGTGATCGGTACAAAAGAAAGTCCTCAAAGTTTTCTGCTACTTCCTCGACTCGTGCATGTTATCGTTGTGGATCTATGTGGACCTGCAGTTTCTGTGAAGTGCAATAATTGTCAAAAGTTTGGACATTTTTCAAGAGTATGTCGTTCAACGCAAACACGTTCTGTACGTGAGATTGAACTGCCTGAGCTTCAGATTCTTTACATGCATGATTCAGTATCTAAGATAGTGTATTGCTACTGTCACAGGTTAACCTGGTGACTTTATAAACTTGGACTTACATACATCCATTTCACTGATACTGTGCATTGCCGGCAATATCAACATCTGTGTACACATCAGGAAGGTGTTATGGAGTTTTTGTTTTGTTCAGTCTAAGGTTTGTTACTGCTGTGTTTTGTTATAGTTCAACTCTTTATAGTTTTTCTTAAAGTTTGTCATTATTTGTCTATAATAACAGAATGCCAGAAAACACAATAATTCATATGATAATTACCTTTATTTTTCCACATATTTCCCACAAACCTTATTGCAGTTAAACTTCCCGGTTCACACTCTGTACAACCAAACCCATAATCCAGGTTAAACTGTCTTTTAAAGCAACCGCCACATCACTTCCTGTGGAAGATGCCATTTTGGTGTGATGTCAGAGGGGGGGATTTAGAAACCGTTGTTTTTGTCAATTAATTTGTTGTTAAACTCTTTCTCTGTTAATGGTTGTTGTTTTAGCTGTTTGGAAGGTTTAAGTGTTGTGTTGGGTGTTTAGATTATTTAATTTGACTGTTACAAATGTTTTAGTTTGTACCTGTAGTTGGTATGCCCTATAGGTGGGGCTTCAGCCTATAAATAGGCTTGCTGTCTGAAAGGATACCAGTTCTGATTGTGGACTCAGAGGAAGCTCATACTGTGCAGTGTTGCGATCTTGGGCCAATTGGTTTAGCCAAAATTAGCACATTGTTGCTGTTTTCTTTTCTTTTTTGTACAGTTTTTATTTATTTTTGTCTTCTCATGCACTGTAAATATTTTAGCACCTTACAATAAACCACCATTTTTGGATTTTGCATCGACCTTTTTGTACAGCACGTCATTTCCCTTTTCCACTCCAACTGGTTGGCCTTCCTACATATGGTGTCAGAAGTGGGATCCTTCCACCAGTGAGTGACGTGCCTGCATAAGGTAATGCCCGGCTGACATGGCACCCAAAACGAGGGGTCAGCCTGTAGAGGGCTCAGATGCAGTAATGGACCAAGGTGCTGTGGGAGGTGCTGCCGAGGAGAGATTGCTGCCTACGGAAATCCCAGCCACTGGGGGAGATGTTGCCGTCACAGCGCTGGCACAAATGTTCCAGTCCTTCATGCAGTATCAAAAGGATCGGGATGAAAGGCAGGAGAGGGAGGCTTCTCGTCGCGAACAGAATTACAAGGTCCTCAGCCACCAGGTCACCCAAATGCAGCTAGACATGGAGCGGACAAGACATGGAGGTTCGGAAGGAGCTGCAAAGCGGGTGATAGACCATGAACCTCGGATAGCCAAGCTGGAGGACAGTGATGATATTGAACACTACCTTACAACTTTTGAAAGACTGGCAGAGGTGTATCAGTGGCCAAGGGGTGACTGGGCTGTTCGTCTTATTCCCTTGCTAACTGGCAAGGCCCGAGGTGCTTTTGTGGCCATGAACCCCTCCCAAACCCGAGACTACGACCAAGTAAAAGCTGCAATTCTAACAAAATACGAAATCGGTGCAGAGACATACCGGTTGAGATTCCGGTCCTTTAATACCCCTGCCGATGAGAGCCCTACGGAACTCTACATCCGACTGAAGGACTTGTTCTCTAAATGGGTACACTATGAGCAAAGTAATAAGAGGGACATTATGGAGTCCCTTGTGCTGGAGCAGTACCTGCGAGTGTTGTATCCTGAGGTGAGGACTTGGGTAAAGGAAAGAGATCCTGACACCGCCGCAGAGGCTGCAACATTGGTTGAGGCCTACATTGCTGCACGGAAGGGACCTGGAACTACTCGATATGCTGGCATCCTCCACTCTGTGAAGGGTAAGTCTGATGGGTTGGGGGTCGGTTCAAACTCTCAAAGTGGCCCTAAAATCTTTAGGCCCATTCATTCTAAACCAACATCGGCCACAATCCCCCAGACAACAGTTAAGATCAGTTTCATTATATGTTATAACTGTGGTGAGCCAGGTCATACTAGGCCCCTTTGTCCACTCAAAAAGCCCAAGACAACTGGTCTTTGTTATATGCCCCGGCCAGAACAGTTGAGAACACAGCCTGATCGAGAGCCAGTCATCACTGTACTGTTAAATGGTAAACCGCTTTCAGCGTTGGTGGACACAGGTTGTGCCCATACGCTGGTACAGGCCCAGTATATACCCAGAGATTCCTGGAGTGAAGGAGATGCAGTAACAGTTTGTTGTGTGCATGGGGATAGCACAGAGTTGCCTACTGCTGAGGTTTATATTGAGGTCTGTAATCAGTCATATCTGATGAATGTGGGTGTTGCTACCAAGCTGCCCTATCCTGTACTGTTAGGTACTGACTTCCCTATACTAGCTGAATTGGTGCAAGAGACTGTATGGTGTGGCGTGGTAACGAGAGCCCAAGCAAAGCAGCTTACTCAGGTCCCACAGCCCCAAGAAATAACACCAGACACACTGCAAGAAATGCCCTTCAGCTCTGAGACTAGTTTAGGTGAGTCACGGCCTACAGAGCAGGAAAGGCTGCAGAAACGCAGGGAGTGGGTTGAGGGGTTGTTGGAAACTTCAGAGGAAGCTGAGGAAGGGGAAGAAGAACCCGAACTCACTGAAGCAGACTTACTTGTCCCTGGTAATTTAGCCCAACTTCAGCGTGAGGACTCAACCTTGACGGAATGTTTTAAACAGGCTGAGGAAAATGAGGGTGTTGTAACTTTGCTTGGTGAGACTTTTGTTGTACAAAATAGTCTTTTGTACCGACAAAGTAAGGAAGAAGGACTGCAGCTGGTAGTACCTAAGGCATACAGGAAGGAGGTGTTAGAACTTGGGCATTCTATTCCCTGGGCAGGTCACTTGGCTTTTATGAAGACATTAATGCGAATTGCAAAAAGATTTTATTGGCCAAAGATGTACAGTGAGGTTAAGGAGTTCTGTAAATCTTGTCCAGAATGTCAGCTCACTACTGGCCGTACGCCTGCCTACGCACCCCTTATACCACTTCCTGTAATTGACACTCCTTTTAAGCGAATAGGAATTGACGTAGTTGGGCCTGTGGAAAAGAGTCAGAGGGGGAACCGATTTATCTTGGTTATTTGCGATTACGCTACTAGGTACCCTGAGGCATACCCGTTACGAGAGGTCACAGCTAAGCAAATAGCCACGGTACTCCTACGATTTTTCTCGCAGGTTGGAATACCTCAGGAAGTGCTCACAGATCAGGGTCCAAACTTCATGAGCCACACCTTACAAAAAGTATATCAATTGCTGGGCATAAAGAGAGTACGAACCACCCCTTACCATCCTCAGACTGATGGTATTGTTGAACGTTTCAACCAGACCCTGAAAACTATGCTGAGGAAGTATGTTTCTGACACAGGCAAGGACTGGGACAAGTGGCTTCCATTCCTTCTGTTTGCATATAGGGAGGTGCCTCATGCATCCACGGGGTTCTCGCCATTTGAACTACTGTATGCTCACCATGTCAGAGGGCCTCTGGATGTACTGAGGGAGAGTTGGGAGGCCACTGATAAGCCAGACAAGAAAAATATTCTCTCCTATGTGCTAAAGATGAGAGAGCATCTGCAGAAGACAACAACCCTTGCACGAGAAAATCTGCTGCAGTCTCAAAAACGACAAAAAGAGTGGTACGACCGAACAGCCAGATCCCGTACATTGGAGCCAGGTGAAAAGGTTTTGTTGTTGTTACCGACGAGTGAGCATAAACTGCTGGCTAAGTGGCAGGGCCCTTACCAAATAAAGCGGAAAGTGGGTTCTGTGACATATGAAATAGAGATCCCATCCAGGACCCAGCCCTTGCAAATCTTCCATGTTAACATGTTAAAGAAGTGGTATGCTCGTTCCACACAACCAGAACCTGTGTCTGAGGAAGAAACGGGAACTGCAGCTGCTTTGTTCGTGAGATCAGTGGAGGGAGAGGAGGAAATAGAGGAACAATACCTGCCTGGTCGTCAGGGGAACAGTCAGCTGAATTTTGAGCACTTAAAAGATAGTCAAAGGCAAGAACTTCTACAATGCATCCCAGCCCAACTCTTTATGGAGATACCTGGCAGAACAAGTGTTATCCACCATCACATCACTCTCAAAGATACCAAACCCATTCGTCAGCCAGTATACCGGGTCCCAGAAAGACTTCTGCCAGTTATGAAGGAGGAGTTGGAGACCATGCAGAGCCTTGGTGTGATAGAACCTTCAACCAGCGAATGGAGCAATCCCATTGTCCTAGTGCCTAAGAAGGATGGCAGTCTCAGATTCTGTCTGGATTTCCGCAAGCTCAATAATGTGAGTAAATTTGACCCATATCCCATGCCAAGAGTGGATGAGGTAGTGGAGAGTCTTGGAAGAGCAAAATATCTCACCACACTTGACCTCTGCAAGGGATATTGGCAGGTTCCACTAAGTTTGGAGAGCAAGGAGGTCACTGCATTTAAAACACCCTTTGGACATTTTCAGTTTCGTGTGCTTCCATTTGGACTTCATGGAGCTCCAGCTACTTTCCAAAGGATGATGGACCACATCCTTCGGGGGACTGAGAAGTTTGCTGCTGCATACTTAGATGACATAATCATCTATAGTCAAACTTGGCAGGAGCATATGGTTCATCTGAAGGACGTGCTACTGAGAATTAAGAATGCTGGTCTAACCATCCGCCCAGACAAATGCACCCTAGCCAGGACTGAGATGCAATACCTAGGGTATGTGCTGGGTCATGGAGTAATACGTCCACAGGTGGGGAAAGTGGAGGCCATCAAGAATGCAGAACGGCCAGTAACCAAGAAACAGGTCCGTTCTTTCCTTGGACTTATAGGGTGGTACAGGCGTTTTATCCCCAACTTCTCTGAACGAGCCTTTACCCTAACTGATTTAACTAAAAAAGACAGGCCAAATAAAGTTAACTGGACTCAGGACTGTGAGAGGGCTTTCCAGGACCTAAAGGACTCCTTATGCACCGAGCCTGTTTTACAGAGTCCCGACTTTGAAAAGACCTTCACTGTACAGACCGATGCTTCTGAACATGGCATTGGGGCTGTACTGCCTTAGGAAGGTCAAGGGCAGCTTCAACCGATTGCCTACATCAGTAGAAAGCTCCTTCCCCGTGAATCCAGGTATTCTACAGTTGAGAAGGAGTGTCTGGCAATTAAATGGGCGTTAGATGCTTTAAGATACTATCTGGTGGGACGCAAATTCACACTTGAGACTGATCACAGAGCATTGGCCTGGTTGGGCCGTATGAGAGATACAAATGCCCGGATCACCAGATGGTTTTTAGCCATCCAACCATTTGACTTTGAGATCTTGTACAAAGCTGGGTCCCAAAATTGTACAGCAGATTACCTCTCTAGGACACCTCAGGTGTCTGAGGAAGGGGGGAGAAATGTCACAGGTTAACCTGGTGACTTTATAAACTTGGACTTACATACATCCATTTCACTGATACTGTGCATTGCCGGCAATATCAACATCTGTGTACACATCAGGAAGGTGTTATGGAGTTTTTGTTTTGTTCAGTTCAGTCTAAGGTTTGTTACTGCTGTGTTTTGTTATAGTTCAACTCTTTATAGTTTTTCTTAAAGTTTGTCATTATTTGTCTATAATAACAGAATGCCAGAAAACACAATAATTCATATGATAATTACCTTTATTTTTCCACATATTTCCCACAAACCTTATTGCAGTTAAACTTCCCGGTTCACACTCTGTACAACCAAACCCATAATCCAGGTTAAACTGTCTTTTAAAGCAACCGCCACATCACTTCCTGTGGAAGATGCCATTTTGGTGTGATGTCAGAGGGGGGGATTTAGAAACCGTTGTTTTTGTCAATTAATTTGTTGTTAAACTCTTTCTCTGTTAATGGTTGTTGTTTTAGCTGTTTGGAAGGTTTAAGTGTTGTGTTGGGTGTTTAGATTATTTAATTTGACTGTTACAAATGTTTTAGTTTGTACCTGTAGTTGGTATGCCCTATAGGTGGGGCTTCAGCCTATAAATAGGCTTGCTGTCTGAAAGGATACCAGTTCTGATTGTGGACTCAGAGGAAGCTCATACTGTGCAGTGTTGCGATCTTGGGCCAATTGGTTTAGCCAAAATTAGCACATTGTTGCTGTTTTCTTTTCTTTTTTGTACAGTTTTTATTTATTTTTGTCTTCTCATGCACTGTAAATATTTTAGCACCTTACAATAAACCACCATTTTTGGATTTTGCATCGACCTTTTTGTACAGCACGTCATTTCCCTTTTCCACTCCAACTGGTTGGCCTTCCTACAGCTACTATCATGACTAAGTCTGCCTCTGTACCTGTGGAGTTGATTGTAGATTCTGGATCTTCCGTTTCCATTCTGCCAAAAGCTGTGTATGAAAAACACTTTAAACAAGATGCCTTGCTGCCTCCTTCTGTTAAATTAGTGACTTATTCACGTGATCCAATACCAGTGCTTGGCTGTCTACCTGTTACTGTTAACAAGGATGATCTTAACTGCAATACGTCAATTTTTATTGTTGAATGTGGCTCTGCTCTTCTTGGAATGGATTTGATTAATGGACTGCATCTCAAGTTTGAGGGTTCTTCCATACTTCCAGGACCGGCTTCTTCACCAATCCCCGTAATGCGCCTGTCTACTTCTGTGCCTGTTGCTAAACTGGGATGTGCAAAAGACTTTGTGCATAAGGTAAAAAATTCTCCAGATGTGAAACCTGTACGTCAGAAACTCAGACGGCTGCCATTGTCTGTTAGAAATGCTGTCAGTGATGAACTTCAACGCCTTCTTGGCTTGGGTGTCATTGAACGAGTGGATGCATCGCCGTGGATTTCTCCAATAGTCGTTGTTCAGAAGTCGTCGGGTGGCATTCGCCTGTGTGTAGACCTGCGAGAACCAAACAAAGCTGTTATTGCAGACAGTTATCCGTTGCCCCATATTGATGAATTGTTGTCTATGCTGCGTGGAGCAACAGTTTCCCCTACAATTGATTTGGAAAATGCTTACTTACAGCTTTTGTTACACAAAGAAAGTCGTGATCTGACTTCATTTATCACCCATGAAGGTTTATTCAGATTTTGTCGGGTACCTTTTGGCCTAGCTTCAGCTCCCTCTACATTTCAGAAAATGCTAGCAACTGTACTTCAAGGATTGCCGAACGTAGCCAATTATCTTGATGATGTTATTGTCTGGGGACGCACGAAAAGTGAACATGACCACATGCTCAAAGTGGTTCTTCAGCGCATACAAGATGCAGGCTTACAGTTGAATAAAGCTAAATGTCACTTTAATAAAAGCAGTTTGCGCTTCCTTGGTCATACTGTATCTGCACAGGGTATTTACCCAGATGAAGGTCATCTCAGTGCAATGCTTCATGCTCCTGTTCCTAATGATGCACACCAGCTCCGTTCCCTTCTTGGATTGTTGTCATGGTACAATAAATTCATACCAAATTTTGCCACAGTAGTAGAACCATTGCGTGCATGCATCAGACAAGGTACTGCGTTCAGCTGGTCAGATGAAGCTCAGAAGAGTTTCAGTGCTGTAAAAGAGTTGTTACTTCAAAGCCCTGCTTTAGCATTGTTTGACCCTAACTTAGCCACTGTCGTATCAACGGATGCATCAAATTATGGGCTCGGTGCTGTACTCTCTCAAATTCATGAAAACAACACTGAACGTATTGTTGCATTTGCTTCGAGAACATTGTCAACAGCTGAATGCAAATATTCAACGATTGAAAAGGAAGCCTTAGCATGTGTCTGGGCTGTTGAAAAATGGAGAACTTGCCTCTGGGGTCGGAAATTTCTTCTACGTACGGATCATCAGGCCTTGACAGTGCTCCTCTCCTCTAAAGGCACAGATCGCACTGGAATGAGGATAGCGCGTTGGGCAGAGCGACTTTTGTGTTTTAACTATGAGGTGAACTACTATCCTGGCTCTCAAAACCAGGTTGCTGATTATCTGTCTCGCCTACCCTTGCCAGCTTCTGATGAGGATCTTTCAGATACTGAACCTGAGTTTGTTGCATTTTTGTCTTCTGAAATGTCTGCTGTGTCTCCAACTGAATTTGCTTCTGTCTCGGCATCATGCTCAGAAATGGCTGCATTACGTTCTCTGATTAGTCGTGGATGGCCTTCTTCGTCAGCTGCTGTGGATGCTGTTCTACGTCCATATTTTCAAGTACGTGATGAACTTGCTGTGCAAACGGACTATGTTTTTAGAGGGTCACGTCTTGTTGTTCCTGTTTCATTGCGACGCGTCTTAGTGAATTTGGCTCACGAAGGTCATCAAGGAATAGTGCGCACGAAACAGCGCATTCGTGAACTGTACTGGTGGCCTGGTATTGACTGCTTGGTCAAGGAAAAGATTAAGAATTGTGAAGTTTGTTTGTCTTCTGATAAGACTACAACTGTCCCTGCTGCACCTTTACAACCTGTACCTTTTCCATCCATCCCATGGGAAAAGGTGGCTGTTGACATTGTTGGCCCATTTGAAACTGCTACCTGGGATTGTCGGTACATCATGACATTGATTGACTATCATAGTAAGTGGCCAGAAATAGCATTCAGTTCTTCAATCACAAGTAGAGATGTGATCAACTTCTTGACATCAGTTTTCAGCAGATTTGGAAATCGTCATTACATTGTATCTGATAATGGATGTCAATTCAAGTCATTGAAGTTTTCTGCTTTTCTGAAAGATGGAGACATTCAACACATACATATGTCAGTCTATCATCCAGCTGCAAATGGAGCTATCGAGAGATTCCATAGAGTATTGAAGGGTTCTATTCAATCTGCTATTCTTTCTGGGAAACCATGGAAAGCAACAGTAACAGAGTTTCTTCAAACTTACCGTGCTACTCCACATTCTGTTACTGGACAGTCTCCTTCTGAGTTACTCTGTGGTTGAAAATGCATACTCGTCTCAATGTTCTTCCTTTCCCTATCATCTGTAAAGATACTGCCGTGAGTCAGAAAGTGTCATTGTCTCAAAAGAAGATGAAAACATCCTCAGACGCAGAGCTTGTATTCCAGAGTTCAAATCTGGAGACTGGGTGCGTATAAAGATTCCAGTTCATGTTCCTAAAGGACATCCTAGATTTTCAAAGCCTTTGAAAATTACACGTCAACTTGGTTCATGCTTACCAGTTATCGGATGGAAAAACTTGGCATGCGTCTCGTCTCTCTTCAGCTGGTGCACCTTTGGAGAATGTCATTGATGGTGAACTTGTGTCCTTGCCTCTCAAGTCAGTTTCCTCATCTACTGTGTTACCTAAAAGTGAACTTGTGAACGTACCTATTGCAATTGCCCCTCCATCTGTTCCAGAAAGGTCTTCATCACGAGTGAAACGTAGAACTAAAAGACATTGGTTACCTTGAGCTAATTGAGAAATTCATTACAGTTGAATGGGTACTGTTGCAGAATACCATGTATTGTTAAATTAAGTTAATTAGATGTAACTATTGTATTGAATTGCACAAATTATGTATTCTTGGGTGAGATTTACAGTTAAGTAACAGGGGAATGTTGTGTTTATGTACTGGTCAGGAGGTGGTGCTGGAGTCCATATTCATGTCTTATAAAAGGTGTGAGTAAGAATGAGAGGGGACACACCTGCTAGCAATCAATGTAATGCCTGTCCACGTTGGCTTGCTTGTGGAAGCTGAATAAAACACTAAGAATGGAGAATGACCTTGTCCTCATGCTTACCAGGATTTAACCATAACAATTTTCAGCATCATTAATCCAGTCTTCAGTGTCACATGATCCTTCAGAAATCATTCTAATATGCTGATTTGATAAAACAGATTTTTTTCAGGATTCTTTTATGAATAGAAAGTTCAAAAGAACAGCTTTTATTTGAAATAGAATCTTTTGAAACATAAATCTTTACTGTAACTTTTGATCAATTTAATTAATCCTTGATGAATAAAAGTATTGATTTCTTACTTTTTAAATCCATCTTTTTGGCGGTTAGTGTAGTTTACAGCACAACAGCTCCGTGTCATCTGTTTCTGCTAGAAATCTGAAATTTCTGCCGCCTAGTTGCGCGCGCATCTCTGTGATGACGTTGCACAGAAACCCGGTACCGGAGAGAAACAGGCATGAGGTGATGGTAAACTAAGTCCGTTATGTGTGTTGTGTCAGTGGTAAGAGTGCCCTCTGCTGGTGTTAAAGGGCACTCGCAGCTGGCAGATGTAACAGGATCAGTGGAATAAAGCAAACTTCAAATCATTTAGGAGTCTGTACTGAAATGATGGCAATACTCTTGCCATTGCAGCGGGTAAGAGAAATGTAAACCTGGAAATGTTTTAATTTGTTCTGACTCAATTTCAGTCTTAAAAAGCTTGAGATCTTTTGAATCTAGCCCCCAAGATATTCTCTTTAGTGTTTGATCTGATAATTAAGGCAGAAGAGTATTTTTCTCTTCACTTAGTGCCCCCAAAGGATATATTCTCTCAAATGGATAAAATACTCTTTAATTTCATCTGGAGAAACAAACCTCATAAATTAAGAAAAGTGTCCTTGTTAATAAATTAGCCTATCTGATGGTGGATTAAATGTTATTAATTATACTCTTTTAAACCAAATTAAAAAAATGTATTGGATTAAAAACTTACGTACAATGACTTCTTTTTATTAATTACCATTGTTGATATAAAACACCTAAATTGTGTTTGTACAAAAGTGACCATGAACAGTAATGCTTGTTTGTGATAATTGGCCAAAGCAATAGGAAGTTTACCAGTTATATAGGGACATTGCAACAAAAATGTTATCCCCCAAGTTTTTCAAATAAAAAATATGGGACTATATTGAATATAGCTACTTCGTTGATTTTTATTTTTTTTAAAGAGTTTTTAATCCCATTTTTAGAATTAGTTTTTTTTAGGGATTTGAATTCCCAAATAGGAATAGGCTACTCAAAAGAAACCCTTACATTTAGCCTACATTTATTCATTTAGCAGACGCTTTTATCCAAAGCGACTTAGTCAATAAGCAGTCAAACTAACAGGACAACAACATGTAGGCTAAGTGCTATGACCTTTCTCAGTTCAATCTAACGCAGCATGCAAAACGTTTTTTTTATTATATTTATTTTTTATAGATATAGAAGAGAAAGTGTGGATCAAGTGCTGCCGAAAAAGATGCGTCTTTAGCCGTTTCTTGAAAATGGCTACGGACTCAGCAGCTCTGGTTGAGTTAGGCAGATCATCAGCAGGGAACCGTCATGGTAAAGGTCCGAGAGAGAGATTTCGTGCCTCTTTGAGATGGCACCACAAGACGACGTTCGCTTGTAGAGCGCAATTTTCTGGATGGCACATAAGTCTAAAGTAATGTGTTTAGGTAGGGGGGAGCAGTGCCAGTGGTTGTTCTGTAGGAAACCAGTGCAATTTCGTGAGGAGAGGAGTGACGTGTGCTCTCTTTGGCTCGTTGAAGACCACTCTAGCTGCAGCACTCTGGATCAGTTGCAGAGGTTTGACAGAGCAAGCTGGAAGACCTGCCAGGAGAGCATTAATAGTCCAGTCTGGATAGAACAAGTGCCTGGACAAGGAGTTGTGTAGCATGCTCTGATAGGAAGGACCTGATCCTGCTGATGTTGTGCTAGTACTAGCAATGTGGTCTGTGAAGTTCAATTGATCATCAATTACAACTCCAAGGTTCCTGGCTGACCTTGATGGAGTTATGGATGACAAGCCAGCTGAATGGTGAAGTTGTGATGATGTTTTGGGTTGGCCGGGACTACAAATAGCTCTGTCTTTGCCAGGTTTGTTGGCTATTATATATTACCTTTTATAACACCGATCTCACAATATACTTTGAAACTCTTTCAAACATGAGATTACAAAACAAAAAGCGTATAAAAACAATTATATATTTTTTAAAGATTTTCAAATTCATGTAACTGCCCTAATATTATATAGGCTAGGCCTAGCACTTTTTATTCCAATATTTTTTTATCATTAGTTATTATTAGTATGTTCATTCTATATTTTGTTGTTGTTATTCTTTGTTTATGCACTCTGAATTACAATGACTTGTATTTGTCTTGTATTTTTTTTATTGTACGTGTCTAATTGAACTAACTAAATAAATAAATAAAGAACAAAAAAAATAATATATATATATATATATAATTGCATTGATAAACACAGACAAATAAGTATTATAATGAAAATTACATAGGCCTATTTGAAGAAAATATTTTTTAAGAAAGAAAGCTCTTATTATTCCAACACATTTCTGGGCCTTTTTAATTACAAACATTCCAATGATGGAAATTAATTACAAATAAAGTCTCTTTTGAATATAGAAAAGGTGTCATCTTCATACATTTGCATTTATGAATGAAAAATTTGCACAGAATCAACATTAGGCTACATTAATAATAAAAAAATAATTAAAGTTTTTTGTTTAATCATTCAACAGGATTTCAAACATAATAGCCTATGTTTCTTAGCAAAAGTGGGCAATGAATTAATATTTGTCTCCAACCAATAAGATAAAAATATTTGAAAACACACAAGAAAAAAAGAAGAAGATCAGTTATCTATGTCAACTTGACAGGAAATACAGAATATAATATTTGTTTTTTTAAGAATATCATTGTGGATAACAATCTGTGCAGTCCTCCAGTATCCCATGATACCACCTGCTTCTGTAAAGGAGGTGGCTCGTTGTTGCGCACGCACGCAAGTGAGTGTGTGAGTTTGCGCGTTAGCTGAGTGCTGCTGCGTGGATGATGGCTGCGTCGAAGCCCGTAGAGCCTCAGTCCGGGAGTGGGCTCCCCCGCTGGCAGCTGGCACTCCTAGTAGGGACACCGATCGTCCTAGGCGTCGGCGCTGTTTACCTGTGGAACCGAAGTCGCAGCAAAGGAAAGCTAGGGAAAAAGAATGGAGAGAGGAAAACTCCCGAAGGAAGCGCTAGCCCTGTCCAGGGCCAGCACGAAGCGACTAACCCAGAGCTGGAGAACATGGTAATGTCCCCAATTATAAAGCCTAACTGTTCTTTTTCTCTTAATAGACAACATGTATATATCTGGACCTGTCATTTGGCCCGTATATTTTTTCTTGACACCCTAACATTACTGCTCTCCCAGTCAAGGACACCGCTTGACAAACTAGCCCGTCTTAGCGAATGTGCAATAGCCAGCTAACTTAGCTTCCAAACGTGATCTCCTAAACAACATCTGTGATCAAAATCTGTTCAGTCTGTCTGCTATGGTAGTCAAATGCCCTTGGTTTGATTACCCTGATGACAAATATATTGATATCATACGCCTAAGATCGCGGTTTTATATTAAATTATGGTGGTGTGTGCTGTATGTGAGGGCGGGGAGATGGTCAGACTGAGGCAAAGCCACATGTGACAGTTTCCTTGTTAACTATTAGTATTTTATCTGTTGCTCTTATCGCACTTCGTGCTGACAGCGTCGCCTCTAGTTAAACAACTTTTAAAACGTAAAAAATGTTGTCGAACATGGACCTGTGCAAGATTATAAGGTATAGCTAGTATTCGTACAGTCATAGTCAGGGTCGAGCTCTGGAGTCGATCTCTGTTCGCAAGAAGAAAAAACATAATAATGTTTGATTTGTGAGTGAGGCCGTTTGACTTGATTATTTTTTGAAAACTAGTTTTTAATCACACTGCATATCAGTGTGATTAAAAATTCTTATCCAGTAATCTCGAATGACTGGAAAGGTCATGTAAAGTCATTAGTCAAAAGTGTGGGAACCCTGGGTTACCCTGACACGTGCATGCATAACACACAGAAATGTATGCATTTAGCAATATTGAATATGACTAGGCCAGTGGAATTTGCTTAAATTACAGCTATGGAACATATGTTATATTTATGTGCATGATAAGAGTTATATAATACTACATACAGCAGCTGCTACTATTATGCCATTTTACGAAGTCTTGATTTTATTTTAGGGGTGTACTAGGATAGGTTTTCTTGCTTGGTTGTTCAAAAATCGCATTATTTTTCTCATATTTTACATTATTGCAGCACCTCTCTTCCCAGTCTGTCTCGAATGCTCTGTTTAGTTCCTGTCTCGATAAAGCCCCTCCTTCAGAAATGCGAAATGTGCTCTGATTGGTTAGATGGCCCTGTGTGTTGTGATTGGCACCATTCTGTAAATGCCACACCCCTTTTTGCTAATGTTTGTGAAAACCTTAAAGTCGGTATGAAATCAAAATTGACCCTATTTACTTTGTTAGCGGATATTACTAGTCTTGTGGTGAACAATTAATCCGTGCAAGTTAATACACGGAAAAAAATGGTTTGCCGAAGTTATCTTTAATCAAAGTTTGAAAAGTTACTTCCGGGTCTGGAATGGTTCTTTTTCTGATGATGTAGGTAGAAGCGCGTTGTAATCCCAACAAGCCATTTGTTGTAGTTCTTAAAGTCTTTTCTGTAGAAAAGAGAATATCTCCCTTAGTTTGGAGTGGACTTTGAACTTTGTAACCTTGTGCAGATCCTTTTTTTTAGCTCGAACTGCAACATTACACACTAACCAAAGTTGAAAAAACATAATAGGACCCATTTAATCTATTACAGGCTTGCCCTGACAAACAAAATCAAATAAGTAGAGCATGTGTCTCCAGCTTCCAGCCCTCATCCCTACAAATGTAGCAACATTAACTTGGTATCATAATACATTATACATGAAATTCAGAGACCTCTATTTATTATAGCCTCAGATTAATATATGCAGGGCTCTTTCAATATGTCAGTTGATTTTTCTATAGCTTAAGGACGTTTTGGCTGAACGCTTTGATGTTAGAATGTTTAGGAATTTGTGAAAACTTTGTAAACGTTGAGCTATTAAAATATAATAATTAATCTTTACATAAAAAATATTGAACCCACAGCACATACTATTCTGGAAACACGTAGTTCCTTCCAATCAACATATACTTTGCAATCTGGGAATGCATATACTAATTTTGTACTATTTATGATATAAGTAAGACTTCATTCTCAATAGGAAGCTCACCTCTCTGTTTGTAAGATCTGGGGATTAGAGACAGACAGACGTGGAGTGGGGGATTTGTCCAGGGCTAGACAGGGGGAGGAGTCTTCTGCAGAGATTTGGATTTTTATGCAATTTTTGGAGGGTTATATGTAGACAAGTTGATCTTTGAGAAAGTGAAATGGTTGTAAGGTTTCATTTTCATTTAGGCTTATATTAGGAACTACAGGAATATCATCATGGGAAAAAAAGAGTTGGTGCTTTCATCTGTAGATTAGGAAAAGACATGCTTTAGATGCACACATGTAAAGCTGACTGTTGCAATACCTGCTAATCTCAGTGGAGTCTTTAACCGTGATTGAGCTTATGGCACAGAACTTGGCAAACACAATTAAGTGAATTTTTATATGTTGGTCTGTTTGCTGATGTCATCATGTCAGATTTGAGAACTTCTTGTATGTAGCATGCCTTCTGAAAAATGAATTGCATCTTTTTGTTTAACCAGCATTTACAATTTTCACTTTTTCTAATGACAGTGGTATACATTTGTGTCGGAAGTTACTATGTCAATTGAAAAGTGCTCTTAATTTCAGTTCTGGATTTAGCTTTTTCACAAAGTATTTCACTACCAATAGAGCTGATCATATTACACTACGATATAGCATGCAGCTTTGTTCTTATCATTCTATTCATCATGCAGTCTTAATCTTAGTTTTATTTAAAATTATTGTCTGCCCATCCAGAGTCCCCTTGACAGAGCACAATCTGCCAAGAATAAAGGCAACAAATACTTCAAGGCTGGCAAATACGAGCATGCCATCAAGTGCTACACAGAAGCCATCAGCCTATGTCCCAAAGAACAGAAAACAGATCTGTCCACCTTCTACCAGAATAGAGCTGCAGCCTACGAGCAACAGGTTTGTCTGTCAGATCATCATTTATAGCATCATCACGAAGTGTTACATGTCTGAACGATTGCTATTTGCTGATGAAATTTCAGATGAAATGGACAGAAGTGATACAGGATTGCTCTCAGGCAGTCGAGATGAATCCTTGCTATGTAAAAGCCCTTTTCAGGCGTGCCAAAGCACTGGAAAAACTGGATAAGAAGAGGGAATGCCTAGAAGGTTAGCGTTATTTCTGGTTTGATTTTTTAATTATTTCTGTTGTATTTGTTTGGAATTTTACGAGAATTTTTGCTTTGGGTGGGAGATTTTAAAGTCAAATATGACGCGTTTCAACCTTATATATTTTTCGGTTGATTTTAAGCACCTTATGTTTCTAAACAACCTGTTCTCACAATCACGGATATTGGCCATTAAATCAAGTTGTCATTAATTACCATCAATTGTTTTAATTCAAAAAGAACTTCCTTGAGTGCATTTACTTTCATGATCCGATTATAATGGGAGTTTGGCAATATTGTGATTAAACTTTACCTCATGTAAACGCAATACTTCAATCAAACTAATGCGATTAAGTCTGTAATCGTAGTAACCACATTCACATTAAATTATGTGGCCGGTAACATGCATACTGTATGCCTATATGAGTGTGGTATAACCATACTTCTTTGCGAATAATAAAAATTGCAGTGAAGAGGTCTGCTCATGTCATGTAAACATCTTACTGCGATTAAGACCTTACTCTGATTTTTTTGGAAATAATCACATTATTGGTGCACATGTAAATGTAGTCATTGACCACATTCTATTC
Organism: Phoxinus phoxinus; assembly: GCF_949152265.1. Taxonomy (NCBI): domain Eukaryota; kingdom Metazoa; phylum Chordata; class Actinopteri; order Cypriniformes; family Leuciscidae; genus Phoxinus; species Phoxinus phoxinus. The sequence goes on from NC_136886.1 coordinate 16,830,712, forward strand.
TCTGGCATAACATGTGTTTCAGTCACAAATATGTTTCTACTTTTTGTAGATGTGACCGCAGTATGTATTCTGGAGGTTTTCCAGAACCAGCAGAGTATGCTACTTGCAGACAAGGTGCTGAAACAGCTGGGAAAAGAAAAGGCCAAAGATAAATACAAGGTGGGAATGTGATGGAAATGGACAGATCTCAGACTTAAATGTAAACTGTATTACATATTTATAGAATCTACCTTATTTTTATGTATTTTTTGCTCTGTCATGTTTGCTTTTCTCAGAACCGGGAGCCTCTAATGCCATCTCCTCAGTTTATCAAGTCCTACTTCAGCTCCTTTACTGATGACATCATTTCACAGCCCCTACAGAAAGGCGAAAAGAAGGATGAGGATAAAGACAAAGAGGGTGAGGCTTCAGAGGTCACAGGAAGGTGAGAGCTGAGGGTATTATATTTTGCAAATACACTGAGATTTGTACATTCACTGTTTGTGCTTTTGTTAACGGTTTCCTTTTGTTGCTTTTAAATCCTAAATGTTTAGAGTGTCTTATTGTTATATTATTAAGTCACTTTACTCAGTATAAACTTTCTATTTCTATAATAAATAAATAAATGCTGTACTGCTAATGTAATTTCCTAAAGTAAAAAAGAAATGTTTCCTCAGCTCAGGCTACCTAAAGGCTAAGCAGTATATGGAGGAGGAGAACTACGATAAGATCATCAGTGAGTGCACAAAGGAGATTGAGTCTGGAGGCAGGTACACAGCTGAAGCTCTTCTGCTGAGAGCCACCTTCTATCTGCTGATTGGCAACGCTACAGCTGCACAGCCTGACCTTGACCGTGTCATTAACATGGAGAATGCCAGTGTCAAGGTAACAGATTATAGCAAGGATGTGATTTTTTTTTTTCATTCATGTTTTGTTCCGCAATCGCCCGCTAAATAGTATAGATTTTTTTCTGTACCTCCATGAAATACTTTCAAGTTAGCCTACATGTTGCCACAACCTAGACTGGACATTTCATTTGTACAGAGAGTCTGGCCTTTTTCCATTGACAAGCGTTAACTTCCTTGAAGGCGGATCTTCTGTTGAAGTTTAAAACTCTTGGATCTGCCCAGAGCCACTCTGGATCTGCTATAACCAATCGCTAACGTTTGGTCGTGACGTATGACGTCTCAAACTAGCGCACAACGTCATCGTTCTCAGCCACTCCCTCTGTTCGCTGATTGGACCGGTAAAAAATTGACTGGAGAAAACCCAAGAATACACCACAATCCCAGACGTAGTTCTGAAGGAAAATGAAAATTGAGCGGAAGCATTTTTTTTATTAAAGCATTAACACAAACCACTGTTAATAATTTAACATAAAAGCAAGCTGGCTACTGCGTGCTTAGTTTGGCATGACAGAATGCGCTCAAAGTGCGCTCTTTTAATAAATCCTAAAAAGCTACAATCTCAGTTCATTGCGATCTCACAAATCTCTGTTATTATCAATGAAGCTGACTGCACAATGAATCTTTCATAATATCTACACTTTGTTTGTTATAATCAAAGGTTTTGCCAGCATGCAGAATTCAGTACTGAACAAAAAGTCAAGAAATCAACACGCATGCCTGTGATTGTCTACATTGTTCAATGCTGCAAATATGTTATAAATGGAAACTCTGGCCTCTAAATCGTTTCTATTTTGTTTTAGTTGTTCTTGTTGCTATTTGCTAACAATTTATTAGTTTAGATTTTTTATTTATAGATATTTCTATTTTGCTTGAGTCCCGCAAATCGTTTTATTCTCCCGCAACCCACACACACACACACACACACACACACACACACACACGAGTACCTTAACGCCCGCGCCCGCACTGGGCACTGTTACGTTGGGTCCCATGGTAGTCCCGTGGGAGTTCAGGTCTAATGTTTCTAACAGCGCTGCATGAACTTGCGGCGCCATCTGCTGGACACTATTAGCATAGTTAGCCAGGGTTCAAAGCCCAAATACGAGTTAAAGTTGGCATTGAAACTGTTATTTGCCAGTTGCCCGATCATCATATCACAACGGTTGTGATGTAGTTATGTAAATATATAGTCTGATGCACTGCATGCTTCAAAGTACTGTAACATCACTGTTTTCCAGTTCACAAATGTTACTCTGAAAGTTTTGCGTGTTTGAGCCGCTTATAATTTGCATTTAGGAATGCAACGCTCGTTATGAGAATTGTTTAGAAATCTATTATATTTCTATTCAATAAGGTGTCCCTGCAGTTTTACGCTAAAAATAAGACCAACATTTGAAAGCAAAGAAATTAAGACTGTAAATGTACTAACTATAAATGTTAGTATTGTAATTTTACTGTTGTTCTGTAAAATAAAATAATAATAATTATTATTAACTTTATTAGTAATAATAATAGCCTAATAACAATTCCTTTATTACTTTTATTATAACATATATTGTATTATAATATATTATATTGTTATCGTGATTATTAAATTCTATTTTTTAAAGTACAATACTTTGTATTTTTGCAAGATTTTTTTCAAAAAAAAAATGTTATTTTTTTCATTAAATGAATTGCCTGGGGGGCCAGGTTTTTCTTCTTTTTTGTCTTTAGCTGGTCACATGCCTGCAAGAGTTCAGATGTCTTCTCTTACTGCCATTTTTATCAGTTACCAAATTACAGATTAAATGTATACTTAAAATGAATATACTATGTATAATCAGATTTACCTGTCTCTACCTATCCTGCAACATCTGTAGGTTTATATCTTATAACCCCAAAAAATGTTCAGAGATTAAAACATTTCGTTGACATTTACATTAAGGGAATTTGTATTATTTGTGTTCAGGGAAGGGACATACACTTTAATGTCCATAATAAATCCTACAAAACGAAAGTAAAGCGGCAGCCCCCCACGGACGACTACAAACTTCATCAAAAAGTTACACTTGTGCCATTATCACTTGCGTCACCAGCCTTGCTCTGTTCCCACAGCTCTCGCCCTGCTTGCCTCTCTTATTGATCCTATTAGTGTTAATGCACCTTTGTGATGTGTTTCAGTTGCGTGCTAATGCGCTCATTAAACGTGGAAGCATGTACATGCAGCAGCAGCAGGCCCATCACTCCACGCAGGATTTCAACATGGCTGCAGAAATTGACCCTCGTAATGCTGATGTCTACCATCACAGGGGACAGGTATGACAACGTCACATACATGTTGGAATTTTCACCTAAAGACGTGCTATAAACCAAGCCCTTATGTTGAATGTTCATGGTATTAATATATGAGATTTCCATTTTCAATTGAGCCGGTTTCCAGCTGTAATCTTCATTTGCAGTTTTTGGAGAATCAGGAGTCATTGTCTGGCTGCATGTCTCAGTGGGTGTGTGTTAATAGCAACCCGTATCCCTGCTGAGTTCATGACCTGCTGTGCCCCTCATTTCAGTTAGCAGAAATGTTTGCAAAAATAGTCATTAGATGGGAAATCTTCTGACAAAATGTGCATTTTGCTTTGTTTTTTGTTTGTAATATTCTTAAGATGGCCTTCACCAATTTAAGAACCTTAAATACTACATGTGTGCATTTATCAGATGCTTTTATCTAAAGCTACTTACAGAAAAATAACAAAACATCTCAAAGAGCCAACAATCGTTGTAGTACACAATACCAGGTTTATTAGACGACTAGGTTAGGAAACCAGCTAGAGAAGAGAAGAAATGCAGAATTTTGTGTGTGTGTATTGGTTTTAGAGTGTAATGTTCTAGTGGTGGCCAGCGTTAGAACTATAAACTTGATTCTGGCCCCAACTGGGAACCATTGAAGTGAGATGAGGGGTGTGACGTGGGTTCTCTTAGGCTTAAATGGACTTTCATTGATGTCCATTTACTTAAGTACTTGTGTACAAATTATTTTTATTTTTTTTCCTCAACATTCCCTTACAACTGTGTTAGGAACAACAATTAGCAACATTCCCCAACAATTAACAGCAACAAACTTTATGTATGGATAACCAATTGGGAATATTTTTTACTTCTCAGTTGAAGATTCTGCTGGATCAGGTGGAGGAGGCTGTGGGAGATTTTGATGAGTGTATAAAACTTCGACCAGACTCTGCACTCGCCCAGGCCCAGAAGTGCTTTGCATTGGTAAGTACCACAAGTGGGTACTGTTTACACATTAAATCCTGTGCTCTGGCATAGGGATGCTCCGATCCACCTTTTTTGTTTCCGATACCGATTCCGATACAAAGGTAAAATGTTAAAAGAGCTAAATTACTTAATAAGCTGTATGCATTACTTTGCAAGATATCAGGCTCAACTTAAACAATATTTTTTTAGCCTTGTAAAACAAAATGACAAACAATGTATTCACAAGTTTAGTGATTTATTAAACCAGCACCAGAGCAACAAGTGCAAAATAAAATAAAAAGTTCAGTAGCTTAAACTTGTTGACATTCAAAATTTAAGTGCAAAATTTGCACAGGATGTTTAATGGATGCTATTTGCACTGCAAATAGGAAATTAAACTAGAATAGTGGATAATTAAGCAGTAAAATTTAGTCTAGAAAAATCACAAGTGCACAATAATTGTATTAAATCTGAACATGAAAAAACATTTAGTGGGGAACAAATATGAGAATAAGTGTAACACTAAATCTGGTAAAACGTTACACATTGCTCTTTGTATTGTTGTAAAATACATTCATGAAAAACAAGATAACAAAAATCTAAAATATTAATTATTTTATAGCCTACTATAAAATTGAGACATGTTTTAAATGTATAGCACAGCGGTTTAATGAGGCAGCAACATGATGGATAGTACAGAACAGTCTATACAGAACAGTCGCTGTATTGATATGAAAAGCGGCACACAGCGCTTATGCGCATCCCGAGCGCAGAATGATGCGCTTGAAGCAACATGAGTCACAGCGCGCAGCGCGTCGAGTCCACATTGAAGAGTTCAAAGCACGAAGGAAAGACATATTGATGCTTAGAGTATTATACAGTATCTATCTAAGCAATAGTTTATTTATTATTTTCTTTTAACAGTTTTAAATGTCAGTTACTGTGCGCGTGAAGAACAGTTAGCTGCTATAGTGCTCTGACTCCAGTGTTGTGAGCAGACAGACACCCGGTAGAAAGTAGTTAAGGTACAGCAATAAAGTCCGGCAAGATAAAGTTGTTTAATGCAAAACCATAGACCTATATCTACAGATCAGGTATAATTATAGTAACATTGAATCATCTTGGAGAGAGTTTTTCATCGTGTTGACTGTCGTACCGAACGCGACGCGCTGTTTGATGCTGAATGGAGAATGACTGACAGCCGCAGCGGAGGGAAAAAGTGTACGTGATCTTGAATTTAATGACTTAAATATTCATTTATATCTCACATTATACTCTATAATGGCTTCAGAACACTTATAATATAGTGCACGACAACTTTATGGTGCTTTATAATGTTTTTGTGCCTTTTGTGGGGCTGAACAATAGCACAGAATAGTATACGCACAATATCGGATGTGGATCGGCCTCGTCTGACCGATACCCGATCCGGCAAAAATGTCAGTATCGGAGCCGATACCGATACTGAATATCGGATCGGCGCATCCCTACTCTGGCACTGTTTGAGTGACATTTGAATGAAATGATAAATGGCTTTATGGGTGTTGTGTACTGCTGTTGACTTTCAACCAGAGCAACCTAATATGAGAAATTCTTAATTTTACTGTAAAAGTGGTATAAATTTAATTGCCTTTTTTTTTGTCTCGTAGTACCGACAGGCATACACTGGAAACAACCCATCCCAGGTTCAGAAAGCCATGGATGGCTTTGAGGATGTCATTAGGAGGTTTCCAAAGTGTGCTGAAGGCTATGCTTTGTATGCACAGGTACTTTTCACCTTGATGGCATAAAACCATTACATTTTATTTTATCAGTTTACCTCATAACTATAATGTTTTGTCTTTTTTTTTGTGATAGGCACTAACTGACCAGCAACAGTTTGGTAAGGCTGATGAAATGTATGATAAATGTATTGAACTAGAGCCTGACAACGCCACGACATATGTCCACAAAGGGTTAGTTTTATCCTTTTTTTGTATTTAAAGAATGTTAATCATAGTTCAACAAAGAAAATACTTATCAGTTGTGTTTCTGTTTGCAGTCTGTTGCAGCTTCAATGGAAACAAGATTTGGAAATGGGGCTTGAACTCATTAGCAAAGCCATTGAAATTGACAATAAATGCGACTTTGCTTATGAAACTATGGGAACCATTGAAGTCCAAAGGTTTGTGATGACCAAAATGTTGCATTGTGTCACTAAAATGTATGTTTTTCTAAAATTCCTAATTTGTGGGTCCTTTATTATATTGAAACGTTTGTGTAAAAGTTGATGTGGCTATTGCAGCCTTATTACAGGTTTGTAAACTTGTAATAAATAAGGTTATGACACCAAATTTTTCAGATACCTGAGGAATTTTACAATTCTCGATTCCACTTTCAGTCCTTCTTGTAAGTCCCTTTAAAAATATTTTGATTTTTTTTTTCCCACAGAGGCAATCTGGACAAGGCTATAGACATGTTCAACAAGGCCATCAACCTGGCCAAGTCAGAGATGGAGATGGCCCATCTTTACTCCCTCTGTGATGCTGCTTATGCCCAGACGGAGGTGGCCAAGAAGTATGGGCTCAAGCCTCCCACGCTATAACTCTTGCTGCCTTTCTCCACTCTCTACTGACGGGCCAGAGTACACATCTCATAAGTTTGATTTTTTTTTTTTTTTTTTTACTTCATCATAAAGATGATCATTGTCAATGAAAAGAAAGACCGAACATGTTCTGCTATCACGTGTTTACACCAATTTTGAGGACTGGAAGGTGGAGGAGCAGCAAAAGGAAACGAGAATGCAAAAACAAGCTCGTGAAAAAGACTGATGGCTGCTCTGTTAAAGTTAAAATAATCATTGGCATAGTTCAAAACCTCCCTCATTGAGTATGGCTTTATTATGACTTACAAACAGCACTCATTTGTTCATGTTCAGTCTCCCCTGCCAATTGGTGACATGTCGATAATCGATAATTATTTCTTTCTTTTTCTTTTTTCCTCTCCAAAACACCAGATTCACTACATTAAATCAGTGTATACCATCAGCAGGACTGCGTTATGTATTCATGGTTTGATGCTGTAATGTGCGTAAGCTTTGTCCTTTCACTGTCACATCCTAGCAATCTTATTTGCGTTCTTTGTTGTATGGGAAATGCAGGATTAAAATTTTAGTTGAGATGTGTTTGTTTTAAATCTGTATGTTCTTGATCACTGCTGTGATTACACTGTGTTTGCAAGAAGGGGATTATATCAAGGAAAAGTTTGAAATTTGGCCATAGTTATTCATTTTTGTGTTTTTTTATGAATTTGGGGATTTTTTTTATATTTTCTGTGCAGCAATTAAATTTCTCTTTAGGAAATTAATGTCAAAACACAAAGTAACATGTTAAAGATAATATTCTTCTGGCACAAAAATAGAGGCAAATTACACATTATTTAATGTATAAGATAATATAACTAGAGTAATTTAAAACCCTCTTAGCAACTGTATAAGAAGTTTGGTCTGAAATCAACTTTCCCATCTTATTTAACTGAGGCATTCAAATGTTATATTATTAAAATAAAGCTGTGATTAATGTAATGTTGCATTTTTGTGCAAAAACAAGAATGAACCTTAGATACGTTATGAAGCGCCAAAAATTACATTCCTCTCATTTTATCTTTAAAACTGCACATATCTGATTTTATTTGTTTAATTCCTCTGTGAAATAAAAATGTCATTGAGGGGTATTTTTGAAGTATGGCTCACTTCTTGATAAAATAAAATAAAACAAACACCATATATTTAGCAACTAAGTTCCTCCTCCCTAGTCTTTTGTTTAAATTCTGCATTGATTTGTAAAATCTTGGAATATTGAGGTACTTTTAAACTATGGCATGCCCTTAAATACACATATATAAATAAAATGAAACATTCACAGTTTAACCATTATTAATAAAAGGCAGTAAAAAATGAAGTATTGCTACCACAATTTCTTCACTTATCTGCATTCATTCGGCCATCTTCTGCTTTAAGATGATTTCAATGTCAATATGGCATTGCTGCCTTCATTGGGCTTGTCCTATGCTATTGGGGGGGATGTGATAAATTGCCTATGCATGTACACATTAAGCATTGCCTAATATGTAAATGTTTACATGTTTGCTTATTTTCTTTTTCTCCAACCCGATCAATTATTAATGGTTTTACCTACCAATATTGGTAGAACAAGTCATTCCAGTCATTCTGCTGCATGTTTGAAGATCACAAACGATTGTTTTAAAATAAACTAATGCAAGCTAAGTGGCACAACCTAAAGGTTTCAAATGAATTTGTTGTGCTGAATCTGTTGAAAGTTGCTGTGCAAAAAAAAGAAATAAAGGGAGGGGGGTTGGGGTAAATGTGATGTCAGTAAAGTTTACTTGTGTAATATTAATGTATGATACCCTAAAATAAAGAATCAAGTTGTCCACAGTTATTCATAAAGCCAGCTTGCTTTGTTTTTCGATGCAGATTTACATTTATTTATTAATTTAGGAGATGCTTTTATCCACAGTGAATTAGTTTCTTTAGATTAATTATTTGTAACTATTTTTATTTAATGCTTATTAAATTTGCTTACTAATTGAATGCACATTCCCAGGGACAGCAAATGAAAATGAGCTGTTTTGGCTTAAACTGGTATAATTATACATAAACATTTTTTTACATTTGTATTGTCCTTAATTAATACATAGTTTTACATTTATATTTTTAAATAATATAAATATGTATATGAAAAATGTTTAAAAGGTTCTTTTTTTTTTAGTGCAGGTGGCTGCGGTACAATCAGGTTTCTTATAAATCACATATCACCTCTCCCAGTCTTGTCTCAAATTGAAATATACAAACAAATAGAGAAAATTAAAAGTGAGATGGGGGGATTAACTGATGCTTATATGCTTCATATACAACCTCTTCTGAGCTGTTTTCCAATGTTTAGTGGGTCTTGGCCATCTTGGCAGGCGTGTTTCCTGTGAGGATGGCATGCCTGTGGCAAGCATTTATGCTTCATTATAAAGTTTTTGCCTGGAATAAAACATCAAATGAGATCAGTAAATGAGCATTTGCATGAATCATTGACATCAAAAATATAACAACACTCATTTAACGACCGTGGCCTTTAGTTTAGGGCCGGTTGCAAAAACTGCTTAGACTTAGTCATTTAATTTTTTCTACAAGACTGTAGAATGTACTGCATGTATTCTAATGTACTGACATAAAAAGGTTGTCTAATTTGCATCAGAACAGTAAGGCTGATAACCTCTTATCTAACTGCCGGTCAAACTCTCAAGACAGATGCTGCAAATGGACCCTGTGTTATTCAGTAATTTTGCTCAGGTTTTGCCAACATTTATCCATCTATCAACAAATATCTTTTGACAGTTGTTTGTGTGAAAGTGTGAGGTTGGCAAGCATCTTCATATGATAGAGGTATAATTAAAACAAAGTACACTTTAAAAAGTCAAAAGCACCCAAAGAGCCAAGATGAGACTAACTGATAACATTGTCTTTACTTCTCCTCAAGGGATTGTTGACTTTGACCCAGATGCTCATCAGACATCATGCATTTTAAATTAAGTTTTGGAGAATGAAGTTTTGATTAATCTTGGCTCAGTTAGAATTAGACACTTCCTGTCAATAGGAGCAATTTGCTCTTCGTCATGAGCAAATTCGTCATGACAATTTGCTCTGAGCAAGTAGTTTGGTGATAAATTGACAAAATGATAGGCTATCAGTTCTCAAGACTACAAGACTAAGCTTGTATGGGGCTAAACGTGGACTATAGAATATGTTTCGCTTTTTTAAAAAAATACAAGGATAACCAATCTGTTGCCCAAACTAAATCTCTGTAACATACTATCAGCTGGAATGATCCAGTCGAGTGGCCAGTCGAGTATTTTGTAAATACATTACATATGACATAAATCATACAACATCATGGCAGAAAATGAATAACAATTTTTTTCCGGATCAATTAAAAAAAATCAATTAGCAGTGGGCTACATGCCTACATGCACAAGCAAAACAAAATGAAATACTAATTTATTTTAGAGGCAGGCAACAGTGTCATGCCGTGTTGAAACCATAGACTGTAAAAAAAATAACCGACCAGGTCTAGAATGCATAATTTTTTTTTATTCATCAAAGCTTAAGGTTTTTTTTTTTTTTTTTTCATCAAAGCTTAAGTCGCGCGCCGCTGAATATCGCGTTCTACGTCACGTCTAGACTAGTGTCCGCGCGCGCATGTGGTCCTAGCGACAGGACGCTGGTATTTACGACACAGTTTGACGTGAACCGTCACCACAGCAATGGCGGATGCTGTAGGGGAAGTGCTTCAAGGCAGCTGGTAAGAAAACACCACTGATCAATTTTGCCGCAGAACGATTCACTGGTCCCAGTCTGATATTACCACTTGCAACTTGAAGTCCGGTGAAGAGAGATTATTAATCACGTAGTGTTTTCACGACATCCGTTTGTGAGACAGCGATGCTGTGCTAAGCAGCTACTCTGGCTAGTCAAAGCAGTAGTATTGTTTTGAGGCTCCAGCTGTTTCTCAGACCTTCTCAGCTCAGTTCGACATAGTCCTGTTATTCTTATGGTGATCTGTAAAATGTCTTCTAAGAAGTTAAATATGTAATTGTTGTGTTCCCTCAGGAGTTGGCTGTGTTAAAACAGCTTTTGCTAGGTGTTAGCGTAATTTGACACAATAGAATTGTGATGATGATTATGCTACTCTGATTATATAATCTCTTATCTCCTATAACTTCAGTATGACCATGTTTCCCCCCTACTTATATGGTATATATGGTTGTAGTTTAGGGTATTCGGCTCTCCTTAAGTGTGAATTCTTTGTTTAACTTAGTTCTGTAAGGCATATTTCTTAGCTGTGGTGGTTTTCTGGAATTGGAAAAAAAAAAATCTGAAAATGGGGGGTTCACCTTCTTTTGGTACTTTCTGAAGTGATTCTTTTGTGAATATTTCAGTATGTATTGTACATGAGAGTTGAAATAAGTATGAACATTAGAAACTCCTCCCAAGTTATACATGCTTGAGGAATTCAGCCCAACTACATTGACAGCTTATTGACGTCAACATTTTTCTGCTTTGTTTTTCTGCACATGTGGCGTAGAAGTTCATCATAATTATTATGAAAAGCATTTTGAATCCTGTTGTAATTCACAGCCATGGCATTTGCAAACTGTTATTGAAGGTCACCGCAAAGCACTCTTTTTCTCATAATCCACTATTACCATTATAGTTTTTTAAAAGGATTTCGCTTAGCAAGAGATACACTGTGTAATGACAGTTCGGCAAAAATAAGTTAATTCCTAGATTTTTAATGATTCCTCTAACTTCCTTTAGTGAGCCTTTGTGTCCTCTTCCTCTTATGCTGAATATGGACCTTCCTGTTTTCAAGGAAGACAAATGACTCCCTTGGAGAGATAACAGGAGCAAAGTTTGTTGCAGGGTGGTATATATTTCAGGCTGTGATTACTAAGTCCATTATTAACCACCACAGATACAGTTTTGCATGTTATTTAGTGCGCTGCACCTAAAAAAAGAATGTATTGACTCTAAAGCTTCCTATCTCAATATTCAGGCATCCGTCCAAAATATGTGGCGACTTGCATTTTTTCACCCCAGGTTTGAATGCTTGGTATGGCTTGTTGCTAGACAGCTTTCGTCTTCATCCCTAAGAGTATGTCACGACTTTAGAGTGATTGTGGAACCCATCATCAATAATCAACTTGATTTCTACTAGTTACACCTTTACAGTGTTTAGTTTTCTTGATGTATTTATTTAACCATGTTTTTCCACTGTCACCATGGTGATGTCGATAACAAATTATGTTTTGTTGAAATTCCGAGAACGACTCTTGATAGTCTTGGAATAGGCTAATCAGTTCGAATGGGTTGAAAATTATACTGTAAAAAAAAAAAAAAATCATGCTATTAGCTACTATGTTGCAGGTACTCATTAAACAATTACCGGTAAGTGTTTTGTATTATTGCTCTGAAAAATAGTTTATTTTGTAATGCGTCACTGGTGGTTTTGCTGCAGCTGAGAAGAGGTTGTGTGTGTGAAAGAATTGGAGCATCTGCGGTGTGTTTGTGTGAGTGATGCGCATTGTTTAAATTTCAGCACAGTTGTTCTCAGCAGTAGTGTGTGAGAGTAGGGCTTTGTCTGGGAGTTTCTTTCCCTGGCAGTATAGCAGATGGCAAAGAGGCCTCAGAGGATTTCTTTCTGTTTTTTTTTCTCAACTAAAAATGCAATTTAGTGCAAGTCGAGTGTTTGTTTTTTTTTCTCCTGAAGAACCCTGTACCAGGTTCTTGGCTTGTTCTGCTAGTGTCTAGAATTTGTAATAGCTCTTAGAGAAACCCTAGAGGAGAGTGAAGTGCAGAGAGACAGAATAACCTTTTGACTTAATATTGAATTTGGTAGAAGAAGCCTCTTTCTGCAGTTGAATTCTCAGTAATGTGTGTATTCATCACACAGCCAGCCATGTCAGCTACCATGTATATACATACGCACCTTATTTGTTGTGGTGATATTAATTTCTGTATAGCTGACAGCATATTGCTCATAAATGATTCATGTCACTGGCTGTTCAAGATGCTTTTTGTTTTTTTTCCTGTGCTATTTTTTGTTGTTTATATAAAAATGCATCAGACTGAATAAGAATAAATTCATCTGACACTTAACAGAAATAATGCTTTTTCTCCTTAATTCTAATTAGAATAAGTTGCCGTATTCTTTATACTCTCTTTATAATAAAAGGGTTAGTTCACCCAAAAATGAAAATTCTGTCATCATTTACTCCCTCATGTCGTTCCAAGACTTTTGTTTATCTTCGGAAATGAAAGTAGTTACCGTAATCTTGGTAATGAAATTGAGAAATGTCTGTCCCTCCATTGGAAGTCTTTTCACACAAAACTTTAAAAATAATAATATTTTTAAAATAAATCCATATGAATTAAGCGGTTTAATCCAAGTATTTTAATAAAATACATTTCAGAGAAAGTTTTTCTCAATCTTTTCCACTTGTTGTGCATTATTTACACAAAACTATTTTCTCAGACAATCTGCTATTTATCATGATATCTCTGTAGTTAAAACATTAAAACACAGCATGCCAGAGGAAAAGTGTTCAAAAGCATTGCATCCACAACAAATATATCTATTTATTGAATATAATTTTTTTTTTATAACTTCTTCGTAATGATTTCATGTAGTTTAAGTGTTTAACTCCATTAATGAGAGTGTTTGATCTAAATGTGTAGCCTATATCAGAATTAAAAAAATATATTATTTTATTTATTTAAACTGTTATTGTGAACATGCACTGTATTTATAATTAGGACTCACAATGAAGATTTACGGTTTTACTTCATCTGCCGTTAGATAGGCTACATATTCAGTTTCACTAAACGGCCCAACGCAGACATTTAAGAAGGGATGGATATTCTTCTTCAAGTGATAGGCTTGCTTGGTGAGCGAAATTATATTTGTATTATCTTTCTGTATGATTTTCTGTCTAAAAGTGACGAAAAAGACATTTAACTCCAGCTCACCATCGGTGTCGCCAAACTGCTCCATCTCCAAAACGTTCGTACGCATGGGTCAGAGTTTGCGTGCAGGTGCGCAAGTTTTCCCGTCAAGTTTGTTTTTATAAATCACAACTGAGCCTATGCGTCGGAAGTGGCGTATGCCTCTTTCAGGTCCTGTTTTGTGCATATGCAACGGTTATAAATGAGGCCCAGGTCAGTGTGTCATGTGTGCATTTACTGTGTTTTCTGAAGGAATCAGGATCTGGCAGACGCTCTTGACTTGGCAGAATGTGATCTGGACACTGATCAGGATGGTGTCATCCAGGTCCGAAACCTTTCCCCACCACAGCGGGCCAAGTTATGGATGGTAAGTGTATAAAGACTAAACAGCATGACTAATCAGCCTGTGTGGCCTCATGTGGAAATATTGACTATCTGCATTATGAATAAGCTATGGAAAGATTGTACATGATGTGTGTTGATTAGAGAGACAGAAAAAGTGTTGTGTAAAATACATAAGAGATCCATGCAGGGCTTTGTTTTAAAGAATTTCCTTCAGAGTCAATGGGTCCCAAAGGGCTTTAGAGAGCCTCTGTATTGATCAAATGACCATTAAGGAAACTGTAGCTTAGCTTGGAGTGTAGGACCCTTTAAACTTACACCCTGTGGGAGATTAGCCTAGGCTATATCTAATGGTTTGCTAATTAGAGTTGTCACGATTCTGGAATTTCCAAGTTCGATGCAATACCTTGAAAAATATTGATATTGAATACCATTTTAAATACTTGGGAAAACTGCCATAATACCACCATCCAGATCATTTATCTCATAATTTTACACACAGGGAGGCTTTGTTTGAATTGTTGAACTACATTTAGAAAAAAAGGCCAGTAAACAGTCAGTAATAAAAAAGAATAAATAAACAAATTGCAAACAATAGCACAAATAAGTATAATAGAATAAAGAGACAAATGAAATAAACATGGCTTTAAGTTCTAACAGTAGTATTCAGAATACTACTGAAATTTCAGTAATAAAACGTAAAATAACACCTGTGGATTGTTTCCATTCTAAAAATTAAATTCAGACTAATGCTTACAAATAAAGTTACAAAAGTTATTCGGTCAAGATCAGTGAGTGATGTTTCTCTTTGTTCTTTGATTAACATGACAGAAAGCATCAGGTTTATTAGGCTGCTGTCACTATACGATCTTATGCACGGATCCAATATGCTGTTACACAACATGCGGAGAGGAGAGAGAGTGAGAATGCGCAGCTAATATCGGTGTATCAATACTGCAGAAAAGGAGAATTGGAACCATTTCCGATATTTCAGTATCAATACTTTTGACAACCCTAGTGCTGCTGATAGAGCCTTGTTGAACTGTAAGTGTTTTCTGTTTAATTTTTAGTTTCATGTGTATGTGTTGACAGATTGCTTTGAACGTGTCTGGTAAAGGAGATAGTCTGTCTTCATGGGATGGGGCTTTGGACCTAGCAGAACAGACGCTCATTCACACCCGCAGTCAGCAGATTATTGGTGAATTACCTCTCCTCATTTTCAATTTGCCATTTATGCGTGGTTATGTACTACACATTAGGGCTGGGCGATATGACCAAAAAATTTTTATTCTAGTATTTTTTTAGCTATACGGTTATACGTCTCTGTACTTTCTTCTTCTTTTTAGTAGGATAAAAAAAAGAAGAAAAAAAGTTATTTCACATCCTGCCCAATGTTGTTCTACAAACTATGTTCATATTGAAGTCTATGAATAACAAATATAGTGAATATTAGGGGTGGGGGAAAAAATCGATACAGCATAGTATCGCGATATTTTCTGTGGCAATAGGCTACTGTATCGATACACGGGCGCCAAGCATCGATCTTTTATTATTTAAATTACACATGAGAATTTAAAGGGATAGTTCACTTTGAAATTCATTTTTGATATGTTTTAGCTTACCTCAAGGGCATCCAAGATGTAGGTGTCTTTGTTTCCACAGTATTTTCAATTTAGATATTTTTAGGTCCAACCGTTGTTGTCTGACAGTCATATCATGCAGGTCTATGGGGTCCACCTCAAAGAGCATGCACAGAGAAGTCCAAATTAAACATGATTTAATGACTCGTAAATGTAAGTACACATTGATGGCCTGAGACACGAAACGAGCGGTTTGTGTGAGAAAACTAACAGTATTTATATCGTTTTTACCTCTTGTAACACAGCCACGTCCAAAGTGATCTGAGGGCGCGAGCGCATCCTGGTGTGTGACGTGTGCGCAGACTGGTGCATAGAAGTATACACTAGATGTCACCTTGGCTACGGCAGTTCATTGGAACGAATGTCTTTAATGCGACATCTAGTGTATATATATCTATGCACCAGTCTGCGTACACGTCACACAGAAGGAAGCGCCCGCACCCTCAGAGTACATGGACTTGACTGTGATTACAAGAGGTAAAAACGACATAAATACTGTTCGTTTTCTCACACAAACCGCTCGTTTCGTGTCTTAGGCCATCAATGTGTACTTACATTTACGAGTCATTAAATCATGTTTAATTTTGACTTCTCTGTGCATGCTCTTTGAGGTGGACCCCATAGACCTGCATGGTATGACTGTCAGACAACAACGGTTTGACCTAAAAATATCAAAATTTAAAATACTGTGGAAACAAAGACAAAGACGTTTTTTCCTTATCTAAAAGAGCAAATTGTGGGCGTTGTTGCAAATAGCAGGCGTTATACCGGTATATAACAATTGCGGGTGTTGTTGCATCTCATCAATACCTGTAGTAACACAGCAGTGCATACCTGTTTGTATTACAGTCTAGTTTACCTTAAATGCAAACAGTACAGTTTGCCAGGTGTATGCAACATTTATCACAGGTTCATGTAAGTGTTTGTTAGTTAGTCCGCTTGACAATCACATTTTGCGGCAATAAAATTGATGTGACATGAACAAACAGATGTTGACAGTTTTCCTTTGCGGACATAATTTGAAGTTGGAAAAAGGTAAAAAATTTCAATATATCGCAATATGTTTAAAATCGCAATAATATCGTATCGTGACCCAAGTATCGGGATAATATCGTATCGTGGTGCCTCTGGTGATTCCCACCCCTACCAATGTAGCCTATGATCTATATATTATGTGCAAAAAGGGTTCTAATATTGTAACATTACATTCTAAAAAAAAAAGTCACTAAACTAAGAATGATGACTAAAAAACTGACTCATCCGGTTTTTACCCAGCTGTTTATGTTAATTTAAGACATCACCTACTGTTTACATGAATATTCCACGTATGATATAACTTACTGTATATAACTGTGCATGTTTGACCATTCAAGTGCAATAAGCTGCAAAAGATAGTTTACAGTGTTGTGAAATACAGCCCCATAAAAATCAGTTGGATTTTTTTAAATATTATGATGCTAATGTTTGACCTCTGCAATATTTGCCTATAGATGAGCTGGGGATACCAGTGGAGGAAGGGCGGGACCTGGTGTCAGATGTGGAGTCAGTGATCACCTTCTACTGCAAATCCAGAAATGTCACCTTCACTCCAGATCTTAGTTGGCCACACATCCTCAAACCACTCTTGGGCTTACAGCTGTCCCGCAGAGACCTCTACAACTGCTTCTACGCAATCATGAATAAATACATCCCACGGTAGTTGGGATGTTCATATATCTGTCTGTGTTTTTTCTCATCAAAAGAAAAGATAAAACAAAACCCCACGGTTTTGCTTTTCATCTGTTTTTTTCCACTCCAAAACTTTACCGATCCAGGATTTATTTGTGCATGACAAGTTTGGTTTGATGTAATTTGATCAAACATTAAAATTAATAATAAAATGTTGCGTATTATGTAGAAAATCAGAATCTCTGAAATGACCATGTCTTGTCTAAAAAGGCCAGTTTTGAAAGTTTTGTTCAAGGTGATTAAATGCCACCAACTTTAAGAGGGGGAACATGCATGCTTTGTATATCATTTTCCTTGATTTAGTGTCATATTGTTTGTCCTTTGCAGAGACTGTTTTGTGAAAGGACGCCCATTTCACCTATTCAGGCTCCTGTTGCAGTATCATGAGCCTGAGCTCTGCTCCTTCCTGGACACAAAAAAGATCACTCCTGATTCCTACGCCATCAGCTGGGTCAGTCTTTTTCTGGCAAAAGTTGATGAAATATTTGGCTTTGTACAGGAGTGTCCAAACCTGCTCATGCAGGGCCTACGAGTTTAGCTCCAAGCCTCCAACTTACCCCAACACACCTTCTGGGAGTTTCTAGTAATCCTCATGACCTTGATTAACTGGTGCAGGTGTGTTAAATGAAGGTTGAAGCTATGCAGAACATCAGCCCTCCAGGAGCATGATTGGATACCCCAAGCTTAGTATATTAATTATACGTAACTTATACATGCTATGGAGCTAGTCTGAAAAAAAGTGTTATGGTCATATTCCTAGAATGAATCAAATGTACATTTATAATTTTTGCGAAAGAACTTGACACTTATGTTTTTTTGCATTCCTATTTCCTGTAGCTGGGCAGTCTCTTTTCTAGCCACTGTATCCCTGAGGTAACGCAGGCCTTGTGGGATGTTTATCTCCAACAGGCTGACCCTTTTCTCATCTTCTTCCTCTTGCTCATCATCCTTGTCAATGCCAAGTATGTGACAGTTCAGTGCACTCAGTTGAGTAAAGGGGTCCTATTATGCTCATTCACAGGTTCATAATTTTGTTTATGGCATCTATGAAATATGTTCATTCATCATTTAATGTGCAATTTAAAAAAACAAAACAACTTACATTGTTGCAGGACCTGTTTTCACCGCCTCAGTCTGTTGAACAGTAAGTTGGTCTATCACTTAAAGCGTGTATAGGAATGTAATGCCCTTACCATAACCGGTATACATTTTGACATGTACGGAGGCATTTGCAAGAGTCCAGAAACCCTGCTTACTGATGTAGAGAATAACTCCCTTTGGAGTGGACTTTGTGCTTTTTAACTTTGCAGGCCTTTTTCATGTACAAATAGCAACATTACACAGTAAAGAAAAAAGGATAATAGGACCCCTTTAAGGAACTACACTAAGGGAGTTTTGCTCGCCTGTTTATGAGATCAAGTCAAAAGATGTTTTTCTTTGTTTTCTAATGTCCAGAGACAGCATTCTTACCCAAGAAGGAGATGGCAAAGAGGAGATAATCAGTAATTTTTTAATTTTAATTGTTTAATTTAATGCATTTTTTAATAATAATAAAAATACATTACAAAAACCTGTTGCATTGTGACAAGTGTACAGCTGTGATTTTTGTCTTATTATTATTTTCTCAGAAATGCTGGAGCTGTCTCCGTCATTACTAGAGGCAGAGGACATTGAAGACTTGTTCTCTTTAGCACAGTATTACAACAGCAAGACGCCTCTATCGCTTAGAAAGGTAAACATTATATCGCTGTTCTTATTTCCAACTTCCTATAAATATGATGCACAGTAGATCAGGAACTGTGGTGCATCGCAATAACATCTTTTAATAGCATAATTTAAGTTTAATAATCACATTTGGCTGAATCACAATTCCTGTTTTCCACCCTCAAATGTAATACCTTTTAAAATAGTTATACCACTTAAGATGTTTTATGACCTTACATTTCACAAAACTGAGGAGCTGCAGGCTTTTTTGTATTTTTTTTTTGCACACATTACACAAATACATTTTACTGTTCGCACACATCTCTTTTCATTCACAAATGCAAGTGAATCACTCTATCGAGCCCTGAGGTATTACATGCTTAAATATTTGATGTGTGTGCAGGAGAACCATAATCTGTTTGGCAGCAGTCTGGTCGCCCTAAAAGAAGAGGACATGGACCTGAGTCAAGCACTCTGTCTGCCCGTATCCGTCCCTGAGATCCTGCAAGCCAACCAGCTACAACCTGTGAGTCCCCAGCCCAAGATTACTGTTGAAGACCTCTCCAAATCATCTTTAATGATTATTAATGTTGTTCATCAGGGCTCAGCGTTAAAGGGATAGTTCACCCAGAAATGAAATTTGTCAACATTTACTCTTTTTTTTTTTTTTTTTTTTTTTTTTCATATCTTTTTATGATCTTTGACAAATTAAGATATTTTTAATGCCATTCTTCAAAAAGTACCTAAAGACATTGTAAAATGAATCCATATGAATGAAGCAGATAAGTCCTCTGAAGAGACTTGGTGATTTTATATGATGAACATTTAATTTAGGTTTTTATTCACATATAAACATTGATCATCGCACATACATAGAGCACATCAAATTGACCATATTTGATGTGCTCTATGCATCTTGATTTCTGCAAGCTGTGCATGAGAATCACCAACAGAGAATCTGTGTTATTCTTGCGGTTTTATTCTACTTAGGAGGGTGTGAGGTTTTTTGTAGTCGACTGCCGTCCTGCAGAGCAGTACAATGCTGGTCACCTCTCCACTGCCTTTCATTTGGACTCTGACCTGGTAAGAATTTTTGCAAGCAGAGAAGAATGCCTTTGATTTGAAAATACAATTGAATTTTCAAATGCAATATTTGACCTAATATGAATTGGTCAAATAGAGTTTCTGAAATAGACGTTGTTTCCACAAAAATACTATGTTTAATATGTGTAGCTGCTTCAGAGGAATTGCACACTGCTTTATGCACCTGTGTCCTTCACTACCTTGTCTTGGTTCACAGATGCTCCATAACCCCTCTGAGTTTGCCCTGTCAGTGAAGTCTCTTCTGGAGGCACAGAAGCAGTCTCTGGAGTCGGGCTCTGTGGCCAGTGGAGAGCATCTGTGCTTCATGGGCAGTGGACGTGAAGAGGAGGACATGTACATGAACATGGTGCTTGCCCACTTTCTACAGGTGAGAACTGTCTGTTGCTACTTATTGAGTTGTTGTGTAAATTATTATTCAAAGAATTTCATAACTATTAGAGATATATTTTTCTTTCCTTTGTCTAGAAAAATAAAGAGTTCGTGAGCATAGCAAAAGGTGGATTTATGGGTAAGTTGTATTTTCAGACGCAACACTTTTTTAAATCATCTGTGCACTGTACCTCCGGTCCAAATTTGGAACAAAATGCAACTGATAAACATAATATCAACAAACAATTAGAGGCACACTATGTAACTTTTCACCACTAGAGGTTGTTTATTCAAAACAAAGGTTTAGCTTGATGACGCCTTGATTCGTGGAATCATGGTAGTTGTTGTCTTCACCTCTACAGCCGGTGGAGAATACGACGGAACTCGGGCAGAAATCATATTCATGGATGACCGGTAATGTATTAAAGATTTATTAACGTTACGAAAGCCGTTGGCGCGAAACGAGGCCGCTGGAGCGATTGCTGATGAGAGACAAGCACGACACAGCTCGAGAGCAGTGGAGCGTTTATTATTCCACAGACCACTTCCTGCTTCTTTCGGTCATGCGTATGTAGTGCAACGCAGCGCTGTTTTAGATACATTTGAGTGTGTTGGAAGTAGTGTGCGTTCGCTCGGCGGCTACTTTATGAGGCACTTGTTGCACACCGCAGTGAGAGAGATCGATATTAGGGATGGTAAATATGGTACATGGTAAATCAAGAAAACGAGATTTAAACAAAGACTAACTGTGTTGAGCTGTATAACGATTCACTTTCCGTCGATGAATATATCCAAACAGTTGGTCACCTGTCTAATATAACACATTACCGGTATATATTAAAGCTTCTTTGGTGTTTCCATGGTTTCTACAAAACGTAACCGGAAATCGAGTGTAACTCATTGATGGGCGAGGCATGGACACGGTCCATGTCCTGGTTAAAACTGCTTATTTCTCTGGATTTAAACGTTCTTAGAAACATTTGGGATAATGTAAGTACACAAATCAACCAAATTTATAGCATTGATCTAGTGGTTTTTTAATATTTTGATCCAAAAATCTTACATAGTGTGCCTTTAAATAAATAAAATGTAATGCATTTGGATTTATTTATAAAATCTGATCAGCAGTTTTACATGGTGACAGAAGCAGTTTTATTGTGCTGATGAGACTCACTGTTTCTTTTATTCTCAGCATTGCAGCAGCACCTGGCAGATATTAATGTTGAAGGGCCGGATAATGTTTATGTTCACTGGATCGTGAGCACCTCAGGATCCCACAGTAGCCTCAGCTCAGCTGATGTGAGTTTGGTGTGTATGTGAGTGTGAGAGATGCACGTTACATCATCAGATTGTGCATTAAAGCTGTGCTACTCACTACTCCGAGCATGCAGCCTATAAACCAGGCTTTTGTGGCCCATGTCCTCCTCATCAACATTTTCTAAATCTGTTTTCAAGATATTTCAAGGATGTGTCCTCCTTATTTATTTATTACGTAGGAGCTTGCATGGCCATTTTTTATCTTGAATGTGCGAGGCTTCCAGTTATTTTATTATCACGATTGATAAATATATTATTGTAATTAAAACAATGGCTTGTAGCTCATAGTTTTACTGCACTTTGTTATTCTTCTAGTTAATTACTTATAGTGGCTAAGGAATCTGAAGTCTCGCACACATTCATAGGAAACAGCTTACGGTACTTCCCTTTTGAAAAATAAGCTGAATACATGTAGCATCTTCCTTTCGTTTTCTGGGTGGCATTTAGTGTATGTATGTAAAGTAAGCCAATAAATGCTTCAACTTCCATTGTGATAAGCAAATGCCTCTCAAACTTGGATTAAGTTAATCCAGCCCATCTCTTATATTGGTACAGGGGGAAATGAACAGCACAGATGGCAAAGGAGTTAAATCACTTGTCAACAAAATGACTTTTGCACTCAAGTCAAAGTCAGTTAATGTGAAGGAGAAGATGATCAGCTTCATTGAAAACACTTCCACACCGGTGGACAGGTGAGCATCCTTTATCTTCAGTTCACCAGACAGGCATTCTTTCACATCCTTCTCTGCAGATATGTCCGTCTATTGATAAAAAAAGAACAATTGATGAGAAGAAAAAAGTTTAATGATCAGATCTCTCTCTTTTTTTTAAAACCCCTTACTTAAGAAAATAACTTAGATGATATTACATAGTGGCATTTATTTAAAGTGATTGCTTTTCTGAAGTCTTCCTTTTTTAATCATCCTCCCAACCTATGCCCTGTTATTTCACACTAGAATGTCTTTCAATCTACCCTGGCCAGACAAGGGAATACTGGATCGGTAAGACTTCATTACTGTTTGTCTGTGCCCCCTTCAGCGTGCATCCGGGTTCCGCAACTTGCCCTCTCAAGGTGGCGCTGTCAGCTTTAGCTCATTGTAGGGGTTTTCACAACCCAAATTAAACGGCACACTCATGCTTTAACACCATATGCATCTGCATCACCATATCCTATTCAGTCTTTTGAATTTCCTGTTTCCTACTAAAATTCTTCAGGAAATATCATCAGAGTAGAGTAATATTCTAGAGTTTGTGACTTTGTCATCCACTACCAAACATTCACATGCATGTGTAGTAGAACTCACAAATACCACTCAGAATGGAAGCTGTGAACCACAGGTATTGTTTGTCACTTTGTGACCGTGTTGGCTGTTGTGACCTCTTTCACTGCATTTGCCACTTTGTGCCTTTCCTTGTTTTATGCCAGCAGTGCCTGAAGTCTGAGTCCTCTTTGATGCCCCTAACTTGTGTGGAGGGAGACTGCAGTTCTTCATTGTTTTTATACAGATTTGATCACTGCTGTGGAAGGCTGGGGCAATTGTGATTTTTAATGTTAAAGTTGTTCAGTTTTACTGTAAAATGGACTCACTTTGTAAACTCTGGCCTTCCACACTTTGATTCTCATCTCTGTTAAAATGCAAACATGTTAACTTCCCTCTCTTCCAACTAACAGTATTCACCTTTCTAATCCTAGAGGACACCTCATCTCACTACCATGCTCTTAGAATGCCTGTTTTAGCACAAGGAAGACAATGCTACTGTGAAGGACAAACCTTTATTCTTCTAGTGGCTCTTGTAAGTACCTCTGATGCTTTTTCTTTTTTCTTTCTTTAGGCATGTAAGCAGCAGTGATCGGGTGGGGAAGCCATACAGGGGTGTGAAGCCTGTTTTCAGCATCGGAGATGAGGAAGAGTATGATACAGGTAAATGCATAGGTCGATCTAAACCAGGGACATTCAACCTGCTCCAGGCAACTCAACTTACACTTTCCTGCAGAGTTTAGTTCGAACAAAAACTGACACCTTTAAGCTGAAAAACAAAATGCAAAAATATCACAGAATATACACAGCACAAGTCACATGGGATAATTCAGTGTTCGGGTGGCATGAGATCGGAGTTTGATGAGAAACAAACCAAAATGTTATTTATTTTTTAGTGGAAATCTTGACCTTGGATTCATGCCATGTCATACTGGTTTGCAGAATTGTATTTAAACATACTTTCTATTAAGCAAGCTATTAGGGAACCAAAGAACAAATTTTAAACTATATACCGGTATTAACAAAATAACGTACCCTTTTTCCAAGACCATATTCAAGAGCCTTCCTTTCCAAAGCTTTTGAATATTGCCTATTTACATAAGCTGACCTCTGGAACTTCTGTTAAAAATAAAAATAAATATACTTAAAAATAGTGTGTGTATGACTATAAGAAATTTGTCGAGGACCTCTATTTGAGAACTACTGTACTAAACCTAACTTCTAGATATTTAATTATAAATTCCTTTTGGTGCACTACACTCATATCATATTTGGGTCCCTGTGTTTTTCCTCATGTTTTCTTTTTTCCTTTCCTCCTTTTAGATGAGATTGACAGTTCATCAATATCAGATGATGACAGGAAAGAGATAGTCAATATACAGACTTGGATCAACAAACCAGATGTGAAGCACCATATTCCATGCAATGAAGTTAAGGAGACAGGACACATGTTCCCAAGGTGAGGTCACATGTCTGAGCACATCAGAACTGGACATGGGATTGGTGCTCCGGGATTCCACTACAGGCGGAATCATCAAATAAAAGTTTAAGTATGAAACAAAAAAAAAAGCAGCAAGGTTATATTCTAACATTATAACACAATTGTTATATTCTGGCCAAGGTATTCAGTGTAATAATACGGTTGCATGTGAAAAACTATGATGTAAATAATTCAGCATATCAGATACTGAGGCTTCCCAGCTGATAAGATGGCTGGTGTGCATTTTAGAGCTGCACGATTAATCATTAAAAGATCGCGATCTCAATTCAAATACCCACGCGATCTTATTCATAGATGTCAATGATTCAGCCATGTCTATTAAACCTTCAAAAACTACTATCACGTTCAAATCTGTGTTCATGGTGCCGCTGACCCAGAGCGAGCAGTTATAATGGGTACGAAACCGCTTTTCAACCACACAATATCATTATTCCTGTCTTACAATATTCAATAATTGACTCTCCAAATGAAGATTGTATCAATTACATCGTTATGCCAGTAGGTGGCGGTAAGTGACTGTTAAAAATATATTTGTCATTGAAACATTCGTTCAAGAGATTTGTTCAAAAACGCTGATTCATCCAGTAATTAAACAAGTGAAGTCTTAATGAGTAATTATTATTTTTTTCATATCAACTCAATATTTTTTAACTAGACTGTTGTTTAGTTGTCTATTCAGAATAGTGGGAAAATCGTGATCTCTATTTTTACCAAGAAATTGTGATTCTCGATTTATCTAGGATCGTGCAGCTCTAGTGCGTATTATGGTTATAAAATTGTTTTTATTTTCCACAGTCATCTGCTGATCACTGCAACACACATGTACTGTTTGAGAGAGATCGCCGCCCGAAAAGGTTTTGCTTACATCCAGTCCAGGCAGGCCCTAAACTCTGTGGTGAAGATCACCTCCAAGAAGAAGCATCCAGAACTCATCACTTTTAAGTTTGGCAACAACAATGCTGCAGGAGTGGAGATAGTGGCTGTAGAGAGGTATGGTGAATATGACAACAGGACACCAAGAGACCTTTATGTATTTTAACAACAAAAAAATACATTCATATTATTATTTAAGTATATATTATGAATATTTTTAATTGGCTTTTATTTTTACACTTTCAGGTTTAATTTTAATGAGATGTTTTACAAATTTTGTCTTTTGTGCTTTTGTCATTTTTATACATTTTCTTTTCTTTAAATATTTCTACTTGGATTTAATTTTTTTTATTTCCGTTTTAGTTTGTTCTGTTTTTTTTTTTAATTATTATTTCCCATTGATAATTTTAGTACTTCAATTTAAAGGCACAATATGTAAGATTTTTGGAATATAAAATCCAAAAGCTACTAGAACAATGTAATGTTATATTTTGTTGACTTGTGTACTTGCATTATCCCAAATGTTTAAATCCAGAGAAATCAGCCATTTTAACCAGTGTAACAGCTCGTGTCATTGCGTCGTCTGATAATGATGTCATATCTGCGTTACCCTCGATTTTCGTAGAATTTACTTCCATAGAAGCCATGGAAACACCAAAGACACTTTAATATATTATGTTTTATTAGACGGGTGAGCAAATGTTTGGATATATTCATCGACAGAAAACTACTTGTTATATAGCTCAACACAGTTAATCTTATTGTTTGAATCTCTTTTTCTTGATTTACCGTGGGTAACATTTTTGTACCATCTCTCAGAGACAACACTATTTTGTCAAGTGGCTAACATAGCATAATCAGAAAGAGATTAATTTGTAGTAACAGTAATACAGCCATACATACAATATTTTAAAATGAATTGCGTTACATTTAGCAACACAATCTTTTATAATTATATGATATTCTAATAAGGATCTAGCTTTCTGTAATGTGCAATGAGTGTCTCACACCAGCTACTGAGTGAACGCACAGAGTAACTTTATAACAACTTTTTCAACACACTCAAATGTATTTTAGTAGGATTGTTTTGACCAAGTTAAACAGCAATACATTAGCTCATGTATGAACATGGTTTCTACCCGAGTCCCGACGGATTGCTTTCCATCGGCTATGGAGGTGGACATATGGTGGACATATGGACACCTCCCATGATTCCACGCTCATTCACGGCATCATCAAGCCACGCCTTTGTTGCTTTGATTAAGTGACCTCTAGTGGTGAAACTTGCACACTGTGCCTTTAAATGTATTTCATTTAGTTGCCAAAGCAAAATTTATAGTTCTATTATTTAGATATTTCATCCAATTTTTATTTCATATTTATTTAAATTAACAAAGTGTTTTTAATAGTTTTAGTTAATGATAATAACCCTGTTATATACTTTACAGTATATGCAAATATACTGTTGTTGTTTTTTGCAACACGGCATCTGGTGTCATTTACTTGTCTTTGTGTAGTTTGCAAAATTGTAAGCATAAGCATAATTCTTGTCTTCTCTTCTCAAGGTATTTAATTCCAGACGCAGGTGACGCCACTAAAGTCATCAAACAGCAAATCATGAAAGTTTTAGATGCTATGGAGAGCTCTTAGTGACAGAGACGTCAGAAATGCTTCACTCTGGTCATCCAGGAGACAGCCACAGCTCCAACCAAAACAGCCTGAAGGGGAAGGGGGTAGTAGAGCATTCCCACACTTTTTTTTTGTTTTGTTCTTTTTTCTTGTCGTGATCCTCCTCCCTGGGCAACACTGACGTGGAATACTGTCAAGACTCTTTGGGCATCATGATTGACGGGCGTTCTAAAACTTTGGGCATGGAGATGTCAATATGACCCTGCATTAGAAATGGTGATTTTTGTTCATTTTGCTTTGTGATTTCGATTTCTGATTTGAGAAACTGAGCTAATTAAGCAAGTTAGATTTGTTATCTATCTGTCTCGAGCCTTAATGAGCTACAGCTGTTTTATATGAGTCTCAAACAGGTCCTCTGGATGAGAAAACGGTTTTGGAACCTCAATCAAGGAACCTCATTGCTCTTTTCTGCTTTAATGTTTGAGGTCACTAATTATTTTGCCATTTGAAGATGTAAACATTATATATTGCTGAATACTCATGTAACAGAAAAGTTTGACATATTTATCAGAGCAGTGTTTTTACAGCAAACAAATTCACCTGGAGCCTCATCACTGGCATTGAGGTGAATATATATACTTAATTTTCATATTTGGAAAGTATGGTTGCTTGCACATGAGGCTGCGCCAGTGTGACACACATATACTTCCACACAACTCTGCTGCTTTCTGTACTGATTCACTAAAATGCCCAGATATTGTTAACCATTTGTTGGATCACCTGGTTCCATGAAGTTGTCTTGTGATTGTTGCTTTCAAGATTAAAAGGAATGGGTTGATGAGATGGTGACAGTAAACTGGGACCTCTATAAGTAATGGCCAAATTTACAAGAGGATGTATTGAGAAAGTTGAAGATGCCAATAATTGAGTTAAATTAAGTGAACCAGCATCTGTCGAGTAGTTATTCAGTAATGCAAGTATTATGTACTGATGCTGAAGCACTAAAGAAAAACTGGTTTGTGAATCCAGTCTCCATCAAATATAAATGTATGCACAAACGATTTACCAGTATCAAACATAATCTATACATAAACCTTAACAGAGGTCAAATCAACGTGAGGAAAAATATAATCTTAAGAACATTTTTGGAAATAGTCCTGTCAGTTTCACACTATGCAAGTGCTAAAAAAGTCTTAAATGAGAATAAGATTCTTAAAATGACCTGTAAATTAAAAGATGTTCATAGGATTATATTCCCAGTGCTCAACTTTTCAATCTTTGTTTATTTTCTGTTAAAACCACAGAATACTATTGATATCTACTGTTTAATAAATCAAAATGAGGTCCTCCATGTCTGACTTCTATTTGAATAAAACCGATTTATTTGGTTTAATTATATAGAAAAAAAAGCCAATGTTCAATGATATTTGTTTTATTTTTGGTTTATATCAAAATAAGTACATTGCAACATATTTACAATAATTCCTTAATAGTTTGATAAAGAATTGTTTACTCTGTTGTCAAATGAAAGTGAACTAAAAAACTGTACAATATTGCCACAAAAGGCTAACAACGAGTATCAAGTGAATTGGAAACTGGTTTAAAAAATACTGAAGCCACATTGCATTGACAATGTACAAACACATTGGCCAATGAACCAATAAAAATCACTTTTATACTTTACGGGCCAGTAAACAGCAGTTCAAGCAATTAAATTCAATACTTACACACTGCAATTCTAGTATTGGAGTGTTTGCGACTCACAAATAAAAGATACAAAGGGTTTACAGTATTACATAGAGGCTACATGAAAACATCAGTCTTACACCACAAATAAAAATAGACGAATAACACTTTCTGTGAGATTAGAGAACCATGTGCGATTCGAAATACATACAATCAAAACTGACACGTCCGCCTTTTAAAAATGACATTGTTCAACCGCAAGGAATTCTCTCAAACAATGATTACAATTAACACTAAAGCTCCTGCTGGGAGGAAAATGTTTGTTTTGGTTTTTTATACAGAAAAAAAAAGAAAAGAACAATAACGTAGAAATATACCGTTGGCCATTTAAAACAAAAGAAGGAAAGAAACCCCAAACGTTCAGTGTGTATTTTATGAGTAGTAACAACAGCATTTCTTAAGTGCTTCGTCTCAAGAAACAGTAAAAATGACAAAACAATCTAGCAAAGCACCATTTCCCCTCAGCCACAGCTGCTTGCGTTCAATAAAGGGGCTTGAAATGACAACCAGAGCTAAATCCACCAGAAGATAATGAAACCATAAAGGACTTTAAGTGCATTTTATCTGCCCATTTAAGTTTAAGTGAACTAGACTATGAGGCTCACAGTTTTTTTAATCACTTGCTTAGGAAAACTGTGAAACGATCTGGACCAACACCAAGTGTGTTAATATAAAACAGAGTGTGTGTGTGCGTGTACAGTAAATGTACACTGTTGCCGTTGTATGCATGTAATAGTGTTCATTCGCCCTCCTCCTTGATGCGCTGCTGCTTGTTGCGACGGGAATCGGGAGCCAGGTCAAAGGAGAAATCGGTCCAGTCATCCCGCGGAGGGAAGGAAATGGTCTGACGGAGAGTGAAGCGCACCGCATCGATTACGCGCTCGCCTCTGGCTTCGGTGGCGCCCACGCTAACAGTGGATGTCCCGCTAGAGGTGCGCAAGATGTGGGGAGGTGGAGAAAACTCCATGGTCTGCCGGTACTCCATGATTCCTTTCCAAATGATGTGCTGGAATTCTGTGGGAATCTTCAGCCTGGACAAGTCCTGTGGATGGAAATACCACAGAGCTCATGAATACAACAGCCACTGCTCTGATCTCTCCGAATCCTCACATCTAGTGTGCTATAAGCTCCATGGTGAACAATTCTAGGCGATGCTTTCTTAAACCGGCACCTGACAGATAGACACTAAGGAGAAAGGCAAATTCCTCACCTCCAAGTTGTAGTTCTCAATCTGGTAGATATTGGTCAGTCCTTGGGCTGTGAAATAGTCCAAACAAGCTGAACAGCCCAGCCTCAACAGGAAACTGCAATTGACAGATATTAAGCTTTTAAACAGTACTACGATAACGCCATTTCCCTTTCACGTATGTGCCATTTTAGAGAGACTTACTGCGAGTGTATTTGTGTACCTGGAAATACTGTTGTCCATTGGGTAGGGTGGCGGAGGTGTGCAGTGAGAGGAGGGCACCATTTGTAACTGAGACTGCAGGGGGTTGGTGGGGCTCAGGCCACTCATGTCCGTGTTCATGGGGACAGGGCCGCCCATCATCGGAGGGGTCACTGAAGGGAGGGGAAAGTGTTGAGACTGTAATAAACCTCAAAAAAAGGGAAATAAAATAACACTTTACAATAAGGTTAAATCAGTTAATGCATTAGGTATCACCAACTAACAATGAAAAATACTTTTACAGCATATTCGTTTCAGCATATACTAATACAATTTTGACATTTCAAGTTTTGTAAATTAAAATAAATGTATAATGAACAAACATGAATTAACAATGAACAATAAGTTAATTAAAAATACACACGCTCAAAAGCTGGGAATCATTATGATTACATTTTATGATTACAAGTCTTTTATGCTCAGTAAAAACAATTAAATATTTTATTTCATAATATTTGTATTAATTTGCAAAGAACATTAATATATATATATATATTCTATTTTCATACATTTTAAAATGTAATTTATCCTTGTGATGACAAAGCTGGATTTTTGCCATCATTAATGTAGTCACATGATCATTCAGAAATCATTCTAATATGCTGATTTGATGCTCAAGAAACATTTATTATTTCAATTTCTTATTATTTGCTGCTTAATATTTTTGTGGAAATCATGATACGCTACCATACAAACATTTGTAAAAAAAAAAAAAAAAATTATACTTTTATTTAGCAAGGATACATTAAATTGATCAAAAGATCTTATTTCAAAATAAATGCTGTTCTTTTGATCTGTTCATCAAAGAATCCTGACGGGGTTTTTTTTTCAATATTATTTTACTCGGTAATGGTAACACTTAACAATAAGGTTCCTAAGTAAACATAAGTTAACTACATAGTTAACGTGAACTAACAACTGAACAAAACTTCAGCATTTATTAATCTTAGTTAATATTAATTTCAACATTTAGTAATACGTTGTATTACTTGGTTGTATTTGTTAACACTAGTTAATGCACTGTGAAGTGTGAACTAACATGAACAAACAATGAACAGCTGTATTTTTAACATGAACAAAGATTTATAAATACAGTAACAAAAGTATTGCTCATTGTTAGTTCATGTTAGTTAATACATTAACTAATGTTAACTAATGAACCTTATTGTAAAGTGTTACCGTATTAACATTTCACAGTATTATTGATTTTTACTATATTTTTGATCAAATAAATGCAGCCTCTGTAAACATGTAAACAAGAGTCTAAATAAATAAATACTCTACATTAACACCTGAGGGCACCAAATATGCATTAGGTGATTTTAGAAAACATGAAACCTGAGGCACACTTCACAGTGCATATTTATCACGTATAAGTAAATTTTGACAGTGTGCCGAAGGGAAGGCGGATTGTCCCACAAAGATCTAGTTCAATTTTAAAATGAAACTGTCTGTCAAAGTGACACTGAGAACTGAGAGTTTCTCAAGCCCAGACAGGATCTCCTTCACTGAGGAGAAAGGGTTTCGGAGACACTTCCGCGTGTAAATTTAACTTCAGAAATTGCTTTATATTGATTATAAGGTCTTTTGTTAGTTCTAGCATAGACTGTAAGCATCTATTAATTTGACTGATGGTTAAATCGAGTCCTTACTGTCAGTTAGTCCTCCAGCCATGCTGGATGGGGTGAGTGTGTTGCGCTGTTGGGGGTTGATGAGCTGACTGACGGATGGCAGCTTGTTCTTGCCGAGGGTGGGTGAGCTGGAACCGAAGTTAGGTTGGGGTGGCAGAGAGCTCCTGAGGGAGAAAGAAAGTACAGGTTCTGATACTGTCATTGGATATTTGCCTAAACTATAGTGGACGTCCAAATGACCCATTCCTGAACTCTTCGCATAGGCTTATACAGGCATATTAAATGTGTGCTACCTTGTCATGATTAAATGTTTTCTATAAATGTTTTGTACACTGACTTTGTGCAAGGTCACTAACATGTTTTTGTTGTTCTGCAATTCTCAGCAAAGAGGTATAAACGTGTATAAAAATATATATATTCAGAGATTTTTTTTTTTTTTTTTGGCTGACTTTACCCTTTTAGGCCATATTACACAAATATTACTTTACGTAATATTAAATATACATTATGTAAATTAACAATAGGAACAACAGGGGAAAAATAATATTTATAGACTCGTTTATGGTTAATTTGCATGACATATTTGTGTAATATGGCCTTAAAGGGTTAAGTCAGCCAAACAAAAAAATCGTTTACTCATTTACTCTCCCACATATAATTTTGCTTTCTTTTATGGAACATAAAAGGAGATATTTTTTTAGAGACGTCACTGAAAATCAGATTGGTTTGGTTAACTACATTCTTATAAAAATATATATATTTTTAATGTGTTCTTTAATATATATTTTTCTTTATATACATATAAAATATAAGAAAATACAGTTTTGGAGTGACTAGAGTGAGTACCAGATTTTTGTGTGGTTTAACCCTTTAACTTGCATATGTTGCTTTCTTTGTTCACATAATGTATAATAAAAACGCTAAGTGTTTCAGTTCATTGATATTTTAAAATGCCCTGCTGACTGAAAGGCCCTGACAATTCGATGAAAAAGAAGATTCAATGAGATAAAGGAGAAGAAAAGAGATTAAAGAGGAAGTGTAGGGATAGGAACACAAAAGCAGAGAAGTTATTTATTGAATAGTAGTAACTGACAAAAGTGCAAGAGCCATTGAGAATACAACAACCATTCATTTCATATGAAACAACAAAAGGATCTGTCAACACTGTAGCATTCATTTCCTTTTCTCTTAACTGCCATGTACATAGCAGGAAATACATTTTTTTAAGAAAATGCACAAATAATCAAGACAAAACGCACAAAAAAACTGCCCAGCAGTACACTTTACAAAACATGACCAGCATTATCAAAATTCAGTCATCAATAAAGTCTATCCCCCCACGTTTATAGACAACTCAATGAGTCCAGCTCCAATAATAAAATGAAGACAGAGGCAAAAACAAAAAAGCGATTTAAGATAAACCATCATCAAGAGCTTAAAGAAAAACTATGAGTCCCATAAAAAGGTGTGTGCTTGGTTCCTGGTCAGTTTCGACATTCAGGATTATTTAGAGAGATAGAAAGAAGAAAAACAGATGGAAAGAATGGAGAGAAAGAGAGAAATAAGGTCGTCAGCTGACAAGTTGCTATACTGTTTATGTGCAATGGGTTTCTGTGCAATACCAGCAGATCATAGTAAATGCTGAGGCAACAAGCCGCCTCAGTCACAAGGGCCCTTTAAGAAACATCAAACAAGGAAAATGAAACGTTTTAAGAAACTTTAGACACTTCAGATTATTGAACAACAATATTAATGCAACTAAATCTGAGTGTTGGTTGAGTGTAAGCAAATTGAACACACAAACGGATCATTTCAATTGATAAACAAGCGCCATGGGCTGGATAATACACTTTGGAGGGGCAAAATCATGCAGTGGACTTTCCAAAAATATCTAAAAACGACTTCACTTGAGAGCTCACATTTAAAACGAGGTCTTCAGGTGGTAGAAACTAAATCCTGTGTTCAACCTATTTGTGGCATGTGAAAAGTCTAGGAGTTACCACAGGTGACACTTTGGAGAAGCACAAGGAGCCCCTTGAGGGGTAGAGGATGAGATGAAGAAGAGATGGAGATAGATGAGCGAAGGAGGAATGGGATTCCTATTTTCAGGAAGCACTGAAGCGCCTCTTCTGCTCACCTATTGGGTCCAGAAGCTCAGAGCGCAAACGGGCCCTTATCAGGCTGTAGAAAAGAATCAAAGATAGACAGTGAGAAATAGAAAGACAGGAAAATGCAGGAAGATGTGAGGAGAGAAGAGAGAGGAATAGCAAAATGTCAGGAAAAATGAAAAAGATGACACCATTTAAACAGATATTACACTGTATCATGAAATAAAAGAAAGAGAGAGACCACAGTGATGAGGAGTTGAGGATGGGTAAATCAAACTGGAATTATATAATAATATAAATAATGAATAACATATTTAATATATTAAGTTAATAATATAGACTATTAGCCTAAAATAAATGGGATTCAATGTAAACATGCATCTACAAATCTTCAAAGCCTCATTAATTTAAATAAAACTACATTATGTGATTTAAAGGTGCTAAAAGATATGACAAGTCAACCAAAAAAAAAGGCTAATCAAACTGTGTTTAGCATGCGCACAATCGTTCCACAAGATGGCAGTAAGCTGCAACTATGGAAGTCATTTCAGTTTTAAACTTTAGAGACAGTGAGAAAGAACAAGAAGGAAATCAACAAAATAAAACGACCAGCACTGAATCTATGACAGAAGGAGCTTTATTTAAAACAGAGAAAAATATATAGTTAGAAAAACAGATTTATGAAAAAAGAGGGAATTAACAGCATGCAAGACAAAGCTGAAAATGATCAAACCACACTTGTGCCAGGAAATGTTAAACTATCTACCTATTTAATCTGGACATGGATGCTTTCGATGTGTACAGTACTGCATTAACAGGATACTCAAAACATCGTCAAACGATGCACATTTCACAGCCTGTGTGCTCTTTCCTTGTTTTAGTACATAGGGGACAAATGAACCCTATAATCACCAGCCGTTCTTTCACAACTTTTCACACTGGAGCTGTTTGAGCAGTTTATAGCTCTGCAACTCAGTAGAGAATTAGCATTTTTAAGCCATTGGTTCCCTTTGGAATATCTATGGGTTATTAGTATGGCTGTTATTTAAAAGTAAATGTGTGTGGTTAATATTAAAGAATTTTTGTATTTTGTCCTACAAAATAGAATTGAAAAAAATGTGTGAGATAATGTAACCAAATCTTTATTTTACTCATAAAAAAAAAAGAGGCTATTCTGAAAACCCATTAGAACTTCCCTAGGGAATCCATGGCGAATCCAGTTGACCTACAAACTGACGTCACTGAACAGCTCAGTTGGGTGTGGATGGTTTAAACGGTCTTAAGGAAATTTACAGGAAGACAATCATTGACATTTAAATTCTTATAGTCAGACATCAGTTGGTTTGCTAATTAGAGAAGCTGTCAAAAGCATTCATTAATGGTGACATTTAAGGAATCATTCGCAGGTCTCTCCCTCCCCCTCTGTTGAGCACTATTACAGCAGATACAGAATGTGCTTCTGCGGGAACTATGCTAAAGGTTAAGCGCAGACTAAATATGCATTTACCATGAAGACCAGTAAAAATGTGCCTGCAGAGTATAAACTTGTTTCTGTGGAAATCTGAATAAATCAGAGCAAGGTACACCCTTAATATGAAGCCAAGCAGAATGCAAAACATAGCTATTATTATGTGAATTGCTGACCATAACAGCGGGGCTTGATTAAGAGCTAATCTTTTAACAACATCATCAGTGATGCAGAACACAAATCTCATGCAGATGCAATCCAAACGCATACATTCACGCGGTAACCAAGATTATATCAGCAGTGTGAGAGAATTAAACTGCCATGTTAAGTTCAAGTGTTTGCACTCTAGAAACCCTCATAAGAGGTGGAAATGAATGGCTGATCGAATAAACAAAAAATGTAAATTGCAAAGTCAGTTCACAGTCAGTTAATGAGCAATCACAAACGTTGAAAGCAAGCAGGTTGATCAAGTTATTAAAACACACTGCCACAAATATAAATCTGTGGGTGGACCTTGCTAGCACTGTGTAGTACTTGCCTAGTTTTGCTGTGGCTAGTCACATTATAAAAAATGATGATCTGAGGATTAATTCCCCATATTATAGTTTTTCTCAATTTTCCAATGAGGCAGAATCACCCCCATTTTATCAGGGAATCTTTCTGCGTGTGTAAGGTACTCACTGTTTCTGCAGTAGGTTCTGCTGTTGCTGTCTGTATGACTCAATAGTGTGCTGAGGGAGGAACTGCATGAGTTCCAAAGACTCTTTGATTTTCACCAAAATCTCATAGATTTCACGGCCTTTAATCTGAAGCACAGAGAGGAAGAGAGGAGGGATAAGTCTGGATGTCAGACTCTTACATTATTTTTCCTTTATTATTTATTATCTTTTCAGTTTCAAATAGTTCTGGAAAACTTTATGAAGTATGACAGGTTTTAATGCATTGTAAAGGTATTCATAATTCATTTATTAATCTAAATTGATGTTAATTTATGAATACACTATTGTTTATATGCAATTTTAAATATGTAAAATACTTAAAAAATATTATATATATATATATATATATATATATATATATATATATATATATATATATATGTGTATACTATCAATTTAACAATGAATGGTAATTTTACAGCATGCATTAATCTAGGATATTGATCATTTCTACACATTCACTATCTATAGATATAGATATATAGATAGTGAATGTGTAGAAATTATCAATAACCTAGATTAATGCATGCTGTAAAATTACTATTCATTGTTAAATTGATAGTATACCTAATTACTAATATTTACCATTTTTTTTTATTTATTTTTTACAAATTATCAATGATCTTTTCATAAGTTATGGTTAATTGTTCTCATAACAGTTATAAAACATAAGTATAATTCATTTTCACAGTTAAAAAGTAGCACATTATACCAAAAGGTAACGTGTAGTGCCGTTTTTAATGGGTTATGTAACATAAATAAAACAAAAATACATTATACAAGCAGGCTTCATAGAAAGTTTGAACAACTCTTTCTCATCGAGCAAGGGACCGTTCATTTAGGACCAATTATCGTGTTCAAAAATAGCTAAATAGAGAGCAACAGGATGGAAGACAACAGGTTGTCCACCTAGTGTATGTTTACATTGAAAAATAATAACTGTATAAACTGATAAAGTCCTGTGTGAACTAAGTCTTATATTTTATTTCAAATAAATAACCGAAAATCTGATGCTGGAATATTGCAGACAAAGCAGAGATACTCACAGGCAGACAAAACACTTCCTCATCGGTGGATCTTCGCTTCTTGATGGAGGGGTGCTGAGACAGGTGAGAGGCCTGGCGGAAAGCTGTGGAAGACAGAGATAGAGGAAGAAGTGAAACAGCTGCAAAAGAAGATCTGCAAGCACAAGATGCAGAGCTGAAGCACAGAACAGGAGGAAAAGTTGCAGTGTGTGTGTGTGTGTTTGTTTGTTCAAGAGGACATGCAGTATCTATAGAGGTGAGAGGACTAGGAGTAAGAAACATGCAATGCAAGTGTATTTGTGTCAGATGAAGCCCAGTCACCAGCCCCCAGCACTACTTACGGCGCTTCATACCCTCACTGCTCTTTGTGCCATCGCTGACATGCTGTTTGCGGATGCTGTCTTCGTCAGCTTTGCGGTCACGTCCAGGACACGCGCAGATACGAGCCTCAAAACACCGTCGGCCCAAAACCTGACCACTGGGAGAGACCAATGAAGAAATGTATGCGTGTTTCCATATGTTCTTCACAAATTAGCGATCTTCTATTCAGGAAAATCCAATGCGTTTTGAAATTGTCTTACTCTCTGGTTTCCAAAGTGACGATGATAAGAATAGGCCGTCTGTTCATTCCGCCAACACAGCTGGAGTTACACATGAAATTGTACAGGATGGTTGTGAACTCTGTGCCCACCTGTTAATGGGGAACAACCGTGTCATACACCACACAGTTGTTCATTTCTGTAGAGCTGTTTTAATTTAACATCTGTTAGGAATGATTTCAGGTGTGCAGGGCATGTAGGGAGAGCTAGGAGCAGTGTTTGTGTGTACCTTGTAAACCCTATGTTATGAGTACCAAATGTCCCCACAATGAAAACAGCGTATAAACCATACCAAGTGATTTTTTTTTAAAATGTAAAAATGCTGAAAGTTTTATGTGATGGGTAGGTTTAGGGGATAGAATATACAGTTTGTACAGTATAGAAATCATTACGCATATGGATTGTCCTCATAACGATGTGTGTGTGTGTGTGTGTGCGTGTGTGTTCACCTGAGGGGGCTCGTAAGGCACCAGCACACTCTGACGCCCAGTAATGGAATCTTCCATGTATTGAGCATGGCTGTTCCCCTCGACCCTGATCAGGTGACTGGGTGGGGCTATTTGGCCTAATGAACACAAAAGTCAGTCGATTAGATCACCAAGCTGAAGAATAAAAACACATTTAATTGCATTCCTAGAGTACAAATCTAGACGAGTGACATACCGTCATTGAACTCTCTGCTCAGTTCATGGTTCGGGCATCGTTTGACCACCTCAGTAACATGCTCAGCTTTCTTATAGACAGGCATGGCCCGTATAACTGCACCCTGAGGTGGATTGGTAAGGACCTTGATTTGAATGGGACAGGTTTTGGCAATCTGACAGTACAGCTTCTTCAGCTCTGTGGAGTACTAAAGAAAAGACAGAAAGGTTTGGTTAGCAACTGCAATTAAAACAACCAAAAATGACTTAATGCATCTGTAATATCACTGCACTCCTATTTTAACAATATACGCACATTTTAATCAGTATTACTAAAATGTTGCAAAATGTTTTGCTTTCTTTGAGAGCTTTTGTAAAATGTTCATGTAAAGAAAGTCTTTCTCTTAAACAGCCAATGCAGAGATAAAACAGCTGCAGTTTGGCAACCCTTTAGTGGAATAAGCACCATATAACTGTCTTTAAAGGGAATAGCAGCTGGTATTCGGCGGCAGGACTTCTGGTTCTGTCCTACAGCTGTCATGGGTTAAGATATACCTGTGTTTAAGCACACAAAGCACACTAAGATCTGCTTTCTAAACCACCTGAAGCATAATTTATCTATCAAGATGTCAGGAACCATTTTGTTGCAGAAATCTGACGAAAAAATATTACCCTGATGTGATAATATTTCTGGTGTTGAGCAATGGGCCTTGTTCATACAGAACGATATTTGCAGACCCCCCACTCTCTTGTTAATGTACAGAAATTAGAATGTCCACAGATTAAAAATGTACTA
The DNA here is from genome assembly GCF_949152265.1 of Phoxinus phoxinus. Classification (NCBI taxonomy): domain Eukaryota; kingdom Metazoa; phylum Chordata; class Actinopteri; order Cypriniformes; family Leuciscidae; genus Phoxinus; species Phoxinus phoxinus. The sequence goes on from NC_136886.1 coordinate 16,870,029, forward strand.
AAATAATTTGAATTAAAAAAATAAATAAATAAAATAAATAGATCCAATTAAATCAATAAATAGTAACATTCCAGAAGTTTAGCTGTGGTTTAATTAGTTTTAGCTTGTTTGTCACATTTTAATTTTTTTGTCATATTTTAAAACATTTTAAAGCATAATCAGGACCCCTTTAAAGTTTGCTTGAGGCCCTCTGGTTAAAAACCAATGGTGTAATTCGTTAATCATACTCAAGGCGTGTCATATCAATATGTTTTGAAAAGTTTATTTTTCACACTACATTGCACTTATTATTTCAGATGCATTTTTAAAAGAATACAGTTTTAGGACAAGTATATATTATATATAAATTTCAACCCTAAAGTGTCTAGTAGGAGTGACTCCCACTGCTAAAATACAACCGCATTTGGTGGGTGTTAACGTCAAGCCCTGCTTATACTATTCTTATATAAATTGTCATGTTCAAATCAATTTATGCAAGAATGACTTTTTACACAGAAGCAGGCTCTGCTGGAGTTTCACTAATTAGGTTTATTGTTTTTAAATGCATGAAAATAAACATCTACTGTACATATCATTATTAAATAGAAATAGAAATCTTATGAGGTAACCACAACATGTATTTCCCAACATCCTCTTCATCACTGATGACAGCTTGATGTTCTGGGTGTCACTGACCACAAAAATCACAATTGCATCACACAGTGTGCTTGAATCATCCTCATCACCGCAGGCTAAAACTCAGGAGTTACTCATACTTACAGCATCATCAAGTGTTTAACATACTGTCTTACCACACATAATAGGACAAAAAGAAAGATCTACGTGATTAAACAGTCTCACAAAGTGTGACCGCCAACATTGTGACAACTGCAAATCACCCCTCAGCCACCATCAATGTTGCAAAACCTAATGCTAGGCCATAGATTTTGTATTGTAGATAACAATGGCTGGTTGCACATCACTTCTTTTTCAAGAAAAATAGCACAGACCATCATTTTCTTTGCAGCTTTGAACTGAATTCTTGAGCTGAAAGCAGCGTATCGAGCCCATGGAAAATAACTGTGGAGAAAACTTTCCTGTCAAGTTCATTAGAAAAGGTGAAGATGACGAAGAAGAAAGAAAGAAAAAAGGGGCTGTGAACGTTGCCCGGGGCTGTTCTGAAGAACAATGTTACATTAAATTCCATCTCTATTAACTTTTGATATGAAGTGTTCCAATGAGAGGAGCCCGTCCCAACACCTGCTCGTGAGCTTTCAGAGTATTACACAATCTTGACAAGAACAAACACACACACAAATCCTGGCCATTTCCTGAAGGAATTGGTAGAACAAACTGGATGATGTAGGGAAAAAAAAACAACAACATTAAAAGAAAAGGAAATAATAATCCATGAAGAATTTGCCTATGATTTCACTGATACAATAAGACCACAGTAAAGGATACAAGATACTTTAACAGCATTTACTAATCTAAAATAATGTTAATTTCTACACAACTACATTTTTAACAGGTTTAATAAACATTAATAAATTAACATTTAATTCACAAATTACCTTTAAATATTAGGAATGAATAATAGTATATTAACATTCAAAAATGGATTAATAAATTGCTCTACATATATCATTATTATAATGTATTATGCTGTACAAAAATTAATTGTTAGTTTATGACTTATTTAATTAACTGCACCTTTTTTGACAAATTTGATGTCAGCTACATTGAAAGACGGTCTGCACAGTCTATATTTTCGGCTCTCTGACTTGACATATCACTTGCATTAGCTGATGTCTTCATCAGAAAATCAACAGCATACAGCACCTTCACTCATCATCTGCACTCTCAGAACTGGCTCGACCCAGTTTAGCTCGGACTAAATTAGCACCGGGGTGCTTTCACCGGGGGATGATGGAGGTGTTTTGTGCGTGAACTGAACGCACTATTTGAAAGGTGTTCTATAAAAAAGAAAGATAAATAACTGTAATTGCACTTCTGCTCCCAACTTGATATGCCCTGTACGCTCCTGTCATTCATTTAAATGAGGTGAGTGAGAGATGGGGAGAGGGAAGATCCTCTAGGACCAATGAATGTAGACATGAATGCCAGAGGGTCAATCACACAGAGGCCCAGCGGGAAAAAAAAAGCCAGAGACAGATATAAATGACATACTGACAACAAACACCATTCTTACATATTTTGCAACATCGTCGTAAACTTCAACCTACAAAACTCACCACACAAACAAAGCAGTTGATATATCAATTCTAGCCCTAAAGCAACACATTTTCAGAACTCGAACATGTGAGGAGGCTCCCGTGTTTGCTTAGGGCCAAATGAGCCGCTTCTGACAGGGGAAAAACACACACATAAAACACGCACACATACACCAAGGGTGGGGCCACACAGTGATCTGATGAATTGGAGGCATTGGCTGTTTTACAGGGAGGGGCACAGTGGTGTTAACATGTAATTATGTCCCAGTCATGGGCTACAATGGGAATCACACAGCTTGGGAATGGAACAAAAAAGGTTAAAGTAACTGTTTGAACAGAAAAGGAGCTTCATAGCATTTTACAAAAAAAGGTTAAATTGTCAACATTGATGAACTAATAATGAATAATCATTTTTTAACGCATTTATAGGTTAATGTTCATTTATAAACATATTATTGTTTATTGTGATTTCATGATCATTCATACATTTTATGCTAAATGCATGTTAAAATATATCTGTTGTTTCATTGTTATTTATAAACTATTATAGTATTTATTGATTTTTTTTTATTTAACCTTTATTTTAATATTTTCAGTTTACGTTTAAGTAAAATTGGTATGTGCTTTTGTCATTTTTATTAGTTTTTTTATCATTCTAGTTAGCTTTAATTTTAGTACTCCAACTTATTTATTTCAAGGCAACATTTCTAAATTTCAGTTTTACATCTATTGATGTTTTATTTTATTTCAGCTTTTATACATTTTTATATTTTTATTTAACAATAACAACACTGCTGTATAAGTATACTTATAAATTAACACTAATCAAGATAAATAAATGTAGTAAAAGTACATTGTTGTTAGTTCATGACCCCCTTAATGCATTTACAAATTGAGCCTTATTGTAAAGTGCTACCCAGAATTCTACACTACAGTTGGAAGATGCTAAAAAACTGGTATGGTAGTGGAACTTTTAAAGTGATCTTATCGTTCTTGCAGAGCACTTGTGCAGTATATCAGCAGCCTAAAGGAAACGTGCAGAATCTGCTCTGTTTTAATAATGACTGAAATGAAGCACCATATTTAAGGTTGTTCGGTTCCTTTATTATCCTGCAGCCTTTAATTATTATAAAATTATGTTAACGTGTTAATTACTGAAATTTAAAATAAAAAGCGATAACATGGTCCAACTGTTTCTTGAATCATTTTCAATGTCTTTGAAATTGATGATGTGCACTATAAACAAATCAGTCAAAGAGATTTTTACACATACAGAGATTTATGTGTAAAACCACAATCACACATACAACAAACGCACACACATACAGCGCTGTACATGTTGTGACAAGTTTGCAGCTGTAGTGTGTGTGTTTGAGCAGAGCAGGGCTGCGGGCTAAGGCTGTATTCGTGTCTCAGCATGGCAGGGCGGGTTGGCCCAATGCTCTGGCGCCTCTGGTCTTGTCCCACCTCATACCTGACATGTACCATCACGCCTGTTGCTTCTTCCAAAACCGGTTTCATTGGGAAAGAAATAAAATTGTTTCCCCCCCTTTGGCGCAGCAGGGGGAAAAAAATTATAAAAACACCTGTTTGGTGAGTTTGGAAAGCAAAACTTTTGCACCCCCTACACTTAAATCCTAATTTCACACAGAAAATGCTAATCTGTTAAAAGGCAAATTTCACAGGACATTGGCCGTACCTGTGCTTAATATATTTCATGCTATAAATGTTGAGGACAAAGTAGAGCTCTTTACTCATAATGGCACGCTTTTTACACTAGAATACATGGGAAACAATTGTTTGCTGTTGCACGTTTGCAGGACTTAGTTGGTGAGCAAGAAGGGTTGCAACCACAGTTTTGATTACCAAATCAACAGCCATGCTGAGTTCACGCCTGAATACTTTGCATGTTGTTTATGCATATTTACTTAAAAGGTTTTGATTTTCACTTTCAAACCAGTTGGTGCACAAAAAGGATGAAGCCAAAGGTGCATGTCGACATTTAAATGCAATTGGTTTTCAAACCAAAATCAGTAACTCTGTTCATAGTGCATTTGGAGGGAGACTTGTTCTGCAAACTACCCTCATCATATTCATACTTTCTCGAAGTGATGTAAACAAATGCCCCCAATGCTTCCTGGCACTAGTTAATGCCCTGTGATTAAATTATATGCTCTGGAAATGTGATCTTTCCCAGAAAACGTGTGACAAGCTTTGGTGTAATTATGCTGGATTTCCCCTAGTTTTGCTCAATGGTCCCCCTGAGTGCTGCCAAATTCTTTCCTCACAGCTACCTTTATTTCTTCTTTTGCTGAAAATGAAGGTGTTTGCATTTCTGTTCTCGATCAATTACGTTCTGAAGGTGTCGCACAAAAGGTGGGCTTTAAGGTCACGTCTAATAAGTAGATGCCGGGCCTTTTCAGAGAGATCCATTGTATCTCGGCTGCACGAGAAAATGGAGATTATGAACGTGCAAGTGAGATAAAGCAGACGCGTCGCTATACTGGTGCTGACAGACTGATCTCTTCTTTGACTCAGTCCAGTTCTACCTCTTGCATGGTCTTTTAAACAATTAAAGATTACCTGTGCTTTTAAAACACAAAACAACAAGAACAACATCTCCAAACAGAACCTGTCAGAGAAGTGTGCTTTTCCAGGTACGCCTTTCTTAGAAATCATTTCCCTATCATAAAAATCTTTTCAACCTCAGATTTTTTTTTTTTTTTAAATTAACCTCTCCCTCCTTTTCTTCTTCCTCTGCTTGCTCTAGGTTTTAGGGCTTTACGTGGCAATGTCAGACGAGTCTCGACAAGCTCGTTGACACAAACAAGTCTCAGCTCCATCTCACGAGGCGTGGGACGGGCCTGCAGATGTTCCATGGACAAGTCGTATCTTGCCACCTTTCGCTGGAACACTCATCTCTTTGAACGCGTCTGTCCTCCCCCAACTTCTATCCTCGTTCTCATCTCCTTGTCCTGCGGCATTATGAGAGACGCAGTCGAAAAGCTTTACTCATTGAGCAGGGAACAGCCCCTTTGGCACTGTAGGGTTCAGGGGGAAGGCATGGAGTATTTACACGAGTATTACTGACCCATTCTTCTAATCCCTAGCTCACTTCTTGAGACAACAACTCTAGCGATCGCATTCCTTTGGTCATGCCGTTCTATACAGGTGAACCAATGGCCAAACTAAATTGTGGATGCGTTGATAGGTTGACAGTAAAATGCAATTGGAGGCTCTGCTCTAAAGAACATCAAACTAAACGAACTCCAGCCAAAAAAGTGAACTGAAAATGATTGAGGGGATGAGTTTCCTCTGAAAATTGAAAACGGACAAAAAAGGTTCATGAATGGTCTTATCATTGACATCTACAAAAAAGCAGGATTGCAAAAGCATTCCCGTAAATGATGAGCGGTAGTATGCAATGCCAGGAAATATGTGTGTGGGTGTGTGTCATGGAAGCAATATATGCAGGATTAGAGTGAGCTGCGTATGGAGAACAAGCGTGGGTTACATGAAACTTAACCCAAAAAATGCCTTTCATTTTGCTAATTAAATTAAAAGATGAGCTACTCTTCATAGCATTCATATTTCCGTTTCTCACAGTGGAGAGAATGAGCAGGAATAACTAAAATGAGACAACCATGGGTGTGGTGTCTTTCTCACACCCAGAAGTCTTCTCTAAGTACAGTGAGGTGTCTGACTATTGCTGCTGTATTGGTGAAGTCAAGAAGTGAGGATGACAAGGGCTCTTGTGGGAATAGGGTAAATGTCACAATCCCACACTTGCACTGTAGCCAATGAGCACTGAGCAACTCAAAAACCAATCTCCGCTCAACTTGTTTACTCAAAGATATAAAACTGCATTACCGCAACTGACTCACTGGTTTTTCAAGACCACAATCTGCCAAATTCAAGATTAACAAGACATTGGTTTATAATACCTGGGATCAATTAACCTCAAATAATGCTAGACATGCATCTGATTTAATGTCTGTGATTAAATGGCTTCCATTGAAGGGATCAGGTTAGCCTTGTCAGAAATAAATGCATCACATTTAGTGCAAAAATAACAACAGTTGTTATTGCAATCATAAAACACAGCAAAAAATTAAGAAACAGTGTAAAGACAAGGTCGGCAAGACCTTAATTAGCTATAACTAGCTAGCAACCACTAGGGTGCGTTGTCCAACCGAAAGCCAGTTTTTTTGTTGTACTTTTTAGTTGACAGACTTAGTGGCCTGATGGGATTGTTCCCATGCTGCTACAACTAGCCTAGCAAGTTTAGTCGGTTTGATTATAAATAGGTGACACCTATCTGCAAAACAAAGTGACAGTGACACCGCTTACTGTAATGTTCACTGAAGCGCATTTTTTCCGCTATGTGGACATAGCGGTCTATGAAAGGTAACAACTCACCAGCAGGGGTCAGTCGTGGCCCTTTTTAATAGAATTTTCCTTTCGTCTTTTTAAAATATTTAAAATACTTTTATATTTTCAGTTTTTTAATGTTCAAAAATGTAATTACAAGTATTCATCAGATAATGCATTTTATTGACTAAAAATAATAAATATATTTTTTTTTAAATAACTGCTTATTGTTTGTACCCAATTTAACTGACTTTGAGAAAATCTTCAAAAAGACGGCAAGTATTATGCAGTAAACGTTGTGCCTTTTTTTCTCAGCCAGAGAGAGTTTTGTAACTGACATCTTTCATATAGTTCACAGAAGTGCCTAAAGCAGAGTTCAGACAGACAAAAACGTTACTATCCTTCTAGAGAAGAAGAACCCTTGACAGCAGAAATCACCTTTAATAAGAACATCACAAAGTCTTTGTCCTTGTGTAACAGACAACCACAGCACACTGTCATAACACAACAAAACACTCCAAATGCCATACATAGAGGAGTTGTAACCAGAGGGCAGGAGGTCCCCTTTCCTGGTGCAGAAATATTTGGTTGTTTCCCTAAAGCCAGACACTTAACCCCAATATAGATTCAAAGGACAACATGGTCTCCTTTCTCTATTGGTTTGGCTCTAATCCCTTACCCCAGTAATAAAAGGTATCTGAATAAAATTTGATTTTTGTTGTTGTTTGTGTGTGTAAGGGGGAGGGGTGTAAATAAATAGTATAATGGTGTAAATGGGTTTTGTCTGTAGTTTACTAGCAATATTTAATTTCATAGTGTAAAAAATAATGTGTCAAAAAAGTCATCCATCATCCATCACACATATACACAATTGCCATGACTTACCGTCCAGGTGGCTGATTTGGCTGTGCTGGACTGCTGGAAGGACACATCAAAGGTGTGTGGGCCAGCATAGTCTGTGTTGGATGGGATGGCAGGTGATGGAGACAGGGCTTCGAAGGTGGAACTGGGCTGGGCGTAGGGTGATGGTGCCGTTACATTGTTCTGAGCATGATCGTTGTTGTAGGGGCTGGTGGAGGTGGAGCCACCATTTTGATCCATGCTGCTGAGAAGCCCCAGACTTGTATACTGTGGCTAGAGGAAAAAAAGGGAGTATTTTTATCAGTATACAATCTTTTCAAGTGTTTATGGTATTAGCAGTGTCACATGAACAAAGACACAATATTCATCAAAACATTAATGGGTTGTTGCCACAATACCGCTTCTTTTGATGTTAATACATCAGGCTATGATGTAATGGTGGGCTTAGAGAAACAGATGATGGTCATATCAGCCAGTGCTTGGCAGACTTAAAGAAGTCTTTGCACAGTATGCGCAAGTCAGAGAGAATTATGACCCAAGAGGTTATGCACTTTTTCAAACTGTTCATCAAACAGCCCTGTCTACTTGCATTAAGAAAGGCAGTAAATGTCCTTCTATAACAGCATCATCTAGAACAGCATCAAATGTCAATCCTGACAGATGAGAAGGATTACCACAATAATGACACATTATGTAACTAATATTAATTTACTGTATGTACATTTTCAGTTATGCTCTCACTCAAATGTTTTCCAAGAGTTTTATTTAAAAAAGAACATTATGTAAATTATTAGAAACCATAATTCAGTATGTAATGATTCACAACTAAGCACAAATTTCAAATTGTTTCAACCCATGTGTGGGTCAAATATGGACAAACCCAACCATTGGTTTACATTTTTAAGGGGTTTGTCCATATTTAACTTCTGAAACGACCCAGCATTTTTTTCCCCATTTTCAAGGAATTGAAAGTAGCCTAACATCTAACAGGAACAAATCGGGTCTTAAATACTACACGTCTAATTAGCTCAAAATGAACTACTTCTAAATTCATCCCAGTGATTTTTATTCTATAGGTGTGAAACTGCAGTCGTTTACAATGTAAACAATCATCATATTCAGGACCAATTAAGTCTTTAGCACTCCTTAATTGCTCTAATGTTGAGGGTGGGCTCTGTAGGAATAAATAAAGACACAGTTAAATGAACTGGAAGATGCAGTAATAACAAAGGAAGGTGGGGTCAGCAAGGGGGACGGCCAGTGAATGGGCGATACACAGTTCACACGGCTCCTGTTGCCTTGTTCCAGTGAAGGCGCAGAGAGGAATTAAAATGACTGTCATTTGAGAGAAGGAAGAATGTTCTGGAGGTAAGCCAGTCTTTTCCAGCCCCACTCCTCCAGTCCATTCCTTTCCATTTATATACGCCACATTCCTGGATGAGGTGCCATGGTTGTGTGGCTCTTTAGACAGTCATTAATCTCAACCGAGTCCCTTGTTTATTTCAGGCATGGATGGAGACAGCTGTCCAGCTTGCACGCTTCTCCCCTTTCTCTCTCTTTTCCTGTCTCTTTCTTTTTCACTCCCTCCCTATAAAATTCTCCTGATGCTGTGGGCCACAATCAAAGATGGGCCCTTTTCGCAGACTGTGATGACGTGTTTCTATAGTTATTACATCATAAATACAGCAAAAGTTCTTTTATATTTTCATTAAGGAAAAAAAAGTACATTTATAACAGTATACTTTGTGTTTTTTGGCATTAAAGTAGAGAAAACCGGTTAATGACGCTACGTGTCGTGTTGCTAAAACAACGGCCGAGGGAGTGACTGCAAACTTGATCTTTCTATCTTCTGACAAACATAATCACTCTTAATATTTGTTCCTCTTTTGGAAAGTCATCAAAATGCTATCATGGATTTCTGCTATTGGGGCAAATGGGAGCAGGCTAAACATATTTGTCGTAGTTTCTGTACTACACCACTATAGAAGACTAAGACGACTTCCGCTTCTGAGAATCCCAGAAATGTTAAAAGCGTCCATTTATTTTGACTAATGCATGTGTTCAAATAATTCATTTTTGTCTAGAAAGAATACATTTTTAAAAGTTTTAAAATATTTTTAATAAATTGCCTATTTTGTATAGCTACCCACACACCTGAGAGCGCCATTTGCACTGTACAGACAGGGGTCGGTCATTGTGTGTGTGTGTGCGCGTGTGTGTGTGTGTACGCCACAAGTCTGCTCAGCCTCCTGGAAACAATGAGTCTCTGGCTTTTAAGAGCCTGTCTAGAGAAACAATAGACCAGGTCTATCGGTGTATGAAAAGAAGCGTATTGCAAGAGCAGACACACACATACCCACACAAAGAGGACCCAAACACTAGAGCATTACCCTCCAGCCTCAACAGAACTTCTCAAACACACACGTCCTTACAATGGAGCAATTAGGACATAATGGAATCTTTTAGAGACAGTAAGACCACGCAAGTCAGTCTGTGTGTCTGATCCCACTACAGAGGTCTAGGGCAGTGTACCGTCTACTTCAAGTCATTAGCACCACATTAGCATTTGAAATTATAATTAAAGTTGGGCAAAAGGACAACAATCAACACAAGCATTTAAACTGTAAAAAAGAAGAAGAGAAAAAGCAATGCAGCTATAAAAGAATGACCCTACAATATTAAGTTTCTAGGGAAAAATGGGTATAGAGGAATTCACTGCTGAAATCATCATAACATCTTTGCTTGAGAGGCCAAGTCATGTACAGTTTAAGCTCCAAAACTGGTATCATGTAGTGTAGTGGAATATTTTTATAATAATTTTATTAGCATGAGCATTTTACTGAGGTAAACCGAGTGAGATGTGAAGTTACACTTTATGACTTATTTTAACATACAAGTCACATCTGTGAAACCACCCACACTTCCTAATTTCTAAGAATCATTAGAGCTGCTCAATGTTGAAAGAAGCACTGATAATAAAGTGAGGGGAAAGAGGGTTAACCAACTGTGCATATGCTATGAGGAAATACAATATCATAATTCAAAAAGTTTGTGTAGACAAAACACCCAGTAATAACTTTTTTATTTAGCATTTAGTTCAACTTTTTGATCAGTGTTTAACTTTCTCTAGCACCTTTTTATCAAATACTCTTCCACAATGCAACAACTGCTTTAGCTGCTCTTAAAAATACCACCCCGTTTATAACCTACTTGGAGAGTGAGCCCCTGGGATGTGTGCATGCTTAAGCAGAGCCATAAATCAGATGGCTATGATGGGTTCGTCTTTTATAATACCATTGAAAGTTTGAACATTATGCATTGATTGCTGATGAACAAATTGGAATGGGAAGAAACTAAAATTTAAAGGAAAGCTGACTGATTTTCACACTCTAAAAAATGCTGGGTTGTTTCAACCCAATTTTGGGTCAAATATGGACAAACCCAGCCATTGGGTTACATTTTTTAATTACGTTTTTAACCCAACGTTTGGGGTTTGTCCATATTTGACCCATAATTGGGTTGAAACAACCCAGCATTTTTTAGAGTGCAAAAGAAAAGGCTGCAAGTGCAATCTTTAATAACAAGATGGAGCTTTTGAAATGCCAAGACATATGCTGATATGACCTTTGTACAGTTGGGATCCTCAAATCCTTTCTTCTAGAGATCTACCTTTATGCAGTTTAAATTTAAAATGTATACTATACTATACTATACTATACTATACTATACTATACTATACTATACTATACTTTAGTCTGGCACAAACAACACCAATGTCAAGGGTTTTATTCCCAGGGAATGCATGAACTGATCAAATGTAATTCAATTATGTTGAATGCAACAAAAGTCGCTTTAGATAACAGTTTCTGCCAAATACATACATTTAAATGTAATAATAATAATAATATGTTGACAAGCAAAACTTTCTCAATTGCTGCCCTTGTGCCTAATGCACACATGGATGCTTTTGTGAAATCAAGACAATCTAAACGTTCAATGATTATCAGTTTCTTAAAAACGATTCCAGCTAAAGCAAATTGTAAAGATTCCAGTTTTAAATTCTGCAATGTCAGTCTTCAAGGAACTCCACAGAACTCATTCCATCGTTTAACAATGTGCTGTTGACAGGTGTCAGCAGAGCCAGCAGTACAGTTGATTTTCAGCCTCGAATGCTACCGGTCTTGGTTCTTGATTCCACAAAAAGTATCCTAATGACCAAAACCACTAAATTACTGCTACTTCATTCCAACAGCTACTTAAGTCTTGAGTTTGAGACCAAAATGAGGGCTCCTTACTCAAGAGCTGTGACAGGAGCTGAGGCTGCCCTGGCCTGGGGGGGTGAAATGGCTGCCATTCCTGGGTGTGTTCCAGTGACCTGGGCAGTTTGTAACCCGGGATGGGTGTTGAGAACATCTGTGAGTCCTTGATGAGTGACCACAGGGGAAGAAAACATTAAGTACTAAATTGAAGAAGGTGGAGGGGGGTTAGGGATTGCTCTTACTCTCTTCGCACTTCATACCCAGTGGGCTGGGCAGAGCCGATGATTGTATCTGTATGCACCACAGTTAAAACAATTGCAATTCCTAGACTTCTCAGGATCACTTTGATGCACGCATTCTTCAAAGCGGCTCCGCAATCTATCACTCAGACGAGCGGGAGTTTAACCTGAAGACCCTTTGCTGAGAGAAATATGGGTGCATCTTAAGGCCAAAACTGCTCTCAAAGACCTAAACCCAACTCTCCCTAAACCCAACTCAACCTAAAAGTTAAGGAACCTCTCCAAAGAGCATAGCTTACAATTAGCTAATTTCATTTATTTCAACCATCATTTAAAACATTTATGGTAAATCAAAACATACACAGTATTATTTCGTTTGGCTTAAATTCCTTGCACCTCCATGTCTCCTCTTACAATACAAAACATGCACGTCTACGGACCCATAACCCCTACCATGATTAAAGACAGTGAGAGACGGAGCGTTTAAAAGCATTAATCAAAGCTGTGTGGGCAGTGGATTGGTTACCTAAAGGCAGTTTTAAAAACACAAGGGGGTGGGGTGGGGATTGGGGGGACCGGACTGCGTTTCTAACAGGTTTGTCTCTGAGCTAACGGTGTTGTGTTGACAACAGCTTTGTGCAAGAGAATGGCAGCACTGAAATCACAGTTTGAACTACCACCTGTCAGGAAGGAATGGGGGTGCTTTTAGAGAACAAACACAGATCCGGCCACTATCTTAGCTTACAACACACAGGGTAGAAACTTAAGTTGCATTATATTGTAACAGTACAAAGATCGCTCTGTTGTATGAAAGTTCAGTTGACAAATTATGCAAAAGAAGATATTTTGAATTAAAAAAATATATATTTTTAGAAATATTCTAAAATAAAAATAAATGTCAAAACAGTGACATTTTGGGGAATTATTAAATGTGCTCTCCATATATAAATGTTACAGAAGAAGACTCCGTGTTGGCATTTACTGCAGTTCAACAAAAAATACACCCAGAAATTCGCTAACTTTCATCCATGACCATTCGAAAACACATTAGCAACCTGACACGAAATTCAAGCTTAGCTGTGAAACCATGATCCTTTTGTCACCTCACTCAATTATTTTGGCTTAAGTATTAATCTTCTTTTTCTTTCCTGATATAGCAATACAATGACTTCTGGATGTCTACATGCAATTGTATCCATTAACCTACAGTTAAAAAAAATATTTGTATATGTTAAAAAAAACTTCTGAAACTGTCCATAAACAGTAACAATACAAGGGATATTACGGTTAAGTAAAAGTAGACTCCATGAGTACTTTCTCAAAGCAAACTGCCCAATCGCAGCCTATTGTTCTATACAAACAAGATTATCAGTCTCACCGTCTCAGACAAATCCATTATTTGCCAAATACCTTGACTCAACCCAAGAGCAGTACACCGTAGACAAAACAGCAGCTAGGCAAACCATTAAAGCAATACATGTTGGTTTTTATTTGTAGACACACATGTCCGATTTTTCACACCCATAAGCCATTGTAAAATCCATTATCGCAGTTCAACAAACTTGACTTTTTAAATGCAAACATTTCACTTTCTAAAGTCTCAATATAAAAAAAGTTTGGCGAACATGTGCACAAACAAATCTAATATATATATTTTTTAAAGCCAATTAAATGCAAATGCAAAGTGTGAGACCAGAAAGACAAATCACAACATTTTCAGAAGTAACAGTATCCCCTCAAACGTTTTTGGTTAACAGCATAAAAAAGGATAAAAGAAAGTACGCAACGTCGCAACATATTTCAATGCCTTTGTAAGGCCTACTTTTGATGCCACTGTTGCCAATCACTCCACAGGGTTCCCTGAGAACCCAAAATCTAGCACTGAGACCAACTCTCCAGATGGGCAGTGGTAGCGCAAGGGCCTTACCTCACTGTATGATGTGGGCTGATTGGTCTCCAGGTACAACATATTGGCGCTGAGGTTGAGCAGTGCAGCCGCTGTTTGCTCCACAGGCTCCAGGATTCTTACCCCTTGTTTTCCTCCTTTTATCCCCTAAAAGTGCGATGTGGGCTATAGAGGTGAACGGGACAGGCTTAAAGTCTCTATAGGAATTCAATGGGATTGCCATATATACCAGGGACAAAAAAGGGAGGTCCTGAGAAATTACCTGTCCAATACCTGAGTCCAATACCACACCCTACTTTTGGGAAGGTGTTGCCCGTCTTCAAGCTCTTCCTTTAAGATTTAACCCTAAGGAGTATGCACACGACCTAGACGCCTTCCAATGCAAATTGCTATCGTTTTTTCCTGTCTATTTTAAAAAATATATATTTTATATATGTATATACATTCAAATTACTTAAAAAAAAAAACCAGAATAAAGTTATATTGTTTTACTTAAATTTTCCATTAACAATTTTAAAATGCAATATGGCAACCAAATCAAACACTTTCCATAACATGGAAAAAATTAATCTGTGCAAGTGTGATTATTAATTTTTCAAATAAGCAATGAAATGACTGCAATACCTAAAAAAAAAATACATTTCAGTCAAAAGAAATTCTATAGTAAAAACAGGTCAGCCATTACATTTACTTTATATATATATAAATTAAATTTTCTATTTACTGAAATAATTAAGCATATTTTAAACTTGAATGATTTCAGAATTTTATGACATGATGATAAAATGTAGGGGGAGAGAGAAATATCATGAATGGGATTTTGAGGTGCAGTAAATGACTTTGCACTGAAACATGGAGCCTCGAGACACATAATTCTGGAATCCTCTTTATAGTTCTACAAAGACCTTAGAGCGCTAAATTCTCTCCAGTAGTAGCATCCATAGCCCCTGTTTGCATAAGAATGAGCCTCTCCCAACCTCCCAAAGAGCCTCTAGCATGCCCCTATGAGTCTCATCAGAAACAATAGGACTGCAGTTGACAGCTTGTATCTATCAGAGATGACCGGTGTAGATTTGTTTTGAACACACTAATGTTGTTTCAGATAGGGTAGAACCAACCCACTCCTTTGTGAATATTTAAATGTCTTCATGTTAGATTCATCAGATGATACGGAAGAAAGAAAAACAATTAAACCGCTTTTCAGCTTGGGCACTTTTTACATAATTTTACCCACTACATAAGTGCAATGTGACCAGCCATGCAAATTATTTGAACTGTTACTGTAAACTAGACATACAGTATCTCATTTGTGATATTTGCTTTATCCATTTAATTGGTATAATCTGTTATATCAGCAAATGTTGCTATCTTTGCAAAATATTGTAGATATACTTGTAGACCAACTTGTACCAACCAAAAGTGCTAAATTCGATTTATTTAACAGACTGACTTTAGAGAAAATTGTTCACTTATGTATTCCAAAGGTTGGTAACCACAACCCCCTGTACAGCAGTCTCATGCCAACCTAGTCACGTCTGAGAAGGGCAAACTGCCTCATTAATGCACTGAGTCAAGAATATAGCATTAGATAGTGTCAAAATGTGCGTTAAAACTATCACCCCCATCTAACACCCAGAGCACACTTTAAAATTCTTCAAGAATTTTTCGGGTTGAGGAGATTCCCCCCTTCTATGTAAAGCGCTTTGAGTGTCCAGAAAAGCGCTATATAAATGTAATGAATTATTATTATTATTATTAAAATTCTTCAAAACAGTAGCTCACACCCTCTTGGGGGTAGCTGTTATTCAGAGCACTTTTGATGG
Source organism: Phoxinus phoxinus (assembly GCF_949152265.1). Taxonomy (NCBI): domain Eukaryota; kingdom Metazoa; phylum Chordata; class Actinopteri; order Cypriniformes; family Leuciscidae; genus Phoxinus; species Phoxinus phoxinus. Next base: position 16,885,701 of record NC_136886.1, read on the forward strand.
GGGGCAATTAGGGTTAGCTAAACAAACTTCTAATTATGTTAGAAAAACATTGGTTGCAATCTACAATAGGGAGTTAAGGCCCTCACTGTTGTAGCACTGAAGTCACAGTGGGCTGCAGCTGTCAACTCAACTGAGGTGTTGTGGTCAAGCTGACTGCAACTCTCGCAAAAGTATGAAATCATTCAATAGACCACAGCTAAATATTCCATGTTTATAATATACTGCTAATAAGCTATTTATTATGTCTATATTTGCTATTCCTTATGCAATGTTCTCTGAAGGGAAAAGAAAAACCTTCCAAGTAATGTATCAAAAGTCATGTAAGCAAAACCAGCTCCGTCAATTCATTAGAAATTCGGAAGAATGTTACATACATACACTACCATTCAAACGTTTGTGCTCAGTAAGATTTAATAATTCTTTACACAAGGGTGCATTAAATTGATCAAAAGTGTCAGTAAATGCTTTTTAATTTGTTACAAAAGTTCAAATATTGAAAATATGTTGTTCTTTCAATTCAAAGAATCTTGGGTTTCAACATTAATAAAAAATGCTTCTTGACTATCAAAAATCTGAAAGATTTTTGTAGAATCATGTGACCCTGAAGACCAGAGTAATGGCTGTTGAATTTTGCCATCACAGTAATTAATTACATATAAATATATGAAAATAGAAAACAGTATTTTTTATTACATTACAATCTTTATGGTAATATTTCACAATATTATGTTTTACTGTATTTTAGATTTTTTTTTTTTAATGCAGCATTGATGAGCTTTTTAAAAACATTTTAAAAAATTGTACTAACCCCAAACTTTAAACAGTAGTGTATTCTCCACAATATTTGTCTGCTCTTTGATTGTTCCATATTCTCTAAGATAGTTTGTGCTGTCTGTATGTTGTATTAACAGATGTTAATATGTACAAATATTTTTTTGGGGTGGGTTTATTGCACTGACTTGAAAAGCTATTCCTGGTCGAGAAGTTATTTATGTGTCCCGTGGGGGTCAGAGGTGACAGCATTAAGGGACAGCCTCAGGTGACAATAGACACGGTGGACAAAGGGCTGGACCCCTAAACCTGACCCACCTAACAATCACAAATTATACCACAAACTGCAGTAAGAAGAAGTAAGCCCCTAAAAAAGGTTTTGCTTTAGGGAGGCATGGCCATTCATGACTAAAACAAAATACATAGATTATATTTGTTGAGACGGATCATTCCCAAAAGGTTAACTTATCTGGTTTTGCACGCAACTTGCATTCTTTGAGGCTTTAGATAATTTTACATTTAGATAATGGTGTGGGCCTTCTTTTTTATTTTTATTTATTTTTTATTTATCCACTCTAACAGCAAACATAAGATTATGAGCTACCCCTTGTCAAATGACTAAAGACTGTACTTGGCAGGTCAACTCCGATTCATGAAGTGAAATATATATATATATAAACACTCATTCAAAACAATTAGGCTAAATTAGGCCACCGCTGTGAGGCTATAAACAGGCTCTGCAAAAAGGTGATGAACCTGACTGAAGCTTCCCGGTGGCTCAGACAAAAGATGCTGCACTTAGATCTATGTGGACACTTAAAGGACTGTTTGGGCTTACAACTCTAGGATTAGTGAGGTGTCATGTGTCAGGTGGCTTGTGTTTTGAGAGACACCTGCTCAAGAAACTCTGAATCGCCCCTTTAACGGAGTAGTGAGAAATAAAAAGGGGTAAGATGCTTATTTTATTATATTTTTGTTGCATATATTGTATTTATTCTCTATTTTATTTTATTTTATTTTATTACTTATGACTTTTGTATTTATGGCAAATTGTTGTTATTATTTTTATTGAATCTATGCTTTTAAAACTCATCTATGGGTCAGTCTGCTTTGAGTTCACTAGCTCATGGGTAACAGTGCTACAGTTCAGGATAATAAGCTGTTTGTGATGTCAAAGACTAAACACCTGTGGACATCACAGAGCAAAAGTCAACACCTGCACTCTGAACTTTTACAGCATAATTTGCACTAGTCCTTGCTGTCCTGTTTTGATACTCGTGTAGTCTTCGAGGAATGGTTGTATTCTGGTGTTAGTTAAAAGTTATTAGTTTCAAATCAGCATGATGTCTGACTTATGATTGAAAAAAAAAAACGGTATCCTATCAGACGTTGACAAGAAAAAACAATATACAAGCAAAAAAAAAACGGTTAAAAAAACTAATTGCAGAGCCTTTCAACTAAACCAGGTTAAGGGTCACTGCTGTGGTTTTCCGTATGAGACAGAGAAGGAAGTCTTAAAGATATTTTAGTCATTCAGAAATATCCGCTATAATTTCTAGTTTTGCATTTATACTGAGTTTTCTATTTGTGAAGATCTTACGAATACGAAACACTTCTTAATGCCTTGATGTATATGTATAAAGGAAGAGAGTGGAAAAAAGGAAAGAGACAGAGGGGAAAAAATGCTAATGTTTACAAGGCAGTGCTTTTTAATTTCGCTTGAGGCAAACTGGTGGGGTGACGAGTCAGCAGTGATTTAGCAGTCGTGATTTAAACTGTGGAGTCAAATCTCAAATCAAGAGTTGAAAAGAGTGATCCATAATATATATATATATATATATAGAAGAACCACTGAAAGGACTTTGATCATCTGAACAGGACATTCATCAGCACTATGAAAACCACCACAATAAATCAAATATATTAAATAACATTAATAAAATAGGGAACAATGTAAGAGACTGATTTTACAATCAGTAAAAATCTGATTTTTATAATTATTTTATAAATCGCAATTTTAAATAATTTACAAGAAACATTTCGGAGAAATCAAACAGTAGCTACAGAATGCATGGATTGCGGTAAGGAAGCACGCCTTCATTATGTGTTCCTGCCTAATGCTGAGTCAGGCTCTACTTGAAAAGAAAACTACAAATGACTAATCAAGGGCTAGGACACAACACAGCCTAAACAAACCATTGCCTCACCACCTTCAATGTATTCAAGCCAAGGGATAGATTAAGTTTTAAATTATTGCTGCTCAGCAACACCCAGACAAAAAAAAAATTGCTCAATGGGACAGCCATTCTCTCTCGCCAATGCTTCTATTTGAAGCAGTTTGCAAAATATAGAACCTGTTACTGTGTAACTTTGCTTATTGATATTGGTTAGATTGGCTACGACATTTGATAGGACAAAATAAGCACAGTGTTGTGTGTAACTGTTGTGGAAAATCGTTAATGCCGTGATGCTTAAATCTACCTCTGACTATATCTTTAGATATATATGCAAATTCTGAGTGTCATCCACACAAACAGACAAAACTTTATACATATTATTTAGTTTTCTGTCCTTTGTACCCAAGTGAAAAATAAATATACCAAAATGTATTTGAAATACATTTATTTTATGCTAAGTATACTACAAATACATTTACATATTTATATTTGATTGTGCTAAAGTGAAACTATTGCAAGTATTCTTTACGTACACTTTAAATATCTTGCATTTAAAGATACATTTATTATACAGAGATCCTACTATCCTTACAGTAGTGATTTTAAAACATATTTTTAGGCTTAATATTAAGAAATGTGCATTGTGCAATTAAGAAGTACTCCAAATAAAGTTTAATTATAATATTTATTTCAGTAAGTATCAAGCGATATGGCAGTGAATGTTAGTGATTTGTACTATACTTACGTAGTATGAAATAAGCGTATTTTAAATGTATTTAGAATGTATTAAAAAAATTATGTAAATATATTTCTTTCTTTTTTTTCACTAGGGTAACTAAAAAGTAACTTACTTATGATACGTTGTTATTTACACACCCCAAGGAGATTAATTGTTCATTAAATTATTTAAATTGAACAAAACAAACAGCTTTGTACACCAGTTCAAAGACTGTTTTTTTCCCCAGCAAGGATGCACTAAATAGATCAAAGGTGACAGTAAAGATATTTATAATGATACAAAATCTTTCTACTTCATAAAAATGCAGTTTTTTCTAACTTACTTTGTATCCATTTTTAAATATATTAAAATAGAAAATATTCATTTTAAATTGTAACAGGCTAATATTTGACAATATTACTGTTTTTACACTAAAAATCTAATATTAATAAGATTGTTAGCAATTTAACATTATTATATTACCAATAACTAAGCTTAGTCTAAGATTACTGAATCAAACAAATGCAGCCTTAAAAGAAGTCTTAAAAAAAATAAAAAATAAAATCATGCCGGCTCCAAACTTTTGACCGGTAGTTTACATAAACATGCACTCAAATGTGGTTGAGCATCATCTTATCTTTTAATTTATTAAAATATAATTTAATTTTAATAACAACGTGGAAAAATACAAATTCTAATGGAACTACTGATCTACTGATTACTGAGGGTAGCAACAAATCTAAATCATGAACGGTTTGTAGAAAATAACTCTTTTAAAGGGTGTTTCTTTTGCACTATATGGCAGTTGTCATGGACAACAACGTGGATACATCATTATACAGAAGCAAACAGTTTTGTTTACTGTTGTCATTGAAAAAAGGTGAATTTTAAATAATGGCACATTTAATATGAAACATGTTGTCTCCCTTTTCTTTGGCTATTTCATCAGCTCCAAAAATACTAGCTCTGAGTTCACCACGTTTAGCTGAGTAACTGCTCCATCTCGCCATGATATCAGCTGAGCTGTTGAATGTCAGGACACAATCTTTCCTCTTCATTCTACCTGACTCGACACCCCCCCCCCCCCTCTCTCTTTCTCTCCTTCTCCTCCCCTATGCCCGATCTCACACAGACAGAATAGGACGCAAGCCTCAGTTACTCACAGCGGCAGGTGCTGAACTAAATTATTGCCCTGCAGCTACAGAGAAAGCACACTTCCAAAAGAAAGAGCAATTTCAGATTAAAAAAGGGCTTTAAACCCCATGCACAATACAAACACAGAGGACCCTGAGGGCGCTAAACAGTCCGCATCATTTGATAATTAATGAAGGGCGGCAAAGCTTTTCCTTAATTCTTGTTCTTTTGGTGAAAGAGTTCACAGATCAATCATAAGCTGGTCATTAAAGGGGATAGTTCATCCAAAAATATTTTTTTTGTCCAAATAAACGTTGTTCAAGATATCCACAGAAGAAAGAAAGTCATACTGGTGTGGAACAACATGAGGGTGAGTAAATGATGACAATTTAAATTTTTGGGTGAACTATCCCTATAATGCCCACTGCTGTCTTTCAATAAAAGTTTGTTCTTCGAGAGTTTAAATGGCGATTGGAAGGTTTCCATAGTTTCCACCTTTTCGATCAACATGAATGCTAGCTGGCAAGGGACGGAGTGTTAGCGTGCCATGCTGCGCACCACGCCTGATCTTTACTGCGAGGAAAATGGGGGCGGGTGGTGTTGTATGGGGGGTATTAATCACCAGATCAAGAGAAAAGATAATCCCTCAGGGCCAGAGAGGCAACGCTTTGCTCTGTCTCTCCCTTTTTTTCCCATCTTTACTACCGGACAACTACATTCCTCTGCTGGGAGGGGAACCACAACCACCTAATTCTCCTGTGCGCCCAGAGAAAATCTACAAGGCCTCAGCGTCAGGTCATACACTTAATGTCAAACTTTCCACTGCTCTTCTGTTTGGTATAAACAGTATGTTAGAGCCATACGTGTTGATAGAATCTGCCCGAGGGATACATCAATTTCGCCTGACTTACATCGACTTTATGCAAATTAACAGTTGTTAAACCGTGTTAAAGTTCACTAACTAATTTATACAAGATTTACATTTTTATAAAAGAAAAGGATTAAATAGTGTGAACTAGAAAGAGATCTTATTCAGAGTATAGAGAGGGGAAAAAAGATAACTTACACCAAAGAAGAAATTATCTGATGTGTAGTGTTGTTGTAAATCTCCATCTTCATAATTCATATTCCCTTAAATTTTTATGATCATTCAAAAATTGTTTTATTTACATGACAAAATGCTACATCTGAAGCACTTCAGATCGGATGTGCCATTGCAGCAAAGCAAGGCTATCGTCATCAGGACTTTTATATTTAGCGCTGTTCATCCGGACCTGGACATCTCTTTTGAATTTGCTACCACCAAAACGATCCAGAATGACCAGGGAAAACCCATAACACCCCCAATAAACAGTAACACCCCCACATGCAAGTGTAAGTTAACTGTTTCTGCTGGGGCTTACCACTAAATTCCCCACTACTGAAATTATTCACTTGAGTGATCACACTAAACAAAACCAAGTTTCATATGTGATCAAATAATTACGTTTCTCTACTTAAGAAATTCGTGTGTGTATTCAAAAAATTGTTGGATGAAGTTCAATATTTAAAAGCAAATTACCGGTACATAAAAAACTAAATAAAAAAAACTAAAAGTACTTGGCAAAAAATACAGAAATTCTTCTGAAGGTATTAAAAAAGTGAATTATCTACTGCTTCTTTCAAAAACAGCCTGTCTGAGACCATTCAGTGGGAGGTTTTAAAAAAAATCCCCATGTACATTTGTTTTAAACTTTGCGGGGGATTTTAGAAGAATTCAACAATTAAATTCTTCAGTACTACAAGTGGTAGTAAAATAAGCCAAGTATTGAAAAGATTATTAAATATTTTGTATTAATGGCTTTTGATTATTTTAAAATATCTAAACTGTATGCAGTTTTATGCTACGTGACATTACAGTAAATTCAACAACATACTGCAATTGAGGCATCACTATTATTTTACCGGTAATAGATGGTATATATTTGGGTGATATTTTGAGTCGATAACCAGTTATCAACTACCTGCCTTAGCTCCTCCTTTTGAGAAATGAGACACTTAATTCAAATGAATATTCCCATATTTAAAGCTTAGATATGAATTCGAGAAGATCGGCACTTGCATTTCACATCATCTGACATCTTGAAATGCGTCAAGAACAGAGTCCCGACCCACGGTAACTGCTCAGATCTTAATGACACAGCAATATCCTTCAGATAAGTGAAATTGTTGTTTGATTAAACTTGGTGTAGTTTTTCACTGTGCAAATTGAAGTGTGAAATTAAGTACTCACTGTAAGAGGCTCCTCAGGCCCACGCATCGTGATGCAGTCCATGCTAATCTGTATGGTATTGGATGCTGATCCGCCTGAAGAGCCCTCAGAGAAGTTCAGCTCGATCGGCTGCATTGAATGTAGTGCAGACCTGGAACAGAGACCAGCAAATGGACTGATTATTCGTGAAATGAGTAGATAATATAGTATATATAGTGATTTATTTTATTTTATTGAATTTCTTTATTCATTTCTTTATTTAAAAAGTCCAAGTTAAATAAAATGTCGTATTTAGCCAATAAGTGGGTGTGACTGCTTTTAAGTATAACGGGTGACACTTAAAGTCTTAAAGGCACTCATAATCCACTTTATAAAGTATTACATATTTTACATAAATAGTTGTATTTATTATATTGTATTACATATTTTAAATATTTGCAAATTCCTTGTTACATCTAAAATTGTTTATTTGTCACATGTTTTGATGCATTATATTTTCTAAAAGCGGAACAATGAATAAGTATTATAGTTGTGGTTACAATTATTCACGATACCATTCAATGCATAATACTAGTAATACTTCATAACTCACTGGTCCAGCATCTCCAGTAGCTGGTTGATGACATCTTGTCCGAGGATATCTGTACCCTGAGAGCCCTGGCCCTGGGACATGGAGGCCAGGAAAGAACCTTCAGCCCATGAGAGACAAGCTGCTGCGGGTTCTCTCAATCTAGAGAGATGGAAACAAAAGTTTGTGGACACACTTAAATTGTATTAAACTAAAACTTTCTGAAGAAAGAGAAAAAGTGTTGTTTTTGCCTATGCTAAAGTCACTTCCAGAGGTTTGTTGTGGGTGTTTTCAATGGTGTTGATATGGGTGTTGTCAGGTTTGCTAGGTTTTCTTTTGGTTACTTACAATAGACTACTCCATATTAATGTCATACTTTCATATGTACACCAGACAAAATTTTTATTTATTTATTTACGATCATCAGTTATGAACATCCTTTATCCTAAGAATGAGCAGCAGAAATAGTTTGCCTTTGCAATCACCGCTAATTAAAGTAACAAATGACTTGAACTCAAATTTTATTTAGTAAACTGATACAGTATCCATTATTGCCAGGGCCGGATTTACCTTATGTGGCATTCTTAGACCCCCTGGCCCGCTGTTGGTCGCAAACCTCCTATGACCAATACTGCTACTTTTCAGGAAATGAAAAAATTGGATTAAAAAATGATTAAAAACTGTGTTGTCAAAGTTGATATTGTAGCTTTATATATGATCATACAGCCTATACTTGTATGTGTCATTATATTAACATTTACCAAAATCAAGCTCAACTCAAGTTTCCAAGTTTTTGATTAACGAATGTCCTGTTTTTTCCCCAGTCATTAGAATGGCCGCATTTGAGGCAGTGAGTGCATTGCATTATGCTTTCATCAACTTACAGGTTATGAAATGTATTGCAGCTGTAGTTATGCATTTTTTTTTGTTGGTAATTTGTCATAAATCTCACTTCAGCAATTGATGTTCAATTCAAGATTGAGGCGGGTTGGAGTTATGAGGTTTTTACCGACAGTTTGAGGAGCCAATGGAGTTACGGAGTTTAGTCACAAGCTGTTTTTATACTTTTCATTGGTTAAATATTTACAAAACCCACAGACAGATATAAAGGGTTACCAATAGTAATGATTTATGAAAAGAATGGAAAAAAATGGAGATACAAGACCTGACAGTAATGATATGTTATTAGTTTATAAAGTAATTGTCTTGCAGAGTTTCGCATTACACTGAAATAATAATAACAAATATATTATTTATCCTTTATTGTAATTGGGCCTCCTTGGACCTGCGAGCATAGGCACATGCCTAGAATGCTTATGCATAAATCCGGCCCCGATTATTGCCTTAATGGTGGTAAGAAGTCACTGCACTTCTTCAGGATGTAAAAACACAACTCATTCTTAATTACCTCTCCCCCCACAAAGGCCATGCTCTGTGCCTGTCTAAAGCAACACCAATAACCAGTGTTAACATGACATTCAGGAGCAGTAGAGAGAATAAGACTGTCAGTGAAAACACGACAACCCTCTCTATCTGAAATATGACACCAAGCCAGAGCCCGGCGTCTCATTGTTCCTTCTGAGGAGAGGCACACGCTGAGGACCAAGCAGAGCGGAATTCCCCTTCGCTGTCTATATGATAGCAACACCACCGCTATGCAGCATTCGGAATGTGTGTGGCTGAACTGGGCTTGGCTGTGGATGGGGGTTGAAGGTAGTAAATGTATGTATCTTTGTGTGTGTGCGTGTGTGTGTGTGTGTGTGTGTGTGTCTCTGGGAGTTGGGGTGTCAACCCATAATCTAACGTTGGCACTCGGGTGTGGGGCCGGAATTCCCCTACATTCTGTGCGGTGGGGAGATATTAATATACTAAGCTATGTAGGCATGCCTAATAAATGCTGAATGCTTTTAGGTCGAAGGATGTCAAATTACTGTATCCTAGGCAGAGATACAAAGCAACACTATTCTTTGATATCACTGTAAAGTCTAAAGTGACACTTGGAATACCAGCCTTTGAAGAGAAACTTCATTTTACAGTAGGCCTATTTGTTCTGCCTAGCATCACAAAGCTTTTTTACATAATACATTTGTATGAATTTGATATGACGAAACTAGTAAAAATTCTTAACTTAATAAATATGGTGTTTCAAATTTTGTATCTTAAAAGGGATAATTGCAAAATCCGGTGGGCTTTGTTTTTTTCTGTGGAACACAAAAGAGTATATTTAGTTTATTTTAATCTTATTTATTTCTTAATATGGGGCCAGGGGTGAGACTATATCCATTTCCTAAAGGAAGAAAATGGGAGGGGCAAAAGAAGCATTTGGATTTCAGCTTCAATACCATGAAAAAAAATCCTCTTTTCCCTTTTCTTTCCATGGGCTCCCCAAACACAGCTCTTCAGAAGAAACGCAGGGTATATACTTTTTTTTTTTTTTTGTCTTTGTTCAGCTGAAGAGGTGTGGCACAAAGTGAATGCTAGAGTTGAATTACTGGGACAACGGTGTGCTGCCAGGCCTGTCACTGGGGATAAAAGCTTTTTCATTGCTAATGTTTACTTTAAGCCTCATAGATATTGTCATTTGGCACACTGGAAGACACACAAATGCCAAGCCCAATGCGTCAATTGTCACAGTGCGTCCATAGGTCCATACCTCAGCATTCCTACCTCCCATTGTAAGATAAAAATCTAAACCCCTCTGCATTTTACACTGTCAACCTGAACAGTCTGAGGGGCTTTTAAGGGAGTAAGTAAATACAAATGAAAGCTGCGCCCTAACTTACTGACAGCTATTCATATTGTTATTTCTATTAATGAATCTGTCACCCATGCAAGTATAATCAAAGAGATGGCACTTCAGAATATTTATTACATCATTTTTATAAAATGGGTCGGATCTTGCACAGATGCACAGCAGTATGATATTGAGATGATTTTTTTAACCATTTTTTAAAATATCTTTTAAGTTATAAAAGCAACATAAGTCAATGAAGCCACATAGAAAATGCATGTATCTGGATATCCAAATAAAAAGATGCAGACACAAAATTATTTTTATAAAATTAATTGCTATCATTCTTTATTTCTTGCAGAATTAGATTGATATATTGTCGCAGCTTTTTTTGATAGAACACTATAGGTAATTATTTTTTAGTATTCGTTGATTTACTTTTGTTTTTTGTTTTTCTGTTGAAACAAAATGAACCCCCAGTAAGGATGCACTGATTCTGACAGATCCCGTATGCAAATAAGTAGACAATATTAAAATTCAACACTATATTGTCAAAATACTAAATGAAAAATGTATATGATAATAATAATAACAAACATCATCACAACTAATGATTAGTATATAAAAAAATCAAAAATTTTGAGATCTGGTAAAAATTACATTTAACAGTGTCATTAAAATAGTAGCATTTTAAAAGATCGAATTTAAAGGTATAGTTCACCCAAAAATTCAAAATCTGTCACCATTTACCCACTCTCAAGTTGTTCCAAACCTTTATGAATTTCTTCTACTGAACACAAAAGAAAATATTTTGAAGAATATGGGTAACCAAACAGTTGATTGGCTCCATTGACTTCTATAGTGTCTTTCCCCCCATATTGATGAAAATCAATGGGGTCCATCAAATGTTTGGTTATACCGAGATTCTATAAAAAAATACATATCTTCCTTTGTGTTCAAAAGAAGAAAGAAACTCATACAGGTTTTGGAACAACTTGAGGGTGAGTAAATTATGACAGAATTTTCATTTTTGGGTGAACTAAACCTTTAATTGGGATTAAGGAAGTTTTAAATACACGAGGCAACAATTAAGAATCAATTCATTTTCCATGTTCTTTATCTCTAAAAAGGCTCATACACAACGCAATAAGAAGTGACAAGCTATAAAGAAGCGGAAGCAACTTAAGCAAAGTGTTTATGTCATAGGGGTATGTCATCTATATCATATATCATGGAAGACTCTGTTTAATTTATAGTGCTCTGAGAGTGCTAAATGGCTCTACAATTGTCAGTACGCTTAGATTTAGCTTTTGCCATCACACTCAACAAAACCACAAAACAAGATACTACTACTCTTATGTCAGAGAATGTAGTGGCTAATAACCTTACACAAGGTTCCAGCATCTGTCTGTATAGGGATTACATGTCTCTCTCTCTCCCTCTCTCTCTCTCATTGATATGTTATTGCATTTAATATTGTCAACATTACAGGTTGGTGAGAGCATGAGGACTATATAGGTCTCCAGCAGGTGCTGAGTGGCTGCTGTCTCAGGTCACACATTGCGACAGGACATGTTTCAGATCCCTGGCTGAGAGCTGGGTGACAGCCCTGGTGTGATGATATCATCATCATCATCATCATCATAAAACCTGTGCCAGGTGAATTATCCAACTAAAGTTGAGAAAGGATGCACTCTCGGCAAAATGTCCAAAAACAATGGATGAACAGATGCTAGATAGTAAATAGAAATACAATATGGTTGACAGGGATTTTCAGCCAAGAATGACATCATGGTCCCACAAAAGGTGCAGCACCCATGCGCGAAAATATCCAGCTTTGATTTACACCCACAGAAATGACAGGTGAAGTTTATGGGCAGATTTCTGATCCATCATCAGCTAACATGGGAATGGCCGTTTCATCAATTAAACATCTAGACACAAAAATAATAGCACTCACAACGCCCGATCAAACAAATAGTGCAACCTGAAAATGAGTAATTCAGGAATCACGCATTGAAGGAATACTATGTACGTTTCTGTCATTCTCCGTCAAATAACTAACGCCTAAACATGTTAAGAATTCTGCTTTACCACGGTGGCTGCCACATCTGTCATTATGTCAGCCATCGCATCCCAAATTTAGCCAAGGAACCATCCTTCTTATCCTCATTACAGGTAATAAAAACCATAAAGGAGATTTTAGTGAGATCATTGAGATGATGAAATTATTTCAGGGCTTAGCTCACTGTTAAAAAAAGCAGAAACTACTTGGAGACAATGGTGACCTGTAGTTTTTCATTGTGGCTGTGTGGAGGGTTGGTTTCATCTCTAGTGGTATAGCTTCTTTGGAAGCTGTGGGTGGGTGTCTGGTTACTGGGGGGAGTTATGCATTCTGCCTGAGGGAGAGGCTGCACTGCGTCCACTTAAACACAGACCAGGCCCCTCGCAGACAGGACGGGGTCAAAAGTCACAGCTTAACAGGGCTGCCCATTGTCTCCTGACAGGTTGGGCACATCCAGCGATGAAAATGCAATCAAAACAAACAGAGTCCTGAAATCTGGGGAGACAAGTGAGAGGGGCTTCTCCACTATCTTCATTAATCAGAGGCCAGGTAACGTTCAAAGGGATCTGCCGACCCTTCCCTCATCCCTCAAACCCGGGACTGCAGGATGGACATGGTGGCTCAGACAAAAGAATAGTGGCCCCGTGGTTTTTCCTCCCAAGACGCGGGCTTTAACTGTCAATGCCCAAATTCGATTGAATGTGGCAAAGGAGTGAGCTGTCCCAAAGTTAGACAATCTCATATTGACTTAATTCACTTTGCACTTGTAATTTATTCATTTTCAAAAGTATGTTTAAAAGCTTGCCAATACAGAAAAGTCATTCAATATCCTGTGTTCAAGCATAACAGCGTAAACAGGTGTGTGACAATTTGATTCAACTGTTTGGCAATTAAATGTAATTTAAAAGGAATTTAATGTAGGTCAATCACAAAATATACTCAACATTTCCCCCTAATTGATCATTAAATTAATCCAACAGGGTCTAAGAATCAAAGTTTGTTTTTAATTTAAAATATCTGAGTCGAATTTTCCAGGATTCAGTTAGAAGTGATTTGGAGAACTTCTATTGACTTGCATGGAAATGCATGTTCATTTTATTTTGAGAACCTCTGTTGATGTTATTTTTAATCGGTACACATCTGTTTATCTTCTCTTGTAGATTAGACCTACTGATAGGAGCTGGATTAGTCTCAAAAACAACCGTCTCTGCAGGTATACCCACATGAGCTCAAGGGCTAAGACCTAACAATATAGTGGTAAGTTAGACCGCATGTTGTCACACAGGGAATATGTCACAAGGGATTTATGACAGTAACTATGTCCAATAACACGTGTGATTTCTCTAACCGTAGTTTTGTACGTTGGTTTAAAATATTATGTCATATTTTTGGCCTTAGCTGTAAGGTAAATAAATGAACACAAAAAAATCACACTGGCATTCAGGCAAGTGTCAAAACTATTATTAAAGCAGATTTTAACCAAGATGTTGAACTTATGTACTTTCAGCTCATGACCAGTTGAACTAACACTTTTAATGGGTCAAGTTGTCCCATGCGTTTTACATTTTACAGATTTACACAATTATATATATATATATATATATATATATATATATATATATATATATATATATATATATATAAAGATTCTTTCTTTTATATGAATGTATTTTATATTTGCAATTTTCAAGTGTGACAACATGCAACTAAGGGACTGCATGTTTTTCCTGAGCAGTTTTTTTCTTTTCAGGGAAGAGAAGAGCGTAATAGCCAAGATTTTTAGTTATGTGCCTTTACAGAAAGTGACAACTAGCTCTACTAGTCTCTTCTAAAGCATAATTTAGCATGACTGTACCCATTACATGGCTGTCACCTGAAATTTACATGTTAGAGTAACAACCTTTTTACATTTAAACAATATATTTAAGTTCATTTTACAGGCCTGAAAAATTGCATACTCTCACATGACAGATTGAAAAACATGTATTCTTCCACATTACCCAATGATTGTCAACATACCGAATGACTAGATAAAAATGCACATAACCTAACTTAACCATAACAATTTATTTAATATAGAGATGTATATCCAAAGCAGCTAAGGAAAGCTGGCATTTGAAAATGTATGTAGTATATGAAATTAATATTTAAATTGCCTTTTTAAAGAGGTGCCAATACTCCATTGAAATGGAATACTACATTAGAACGTCATTAACGGATACAAGCATGAGAATTGAATCCCTACAGTATCTATTAATACAGCTGTATTTAGAGTTGAACTCTGTTCAGACCCACAAAAACAAATGTCCAGTAGCGAGTGCATGAAGAGCTAACAAGCAAGCAGGCTGAGTATCTAGACAGTTCACCCTAAACTACACAAAACGCTGACTTTCGCCATAAGAACAGCACACCTATAAATACCATAGCCAGGCAGCAGCTGGAGAACCAGACATAACTGTTAGCACCTCCAGCATGTCTCAGTCCAGACAACAACTCTTTAATAAGGAGAAAGAAAAAAACACACTGTGCTGGACCATAGAAACAGCCACATGTTGCTTTGCAATGTGCTCATATCTATTTACAAATGAAGCAACTAAATAAAACCATGTGTGCATGCCCAAGTAAGTGGTCAAGATAAACCTGGTGACCTATTCAGAATTGGCCAACAAATTGGCACAAACTGTTGCTTCTGTCTTACCGTTGAAAGGCTCGCTCTGGGCAGAATTGAACTGCTGCATAAGGAGAGGACATACTGCCAGACTGGGGTCTTTACTGAGGTCGTCAAGGTTATCGGCAAGTGGCCCAAGCACATGTATTACAGCAGATCTGGAGTTATAAATAAAGGAAAAACATGAAAAACAAACAAAAAAGAAATTGTGAGGCAGATTAAAGTGCTAGAAGGTCAAGTGCACAGGAGTGAATCAAGTGTGGAGGATGTTATAATTTTGGTTTAATCTTTCTACAGCCCACAAGCAAAGGGGCGGCGTCAATGCCAACATGCTGACCAATCCCTGACAACAACTGGACATGGTATCATACCCACTCAGTTGCTAGGATATAGATATTAAGCAACAACCCCCACCCATTCCATTCCTAGTCCATGTCCCCAGCGATGTCTGTCTAAGCACTAACCTGAAAAGCACATTCCGCTGTCCATTCGCTGGCTGCCGTTTCTATCCAGAATCCCAGGAGCTTTCAGCCATGCGTGGTGATTGCATCACGCTAGCCGCTAACTTCAATTTTAACCTGACCAGGTGAAATAGATGTCACATCAAATAGCCCTCTGTGACCACGGTGGCTTCCTGACCTGTCAATAGGGCTGAAGCTCTGTGTTAGAAGTTTATCGCCCTGCATCCCTTCATCCGCTAACATGCAGAGCAAGCACCTGTGACATGACAGGCTAATCTCAATTGGCAGATTCCTGTTCTCATTGAATAAGATGAATAAAACCAACATTGTCAACTCAAAATGATGCTCTCCTGTTGATATCAGCTTGTTGGTTGCTACCAATTCTACAATGCAAATTAAATTAGAACTGCTACTGTATGTCCTTCAATGTTCTCTAAACACAACACATAGTTGTATTGTTAAAATCAAGCCATCAATAGATGCGCACAGAAATGATTGAAAAAGCTCACTTGATTCACGCCTGCCGATGGTATAGACCAGAGGCTGTAAACTTAGAGGCGTTTTGCGGTTTTTACGGGTTGAATTGCAGATGAATCAGAGGTCTAAAATAAAGGGGAGGTCACAGAGGGGAGAAGGATAATAAATAGATGCTGGGTATCCAGGGAACACGATCCGGTGCGCCGGACTTTTGTACCTTTAAAGAGAGCCTCAGTCAAGTGTCTTCCTTCTTCTATCCTATTCCACCACCCATAATGTACTATAAAGGGAAACCTTATAACGTGCACAGTGTGTACTAAACTATTGTGTTCAGGACATAGGCCGTTTGTTTGTCCATTCATAATTTTTCTCAACCCAGTTTACTAATCAGACTTAGTGAAAAATGAAGGACAGGACTCAATTGTATCCATTAGGAATTGACTTGATTCTGAAAACTGGACGTCCCATTCCAGAATGGAACCAGACCCGATTGCAGATTTGCAGTATTATCCAATAGCCTATGCGAAATTATGTTAGCAGAAAAGCAAAGGTGTTTTGGTAGAAGAGCAAAAAATACTGAAAAAAATGCAACTTAACGTTTACTTAAATGTCAACATGAAATCAACATGGACTATTCTTGTTTTTTTAAATATGTTGCAGTAATTTAAAATGATTCATCCATTATGTTTTTTTTTTAATTCATGCGTTGGCATGAAACGGAAGTTACGTTAGTCTTTTCTTCCCTATTGTGACATATTCGAGTGAAACGGCTTCTCGAGCAAGAAAAAAAGGTATAGGGTGGAAGTCGATTTTGTCCATTGGGAATTCTTTGCTTTTGCTGTGATCTCATGTGAGTGACAGGTTGTCCGATCCTTCAATACAAACTTCTGTTTCATGCCGACTTTAACCAAAGCCACTTTAAGGCAAGCCTTCAATATTAGCAAATAAATGCGTAAAAATGTGTAAATGCTGTGGTACAAAGAGATGGAGACCAGAGGCCTTTTTTTTTTTTTGAACTCAATGTCAATGGAGAAGAGTAGAGAAGTCACAAACAATTGAGTTTTACAACTGTCAAATTTGATGAAATTAAGGCTATAATGTGACATGATCCAAATGAACCGTTACACTTTCTCCAGCGGTAGAGTCACGGACCTAATAATAAGATCTCTGCTTTAACTAACTGACCAGCAACCTCTCAATCTCATGTCCTTTGATATATCTTTCCCTACACATGCCAAGCAGCAAGTTATTTTAGACCAACCCCACAACACACACCCAGCACACAGTTAAGCATACACGGCACACACCCAGGCAGATAGCTTTACAAACATCTGCAAATTGTGTGTCCTCATTTCACCATTCCTGAGCAGAATCCAACTTTAACTAAATGTTTCGCCCAGCTGTACTTGGCTTTAGTTTATAGATGGTGGCAGATTCCCACATACCCACTACCAAAGTGAAAATACTTTTAACTTAACTGTCACTCGATACAATCCCAGACTTTCACTGTGTACTGGATATTAAATATTAAATAAAGCATTAGAGAAGTTCTTTCTGCTCTCTTTAAGGAGGTGGAATATTTCAACGCAAAATAAATCTTACCCGTGTGGGGAATGAGTTTGCAATCTGAATTGAATGTGATAAGATTGATTTGTTTTTTAATGTAGCGCAAAATAATTGCAAGGAAACGTGCCTTTCTGTCGAGTATACTGAAAAGCAAGAACAAACATACAAGAGAGTGACACGACAAGTGTAGTCCGATTCACAAATAAAGGATAAGGTTATTTTAATGAATCATTCAAAAAGACTCACAAACTCACGAATCATCCGTTTTAATCCTTCGCTGAATTAACTCATCGGCTGAAATCGCCCTGTATACCCTTAAATAGGGAACTATTTGAGGGGACAGCCATTTGTAATGGTATCCAAAACCATTCCGGACGTTATCGAGTGCACTCATTTAATCCCATAATGCACTGCAATAACAAGTGTGCAACGGTTGTACACTCAAAGGGACCCGAATGAATTAATCTCTCCAGAAGATGAAGCCTGCAGGTGAATCATCCATCTATTTTCCATACCACTTTTCCAATGTGGGTACAGCGCAACATCATACGTGTATAAATAATTTTTTAATTGATTATTAAGTTGTTTAATTAAGGCTATACACCGTTTCCATGACAGACTTCAAAAATACAAAGTCTTTTTATTACTACTGAAGCTGTCAGTTTACTAAGTTTCAAATGATTAGATTATTAAACATCAAGCTCAACAGGAGCCCTTCCAGTGGACTCAGTGTCCAAATTCGCTCACTCATTTTCATTCATTCCTTTAAGTCGTGTAAATGGACTATATTAGTGGAGTAATGTAGTAGGGGATAGTGAATATATAAGGGACGATTTCAAACACAGCCACTGATCTCTATATTCCGTTCCGAAAAGAAGTTGTGTACAAAAGGTTTGTGAAACTTAAATCAGTAATATATACAGATATATAATATACCCATCTCCCATGAAAGATTAGCTTTGTAGATTCAAGAGAGATTGTATGCGGGTATTGTATTGTATCCGCGTAGATTGTATGCGGGTGTTTACCGTGATGATAACATCATATGACAACAACTTAGTTTAATGTAATGATCAAAAGTTTTGTTTTGATTTTTTCTGTCAGAGTCAGCAGGTTATAGTTGCATTCTTAAGGGAGTTGCAGAATCAGTTAAACCCAGTCTCAAACAAACTCAGTCTCTGCATGTGCTGTTTCTTTGTTTCCAATAACACACATTTGGGAAAGCATATAGACCTAAAGTCTGACGCACTCTGTTTCATAGCGCAGTGTAGCATCATTAACCTTTACATGCATGGGACTCCATCTCTGCATATTTTGTTTGGGTTGCTTACAACATTCATGTGGAAATGCAACGTGTGCCACTTCACCAGGCTTGTAACGTTGATCATTTATTATAAATCCAACACAACAAAACACGTCAATATGTTTCCAAGTATGCAAATTGTTGTTCATCGCGATTTCAAAATAAAAGTTTAAACCCTTGATCTGAGTTTGAATGTTTTGATGTCCATGTGTTCTTGTTCAAGAAATTACAATGTCTGTAGCATTTCTATTGTAAAGAAGTGCCCAAATATTAAAGATTAAGAAGTGGACATTTTAATTATAATTTCTTTGGCCAATATTAAACAAGGATTTGATCATGCTGTAAAGAGTAACAACAATAATATTTGCAACTGTTTTAGAATGTTTAATTCATATACACAAAGAGAATATTTCTTTAAATTAAATCCACTTAAAGCTACAATATGTAATTTTTTTTCGCCGCTAGGGGTCACTGACCTCTTACAATAACAGAGGCGTAGGTTGATGACGCACAAGCAGAATTATGGAACTTGTCATCATGCCGAAGGATCTAATAATGTTTATGGATGATTGAATACATTAATGTTTTTAACATGACTGTGGTATTAAGCAGGGCGTGATTGCTAACGAGAGACAGATATCAGCGCCACACTCGAGTCCCGCGGATATAAAGGAATAAGGACATTTCATTCTACCGAACTACCCGCAAGTGCTGAATTAATACTCAAACACGTCAGTTTATTTGACGAATTAAACTTCTGAAGTAACGCAACACTGTTTCACTTCTTCGTCTAACGTTACACTATCACACTAAACTGCATTTGAGTGTGGTGAAAGTTATAATGTTATTCTATGTGTTAGTTTGCCTGTATGAGACTAGCATAGATCAACATTAGAATAACATACTGATCATATTCTAACATTTCATCATGTTGAGCTATATAACATTGATTAGTTGTATGTACATTTGCTCACCTCACTAATTAAGAACATACAAGACCAGCGTCTCCATCAAGTCGTGACTCGTGAAGCTCTGACAAGTCCAAGTTTGTCACGGACGTGGAGCTCTCGGCATCTCGAAAACGCCACACTGATATTGATCCTCGTTTTAGTTCTCCTTTTGTCCCAAAGTCTGCTTGCCATGGTCCATAACGTTTTAATGAAACAACAACAGCGTGAGCGTGCCGCTAGATGTATAATGCAGTTGTCCACATCTGTCGCCATGGTTACTATGGCGGTACGAGCAGAAACCAGGGCTAACGCGGACAGGCGACAAGTGAACAGGGAGTCAGGGATGAGCCATTATTATAAATTGGAATTTCTCTGAAATAAAAAATCTTTGGGAACTTTTGTGATATTATAAGTACACAACTGTGCACTGTGCAAGTGATTTTTGGATTTTTTATTACAAAAATCGTACATATTGTCTTAAAAAATATTTTATGTAGCTAAAACTTAATTTAATAGCATAAAACCGATCAAATACAAAATGTATTAACTAGCCTATCTCTTACTGTTATCTGTTAGTTTGTTAGTAGTTAATACATGTGGCACACCTGCACATCCTAACAGATTAGCACAGAGACCATCACTGTTCTGAAGGATACACAGGCATTTTTATAAAGCAACAAATAGTCTTGATAAGATTAGAAAAATCCTCAAACTAACCTGTTAGTATCTTCACTGGTAAGCCCACAAAAAACAGACATAACGGAACATTAAACACTAACTGATCTCCCCATACTAATCTTGATCAAAAACACATAACACTTAATTTTAACATGAACAGTCAAGAAAAGCATGAACTAGAAACCTACTGTAATTTATCCAGACTGCAATGAGTTCAGCTAAATATAACAAGTTATTAAGTTATTACCTTAGTTTCATATTCAAGTAATATTTGAGTAAAAATAAACTTGTTTCGTTGACTTTAAGGTTTTACAGTAGCAGTATAAATTAAATTTATTGCAAAACTCAATAGATGAATAATGAATGATACAGGTAAACTTCAAATTGATGGTATTGCTTAAGAAGCCTACCATTCAGTATGGTATTCAAGATTTTAATATGATAGCCTGATGAATTCAGATTCAGTTCTGGGAGGATTCGGTGCACTTATTTATTTTGAACCGATGACTTTTACGGCTCGTGAATCGGACTACACGGTCAAACCACACGCCTGTCTTTGGAAGCTAGCTCGCTAGACTGGCTGTACAATTTTAATTACGTACAGTGTATACGACAACGACAAGGTGACTCCTCAGGCAAAAAGAAGATTTATTTTACCGCGTACTAGTAGAACTAAGAGCGTGGGAACGGCGCCGCTGAAAAGGGTTGCAAAAAACACTTGTAGTAATTAGCGACATCTGCGTGCGTGGAGGCACAGGAGAAGCAGAGGGGAAACCAAAGACAGGGGGAAACACGTTGCGTTGAGATGTTGTTGAATGTCACGTGAGAGAGTCTGTGATGAAGCGGTTTCACATCGTAAATCCTCATATAAAGTTTTTTTAATATATATTCATAAAAAAAATGTACATGTATAACACTAGGCTACTTTATTATATTAGGCTACCTTTGCATCAAAATAAAATTAACGTTGTTGTGAGGGTGTTTCACAAAGGCTGGGGGAGTGAATCAATTGATGTCTCCTCTGCATTCTGACTGCCGTTATCAATCCCTCTCTATTTTCCCCTCTTTTTGAAAGTTATGAAAACACTATTGTGGAGTTTTTCTTTTGTTATTTGAGCAAATTGGACCACAAAACAAATGTCTTTCATTAAATGTTATAGAAGTTTACCCAACTCAATTAGACCCATTGAGGTAATAAGGTCAATTTCCACAAGGCAGAACATGTGACAACACATGTGCTGCAAATACTAAATGCAGCCAAATGCGGAAACTCACTGCATCCAAATTCAAAAATGTGCTGCAAATAGCACAAAGCAATGCCCTGCAACTGAAGAAAAACGCATGCAAATAGAAAAAAAACCATCAACAAATTAAGATAACATCTTCTTCGGTTTGAGAACACATGTGCTGCAAATAATCACAACCAAATACAGAAACACGCTGCAAAAATCAAGGAAATGTTTCAAGGGGACCCCAACAAGTGACGAACCTGGCTGGGGCATGCTTATTGTTCAGTGTACTCGTTAGTAGTGTTGTCGATTGTAACGTAGGCCTATAGTCCAAGGAAGATGAAGATAGTTCCAATAAACAGTGAGGTTTATTAAACACAGCAAGGGGGCAAACACAAATGAAACGGTGTGTAACTGATGAACAATACCGGACAATGAGGGAGAGGAGGTGAGGAACTTACACAATGGCAATGAACATAATGACAAACAGCTGTGATGATTAATGAGTGTCCATGGAAACTGACGAGTGCCGGGAAACTTGGGCTACGTCTACATTAATCCGGAGACATTTGAAAATGGCATTAATAAACGTTCTCCGTCCACACTAGCATTTTCGGACGTTTCAGTGTGGAGGAGAAACTTTTGAAAAACGCCTGAAAACGCTAAATTCACCTTTATTGCGCATGCGTAAAACGTACTCGGTTACCTCGGTTCTCTCTAGAGAGAGGAACGGGTACTGCGTTGTCGTAGCAACGCATTGGGGAAAATCCTTTTCCACGAGAATACTGAAGCAAAAATTATCCTTAATTTTGTATCAATGTAAAACGCATTGCCACAGCATACAGACCTAGGCGAGACAGCTCGCGCGCCTATTGGCTGCTGTGCGGCAAATGCTTAAGCCAATCGAGCGAGCCCTTGAGTGACGTCACACCCAATGAGGGCGCTTCGCGCTCTTCTGCGTCACGTCCCGCCGAAACGGGCGTGGCTTAGGGCTATATATTTCGCTCACAGGCTTATGAACTCTGATTTTTAAAGCGAAACAACCAAGCACATACACGGCAAGAAAC
The DNA here is from genome assembly GCF_949152265.1 of Phoxinus phoxinus. Classification (NCBI taxonomy): domain Eukaryota; kingdom Metazoa; phylum Chordata; class Actinopteri; order Cypriniformes; family Leuciscidae; genus Phoxinus; species Phoxinus phoxinus. The sequence continues at coordinate 16,908,515 of NC_136886.1, forward strand.
GCAGTACTCGTTCCTCTCTCTAGAGAGAACCGAGGTTACGTCAGTAACCGAGTACGTTCTCTTACGAGAGATACTCTCGTACTGCGTTGTCGTAGCAACGCATTGGGGAACACCCTGTAAGACGCCGTGTGTGCAGTGATCCGACACCATAGACCCAGAGCACTGAGCTGGGGTTCATATAGTACACAATCACCTGTAGGACTCACAGAGAATCCTGAAAGAGGTGGGTTCTAACCACCATCTCCCACAAAAGTGACTGCATTTAGCAGATCAGTATAGGGTTGACTGCGCTTAGCAGATCAGTACAGAATTAACTGCGCTTAGCAGTTCAGCATAATGATGCCATAATAGACTACTGAAAAGTCAGTCTAACAAATACGGTTATTTAAACCGAAAATATCTTGGCCTGTAAGGCGGGTACCTCGAGGTTATAAAACCTGATAAATGTAGACGGTGAGGCCCAGCCTGCCGCCATACAAATATCCTGTAAGGCAATCCCACTCGACCAAGCCCACGAAGAAGCCATACTTCTCGTGGAGTGCGCTCTAACACCCAAAGGGCACTGAATGCCTTTGGATGCGTTCGCTAGAGCTATAGCGTCCACTATCCATCTGGATAGGCTCTGTTTCGAAGTGGCCAGTCCCTTGAGACGTCCACTGAACGAAACGAAAAGCTGCTCTGTCTGTCGGAAAGCAGACGAGCGCGACATGTAAGCTTTCAATGCCCTCACTGGGCAGATTAAATTTTCGTCCATGCTATCCCCTGTGACCGGAAGGGCAGATAGGGAAATAACCTGCGCCCTAAACGGTGTGTTTAGGGATTTTGGAACATAACCATGCTTAGGTTTGAGCACGACTCTGGAGTCATTAAGCCCAAATTCCATGCACGACGCGCTCACTGAGAGCGCGTGTAAGTCCCCAACGCGCTTCACTGAAGCGAGAGTCAGGAGAAACACCGTCTTGAGCGACAAGTGTTTCATATCAATCTCCTGAAGAGGCTCGAAAGGAGGACCCTTCATGGCGTCCAGCACCGTGGAAAGGTCCCAAATGGGAACTGTGGGAGGTCTGGGTGGATTAAGTCTCCTAGCTCCTTTAAGGAACCGAATGACTAAATCGTTCCTTCCTATGGACTGGCCGTGCGCGGTTTCAGAGAAAGCCGCTATAGCCGCCACGTATACCTTGAGTGTGGAAGGGGATCTCCCGCTATCCAACATCTCTTGTAAGAAGGACAAAACCTCTGTTACTCCGTAGTCTGGGGGTGACACGCCGCAAGATGTGCACCAGCCAGAAAAAACTGACCATTTAGACGCATAGAGCCGTCGCGTAGACGGAGCTCTAGCTTGTGTGATCGTGTTTAACACTCCCTGAGGGAGGTCAGCGGATACCCGTTGATGGCCCATACATGGAGGGACCATAGCTCCGGGTGAGGATGCCAAATCGAACCATCTGCTTGAGAGAGGAGATCCCTCCTCAGAGGCACTGGGCACGGGGCGGTGCTGGCTAACTGCATCACAGCTGGGAACCAGGGCTGATTCGACCAGAGCGGCGCTACTAGCAGCACTGAGCATCCTTCCTCCCTGATCCTCTCCACCACTTGGGTCAGGAGGGAGACAGGGGGAAAAGCATACAGCGGGCAGCGCGGCCACTGATGAGCCAGCGCGTCCCTGCTTTTTGAGTAAAATTCCAGACAGTGAGCGTTTTCCGGAGACGCAAAGAGGTCCACTTCCGCTCTGCCGAATTTCTTCCACAACAGTTGCACTGTTTGTGGGTGTAACGACCATTCTCCTGCCGGAACGCGGTTCCTGGACAGTACATCTGGTCCAACATTCAGGTGTCCTGGCACGTGCGCCGCCCTTAATGAAAGGAGGTTGCAGCGCACCCATAACAGAAGGCGTCTGGTCAGCCTGTATAATGACAGGGACCTGAGGCCGCCCTGGCGATTAATGTATGACACCACTGACAAGCTGTCTGATCGTCTCAGTACATGGCAGCCCATAAGCAGGGGACGAAAGCGAGTGAGCGCTTTGCACACTGCTAACATCTCGAGGCAGTTTATGTGGAAGAGCTTATTTCGCTCTGACCAAAGGCCAAACAGCGGTCTGCCCTCGAGCAGCACTCCCCATCCTGCGTTGGATGCGTCCGTAGACACCACCCTCAGACTCGAGGAAATCCCTAGGCTTACACCTGACAGGTACCAGTCTTTTTACTTCCACGGTCTCAAAGCTGCAACGCAAGCTTGATTGACCTTGAGGCGAAGCCGACCGGTGGCCCATGCTTTGCAGGGCACCGTCCCTTTGAGCAATATCTGCAGCTGGCGCCTGCGCAGCAGGCCCAGCTGCAGTACTGCAGATGCTGAGGCCATCAGACCTAGCATTTTCTGAAAGCTCTTTAAAGGGAGAACAGTGCCGCAGCGGAATGAGCTGACTGTGCGCTGGATGCGCAGCGCGCGCTGTTGTGACAGCTGCGCTGTCATCGACAGCGAGTTCAGTTCCAGTCCCAGAAAAGAAATTTTCTGACTGGGGGACAGCGAACTCTTTTCCCAGTTTACTGTGAGACCGAGATTCTCGAGGTGACTCAGCAGCAGGGCTCTGTGCGCCACTATCTCTGAATGAGATTGGGCTAGAATGAGCCAATCGTCCAAATAGTTCAGCACTCGAACACCCTGCAGTTTGAGGGGAGCGAGTGCTGCGTCCATGCACTTCGTAAATGTACGGGGTGCTAGAGACAAGCCGAACGGCAGGACTTTGTACTGGTATGCCTGGCCCTCGAAGGCGAATCTCAAAAATCGCCTGTGACGTGACGCAATCTGTATTTGAAAATACGCGTCCTTTAGATCTACTGACACAAACCAGTCTCCTTGGCGAACATGCGCGAGGATTTTTCTGGTCGTTAGCATTCTGAACTGGCGTTTCACAAGCGCTCTGTTCAGTTGCCTCAGATCTAGTATGGGTCTGAGACCCCCGTCTTTCTTTGGTACCAGGAAGTATCTGCTGTAAAGCCCCCCTTCGCTCTGAGCCTGAGATAAAGGTTCGATAGCCCTTTTTCTCAGAAGTTTCTGAATTTCGACTCGAAGTAGGTGTGCTACATTCGAATCTACCGAAGTCTCGACGCGTGCCGTGTGGCCGCGAGGGCGTCTGCGAAACTGTAGCGAATAGCCTTCTTTTATGATGTTTATCACCCATTTTGAAACCCCGGGAAGCTTTTCCCATGCATCTGCACGTGTAGCTAGGGGCTGAGTAAAAAGCGCGCTCTGATCGACTCGCGATACAGCGGCTTTCGTGAGCTGCGACAGAAATGTCTCGCTCGCAAAATCTGAGGCCGGGGCCGCGCTTATGAAAGCAGGCAGAATGTCCGCGCTCGACCCCTCGACAGCAATCAGGCGGGTGAGGGAGGGCTGGACGGGCTCCGTAGGAACCGTGATGCTTGTGTGGGAAAGCGGGCACTGGGGACCGGGCACGTTTACCACCTTTATAGCATCGCTCGCCGGAGCGGAGCGCCTGCACGCAGGCTTCATTTTTACAGAAACCGTGCGAGGAGCAGGAGGTAGCATTAGTGGGCACTGGGTAGTGGGCACGTGTGCTTCTTTTAACGCGCAATCGAACTGGGTCAATTTTATGTGCGCGGGCCCTGTGTGTGGGGCCGTGTTTGTGTGTAGGGATGTGCACATTACAGCGGGCAGATTTACTACACAAGAAACACCATCGGCCGTGGCCGGGACACCAGAAAATGCACTCTTTAATGGATTTATCTGGGTAGCCGTGAAAACGGCTGTTGTGTGCAGGCAAGCGGCCAGTGAGACACGCCTGTTGGCTGCAATGATCGCTGGCACAGTCACTTCGCTTGGGTCTGCACGAGCGGTGAGCTTCGGTGAGGGTCCGGCCGCAGCAGGACTTGAACACCGACGCTTCCCTAGCAGAGCTAGGATGTCTTCGGGGGCTCTGGTTTCAACGCTACCTTCTGTCGCGGGCCGCGCGGGACGGCGACTGGAAGAGCGAGAGCGCGGTCTCGAGCTCTGTGTCTGGCGGCGTTGAGATGAGGAGCTGGGCGGCGGTCTTGGCTGTGAGCTCTGAGCGGGCGGTTTCGCACGGCCTGCTGCAGAGCTGGAGCGCTTCGGCAGGAAGTGCTTCATTGCCTGGGTCGCCTTCTGCACCTCCGCATACCTGTCGGTGAAGTTCTTCACCGATGTCCCGAAGAGGCCAGCAGGGGAGAGCGGGGCGTCGAGGAACGCGGTCCGTTCTGCTTCTGGCATGTCTGAGAGCGTTAACCAGAGGTGCCTCTCAGACACGGTGATCGCCGCCATACTGCGTCCGATGGCTTGGGCCGCAGACTTCGAAGCGCGAAGAGCCAGGTCTGTAGCGCTTCTCAGATCCGCCACAAATCGCATCGGGTCCGTTCTCGTCCAGCTTGCGGAGGAGATCGGCCTGGAAGATCTGCAGCGTCGCCATGGAGTGCAGCGCTGACGCGGCCTGTCTATTGGCGGCATAAGCGCGACGGAGCAGGGATGACGTCGTGCGGCAAGCCTTTGAGGGCAGCGCCATCTTAGCCCGCCGTCCAGCGGAGGGTGGGCATAAGTGGGCCGCGATAGGCTCTTCGACCGGCGGGAGGGAAAGGTAGCCTCTGTTCTTAGCGTCGTCGACCTCGGAGAACGCTAGAGAAACAGATGACCTCGTCCTCGTAGAATACGGGTAAGTCCAAGCTCTCGCGACCTCCTCATGAAGCTCAGGAAGGAAGGGGGCGGGCTTCGAGACTGGCGTCGACTTCTCCCCGGGCAGAAAGTAGCCATCCAGCCGGTTGTGTGCGGGCTGCTCGGGCGAAACCCATTCAAGGCCAAGGCTCGCCGTGGCTTGAGTGAGAACGCGCATGAGCTCCGCCTCGATGCTCGCTCTCTTCCCTTTTGGCGTGGGGGCAGGGGGCGCGAGGTCCGCAGAGCTCGCCCACTCCTCGCTGCCGGAAGCCAAAACCGAGAACGAGTCCTCGTCCCTCAGCATGGCGTTGATGTCCTCGATGTCATCGATGGAAGCGGCGGCAATCTGCGGTCGCTGTCCGTCGGGTATCGAAGCTGAGGAAGCCGGAGAAACAGTTCGCGGGCGCGCCGGCGAACTTTGGGGGCTTGACGGAGGTTCGGGGTTCCGCTGTGCACAGCGCTTTTTACGGCGCGGCACAACAGCGGAGAACACGGGCTCCTGGAACGACGCCAGGCGAGTCCGCAGAGTCGCCAGAGGCAGTAGTTTGCAGTGATGGCAGCCGCCATCCGCAAGAGCGATAGCCGCGTGTTCCTCGCCCAGGCAGGAAGCGCAGATCACGTGGCGGTCCCCGTCGCTGAGCGTGGTCCGTTTGCACGAACCGCAAACAGGCATCTTGAAAAAGACGCTGCTCTTTTAGATACAGAAAAAAGTGTGAGTCGCGCCGGCGAACTCACACACACTCAAATGGAGGCAAAAGGATATAGGCGCCGGAACGCGCAGCTGGAAGGCGAAGAAGGCGGCGGTGCCAGCGGCTTCACGTCCTCTCCCGCTGAAGTGCTCTCTCGACGGCGCAGCTTCTCCTCTGATCAGCGAAGTAGGTGTTTCGCTGAAGGACAAAAAATCTGAGTTCATAAGCCTGTGAGCGAAATATATAGCCCTAAGCCACGCCCGTTTCGGCGGGACGTGACGCAGAAGGGCGCGAAGCGCCCTCATTGGGTGTGACGTCACTCAAGGGCTCGCTCGATTGGCTTAAGCATTTGCCGCACAGCAGCCAATAGGCGCGCGAGCTGTCTCGCCTAGGTCTGTATGCTGTGGCAATGCGTTTTACATTGATACAAAATTAAGGATAATTTTTGCTTCAGTATTCTCGTGGAAAAGGATTTTCCCCAATGCGTTGCTACGACAACGCAGTACGAGAGTATCTCTCGTAAGAGAACCCGACAAAAGATCACTGAGATGATACAGATGGAAAAATAAATAATACAATTATTGCGCAATTCTTCAAACAGGATAATTTTATTTAGCAAAATATCTCACCATTCACTGATGCGTCTAGGTCGCACTCAGTCACCATATGTTTGGTCTAAAATGCAACTGCTCTCCTGTATGCCGCAGGACAGCAAATGTGAGTACATTTTCTGTTATCTTTGCAGTAGGCTACTGTGACATGAAGAGTGTGCAAAGTAACATTTTAGCAACAGTGTAAAAGTGAATAGCACATAACAGGCACAATACTGGTAAAATGAATATCTATTGGTAGCCTACAACATGGATTACATGACTAAACTTACGTCATCGTTTTCAAATAGCCTGCCTCCGGCTTCACAGTCCACACTACAACGCGAAAATGCCATTTTCAAATTCATCAACTTTGGAGGGCGTATTCCAAAAGCTACGTTTTTGTTGACTTAAAGCGCTGTCTCAGTGTGGACGGAAGGCCAAACCGGAGAGAAAAATATACGTTTTCAAGCGAATATAAGTTTTCAAGCGAAAACTAAAAAAAATGTAAACGATGCGGGGCAGAAGGACTGGCCGAACTTTGCAGTGGTGGTGGGAAAGGTAGGCTGAGCGGGGTCAGCGATAACACAATGTCAATACAGGGCAATGAAACAGTCCTTATTCTGGGTAGGAACATTGCAGTGATGACACAATTTCAATACAGTGTGATGAAACAGTCTTTGTGCTGGACCGGACCAGTGATGATGAGGGCATAAATGATTCAGGGCTGGGCAGAACCAGCGATGATGAGGGTACAGAAGGCTCAGGGCAGGGCTCTTGGGTAACACAACCTCAGATTCCCAGTCGATCAGCCATTCCTCCGTGTTCCACTCCACCAACCCTCTCCTTTTCACAGATGTTGCCTGCCCGCACACCTGATCAGACTCACTGTGTTGCTTCGGCTTTAGGGCGGCTCCTCCATCACGGCAGGCGGAAGCTTCTCATCTGCGTTGGGCTCTGGAGTCATCTCCGTGTCATGGGTGACAAACAGCTGTGATGATTAATGAGTGTCCATGTAAACCGACGAGTGGCGGGAAACTTGAACAAAGGAAACAGGCAACGGATGAATACAAACTAAAAGTCAATGAAAAAAAATCTAACAGAAAATAACTGGCATCAATGATGTAAAAGGTGAGGTTTTTTTTTTTTACATCCTGATCGTATGTACATTGTGCTTCTGTATTTGGGTTGTGTTGTGAGTATTTGCAGATGAAGAAGTTTTCTTAATTTGCTGGTGTTTTTTCTATTTGCATGTGTTTTTCTTCTTTTGAGCCCTCTTGGCCACCGTACCTTCCATTTGCAATGACTTAAATTTCTCTGATGACGTGTATACTGGTGCAAGGGCAGTACAACCTGTTACTCACATGAGATCACCGCAATAGCCAATGACAACAATCCAATTATCCAATAAGTTCCTGATGGACAAATTTTTCTTGTTCAAGTAGCCGTTTCACTTGGGTATATGTCACAAAAAGAAAGAAAAGACTAATGCAAATTCCATTTCATGATGACTTTAAAACAGACAAAACCTATTTGGTTGCCTTCTGGATATTAAACTTAGTGACCTTTAATGTGATGAACTACACATTATGAATGTGATTACTTTGTTTGGACACCTGTGTGAAGGGAACTGACTTCATACATCCACTAAAAATCACATTGAGACAAGTTGGTTAAAATAATTGAAAAGTTAATTCTGAGAAGAGATGTTTACAGATGCCATTTGGTTTGTTATTTTCCTATTAAATGCAATGCATTGATTGACAGGTGATCTGACCCATCGTACTTCGCCATCCGCCATTTTGTCCGACAAAGCAGTCAGGCGAGTTAGTAGATTAACATGGGAGGATTTGAAGTGTACTGACGCCTTTCCGCGGTTAAAACAACATTCCTTCTTATGTTCATTCATGTTTATTTGATGCTATAAATAAACTAGAAGGAAGAGATGATCGGTTCACGAGCAGCTTTAACTGAGGCTCTACAGCGATCTGTCAGACACATTAAAGAGCCACAAAACGGTATTTATTGTTTAAATTTATTTAAAAGAATAACCAAATTTGAAAGGTGAGACTTTATTTAATATGTTTAATATCAAAAGTAACCGAAAAGTAACCTGGTCTGTCCTGTCTGTCAGCGCGTTGTCAGTGTCCTCTCTGCTCCGCAATGTATTTTTCACTGCGTGAGAACATGTTGTGGCGTGAGAGCGGCGTAGCTTGTCGGACATAGCGACAGTAACTAAGGGGGGCAGGTCTTTGCGAACGGCAAATACATTTCTGTGATTTAAGTGTCCAAAATTTGACAAACACTCCTTTGGCTACTGTATATGAAAAGAACATGAGGAATTAGCATAGTATAGTTTTTTTTCGTTTTCACCATAAACAATTATATTTGGACAAATCACCAATTTGGACCACACACTGTAGTGGTTACCACCCCTGTTCTCCAAGCAAGGACAAAATAACATTACTAATATATGATCTCTTGTTGAGTTCAAGTTATATTGCAGATGACACATGAAACCCTTACATCACCGAAGTGTTAATTGCTCTTAACATGCAGTCATTGGATGGTAGTCACTCCATCCCTATTACTTCATATGAAATACACACAGTCTCATTTAGGGCCCTTGTGATTACGTCAGTTTCTACAGTGGGCTGTGGACTGTGTGGCCTGTGTTTCTAATCTCACATCTAATGTGCTGATTATCTTGTTGCAGTGTAGATCACAAAGTGTTGTTGCATGATCTGCAGGGTTAAACCCATGTTAATCTGTACTTGCATAGATGGGTTAAAAGTAGTTGTTTATAAGGCAATGACTGAAGCACATGCAACTTTAAGTACATCATCCCTCCTAATTCGTCTTTATGCCCTTTATCTTCCTTTACGCACCATGGTACGGCAGTTCACACCACCTATTACTGTCCTGTGCTTGTATACGGCTAAGCAGTTGTCGGGGGGCAGCTGGTGAGGACGGTCTTCAACATGAGGTCAAGCGTACACTGCGTGGGACGAACATACGCCAGCCACTCTCAGGCACTGTGTAGGGGGTCAAGTGTATGCGTATGTGTCTGTATTGCCCGCTGTGACTAATGGTGTGGGTATCCAAATGAGTCAGAGGGACTGGTGTTCAGTGCAGTGTTTGAGAGGTGATAATTCATGGAGTACAGAGGCTTGTGAACAACTCCAAAACTGCCCGGCAACTCAGTGTTCACATCAGCCTGTCACATTAAACATGAAGACGGATCATTCCTTTTACGAACAAAATAAATGTGAAATAATCCACTTACAGGGAATGGTATATTATCACTAGAATAGTGACAATGACAAAGAAATAGAAAAGTCTTTAAAAAATATATGCCAAGTTCTCAGAAATGTATTCTTGTTAGTTTCATATGGTTTTGAAAAAGACAACCACAACAACTTTATTTCAGTTTCAAGAAAAGTTTAAATGTAATTACTCTAAAATGTCATGTGGTGCAATACAAACGAACAACATTTTTATAACCCTTTGAAAACACACAAGTGTGCACATCTTAATTTTTATTTTCAAATATATCATTTTGAAAATAAAACCAGAACTAACCTTGCCTTGTCATAAATATGTCAGTAAGGTTTTGTAATCTTATTGATGCTGTTTTCTTCATTATGATCGGGACAGTTGTATTATAGCCTGGCCTGGTCCTACCAGACTCTTGTACATTTAATTTGAGGTCGTGTGCTAGTTTGAGTCAGAGCGCACAACCTCAATGCCATCGTTCTCAGCCACTCCCTCTGTTCGCTGATTGGACCGGTAAAAAATTTACCGGAAAAACCCACGAATATACCACAAATCCAGAGTACTGAAGGAAAATGAAAATTGAGCGGAAGTACGTAGGAGAGCGGAGCCAGGCTGGTATTATATCCCCTGCCAAAAAATAAATACAAAATAAAATTAAAATAAAACATTTCATTTTTATTCAGAAATTAAAAGCATGCTCATAATAAGATGCACTGATTATATTATATGTAAATTGCATTTGTAATGTGGTTTTGAATAAATTAATAGATCCTATTAAAAATGACCAAGTGACAAGTGATTCACACTTTTGAAACAATAACTGAAAGCGTCTTATAAAAAACCTTCACTTCTCACATGCTGTCATTAAAGAGATAATACTAGTTTGTGCACCTTGTTATTGTTCTAAGTATAAAACTGTAGACAAAGACAAATACTTTCCCACGTTGTGAATCACACTATACTACCCTCAGCTCACTTTTGTCACAGTGACTTCTCCACCTAAAATCAGTTGTGTCACCATTCATGGGAAAATTCAAGTTGCTGGTGGCAAGGAGTTAAAGGCGAAATGCCAAATTTTGAATTATCCTGTAGGACAGCTTTTGGTGGGAACCAGATTTGTTTTCTTTCTTTTTTTTCTTTCTTTTTTATATCCTCTGTTGCATTATTAATGACAAACTGGTTTGGGATTATAGCTGAATAATTCACATCTAGTAAAAGCTGTTAGTCTACAACAAAACAACTGTTTTGTTTTGCACCAGCTCCAAAACATGTAACCCTTCCTGAACTGTATAAAACTGTTGCTTTTACTCAACACACTTCTCCTTCATTTTTCACCTTTCTTTTAGTTATTGTGCATGTTCCAGTTTGATTACAAAAACTCAGTCAATGCTGCAAAGGTTAAAAGTATGTAAGGAACTAAAGATCATGCATGTATCACAGACAATATTCACAGGTTATCTAAGCAACATTGATTTAATTACAGCTCAGTGATCATGATAAGATTATAATTATGAACTGATTTTTTTTTAAGGTAACAAACAAAAACACCTTCCAACTGATAAAATAAAAAATTGGAGCACATTATGACACATGGGTAAGCCACCGATCGTTTAAACTGGTTTTTCTGGACTTTGTTTACCTCTGCAATATAGAATCCTCTCATTTACTGAGAAAAAAAATACTCTGTAAGCGTGACACAATGTTCATAGTTCTCAATAACAGTCATTTCAAGCCTTGTTCACACCGCCAGCATTGCTGAATGTTGCAGTCAGTGCACTTGTTGGTTGTTATAGGCATTACTTCTGGTTTTGATCATCACCACTGCTTAGATGTCATCAAAATTTCATAAAATTCACAAAAAAAAATTTATTCTAGAGGAAAAAAGATAATTTGCACCAGTGCATGCATCATGTCAGAGACAAAAATTTATGAGCTATGCATGTAAACCTCACTCTCTTGCGGCCGCCTCCCATGCCAATTAATGCTGTTCAATCCCATTTGTAATGGTCCGAGTAGGCCTTGTGATGTTGGTGCCGTGACCCGGATGGGGGTATGGTTTAAAGGGATAAGAGCAGTGGAGGCCATTAATAAGAGCTGTGCAGGTAAATCTCACTCCCCTTCCCTTTAAATGCACTCTAAAGGCATCTTTAGTGTCCCTGTTAGAGTGGCTGCCTCCCATGATGGTTGATGCTGGTTCGAATTCCCCTTTGATCGGTGCGAGTTACATATGGTTGCATTTACTTAACTTTGTTGTGTGGATTAATATAGCCACTTGCCGGCAATGGTCAGAAGTTGACCACTTTGAAAATGCTCAATATAATCTTCCAATACGATCAGGGATAAAAAATAAATCATCCACTTGTTCCTGACGCTGGAGTCCTTCGGAAGTCTATGCAGACGCTAATATGACGTTCATATCCAATATTCCTGGTGTCGGGAATATTGCTCATGCATGAGGAGTACATCAGAAATTGAATGGGCAACTGCTGTATCCAGTGTAGACAGCGTCAGTTATTTTAATGGGTTCTATTTGCTTTTGACGTGATGTTTGCAATCGTTGTTACTTTTTTTTTTTTTTTTGAAGAGGACATTTTAAACTATGACACCAGCAGGATGTTTTAATGGTACAATGACCACTAATATATCAAAAGATTAAGGAAAAATAGATTTCTCATGTCATGATCTCTTTAAATTAACTTGCTGAACATGAAGCACCATGTGTCAAGTTTGAGATTTTGATTTACGAATGTTGTGTTGTATCATTTTGCCAAATTCTTTATTCTTCTTTAGAGTATGAAATAAGCGACTGCCTCGGACTGCTGACAGTTCGTGTGTACCCTATGGGTTGTTGCAGTAAGGGGTCGTGTAAAAAGAGATCTCTTTTAACAGCCCTTGTACACATCTGAGCAGGTGTCTCCGGCTCAGCACTTCTGTGAGGTAACCCTATCTTTGATATTCTAACTTTCAGAAAAATAGCTCATGATGTAAAACTTATGGCCTGGTGTTTAGCAACCAGGAGATTGGTATCCAGGCAACTGAGTGACAAGTGTGATTGGTTCTCCCGTCAAACCATTAAAATGAATGTTTGCGTAGTACATAATGTGGCATCTCAATGATATCTTATCCATGGTCCATGAGCTACCACATATCCATGCGTAATTTGAGAGAGGCTCTAAGGTGTCTTTTGTCACAGGATAGGCTTTAAAAATAAAACAGGGTTAAATTATGTAAAGGGCTGCTTTAATGCAAGCAAACAGATCTCACTCAGCTCAAGAGTTAGCTGAAGACTAAAAGTCATTTATCAAGGGCAACTTAATTATAAATTACAAGTTATTCCTATAAGTCATTGACTCTACATGACTATTAAGGCAGTGTCCACATGTTTTTTGAGTTGTTATGGCAACATACTTTATTAACTCTAGATAAATACATGCCAAACATCAGCTTTTAGCAGATGTTTCGGCCTATATCCACCTATGCAGTTACATGGATTGACGTACAATGGCGAGTTTACAGTTAAAGCTATTCAGTTCACTTTGTGAAAATTTCCACTGTGAGTCATCTCTAAGAAAGCATGTCGATGTGACAATGTTTAACAATAACTATGTGTTTCCATTGGCTCTCAACATTAACAATCTTTTCATACATGCAATGGGGAGTCATGGGCTCAGTTAGATGCAAAGGCCATGTAATCTGTTTTTCTAATTGGATTGGCTCAAGGAATTTACATTGCCGTGGAAGAGAATGAAAGCCGATCTGGGTGAGAGGGAGGTAATAGTGTGTATGTACATGAACACTCACACTGTAAGGTGGGCCAGGTTCCTATGAGATAACGTCACCTGCCAATCAGGACAACCAGCTGCGTGTGTGTGTGTGTGTGTGTGTGTGTGTGTGTGTGTGTGTGTGTGTGTGTGTGTGTGTGTGTGTGTGTGTGTGTGTGTGTGTGTGTGTGCAAGGGACACTGGAGGGGTCTTAATCCATTCTTCTCAGATTTATATATTTCTGATATAAATTTATATGAAGAAACCACTCACATCACTATCTCCTTTAAATTACTTTTTCTTCATAAAAAACTATCATGTGCTAAGCAATGCTGTGTTTTTTTTTTTTTTTTTTTGATGATAGCATTGATTGGCTTTCAGAAGGCTAAACATTGTGTGGTATATTGGGAGTTTAGAAGCACTCCTCAATGGGATATGATAGATTCAGAGTTCAGTGATAAACATGTCAGCATCTGGATTTACACCAGTCTGGATCACCATACTGTCTCTGTATTATGGTTAGCCTTGCTCTAATGTGCTTAACTACAGTCACTTATTATAATTGTTCATTTTATTATTATTATTTATTTATTTATTGAACTTAAATGTTAGACACAAACACACATACAAAATATTGAATTAGATTATCTGTACTAACATATACCTGTTTTTGGTAAAAATTTTAGGTGTAATAAATCACTTTAGGTTTTTCATTGCTGGACATACCATTCACAAAGGAAATTTGCATTACACTTCTGGAAATACAAACGGTGGAGAATAGAGATCAAAGAGCAGGAAATGACGTGAAAGTTGATGCTGATTCATTCAGTGTAGTTCTTAACTTGCAAAGTCAGGCCGATTGCATTTTCTCTTATTTTCCCCTTTTCTCTTGCATTTACTCATTTTCCAAAGTCATCCTGAATGCTGTTAAATTGTCAACACAGCTGAAAATGTTGAGAGATGTTGACCATGACCATAATGTTGATTCTTCAAATGGATTCACTTTTCTTTTGAAGTCACCATAATGGTGGTTAGTGTTATCTTTGGGTTGGCACTTGAAACGTATTTTGTTTTTATTTAATGATCTTCCTACCAGTGTAATGGTGTTACAAGATATTATATTTATTTGTGCTTCAAAGGAACAGCAAAGGTTTCTTTTTAATCTAACTTCAAGCTAGATCATAAACTAATGCACGTCTATTAAAATTGTATTACTAAAACCTGTATTATAAACTTCATGCTATTGTGAAACATTAACGGTGTGAGTCAGCAGTATAAGCTTAAGTTCAACATAAAGAAAGTGACCACAACACATTTTCTTTTCACTTTTAATTTTGTCAGTGTAACTCAGAAATTAATGTCAACTTAATAAAAAATTTCAGTTTGATGTGAACTTTATTTACTTCATTTTTAAAGCAACGGGTTTCCTCTTTTTTTTTCTTTTTTTTTTAAAGTAAACTACAACTAATGTGTTCATGTGTTAAAATATATGAGCTGCAAAACAGGTTGGCCTGGCTTCTTCCTGGTTCTTCTTTAAGGGCTGTGCACCCACAGGGCAAATTCAGCTGACTGGAGACAAACCTACCACAGAAGACAGAAAATCCCCATATGCGAACTCTCTACCCACTACTTTCCACTGTATAGTGACACACCAAGGACTTTTACAGGAAAAATGTTGTATGGGAACAAAGTGCAACGATCACATATATATATAAACAGCAAATAAATGCATTTTGTTATGCCAAATTTGACATTACATTTTAACTTGATCTTAACTTGCTTTTAAAGTAAAGGAAAATTATTTGTCAATGAACTGATACTAAAAATAATAAGTAAAATTCAAACTGTACAAAAATAAATAAATCCATATTATTATATATGATATTAAATTGTTTGTAAATCACAAAATGTTGTAAAGCTGCATTGAAATATTATAGTATTAGTTTATTGTTGATATAAGACAACTTATGTTAATTTAAACTTAATCTTGTCAACATTAAATGGAACTGAAACAAAAATAATAATATAATAATAATAAAAATAAAAATAATAATAAATTAAATTGGACTAAAACACCCTTGCTGTGCAGTATATACACAATATGATTAAAACATGAGTAATGAACAATGTGTTTTATTCTTTCTATGTCGCTTTCTCCATTAAATACTGTCAACTAGGAGTCAGAGGATGTGTCATCATTGCAAGCACCTCAGTTGCACTCTTAGTCATGAAGTGCATCCGTTTTGCATATTGTGTCTTTTACAACAGATTAAAAACAAGTAATGAATTAACAATAGTCACAGTCACCAGAGCCAGGAATCAAGGTCTGCATGTGCTGTACTGTGTTGTAATTCTTGGACTTGATTTTATAGCCTATTAAAAAAACAACACACAGGTGTGTCTCTAACAGTCAGAGGAATTTATTTTTTCATCTTTGTGCTAGTGGTGGTAGCATACCTTTTTTGGAATATATTGTACAGTGGTGTTATGTGTTAAAAAAAAAAAAAAACTCAACTAGTGACTTTGCAAATGCATACATTGTGGTACGGAACTGAAAAATTAAAAAAATTTATATAATTAAAAATAAATAAAATTTCAAGACAATTGTTGTTGTTATACTTTTAGAGATAAAACATTTTGAGATAATAAAAAAAAATCACAATTACAAGAAACATTGTTTAAGTGGGATATGTCACACTATGAGATATAAAATCCCAATTATGATAAAGTCAAAATTTATAAATATAAAGTCAGACTGTGAGTTAAAATGTTGCAATTACAAGAAACATAAACGGACCAAGTAAAATATGGTGCTTGCATCATCTGTGATCGGGCCCAAATATAAAGTAACAGTTGGGAGATAAAGTCACAATTATTAGAAACAAATGTATAACTGTGTGATATAAAGTCACAGTTACTTTTTTTTTTTTTTTTTTACTTTCAGGCCGCTCAGCACTTTTAATATTACAAAAAAAATCATTCACTGCTGTAGTATCTGAGGGATTTATTTTATTGATACTTCATTGTCGTGTCATTAAGTCAGATTTTAAAATTCTATTGCTATAATTAGACTTCGAGTGATGCCCCACATCAATACTACAGATGTGAATCTACTTAAACAAGGCACCCCAGTCTCTCGGCACCACCCAGGTTATTAATGTAAATCATGAGAATACTGTCCATCATTTCAATCTGCAATGTGTCAAACCATGCAAGTCTTCTCTTCCCAATCCGTTCCTGCCCTCATTCTGCAGAGAAAAATATATTTACCGTGTATCCCGAATGCATCCAGAGCGCAAGAGGGAGGAGTGTCCAGAGTGGCTCATGTCTGACCGAGGGTTAGCACCCAGTGGACATCTGGTGAAACTGTAACCCCCCAGCTGTCGCTCTCATCTACTCACTCGAATTTATCTCCCACCGCACGGACATCTGCGAGTGGCATGCCAACCATTTCAAGGAGGACATATTTGCATGATTTGCAAGGGGTTGTCTGGGACACAGTAGTAGAGAAACAGTAGCAGTCGAGAAAGAGAGAGAGAGAGAGAGAGAGAGCAAGAGTGAGAGAGAGAGCAAGAGTGAGAAAGTACACAAAACAAGGCCAAAAGAAATGAGGAATAAAGGGGATCAAATGAAATGTGTTGTGATTCTCATTTACAGAGATCCCAATCACAATATCTCTGCTTCAAGAGGTCAAGAGGAGAAAAGCTGCAGGGCACAGGGGGATGGAGAGCTGGGGGGTGTGTGGGATATGGTGGCGTGCACTTTGGGCGTAAGCGTTCCTTGAACTCGTGCACCCGCTGACATCTTAACCCGGCTCATAAACTCTCCCACTTGTCAAGAGGGGTTTGAGGCTTAAGGGCCACAGGGGCTGAAGGGTGAAAGGATGGCCATTGCTCTATAGTTCAGGTCACCAATACGCAGCCCCGAATGTAAATACCTGAGATTTAGCTGGCTCGGGTTTTATGAGTTTATGAGTATTTATTTCTATTTTTTTAATTGAGCATACTCAGACCATGAGGCATGTAAGACTGGTGGAGGTAATGTTTTTACTGAACTAGCATCTTTGCAAAGTAAACACACGACATGACAGAAGGATGTGCTTCTTTTTAAGACTGCATAGAAATGTGGAAGCAGTTGTTATATGGGAGGATAAGGGCGGAAAAACCCGAAAAACCACAAATTAAATAGAATAACTGGGTCAATAATGTGTACATTACAAATATCATCAATTATTGATTCATAAATTTCATTTAAGTTTTGGGGGAGTCGCACCCCATGACCCTTTACGATGAAAGTGATTTCACCACGTGCAACGTGTTCCTGATCAACATCTTTGTTGATCCTGGAACAACATTTCAATGAACCAATCAGATTTGTTTACAGTTTATGTCAAGTTTGACTTACAGGCAGGGTTAGCTGGTTATCAGTGTTATTCGCCTATTTGTTCCCTCTGATTTTAATGATAAGTATAGGTAGGGTTAGGGGTAGGGAGGGATAAGGTTGCACTACTTTTTCTAACAGAAATGTTGTTCCACGATCAACAAAATATGTTTTACGCGTCTTACTTGGCAAAATCACAGTGACCTGACCACATTTTACAACATGGACTATCCTTGCTTTGTCATAAAATGGTCAAATGAGATGAAATTGTCAAGTTCACATTCCTTAATTTAAATTTTTTTCAATTACACATGAGGTTATTCACTTCATGTGAATGGTTTCTTCACTTTTTTTTAAGTTAAGACAACTGATTTTTTTACAGTGTTCCTGTTTTATATTTTATTATTTTTAAATGCAATGTATTTTTTATCCATGGTCGCACCACATTAATTTTATTTAGCGGAAACCATTCAAAAATAATCAAATAAAGTAAAACAAAATAAAAATATTAATTAGCAATGAGGCAATTTTGTTTAAATATTTTTGTATGAGAAATTTAAAAATACAATGCCAATCTTTTTTTTTCAAAGAATGTAATCATTTTTATCATTATGATATTAGGACAGTTTACCCTGACATTTTTTTATTTATTTATATGAATTTAAAACACTGTTTTTAAATATTTTCATTTGTAAATAAATAAATGGGTTGTGTGTGTGTGTGTGTGTGTGTGTGTGAGTGTCATTGATCCAACTGCTTGTTTGGTTTTCAGTGACTACAAACTTGCCACAATGCATTGCACTGGATCCCATTACATTGCATTGCATAAAGGCATGCATTGCCCCCTGTTGGCAAACAATCACGTATATGAAATTTAAATATGTGGCATGCTGACTTCAAGTGGGATAAAAACAGATGATTAACTGCAGGGATGTCACACAAACATGCAGGTGCATTGCATGACAGAACACGAGGTAATTAAATATCTGATATGTTCAACTCTACAATTCTTACACTATATTTACCCACACAGAACTTCAGCAAAAATCTTAGAGATAGTGGAGGAATGCATTTGCATTTCAGCCTCCTCGCTAGCTGTGGTATCCTAAACGCTCAAACCAGCGAGGTTTTTTTTGTGGGTGCATTTTTGGGGCTTCGGTTACCAAGGGGGGGGGGGGGGGGGGGGGGCAAGGGGGGGGGGCATAAAGATTGAGATTCCTTGGAGTCACAGGAGGGATGGAGTGTGCACTAACGCACCTTCAGGGCTTAGGGTGGGCCCCAGAACAGCGTCTGCTCTTTCTCGTATTGATATGCTCCCTTAAAGCGCCTGTCAGCAGGCCTCACGCCAGACCCCTGCAGTCAGCTATAGCAACAGCTTTGACAGAGCAGATATGGTCTTTAAAACTATATTAATCTGCCGAAATGAATGTTTGGAGGTAACTTCAAATTTCTGTGCAATAATCTGCATAGAAATGACAAAACTAAGATGAATTCATTCAGAAGTTTTAAGCAAATAGGGATTTTTCTTTTTGCTTTTTCAGGGCTAAAGGAAACACATCTATTAACGACAAGCTTTCCTTGTCCCAAGAATCCTTAGGGAGCTTAAGAGGACATAAATATGTGGGTATTTTCATGAGAAAAATGACAGAAGAAAACCCTCTTTGTCATCTTCTTGTAAACGCAGTGACTAATGTCTTTCTGGATCAAAGATCTTTATCGTATCATGGTGTGTTGTTTTTCTTTCCTCTTTTCCTCTTCTTAAGATAACAGGTTGCGCAAGTGGCCATTATTCACAGGATGGGCTGTCTCCTCATGGGTATTGATTACAAGATGATTTCAGTGAAGTCCCATGGGACTTAAGTTTAATCCCACACTGTAAAAATTATGTTTTGAATTCCTACATAAAACGTTATATTATTAATTACAAGAAAATAGCATTTCAGTTGTTATACTTTTCATTAAAAACTCATGTTTTTTTTCTTAGTTTGCAGATTTGTGATCATGTAGGATTTGATAATGAGTATGTCACAGTTATAATTTAATGTATATTTAATGATATCATTGATCAAATCATTATTCACGAGACATAAACTTTTTTTTTATTTTTTTTATCTATCAATAAAAAATATTTTTTCTTTTGGATATGGGTTTGTTCACCCCAAAATTAATTTCATGAAACTTTCAAAAATGATGCAAAAAGCATAATAAAGTATTGTGTTTTTATGGCAAGTTCTTGTTCACTTTCATAATACTGAGGGGAAATAAATATAAAAAACACCTTTTGTGTTCCATGAAGCAAGACAGTCATACTCATTTAGAATTATATGGGTGAGTAAATAATACATTTCCATATATTTTGGGCATTTTCACCCCCATGTGTAGATCTTAAAGCTCCAATTAATGTTAGCTAACATAGGACTGCCGGCAATTGTTGCATGTCAAGAGGTTATAAGTCTCCAACAGAAAAATCCAAATGAAAAAAATGGAATGCAATCTTAAATTCTCTTTTAACATTTAGAGATTAATCAAAATAATTCATGGTTGTAAACGAAATGACAGGGGCTGTTATTTTGCAGTGATGACGCAAAACCAGCAACTCAGCAATGGTGTCCTGACATTTTTGCCATAGCTATTGTTTTCCAGGATCTGAATCCAGGGCGTGCTCCTCTCTCCCCTCTACATTCTGCATAGCTGAGAGGGCTAGCAAAGTTGAGTCTTTTCCAAGGGTCCCATTCCCCGCTACGTTTGACACCACACTCCAGACACAACACTGACAGCTGAGGCAGAAACAGGGGGGGGAGTGAGTACGAGATAAATAAAAACAAAGTATCCCTATCTGCGTCGCCTGCCCCGGTACATGCTAACACACAGCTGTATGGCTGACAGATGGAACGAGTAGAAAGCGAAAAGGAAAAGGTGGCTGGGGTCATTAGGCATAATAAATGCCACTGGACTGGTCTAGTTGGCAACCCGAATTCCGTAAACAGGTGCCTTGTGTTTACTGAACAAACAAGCAATGTTCAGACAGAGACACTGAGACAGAGTGACACTAGTCTGACCTGAGGCACTTCTTCTCAGAGTACTTAACATTGTGACTTCAAATTCACCACGAAATCAAAATGGACCATTCGTATTTTTTTATTGATTATTGCAGTATTTCTTGCAGTATATCAATGCACATTATTTTTTTAATTACTTTGCGCTTGTAATCTTAAATCAAAATAAATTACCCTCCCTTATGCAGTCACATCTCTTCTCCGATGATGTGTTTACTGGCGCGAATGCGGGACAACATGTCCCTCACATGAGATCACAGCAATGGCAAACCACAATGATCCAATCAATTGCCAATAGACAAAATCAAGTCACACCCAACAATTTTCATTCAAGTAGCCATTTCACTCTGATATAGATCAGAAAAGTGAAGAGAAGACTATCACAACTACATGTCGACAACAGAAACAGGCTTCCATACAGACATGAGTGGTTATTCTGTAGTTTTCTGTGAGGATACAGAACTTTACATTCAGCACATATCATTTCTTCTCTAGAACCTCAGATGTGACCTGAGTAAGTGTTTGTTGGGGACTGAGAAGCTCCAGGCAATGTGCAATGTCAGGCTGGCGATTGACTGTTTGTATAGTATTACTCGCTCCAGGCATGCTATGTTGCGCTGGTGTTAGACGGGTCATGTGGGGTCATGGGTGTCTAGAAAGTTTCTCAACTCTTCTCCACCCTCGGCCACTTTGCCAATCAAATTCCACTCAAGGGCAATGGGGAGTCTCTTTTCATATCACAACAAAAAGCTAAAGCGGCTGTCTAGAAGACACGATTTGCCTTTCCGCTGACGCTTGACCTATGAGAAGACACAAAACCCCCCAAGGCAATATATATGCCACACAAACACACTGTCTCTCATCCTAAAGGATATTTACAAACTACCATTCAAAGGTTTGGGGCCATTGAGATTTAAAGAAATTAATACTTACACATTAAATTAATCAAAAGTGAAACTAGACTTTTTCATTTTCAAATAAATGCTGTTCTTTTGAACTCTCAATTCATCAAAGAACTTTATGATTAAATTAATACGTCCTTGCTCAATACAACTATTACTTATCCTTCTTATTACTTTCACTAAAATATTAAGCGGCGGTTCTTCTGAATTGCTAAAACACTAAATCCCATTCTCTGAACCAAATTCTCAATAACCGAAACCAATTTGTCAAATAAATCACTCTTTCTGTAAAACATTAAACAAGATCAGGAAGTTAATACACTGTTTGCAAAACTCATGCCCTCTTTTTGCAAACCTCTAAACACATTCTCACCCACTAAAACACATTTTCCATTGTGATGCACTTAAGTTTCAAAATGCTAAACATAGTCAGGCAAAAGCTAAACACAACTACAACACAGTTGTCATCGTTTACACAAAACGACTCAAAATTGTTCACACTTAGTACATTAAATATTAAATTATATATTAAACCCATCTAAGGGTAAAACTTTAATTGATGTTCAACAAATAAAAAACAGATATAATACAATTGAACAAATGATAAAACTCGGGTTTTGCTGAATACTCAATCTCTCACATCAAAAGCACTTATTGTTACAGTAATTATATGATACAGACCATAACCTAGATGTGCTGTGTTAGACAGAAACCTGGCTAAAACCAAACAATTACATTACTTTAAATGAGTCCACCCCCCAAGATTATGGTTATAAACATGAACCTCGACTAAAAGGATAAGGGGGAGGTGTTGCTGTAATTATAGTAATATTTTCAGAATTACTAAGAAGTATAGTTTAAATATAATTATTTTGAAGTGTTGGTACAATATCTAGTGTAAATGATAAATCATGTTTGAGATTTGTGCTGGCTACTGTATACAGGCCACCAGGGTACCATACAGACTTTATCAAAGAATTTGTGGACTTTCTATCAGAATTATACTGGCTGCAGATAAAGTAATTGTTGGTGATTTTAATAGATAATGAAAAAGATGCATTGGGATTGGCATTTAAAGACATTGTAAACTCAATTGGAGTTAGACAACACGTGTCAGGACCAACTCATTGTCGCAATCATACTCTAGAACTAATATTATCACATGGAATAAATGTTGATGGCGTTGAAATTCTGCAGCAGAGCGATGACATCTCAGATCATTATCTATGATTATCTGTCTCGTGTAAACTTAATTTAGCCAAAGCTGCAAAGCCGACTCCGTGTTATAAATATGTTAGACCAATCACTTCTGCCACTAAAGATTGCTTTATCAATAATCTTCCTAATCAGTTTCATCATCTCAGGATCCCAGATAGCTTAGAAGAACTTGATATTGCAACAGAAACTTTTAACTCTCTCTTTTCCATTACTTTAGACACAGTTGCTCCGTTGCGCTTAAAGAAGATTAAAGAAAAAAGTCCAACGCCGTGGTACAACGAGCACACTCAGGCCCTTAAGAGAGCAGCCAGAAAAATGGAGCGCAACTGGAAGAAAACAAAACTAGAGGTGTTTCGGATTTCATGGAAGGAGAGCTCGATTGCTTACAGAGAGGCTTTAAAAGCTGCTAGATCTGCTTATTTTTCAACCCTATTAGAAGAAAATAAACATAACCCTAGGTACTTATTTGAAACAGTGGCTAAACTAACGAAAAAGAAAGCTTCAAACCCAGATGTTTCCAAGCAACACTGCAGTAATGACTTTATGAACTTCTTCACTTATAAGATTGATAATATCAGGGACAACATTATAACTATGCCACCGATCGCATCAGGGTGTGCATTGTAGTCTTCTTAATATCAGTAAATTCGTCTTTGTCTCTAGGATACGTACCAAAAATATTTAAGCTGGCTATGATTAAACCGCTTGGTAAAAAAAGGCAACTTGACCCTACATAATTAGTCAATTACAGGCCGATCTCGAATCTGCCTTTTCTGTCAAAGATACTAGAAAAAGCAGTATCCTCACAATTGTGTTCCTTTCTAGAAAGAAATT
Source organism: Phoxinus phoxinus (assembly GCF_949152265.1). Classification (NCBI taxonomy): domain Eukaryota; kingdom Metazoa; phylum Chordata; class Actinopteri; order Cypriniformes; family Leuciscidae; genus Phoxinus; species Phoxinus phoxinus. The sequence goes on from NC_136886.1 coordinate 16,931,904, forward strand.
ATATCTGCGAGGATTTTCAGTCCGGATTTAGACCGTTCCATATGCCGAGACAGCTCTCTTTAGAGTCACAAATGATTTGCTCTTATCATCCGATCGTGGTTGTATCTCTCTATTGGTGTTACTCGATCTTAGTGCTGCATTAGACACTATTGACCACAACATTCTTTTAAAGGGGTGGTAAAGTATGATTTCACTTTTCTAACTTTAGTTAGTGTGAAATGTTGCTGTTTGAGCATAAACAACATCTGCAAAGTTACAACGCTCAAAGTTCAAAGCAAAGGGAGATATTGGCTTTTAAAGAAATAGTTTTTTAAGGACTACAACAAACGGCTGGTAGGGACTACACGACATTCCTCCAGGTTTAGTGACATAAGCAAGTCTAAAATGTACATAAACCCCGCCCCCGGGAACATGCAGTCCATGTTAAGAGGAAAAGTTGTTGTATGTACATTTGTGAGTCAGCTCAAACTTTAGCATCCATCTTTTCACATGCAATCGAAAGTCACTCTGTGTGCATCTCACAACAGTTCCTATACGAGCGATTTATAGATCATCATGACAGAATATCTTAATTGAAAATATTTAACTCCACATCAGCAACATACATTCATCAACTAACCATTCAGAGACGTCCTGTTGCAATCTACATGTTGTCACTTCTTCTTGAGTCTCTCCATCTTTGTCTGACTCCATCTTTGTCTGACAGAACAGTTTCTGTCATTTTAGTGTCTGCTTGAGGTTATCGCAGCTGCTAACACACGCGAGCTCTTGAAACCCCGCCCTCTGTGCAGCTCATTTGCATTTAAAGGGCCAGGCACAAAGCGGTGCATTTTTGCAAATCCTCAAACTTTAACATGCTTTATAAAAAATATCTGTGGGGTATTTTGTGCTAAAACTTCACACACACTCTGGGGACATCAGAGATTTATTTTACATCTTGTGAAAATGGCATTTTACCACCCCTTTAAATAGACTCAAACATTATGTTGGCATTAGGGGAATTGCACTAGCAGGGTTTAAATCATACGTATCTGACCATTATCAGTTTGTAGCAGTAAATTAAGAGATGTCTTATCAATCACAAGTTCAGTATGGCGTACCACGAGGCTCAGTACCTCTGCTGTTCACTCTGTACATGCTACCTTTAGGAGATATCATTAGGAAACATGGAATTAGCTTTCACTGTTATGCTGACGATACTCAGCTGTATATTTCTTCAAAACCTAACGAAACCTACCAATTCACAAAATTAACGGAAAGCATAGCTGATATAAAAAAATATGATGACTAGTAATTTCCTACTACTAAATTCTGAAAAAACTGAGATTCTAATTATTGGACAAAAAACTTCCACACGTAATAACCTAGAATACTGTCTAACACTTGATGGCTGCTCTGTTAAGTCTTCGTCGTCGGTTAGGAACCTGGGTGTGCTCTTTGATACGAATCTTTCATTTGAAAGTCACGTGTCTAGTATCTGTAAAACCGCATTTTTCCATCTTAAAAATCTATCTAAAATTACGCCATATGCTCTCATTGACAAATGCGGAACAATTAGTTAATGTGTTCATGACCTCAAGGCTAGATTATTGTAATGCTCTACTGAGTGGTTGCCCTGCACTCTTAATAAACAAACTACAGCTAGTTCAAAACGCAGCAGCTCGAGTTCTTACCAGAACCAGGAAGTATGACCATATTAGTGTCACGACACGCACACACAGGGAATTAGAGATCCAAACGCAATGATATTTATTGGGTAATCCGTACTCACGATCAGTCCAGGCAGGGGTCAAATACCATGTAAGCAATCCAAACATAAAAATAAACAAACGACAGGGAAACAGGCTCAAAGCACAACGGAAGTGTGGGGACAATATACAAGGACTCTGTGACAAACACTGAAACAGACAGGGTATATATACACACAAGTGCAAACAAGGTGACGAGAGACAGCTGAAGGAAATGAACAATCAGTGACAGACAGGATTATGGGAAGTGTAGTGAAAATGCCTAGACACCGTGAAAACTGAGACCTCTAATGTTAAATCCAGGGAACCACCAGACACTGTGACATAACCTCCCCTCTACGGAGCGGCTACCAGACGCTCCAAGACCACAAGAAACAAACAAAACAAGAGTCCAGGCGGGAGGAGGAAAGGTGGAGGATCAGGGGGTGGGATGGGGGACCAGGTCCATGGAGGGGAACAGGAACAGGGGGGAACGGCTTAAGCGCCGGCCAGGGCGAAACAGACAATCCATCGGGCGGCCACGGCGGTGAAGACCCCTCGGGCGGCCACGGCGGTGAAGACCCCTCGGGCGGCCACGGCGGTGAAGACCCCTCGGGCGGCCACGGCGGTGAAGACCCCTCGGGCGGCCACGGCGGTGAAGACCCCTCGGGCGGCCACGGCGGTGAAGACCCCTCGGGCGGCCACGGCGGAGACGACCAGGGTGAAGACGACCACTCGGACGGCCATGGCGGAGACGACCAGGGTGAAGATGACCACTCGGGCGGCCATGGCGGAGACGACCAGGGTGAAGCCGACCATGGCGGTGAAGACCAAGGCGGAACAGAGACAGACCCTGGCTCGGGAACAGACACCACCGGCTCAGGAACGGGAACAGACACCACCGGCTCAGGAACTGCAACAGACACCACCGGCTCAGGAACGGGAACAGACACCACCGGCTCAGGAACGGGAACAGACACCACCGGCTCAGGAACTGCAACAGACACCACCGGCTCAGGAACTGCAACAGACATCACCGGCTCAGGAACTGCAACAGACGCCACCGGCTCAGGAACTGCAACAGACGCCACCGGCTCAGGAACTGCAACAGACACCACCGGCTCAGGAACTGCAACAGACACCACCGGCTCAGGAACTGCAACAGACACCACCGGCTCAGGAACTGCAACAGACACCACCGGCTCAGGAACTGCAACAGACACCACCGGCTCAGGAACTGCAACAGACACCACCGGCTCAGGAACTGCTACAGACACCACCGGCTCAGGAACTGCAACAGACACCACCGGCTCAGGAACTGCAACAGACACCACCAGCTCAGGAACGGGAACAGACACCACCGGCTCAGGAACTGCAACAGACACCACCGGCTCAGGAACTGCAACAGACACCACCGTCTCAGGAACTGCAACAGACACCACCGGCTCAGGAACTGCAACAGACACCACCGGCTCAGGAACTGCAACAGACACCACCGGCTCAGGAACTGCAACAGACACCACCGGCTCAGGAACAGGCTCGGCGGGCGTGACGTGAATCTCAGGCTCGGCGGGCGTGACGTGATGCTGGATCGGGGCCGGCAGGGCGAGCAGCTCGGGCGGGGCCGGCAGGGCGAGCAGCTCGGGCGGGGCCGGCAGGGGAACTGGCAGATCAGGTTGCTCGGGCGGGGCCGGCAGGGGAACTGGCAGATCAGGTTGCTCGGGGACGACCTCCGTGTTGTGAACGGTCTCTGGATCGGCAGACGTGACGTGAACGGTCTCTGGATCGGCAGACGTGACGTGAACGGTCTCTGGATCGGCAGACGTGACGTGAACGGTCTCTGGATCGGCAGACGTGACGTGAACGGTCTCTGGATCGGCAGACGTGACGTGAACGGTCTCTGGATCGGCAGAAGTGTGTTTCTTCCTCCTCCGCCTACGATGGCAAGACGGTGGCATCGAGCCCACCGCCTCAGGGGAAGTTACACTCACCGGCAAGGGTATGTCGGTCATCCTGTCACGAGACACAGGCGTGACTGATGCATCCCACTGGCTCCGATGCTGAAGGTATCTGGTAAAACCCCAAAAGTCCAAGATCTCCAGCCCCTTCATTTCCCTCCCAGGCAATGGGTCATCAAGACAGACATTAAAAACATCCTTTAATGCTGCCTCATTGTAGCCCATACCTCTCGAGAGTGTCCAAAAGGTCTGAGCAAGGCAACCCACCGGCTGGCCCCGCTGGCGTAGGCTCATCAAATTTTGGACTCGCCCCTTCCTCTCTTTCTCCGTGTTAGGAGAAAGGATACGAAACCCCATCATGCTGGATCTCTTTTGTGACGGAGTCCTTCTGTCACGACACGCACACACAGGGAATTAGAGATCCAAACGCAATGATATTTATTGGGTAATCCGTACTCACGATCAGTCCAGGCAGGGGTCAAATACCATGTAAGCAATCCAAACATAAAAATAAACAAACGACAGGGAAACAGGCTCAAAGCACAACGGAAGTGTGGGGACAATATACATGGACTCTGTGACAAACACTGAAACAGACAGGGTATATATACACACAAGTGCAAACAAGGTGACGAGAGACAGCTGAAGGAAATGAACAATCAGTGACAGACAGGATTATGGGAAGTGTAGTGAAAATGCCTAGACACCGTGAAAACTGAGACCTCTAATGTTAAACCCAGGGAACCACCAGACACTGTGACAATTAGCCCCTTTCTGTCAACACTGCATTGGCTCCCTATTACACATCGTATACATGTTTAAATATAGCTGATTACTTACAAAGCAATAAATAGTTTAGCTCCGCAGTACTTGAGCGAGTTATTAACGTATTATAGTCCTTCACGTCTATTGCAATCTCAAAATTCCGGCCAGTCAATAATACAAAGAATATCAAAATCGACTGCTGGCGGTAGATCCTTTTCCTATTTAGCACCAAAACTTTGGAACAGTCTTCCTACCATTGTCCGGGAAGCAGACACACTCTGTCAGTTCAAAGCTAGACTAAAGACACATCTCTTTGACCTAGCAATCACATAATACATTATAGACTTCTATAATTCAATGTTAGGCTGCTGTCACGGGTATGGTGCGGATGAAGACAAAGGCAAAGGCACAAAGCTCCAATTCAAACTTTTACTATAATAAAGTTTACACAAAACGGAAACACTCACGATACACTGTAACATATAAACATTGACCGACAACTGAAGGGTGAAAGACAGGAACTTAAATACACAGATGACAACGAGTGACGACAGGTGAAGACAATGAAGGGTGATTAACTGATTAACTAGACAGGTGATGAAAATGAACTAATGAAAATGACGACAGAGAGGAAGAAAAACACTGAATGAGAAAAAACAACCTAAAAGTCCATGGACACAACAGAAAACACATTAACAATGTGACAGAACCCCCCCCTCCCCCCAGGCGCGTCCTCGCGCCGTAAAACATCCAAAGGGGTGGGAGGGTGGGCGCCCTGGAGGCTGATGGACAGGTGGCCGATCTGGAGCAGGAAGCCTCCAGGGCGGAGCAGGACGTGCAGGTGGCCAGGGCGGAGCAGGATGAGGGCGTGGCCATGGCGGAGCAGTCGGACCCTCAGGCGTCCATGGTGGTGAGGACCCTTCGAGTGGCCACGGCGGAGACGACCCCTCGGGCGGCCACGGTGGTGAGGACCCTTCGGGCGGCCATGGCGGTGAGGACCCTTCGGGCGGCCATGGCGGTGAGGACCCTTCGGGCGGCCACGGTGGTGAGGACCCTTCGGGCGGCCATGGCGGTGAGGACCCTTCGGGCGGCCACGGTGGTGAGGACCCTTCGGGCGGCCATGGCGGTGAGGACCCTTCGGGCGGCCATGGCGGTGAGGACCCTTCGGGCGGCCATGGCGGTGAGGACCCTTCGGGCGGCCATGGCGGTGAGGACCCTTCGGGCGGCCATGGCGGTGAGGACCCTTCGGGCGGCCATGGCGGTGAGGACCCTTCGGGCGGCCATGGCGGTGAGGACCCTTCGGGCGGCCATGGCGGTGAGGACCCTTCGGGCGGCCATGGCGGTGAGGACCCTTCGGGCGGCCATGGCGGTGAGGACCCTTCGGGCGGCCATGGCGACCGTGTCGGCAGGGCCTCCACGATCCCCTCAGAGGACTTATTGCCCCCCCCCAAAATTTTCTTGGGGAGGTCAGCACTGGACTGGACCAGCGGCGAAGAGGGCTCTGAGCTGACCGGGGCCAGCGGCGAAGGCGGTCCTGGGCTGGACGGGACCAGCGGCGAAGGCACTGGGCTGGACGGGACCGGCGGCGAAGGCTCTGGGCTGGACGGGACCAGCGGCGAAGGCTCTGGGCTGGACGGGACCAGCGGCGAAGGCTCTGGGCTGGACGGGACCAGCGGCGAAGGCTCTGGGCTGGACGGGACCAGCGGCGAAGGCTCTGGGCTGGACGGGACCAGCGGTGCAGGAAGCTCTGGGCTGGACGGGACCAGCGGTGCAGGAAGCTCTGGGCTGGACGGGACCAGCGGTGCAGGAAGCTCTGGGCTGGACGGGACCAGCGGTACAGGAAGCTCTGGGCTGGACGGGACCAGCGGTGCAGGAAGCTCTGGGCTGGACGGGACCAGCGGTACAGGAAGCTCTGGACTGGACGGAACCAGCGGTGCAGGAAGCTCAGGGCTGGACGGGACCAGCGGTGCAGGAAGCTCTGGGCTGGACGGGACCAGCGGCGAAGGCTCTGGGCTGGACGGGACCAGCGGTGCAGGAAGCTCTGGGCTGGACGGGACCAGCGGTGCAGGAAGCTCTGGGCTGGACGGGACCAGCGGTGCAGGAAGCTCTGTGCTGGGCAGCGATGAGGGCTCTGTGCTGGGCAGCGATGAGGGCTCTGTGCTGGGCAGCGATGAGGGCTCTGTGCTGGGCAGCGATGAGGGCTCTGTGCTGGGCAGCGATGAGGGCTCTGTGCTGGGCAGCGATGAGGGCTCTGTGCTGGGCAGTGATGAGGGCTCTGGCGCAGGATCAGCGGCCTCTGGCGCAGGATCAGCGGGCTCTGGCGCAGGATCAGCGGGCTCTGGCGCAGGATCAGCAGGCTCTGGCGCAGGATCAGCGGGCTCTGGCGCAGGATCAGCAGGCTCTGGCGCAGGATCAGCGGCCTCTGGCGCAGGATCAGCGGGCTCTGGCGCAGGAAGCTCTGGGCTGGACGGGACCAGCGGTGCAGGCGGCTTGGAGCTGGACGTCAACCGTCCAGGGTCGAAGAGGGACCAAAGCGGAGAATGGTGTCGGGGTCCATCTCGACCACCGCCTCTACTGCGGCCTCCACGGGTCCCGCGAAATCTGGCCAGACGGGTTCCCTCAAACGACCCTCCATGGGCAAAGGCTGGGAGATCTTGGCTCTCCTTGGCCAGGACGAAAATTTTTACCCATTCGTCCATATTAGGGGGGTCGGTCAATCTGTCACGGGTATGGTGCGGATGAAGACAAAGGCAAAGGCACAAAGCTCCAATTCAAACTTTTACTATAATAAAGTTTACACAAAACGGAAACACTCACGATACACTGTAACATATAAACATTGACCGACAACTGAAGGGTGAAAGACAGGAACTTAAATACACAGATGACAACGAGTGACGACAGGTGAAGACAATGAAGGGTGATTAACTGATTAACTAGACAGGTGATGAAAATGAACTAATGAAAATGACGACAGAGAGGAAGAAAAACACTGAATGAGAAAAAACAACCTAAAAGTCCATGGACACAACAGAAAACACATTAACAATGTGACAGCTGCATAGATTAGGTCAGCCAGAACAGGGAACACTTCCCATAAATCCTGATGTACTCATTACATCATAAGAAGAATGGCATCTACGCTAATTTTAGTGTCTTTGTTTATCCCGAGGTTCCCTATCAGTCGGTCACTACTACGTAGGTCGTGACCGACCAATAGGAATCTCGCTAGAGAGCTGATCTACTTCGAGTGAAACTAAACGAGCCAATACACATTGGCGTGCAATCATTTGCATCAGCTGCGCAGCCTCGCAGCGCGGGTATATAACGAGCAGCTGGTGATTGCACTGTAGCTTTTTGCTTCGGAGCCAACCGATGCTGTTTAATCTATCTAATATTGAGTGATCAAACAACGAGCAAGCTCTTCAGGAAGATTTCTCGTGTCTGGTGCGGGCGATACAGCGCGGCAGTGGGGTCGACTTTCTTTTCTCTTTTGTTTTTGTGTTTCTGAGCAAAAAAAAAAAAAAAAAGCTGTTTTCACAGCTGGTAACGGTGCGCCAAGAGCGTTAAATAGCCGTTCTTACGGCTGGTAAGACCGCCGTGAAGAGAGACAGCGCACGACAGGTTGTACATTTCTGTCTGTGTCCGCTGCGACCGTTCCCCTGCGTGCTTCAGTACCAAGAAGAGCATTCACCTGAAAGAGCTTACATGGGTGTGAGTTGCGTCTTTCTAAAGATGACATTCCACCCGTGTGTTTCTGGATGCGGTCGTTTCCTGTCCTCACTGACGGCCACGATCACTGTCTCGCATGCCTGGGAAACATGTGAGACTGTGTTCGTGGGTGGTTCATGTTTTCGCACGGGAACATGACCACGTCGGCACGCCGGTTGACTCTGCTTTCTCCGGAAAGCTTGAGTCCCCTCTGTTGTTGGCCAGCCGCTGCTTGTGTGTGAAAGCACAGCTGCAGGTCTGCTCGAAACTCTGGGACACTAGCGTGTCGTGTGCCGTCGAGCTGCCAGGCTGCAGCGCGGGTTGTCACGGCGACCCAGCGCTCGCTCGGCGCTCTAGGTGCGCGGTCCCCATGTCTATTCTCCGTTGTAGCGCCCTCCCTGGTGGCCACCAGGAGAGGTCTACTTCAGTAGAATAGCTTGGGTGATCCTGAGAGCTGAGGGCTTCTCCTTCGGGGAACCAACCCCCTAGGGCCCCTCCCTCTCTAGCGCATCACAAGCTGTGCAGCTTCTGGATGAGATTGCTGGTCCTTCAAAAAAAAAAAAAAAAATGGAGGAACCTAGCGTTTCATTCAAGGCTCCAGCTGAGGGCAGATGTCGATTGCTACATCGGAGAGAGGGGCTGTTTCGTTCTGGAAATGAGGATGATGTTAAGTTCCCACTGTAATAGTGTGTGTGCTTATGCTGAATCAGATTCAGAGCGGACAGCCATGATTTCCCGGGTCTTCTCGGACGTGCATTGAAAACTTAACAGTATGGAGCTATATTGGTGCCAAAAATATGGAACGCCAAAAGTGCCAAATTCTGCATAAAGTTTTCACCTCTCTCACTACCCTCGATAGTGGGGTGGCCGTGCCTCCTGCATGCGAGGCCAAGGCACTCTTATTGCACGAGGGTAGTTCTGAGCCGGGGTTGAGCTGCGCTTGTCGACTGACCGTGTTCAAGTCACAGTGCTGGCCCTCGATCAGACGATGTCCACCTTGGTGGTCCAGAAGCCCCCCTGGCTGTCCTTGTAGAGGTGTGAGAGCTCGTCAAAGTACGCTTTCTCGATGCTCCATCTCATAAGGTGGCCTTTTCAGCGACACTGTTGAGAACTGGCCCAGCAGTTCTCCACAGTCAGCAGTAGACTGAAGCGCTTCCCCTGACGTACCACCAGAGTACCTCGTGGGCTGCCCCTCAGTCTACTCGTCGCCAAGGGTGTCATCCCCTGCAAAAAAGAGAGAACTCCGGCACAGCCTGCTCTACTGTGTCCGCTGCAGGAGGATGACACCACCCGTCTCAACCACTGTTTAAGTGGTCGGTGAAACAATCACTGGAGACGGGTGACCCGGAGATGGGTGGAGCTGCTCTCTCCCAGTAGAGGGCTGGGAAACTAATCTTTTGAGTCAAAATTCTGTTCCACCACTGGAGTCACAGTGGTTCCCAAGTTCTAAAAAAAAAAAAAAAAAAAAGAGCAGATCCTCTATCTCTGGGTCTGAAGAGGGTCTGGAGAGTAGTGGGAGGAGAAAATCCTCACCACCCTCATCCGCCTCTTCTGTCGCCAGCGGGCAGCGCAGTGTGTGGTTCGAGAACACAACCAAGCCGCCTCCTGCACCTCCTGCCTCGTGGAACCAGGTAAGTGCTGCACAGCACACTTAGACCACGCTACGGACCGCCTCCCCAAGAGAGCCTCCCGGGCCGCGTCCCTGTGTTCCACCTCGCTGCCCCACTCCGGGTACACCTACGGTCCCTTTGGTCCCGCTTGTACGGTCTCTGCGAGCCTGGTTAGCGCTCCCCAGTCCGTCTCGCTGGCTCATTCGGACCATCAGGCTCGGCTATGCGATTCAGTTCGCCCGGCATCCTCCCAAGTTTCGGGCCATCCACTCCACTACAGTGAGAGCAGCCGATGCCCATGTCTTGCGTGCGGAGATCGCAGTCCTACTGGCGAAGGACGCGATAGAGCCGGTCCCTCCAGCCGATATGAGGTCAGGACACTACAGTCCCTACTTCATTGTACCCAAGAAAGGTGGTGGGTTACGACCGATCTTGGATCTGCGAGTTTTGAATCGGAGCCTCCACAAGCTACCGTTCAAAATGCTCACGCAGAGACGCATTTTCAGATGCATCCGTCCCCAAGATTGGTTTGCAGCGATCGACCTGAAGGACGCGTACTTTCATGTCTCGATTCTTCCTCGACACAGGCCGTTTCTGCGCTTTGCGTTCGAGGGTCGAGCATACCAGTACAAGGTCCTGCCCTTCGGGCTGTCCCTGTCTCCCCGTGTCTTCACGAAAGTCACGGAGGGGGCCCTTGTTCCCATGAGAGAACAGGGCGTTCGCCTCCTCAACTATCTCGACGACTGGCTCATACTAGCACACTCTCGAGATCAGTTATGCGAACACAGGGACCTCGTGCTCAGGCACCTCAGCCAGTTGGGCCTTCAGGTCAACTGGGAAAAGAGCAAACTCGCCCCTGTGCAGAGGATCTCTTTTCTCGGTATGGAGTTGGATTTGGTCGCACAGACAGCGCGCCTCACAGAGGAGCGCGCCCAGTCGGTGCTGAACTGCTTGAACATATTCAAAGGCAGGACGGCGGTCCCACTGAAACTTTTTCAGAGGCTCCTGGGGCATATGGCAGCGGCAGCAGCGGTAACCCCGCTCGGACTGCTACATATGAGACCGCTTCAGCACTGGCTTCAAGGCCGAGTCCCGAGATGGGCGTGGCATCACGGCACTCACCGGGTGGCAATCACACCGGCATGCCGCCAGAGTTCGGGCCGGGTGACAACCATGTTTTACTGAGACCTGGCTATGTGCCCAAGGTTCCTACCACTCCCTTCAGGGACCAGGTAGTGAACCTGCAAGCGCTGCCCCTGGAGGAGGCAGACCCAGCCCTGGCTTTGCTCTGTCCCGTTCGCGCTCTGCGTATGTACGTGGACAGAACTCAAAGCGTCAGGACCTCAGACCAGCTCTTTGTCTGTTGCGGAGGCTAGCAGAAGGGAAGGCTGTCTCCAAGCAGAGGATGGCCCACTGGATAGTGGATGCCATCGCCTTGGCTTACCAAGCTCAAGGCGTGCCCTGCCCGCTTAGGTTGCATGCACACTCCACGAGAGGCGTTGCATCCTCCTGGGCGCTGGCACGTAACTCCTCGCTAACAGATATCTGTAGAGCTGCGGGCTGGGCGACACCTAACACGTTCGCTAGATACTATAGCCTGCGGGTAGAGCCGGTCTCCTCCCGTGTTCTCACCCTAGACGGCTAGAAGCACTGAGAGGCCCGGCTCTGTCGGCTTGCTGCACCCTACTGTGCACCCTTATTCTCCAGTGTGAAAAACCTGTGAGTCCTCCAAACACCCTCGGGCCGGACATGGCGGAGCGTCCGGTGCCAGGCCTGTATCCGCTGAATCCTTGAGAACCGGATATAGGCTGGGTCCCATATGTGTGACCCTACGGGGATCCCATATGTGTATATTCTCCACGGCTGCTCCTAAACGGAAGCCCGTGTCTTTCCCTTGGGCTAAGTCACCCATTACTCATATGCTGTACAACCCTCGGGTTAGTCCATATGTTATCTCCACTTAACTCCTTGAGAATGTGGCTTCCGCAGCGTTCCCCTCCTTCAGTTCGGGCACGCTTCCCAGTGTTAATCTCACTGTATGGGTTATCACGGAACAACAGTGACAGGTTCACTCTGTGTAAGCCGCCTCCTATCATCCTTCCAGGCAAGAAGGTGTAGAGGCTTGCACAGGGCGCTGGATGGGGTGCAGCAGCTGTGGCGCTTTGGTAGGGATTCCTATTGGTCGGTCACGACCTACGTAGTAGTGACCGACTGATAGGGAACGTCTCGGTTACGTATGTAACCCTCGTTCCCTGAAGGAGGGAACGGAGACGTAGGTCCCGTCGCCACATCTGCTGCCGCCCGCCGGGGCAGCCAGCTTATCGGCTTGGCTCCTCAGCAAAAAACTACAGTGCAATCACCAGCTGCTCGTTATATACCCGCGCTGCGAGGCTGCGCAGCTGATGCAAATGATTGCACGCCAATGTGTATTGGCTCGTTTAGTTTCACTCGAAGTAGATCGGCTCTCTAGCGAGATTCCTATTGGTCGGTCACGACCTACGTCTCCGTCCCCTCCTTCAGGGAACGAGGGTTACATACGTAACCGAGACGTTTTCCCGCAACCTACCGGATCCAGGCCGTATCCAGATCTGACGAAGGACCTTCGCCTGGACCTGATGACAACCCAGTGCTGAAGTGCCAACTAGTCTCTCTCTTGTGAAGGATCCCTTTACCACTCTACAGATAAAGTGTTGTCGGTATAATTTCGGTTTCACGTATCTACCCCGAAGTGATAAAATTCTGTATAAAAATCTTAAGACCAGACAAGTAGTTTGTTAAGGCTTGGTTTGTAGGGAATTACAAACCTGCGCACATATATTCAATTGCGCATAACTGTATAATTAATTCTTAATGAGCACGTGAGCGCCATCAGCGTTTCTCACAGGTTCGCGCTTAAAGTCTGTGTAGAGAGAATGGTGTCGTCTTATCGGCCTCTAATTTATTAACTAATGATCGTTGCGACGGAAGTGAATCAGTCAAAACTAACTTTAGCTGGAAAATATCTTTATTCAAGAACCGCTATAAAGCCAAAACAATCTCTGTTACCTTAAATTATCCGTTTATCACTGTAAAGCCGCTTTGAAACAATCTACATTGTTAAAAGCACTATATAAATGAAGATGACTTGACTTGACTTATTTCTAATGATGTGACCAAACCAGCTGTACATAATACAAGTCAGTTTAGAGTACAAAAATGTACTCAAAATGTTACACTGAATATTGATACCAACCATGGATGGAAATCCTCTATCATCCAAAGAGGAGGAAGAGTATGTGTAAGAGGTGGTGGATGGGGAGGAAGAGGATGAGGACGAAGAAGAGTAAGGTGTTGAAAAGGCTGGATCCAGCACACCAGAGGGGTTTTCCCTTTGCTTGTAAAGAGACGGCATTGTTTATGTGACGTGGACGAAGTCCTCAGGCTGGACCCAACACGAAGATGTGATGCTGAGGCAGAATTAATCTCTCATTGACCTTGATTCTTTTGACTCTTTTTCTACTGTAACATGCTTTTCATTTAGAGTTAATTATCTTATATATATTGGGCTTTTTAGTTATTTGGTTACCCCCCCCCCCCCCCCACACACACACACACACACAAACTACACCCCTGAGTACAACAGTAATATTGTGAAAATAAACTTGAAACTCAAGGCGTAACTCAAAGTTTTGAAACTCAAAACTTCCATATCAACTTTTAGCCATTTACTAAGCATGGAAAAAAACAAAAGGATGTCAGTTTGTCAGAGGCTGCGCTTCAGTTAAAAAAAAAAAATTCTATAGCCATGGGCAACGTCTTACCTCTTCACAGAAGAATGCAGCTTGAACCTCTCTCATTATGAAACTTCATGATGATTAACTGAGGAACTCTGTGTGCTACATGTTACCCATGAAGTACCTGACACCTAAGCGCAGGGATTACTGTGGATGTTTATACACCCAGAACAGCAAATTCACCGCCAAAACTATCATTCTGTATTATTCAGAGACATATATAGGGCTACTCTATCACTTCTTGACAAGGTTATATAAGGCCAGTTAAGGGCTACACTGATGGCCTCAAGCTAGATTATGTATAACTTATTTGTCAAATGTTTTGAATAGACGTAAAAGTTCAAAGATTACTAATTTACAGAGTGAGAAATATAACCATTTTTTGTTGTCATACCATAAACACAACCATATGGTCTGCTTTGAATCAGTTACGTAAACAATCTTGTGCTCAACCTAAAACACTTTTAGCATTTACACAGAGAAAGTGTAAAATAAATACACAAACACCACATGACACCAATTGTGCAGACTAATGAAAATATGTATTTCTTTTCATGTACTCAAGTCAGTCAATACTGAACATTTCAACAAAACATTCATAAAACATTTTCCAGTTTTCCTACAGTATTGTTGAAGACAGGTAAACTTACCTGTTGCCTTTTTATAGTGCTTAAACCTGATTGGTGTGTCTACAATTAAGCACCAGTGTGTGTGCACATCTGGTGGGTGTGTTCATTTGAAAGCCTTTTGCTTTGAAATTTCAAGGAAATGTGTCAAATGCATGCAAGTGTGTTTAGTGTTTTGCAAATCACTGTGTGTAATGTTTTGCAAAAAGTGTGAAGCTGACAATGTGCTTACAGTTATGCAAATCTAGGCCGGTGTTTTGCTCCTTTTTTGCAAAACCTTGAGTGTAAGGTTTTGCAAATGTTAGTTTTAATTTTAGTGAGTAAGCAATTGAAAAAAACTGTAAATAATTTCTTGGAGGTGGCACATGCACCGCTCTTGTTTATTGGCTGATTTTATTTTGGACAAAAGACAACTGAAAGAGGGCAATTATTGTTCAGCCTCCATGGAAACACTGCTCACAAACACAACACCGCAATTACAGGGATGACATAAAAGTGCTTACAAAACGCAAGAAGAAAAACCACAGAAACAGACCACAAAGAGCTCAATTCACTGAAGTCAATATATGAAAATGGCACTTATGAAAAGCAGTGTGATACAATATTGGTCTCTCTGCTTTATTTCACCATTTGGAATCAACCAATTACAGTTTTTTCCAACTGCTTACACACGTTTTCAAAACTATGTCTCATTTTTTCAAAACTCTACACACAATTCCCAAAACTGCATACACAAAATGCAAATAGCCTCACATCTCCTTCAAAATGTAACACTGCATTCAAAATTCCATAAACACAAGTCAGAATGGTCCCAGGAATCCATTGTTCAAAACAGGTAATCTGACCTGTGACCTACTGTATTCATAGGCCTACTGTATACTACAGTAAAGCAGTGATTGTGTGATCAGCAATAGTGTTTGCACATGTGAGGAGTGTGTGTGTGTGTGGCCTGGTGAATAAGTGTAGCATTTTGATTGGTTGTGTTTGGAAAAGGAAAGCAAGTCACTTCCCATTAGATTTTTGTGTTTTAGCTCGAGAATTGTGTGTAGTGTTTTGAAAAAAGTGTTTTATGCAACTGAAAACTGAGTCAAAGGCTGAGAAATATGGTTTTGGAGATTCGGTGTGTAGTTTTGCATTTTGAGTGAGAGGTTTCAAAAATCGTGTGACATGAAAAGATTTTGTGTGTAAGCAGTTGGTAAAAACTTTTAATTCTGCACACTACAGTGAAGATAAGGTGATCTATCTTGCCACCATGACAACACTAATAACAATATTCACTGCTAATATGGACACGCCCATCAAAAAGAGCAATATTATTTATCTTTCACTTATCTTCTTGTGAAATCCAACTCAAACAAAACAGTGTCATCACTCTATTTTATTCTGTTGCTTTTTAAACGGTCTTACTTTATTTGGCATATGATCCAAGGTTTACTCTGTAGATCTTTTACGAGCAGAGTTGGAGATACCATGGATGAGAAGCCATGGCCTGAGGGGACAGCAGTGCCTGATCCTGTATTGCGAGACACGTCCCCACATTCGTAGGAAAAGCATTAACCCTTTGAGCCTTCAAAGACAAAAATATAAACGATCATGTTGCGAACTCGACATCATTACATTAGGAAAGGTTGGTGTCATGTGCAAGTGTGTATAAGCTTGTTTAGTTGTAAATGGATATTGTGGGAGGTTGATGAATGGAAAGAATGCACATATTCGCAGAGCTCCTGGTTTGGGATCTGGTAGCAGCATACACTGTGCCATTGTGCAGCCTACAGAAATGTAATCAGATAAACAAGAGATTAACACGTAACATCTGCCAGACCAGAGTTATGGTGTACATTCTGTAAGTCTGCATTCTCCACACGTACCAGTCATGAGTGCAGATCACACTTTACAGAGGGCGCTGCAGAAAGCTAGTAAACAACACAAATCAAATCTATTATTTTACCGTATGGGACAAATTGTTCAATTTATTCAAAAAAAAAAGTTGAGCATGTTATTTTGCATGATCTCTTGCACAATCCATTGTGTATTGTGTAAGCTACGTTTGAGCAATCTCATGTAACTCATCACGTTTTTAATTCTATTTTTGTATGTATTTAAAGTCACCATGAGATCAAAATTGACAGAATATTGCAGTATTTATAATGATTTATGCGTGCACATATTTTTTTTTAAATTAATGTGCCATCATAATCTTTAATTAAAATAACTTCCCCTCTTCTTTTCTCTTCTCTTCTCACAAACGAGATCGCAGCAATAGCAAACCACAACGAACAAAATTAAGTCCCATCCTACTTTATTTTTTATTTTTGAGAAGCCGTTTTACATTGACATACATCACAAGAAGAAGAAATTACTATTGTAAGTTTCATGATGACTTTAAAGCAAGACACCACAACTAAATAGGGTTAAAAAATATATATATCACTACTTCCCCAGTTAATTAATCACAGTACATTAAGACATTCTGAAATGTTATTTTTAAATAAGTAATTATGCACTGATTTGCATACATTTCAAGACCAGAAATCTGAACACTGGATAACACTGGATTTCTAAATTCTTCTTTCATTTTGCTGATTAGAGTTACAGGTTTTTACAAAGGGGATTTTGGAAATCTGTTTTTATCACCCCATGAAACTAGAAATGTTATAGAAGCAAAATCTCAAAATTGACCAGTGCATGAAAAACAATGGTTTTCGGGTGTCTTGTCTTAATCCAATTCTACTGTTGCATTCTTAAAGGACCAGTCATTTAATATCCACTTTCCCCAAAAGGATCAGTAAAGCTTTTACTTATCTTATATTTTATTGCATAGCCCAAATAAAGTTAAATAAAGTTTATATATTTATAGCAATGCAAAATACACTGCATTAAATAAACAACACTATATAAAAGTAGCTGAATACATTTCAGCATAAAATAACAATCTATATGTGACTATAATCTTTATTACTGAGTGTGAATTTTCCATTTCTAATTAAATTTGAAGAGAAAAATCCTATTAAAGACAAAATTTATGATATGAAAGTACCAAAATTAGATAGCCTACTGCACAATATGTGATCGGTTCTGGCAAAATGAGTCGCAATTAGCAAATTTTCAAAAATGAGTTATTGTTATTTTCTATTACAGTTTTTCTGAATTGCTAAACCCCATTCTCTGAACCAAATTATCCATAGCCTAAACTAATTTGTCAATTAAATAATTAAAAACATTAAAAAAGGTAAACACTCTGCAAATCTCATGCACTCTCATGCAAAACTCGAAACACTCATTCTCACGCACTAAAACACATTTTTGAAACATAACTGTGCTTGGTGTTTTTAAATCGCAGTTGAAGACGTTTCTTTTCAAGAAGGCTTTCAACACGTAATCACTTGTTTTGTTTTTTAGTTGGTGTGCTATCTATTTTGTTTTTACTGTTTAAATTGGTTTTAACTTGTCATTTATCATCGTTTACACACAATGACTCAAAATTGTTCACACTCATTTCTAATGATGTGACCAAACCAGCTGTACAATACATGAAAGTCAGTTCAAAATGTGCTAAAATTTACTCAAAATTTTGCACTGAATGATACCAACAATGAATGAAAACAGTATGAGAGGGAGAGGAGGAAGAGTATGTGTAAGAGGTGGTGGACGGGGAGGAAGAGGACGAGGACGAAGAGTAAGGTGTTAAAAAAGGCTGGATCCAACACACCAGAGGGTTTTTCCAGTTGCTTGTAAAGAGACGACATTGTTTATGTGACGTGGACAAAGTCCTCAGGCTGGACCCAACACGAAGACGTGATGCTGAGGCAGAATTAATCTCTCATTGACTGAGATGTTGAAGTTGCACAACTCTTTTGAGTGTTTTGTAGCATGCTTTTCATTTTGACTTTTGCAGTCGGGTCACTGTATTTTCCACAATATGCAAGTGCTGAATATACAGACATTCAATACAATATTCAGTACAATACTACACTTGCAGTGCATACAGTATACAATTTATTCGCCTTACTACTGTAATTTGTTATTACTATACTTTTTTAAGTACCGTACTTGCAAAATTAGTTTCCTTTGTTATAAATATACTTTTTTTCTGTAACTGCATGCTTAGGATTCTGTTCTCCATTTTTTTTATGTAGTGTCTAATGAATGATCTGTAGTGTTTATAATAACGACTTGCTGTGTGTATGATCTGAAAGCATTGTTTGATTTTGAGCACATATAAATGGTTTTGAGGCAATTGTTTGATTTTGCCAGAAGAGTCAGAGGTTTTCTGAATGTAGTTTGAAGATTTGGTTTTGTGTTTATGGTTTTGATAAAGTGGGTGATTGTTTCGAGAAATGTGCATAACATATAATGTTTGCGAGAATACTCGCCAAGGCAGATATTTTGAAATTAGGCTGTTATTCTGTGTTATGTGTATATCGGGATCACACGCTGTCTGAGCACACGCTTCAGAGCTGTCAGGACGAGTAAGATCCTTCTGTTTACATCAGCATGATGCATGAGGTTCAGACTCAGAATTCACTATGAATATTCACAAAGTTGAAGTGCAGCACTTTAAAACAATACCAAACTTGTGCTGAGAGGAAGCGCCAGTCGTCAAGAAGCGAGCAGAGAAAGCGTATCGGTTATGTATGTAAGTTCCATGACTGAGAAGTTCCCTTTCATAGGAATAGGAATCCCCACCAAATCGCTACAGTTAGTGTGCATTGGTTTATTTAGTTACACTCCAAGTAAATTGGCCTATTCCTATTCGTCGGTCAACCGACGTGGCGTCGAATGTGACCGACTGAAAGGGAACAGCATTTTTCATGGACAAAGGAAAGGTAGAGCACACCTAGTTTTTGATGATAGCATTTACTTTTAATAAATGCATTATAAACAACAGTGCTTCATTAAGCAGTGAATATTGAACTGTTTCATCAACATAAGAGTGTTTAGTGTGCTGTATTAACTGTTTTGAGAGCAACTACATTCATTTGAGAAAAACTGACCTGTTTTCACACAAATTCCAGTTCTCATTCATAAAACACAAACACATAATTTTATTAACTCTTGAGATTCCTTTTAGAAACACAATGAGAACTCAAATAACACGCATTTATCAATGAGTAAACGTAGAAAAACTGATGACACACCAATCAGAATCTCAGGATAATATAAATAGGAGCACGGATGATGATGTGCATTAGAAACGGCATCCTAACTCTGGAGAGAGAGCTGAAGGAATCATCTACAGGGTTAAAATTACAGTACACAGTAACAGTGCTTTAGATGAGGGAAACTCACGATTGTCAAATTTATTTGTAGCCAATTTTTTACATGTACTGTATTTTTTGCAGAAATGAGAGACGACTGCCTCAGGGAGGTAAGAGAGTCTCTTGTCAGAAGACCAAGAAACTGCTAAAGAACTGTATGCTGTAATGACATTTAGCCGAAAGTGCAGAGGATGCTGAATATATTCATTTTCTACTGTACTGTAATTGACAGTATACTCTATTGTGTTGCATACAGAGATCTTGTTCAATTATGTGGTATTCATCTACTGTAAGATCACTTTACAGTAGTGTAATGAAAATATATTTTTCCTAAAGCTCATTGTTGTATTTTACTGTATCTGCACTCTTTAATTTATCTTGTATACTGTAATAGACAAAGAGATGCAAAATCATTGACGCTGAATTTCAATATGATGTTTTCGTTAAAGTGTTATGAATTGATCTCACCAGTTTTCTCCGGGCAGGAAAATAGTGTGTATTTGTGTAGGTTCTGTGTGTCATCTGGGGCCAAAGTTTGATTCAGACAAGATAATTTGTTTTTGACTGAAATATTCGAGAAATATTTGAATTAGTGGAAGTTTGAGGTTTGTACTGATTGGTGTGTAGTTATGAGATTGTTTATAGTTGTGAGAAATGGTGAATTGTTTCATGAATTGTGTGTTAGCAATCAAAAAATCTGCAATCAAAAATCTGAAAAGCATCCACATTCAGTGACGTATGTAAACTGGGGTGGCCATGCTGGTGCCAGTTTTTAGGGGACAATTTGCATTACCTTAAATGTAAAATATACATGTTTCAAGCTTGTTGACTTGTCCCCGCCTTAGAAATGCCCAATAAATCAAAACAGAGCAAACTAGTCAGATAAATGAGGCACAGCTAAGGAAGACTAATTTCAGTTTCAGCACTAATGAAGCATGTTTCAGTATAAGCATTTATTTTATAAAGGCTTTACAGTTTGTTTGACATTCTGTTGTAGAAATATATCAAGACCACAGAGTGAATGTAGTAATTACACAATATGGGGAAATCCAGTACTGCATTTTGCTGTAATAATAAAACCCTAAACCATCAAACAAAAATGACTTATGTAACCATATGCATCAATTGGCTTGTAAGAAGCTTTGTGATGAGGTAGGATATCATCATAGATACAGAAGGAAAGAAATGAAAGAAAGAAAAGGCACATTACAAAACACGTAGCGGGGTTTCTTCTGAGAGATAACATACCAAATACAATTTCTGCACAGGAAGTCGTAGGAGGAGGGAAAACATCATTTGTATGCGATGACAACAAAAAAGGAAATGTCTGATTGGCATTTTGGTGCTACTGTAACTAGATGAAACTGAAAGATAGATATATGTATTTTAAGAACAGAAATTATACATTCCTCCCGTATATTTAAAATATACTAAATTAAAATATAAAATATAAATTACACATGCTCAGCTGGTGCAAGAGAATTCCTTAGTGTAAACAATCATTGGAAGACTCGATGTGCCCTCAGAAACCAATATTGCCTCGTGCTAAGCAATAGCCCAGCTTGTTTTGGTTGCCTATGACAGACATCAGACCGACGTATGCTTCGATTAGAATGGGTTGATTCAGCACAAGAACCCCGTTGGCTTTTCCAGGTACAGGATTCCTGTTGTGGGCTTTCTGCGCTGCTAAAGTCAGCTCCTCCCTGAAGTTTTGAATCTAAATGAGAAAGACAAATATGGAGAAGTCATTTATTCAGTACTAATGTAACGGGGAATTTAGCCCGTCATGTAGGGAAAATGGATTATGACTGCTCTGGAAGTTTGGACAACGGAAGATCTTGGTCCCCGCCCCCCAAACGTTTTAGCCTCGTTACACACTAATGTGTGAATGTGGTTTTCTTACTTTATTGTGTTAGAACACTATAGATTGACAAGAGTAGGCTTCAGGTATGATAATGTCACACGGTGGCTTCCTGAAGTGAAATTGCATATGTGAAAACACAGTGTGTTATGCTCCTCCCTCCCCAGATCTAATAAAGTAAGTGAAGCTTCCCTACTCCCTAGCAGCTCTCAAATAAAAAAGATATACTGTAAATAAGTGCAAAAAAACAATCAAACAATTTAGTTCTTTAGATTTCTCTTTCTTATAATTGGTTATTTCTTCTGTTTAAGTAAAGAATAAAAAATAAAATAATTTACAGTCTTTGTGTTGTCTTTTGAATTCACACCAACACTTTCAACACTAAAGTTGTAAAACCCTTTCACTTGTGATGTAACAGATCCCTTTGGATGAATCAAAATTAGGTAGTTTACAACGTGACAATTTGTACAACCACAAATCCTCACCTTTTCAAAAGATCATCTTCGAACAATCACATTTAAAGAAAAATAAAATAAACACAAAAGAAAAACATACCATCAAATTCCACCTTGGAATAAACACTTATATGAAACGTCCCTTTAAATGTATACTCACAGTTCACCGTTTATCAGTTCAGTCACTGGAAAATAATAAGGAAAAATCAGGAAAATACCAGTTCGTAGGACGATGAATTAGAGTTCGTTGTCCGGACGTTGGGTGCGTTGCAATAACTGAAGATCACGTGTTTAAGTGTGCAAGTTCAAAAAAACACTCTCAACTTTGTCCAAAACTTTCACAGATAAACTGTCTCAAAAAGAAAACCAACCTGAAGATGAATCAAACTGGGATGTCACTTGAATGGCAGGGTAACGACAATCTTCAACCTTGAATCAGCGAAAGAGTCTCTGCATTAAGTGCGTACTGCGGCGATCTCAGTCTCACGTGCTCTGAAACGTGCGGGAAAACTCGAGGACACATGAACAGTCCCTTGGAACTATTAACTCGACGATGCTATTCGATCAAAACACAAGAAGTGCAAAATACAGCAAAAAGACATGTAACAAGTCTCTTGATGACAAAAATTAAGCGGGGTTTGCACTTTAAACGAACTCACAGCTTCCGTGGTCTTCACAATATGTCACTGCATCATTCTCACAGCCAACACATACCACCGGAACAAAACTGTCTTCAATATCAAACGTGGGTCACTATAACCCCCTCACTTAGTGCTGTTATTCTTTATTCGACTCCATCCTCGATAATCTTCCATTGAAACAACTTTAACGAACGAGCTTCTCGATCACAACACTGAATTCACTTCTGTATCAGTCGCACACTCAGAACGCGCGCTCTTCTTCGTCTCTCCCCGCTGCACTTTCAGCACTCGCCCAAAAAAGTAGACCGCTTGCCAAAATAAGAGTACCCAAAAAAATAAGCTCCTTTCAAAATAATATACCCGTTACATTCCCCCCTACTAAACCCTGCCACTTCATTGACATCTCTGGCATATTCATCTTCTGAAACATAAAACAACATGTTAGGAAGATATCACATTGTACATGACTTTTTCTCCCAATACCTTACAAGTTACAGAACCTTCTGGACTCTTATTTCAGAATGTAATCATCCTTATATCTCACAGGCATCCTACCCTGGGTTTCCCTCTTCGAACGTCTAAGATCAGGTACCACACTAGTGTCAGCCTCTGAAATGTCAGAGTCTTCAGATTCCCCATCTTGACCTGTGTCTACTCTCTCACTCCCAGCTACATTACCCCCCTCACATACCACTCCACCCTCGACTTCCCGAGGTAAGCACGTGTTTGGTAAGTGTGAAGTATATGGAATGTAAACAATGTCTTGTGAGTGTGAGTCTGACAATTCTTTTTCTCTACTTGCATGTGCAACCTGCCTTGTGGGTGTGGGGAAAGTACAGTGTCTCAATTGATCCCTGTGAACGACCTTTGTGGAACCTCCCTGCTCAGGACGTACAGTAAAGACTGGTAAACCTGCGTGATTTTGCTGCACTACCAAATACGGTACAGACTCCCACTTATCTTGGATTTTGTTTCGTCCTCTAAACTTGTGGTTACGCAACAATACTCTGTCACCAGGTCTAATGAGCGCTCCTGAAGCCTTGCGGTCATAGACCCTCTTCCTTCTCCTGGAGGCTTCTTGAGCAGTTACCTTTGCCGTCTCCACTGCAGTTCTCAGGCGTTCATGGTGATTCTTCACCCACTCATCTAGATCATCCACCTCATCATCAGATAGATCTTTTCCTCCTAGGACATCCATGGGCAGCCTTGCGTCCCGTCCAAACATTAAATAAAATGGAGAGTAACCGGTCGATGAATGAACGTGGCTATTGTAGGCCATCACAAGTTCAGGCAGGTAAGTTTTCCAATCCTTTTTCTTTTCCGCAGGTAATGTTCGCAGCATGTCGTGCATCGTGCGATTGAACCTTTCGCACTGCGCGTTCCCTTGTGGATGATAAGGACTGGTGCGACTCTTGCTGATTCCATACAATTTACAGAGCTCCTTGATTACGCCTGCCTCGAAACATCTGCCTTGATCCGAGTGCAATCGGGCGGGACACCCATAGCAGACAAACCAGTGTCGTATGAGGGCTCTGGCGGTGGTAAGTGCTGTCTGATTTTTGGTCGGGATCGCCACAGTAAATCTTGTAAACATGTCCGTAAGCACAAGAACATTCTCATAACCCCCTGCTGATCTCTCAAGCACAGTGTAATCCATGGCAAGAACTTCTAGAGGTGCGGTTACGTTGGTGCAGGTCATAGGCGCACGAATCTTGGGGAATACATCCTTAGCTAGGGTACATCTTCGACACTGAGTTACCCAGGTTTGTACGTCATTGGCCATTGTGGGCCAATAATAGCTCTGTCGCATCTGCTCTAATGTACTCCTGCTACCAAAATGTCCTCCATGTTCATGGACTCCCTTATACACTTTTTCCCACAAAGACTCAGGCACTACCAACTGCCAAATCTCCTCCCCGTCTCTTGGGTCTGTAATCACTCGGAACAGCACTTCATGTCTTAATTTCAAACGCTCCAACTGTCTAGCTAGCTTCTTTTGCTGGGTTTCCAAATCCCGGAAACTACGTGTCACAAGCCTCCTGTTCTCGAGTACAGCGTTGTACACAGGTGCTATACAAGGATCATTCCTCTGTTGCTCTTTGATGGATGACCAGCTATAACCATCAATGCCCTTCCTTATAGCTGCTTGTTTGGCAACTCGGACTGAAGACTTGTCAACCCCTTCCTCTTTACCTGGCCACAGGCATGCCCGTACCTCGTCAGATGTCAACCGAATGAAGTCTTTCCCATTGTCATCCTCCTCGGGTTCCATACCCCAGGGAATCCTAGAAAGAACGTCAGCATTGATGTTCTGTCTGCCAGGCTTGTAACACACATCAAAGTTGAACTCTGCTAACTGTGCAGACCAGCGCTGTTCCACTGCTCCGAGGTTGGCTGTCTCCAGGTAGCGAAGAGGGTTGTGGTCAGTAATAACCTGAAATTTTGCAAATATCAGGTATTCCTTAAATTTCTCAGTTACTGCCCATTTAAGGGCAAGTAACTCCAACTTGAAGGCACTGTAATATTTGTCATTTCTCTCCGATCCCTTTAGACCTCTGCTCGCATAAGCAATGACACGTTCAACGCCCCCCTGCTTTTGACTGAGAATGGCTCCAAGTCCATTGAGGCTCCCATCCGTCGTAAGTATGAACGGACACTGGAAATCAGGGTAAGCCAGAATCGGAGGTGACATGAGACAACTCTTTAACTTGCTGAATGCGGAATGACACTCATCACTCCAGACAAACGCTTCTGCTGACTTGCCTTTGTTACCTTTTCCCACCAGGGCATGTAGGGGCTTTGCCAGCTGTGCGAATCTTGGAACAAATCGACGATAGTAACTCATAAATCCCAGCAGCTGTCTAACCTCCCTAACATTCGTAGGTGAAGGCCACACATCCAAGCACTGAACCTTGTCCTTGTCCACCTGAACTCCCTTTGACGAAATGATGTGTCCCAAGAACCGGACCTCTGGTCTCAGGAGGAAACATTTACTCGGTTTCAGCTTCAGTCCGTGCTGACGCAACCTTGAGAACACAAGCTCCAACTTCTCACAATGGCTCTTGAAATCCACAGAAAACACGATAATATCGTCAAGATAGATCAAGAGAACGTCAAAGGCCAGATCACCTAATGCTGCACTCATCAACCGCTGAAAGGTGGCCGGAGCGTTGCATAATCCAAACGGCATCCGTGTCCACTCAAACAACCCGAACGGAGTTGTGACAGCAGTCTTCTCCCGATCTGATTCATTTACCGCCACTTGAAAATAACCTGCCGTGAGATCCAGTGTGGAAAACAACTGTGCATTCCCCAAAGCATCCAAGGATTCCTCCACACGCGGAAGGGGGTAGGCATCCTTAAATGTGACTTGGTTGAGTCTCCTGTAGTCGCAGCAGAAACGAACACTTCCGTCTTTCTTTATCACAATGACTGCAGGTGAGGCCCACGGACTGCGACTCTCGTTTAGTACACCTTGACTGACAAGATCCTGCACATGTCTCTTAAACTCTTGAAAAACGTGAGGTGGGACTCGTCGATGGCGTTGTTTTATTGGCTGAGCATCTCCAGTAGGTATGCTATGTGTCACTGTTGTTGTGTATCCATAGTCTGTGTCACTCTTGGAGAACACATCACTATAACGTGTCAGCAGAGTATTTAGCTCCTCCCGTTGAATCTCAGACAGTCCGTCCTGATTCATCTGAACTGGAATTGACAGTTGTTCGGGCTGACTCTCACTCTTAATGCTGCACTGTACATGTCGTTTAACACGCAACTCATCATCATCTTCTTCGAATTCCACCATTTGCTTTGGGACAACTTTTTGAGGCTTAGACACAACTGCAATCCTGGATCTCGGCATCAACCTGACAGTTTCTTTACAGAGATTTAACACTCGCACCGGAACTTTACCCTTTTCTGGGCTTGCAAGCACATTGGCTACTAACAATCCTTTTGGAAGGGTAACAGAACCTGTGCTCTCCACCAACACCTGATGTTTGACTTGATGAGGTATACTGCAGTGGCCTTCCACAATCTTCTCACTTAAGGGTGGGATTATCACAACTTGCTTCCCCGACACCTTAACAAATCCTATCCTTCCCTCTGGGCCCAAGAGTCCTTCATCTTTTTTCACTTTTGCTATCACTCGCCTGACATTTGCATCTGCACGTTGGCTCACTTTGCTCTCCTTATCCAAATCCTTTCCAGACAGTACAAGGTTTTTCAACTCACTAAGCACATTCATCCCCACGATTCCGGCCAATCCCTTCATCTCCTTCACATCGGGGTTCGAGTCTGTGAGCACAAAAACACACTTCCCTGGAAGCAGGCTTCCCATGCACTCTATATCTGCCTGTAGACATCCAAGGACAGGAATGTCTAGTCCGTTTGGAGCAGTGAGGCGCACCCAGTTAGCAGACGACAGCTGTATCTCTTGTCCTCTGAAATGATGTTTAAAGTGAGACTCTGAGATGGTGGTGACCTCCGAACCGGTGTCCAACAAGCATTTGGTGGGCACCCCGGCTATTTTTACATCCACTGTCAAACAGTCTCCAAAAGCACTATCCCTTAGGGTTTCTGGTGCTATATCTGCATTCCAGTCAGCTGTATGGCTCCGGATTACTGAAGGCCCACTGGTGCTTGCCATGTCACCCGATGAAGCTCCTCTTAACACCTCTGATACTTCCCCCATTTGTGATGATGCAGTGCCCCGGTTACCCAACTCCTGAAACTGCCTACAATGTCGACTGGTGTGACCTGGTTGACCACAGGTGTAACAGATATATTGCCCTTCACTGTTTCTCAGAGGCTGTCTTCTCATAACACCAGGCTGTGGACCGACTCTCCCCTGACTATGGACTATTCTATACAATTCTTCCTGCCGTGCAGCTATCTTCTCTATTGCCTCGTGCAACTTTCCTAAAGTCAGTGAGGATGAATTGTCACCAGTCGCAACTGTAGTGTGAACAGCCACTCTCGCACGCACAGGGGTCTTCAGGTTACCTTCAGGTTGTGCTTCCTCTTCCTCAGACCATGTGATGGCGTCTTGCATCAGCTGTGCAAAAGTCAATCTTTGCTCTTCCTTGACCCTTCGTTTCATTTCTCGCCTTAGGAAATCATCCCTCAGTCCAAGGACTAACTGCTCTTTCAGAACACTCTCTTCATTTGAAACTCGTCCGGGCTCTCTGCGCTTCACCTTGTGGAGCTTTTCACGTAAATCATAAGCATAGGCGCGTATGGTCTCACCAGGTGCTTGTTTTCTATCATAAAAGTCTTTCAACCTAGTGCCAATAGGTACCTTGTCTCCATAGGTTTCCTGGAGCAACTGAAAGATGGACTCGACACTGTTATCCACTTCCTCGATCATGAACCTCACAGTATCTTTAGCCTCTCCCTTTAAGTGCTGCTTTATCAGCTCCACCTGATCTTCTTCTGGCACCTTCATGACTCGAAATGCTGATTTCATAGAGACAATCCACTCTTCCACACTTCCCTCTCCAGGTTTTGTGGTGCCAGTGAAATCGGTAAGTTTATGATCTCTTGGGATATAGATTGTTGCTGGGGGTGCACGAGTGGATGCTTGCTGCTCCATTACTGCTCTGGCCAGTGACAGGGCTTCTCGCTGTTCTGTTCTGGCAACATCCAATGCCCCAGCTTGCTCCGCTAACCTCCTCTGCATTTCAGCGAACTCCTTCTTCAGTTCTTCCAGTTCTGCCATTTTTCTTCTTGCTCACAGACCTGGGACAGAATACTACAGCAACAACAAGATTAGGCTAAGTATGATCCTGTTCGTGACGCCACTTATGTAACGGGGAATTTAGCCCGTCATGTAGGGAAAATGGATTATGACTGCTCTGGAAGTTTGGACAACGGAAGATCTTGGTCCCCGCCCCCCAAACGTTTTAGCCTCGTTACACACTAATGTGTGAATGTGGTTTTCTTACTTTATTGTGTTAGAACACTATAGATTGACAAGAGTAGGCTTCAGGTATGATAATGTCACACGGTGGCTTCCTGAAGTGAAATTGCATATGTGAAAACACAGTGTGTTATGCTCCTCCCTCCCCAGATCTAATAAAGTAAGTGAAGCTTCCCTACTCCCTAGCAGCTCTCAAATAAAAAAGATATACTGTAAATAAGTGCAAAAAAACAATCAAACAATTTAGTTCTTTAGATTTCTCTTTCTTATAATTGGTTATTTCTTCTGTTTAAGTAAAGAATAAAAAATAAAATAATTTACAGTCTTTGTGTTGTCTTTTGAATTCACACCAACACTTTCAACACTAAAGTTGTAAAACCCTTTCACTTGTGATGTAACAGATCCCTTTGGATGAATCAAAATTAGGTAGTTTACAACGTGACAATTTGTACAACCACAAATCCTCACCTTTTCAAAAGATCATCTTCGAACAATCACATTTAAAGAAAAATAAAATAAACACAAAAGAAAAACATACCATCAAATTCCACCTTGGAATAAACACTTATATGAAACGTCCCTTTAAATGTATACTCACAGTTCACCGTTTATCAGTTCAGTCACTGGAAAATAATAAGGAAAAATCAGGAAAATACCAGTTCGTAGGACGATGAATTAGAGTTCGTTGTCCGGACGTTGGGTGCGTTGCAATAACTGAAGATCACGTGTTTAAGTGTGCAAGTTCAAAAAAACACTCTCAACTTTGTCCAAAACTTTCACAGATAAACTGTCTCAAAAAGAAAACCAACCTGAAGATGAATCAAACTGGGATGTCACTTGAATGGCAGGGTAACGACAATCTTCAACCTTGAATCAGCGAAAGAGTCTCTGCATTAAGTGCGTACTGCGGCGATCTCAGTCTCACGTGCTCTGAAACGTGCGGGAAAACTCGAGGACACATGAACAGTCCCTTGGAACTATTAACTCGACGATGCTATTCGATCAAAACACAAGAAGTGCAAAATACAGCAAAAAGACATGTAACAAGTCTCTTGATGACAAAAATTAAGCGGGGTTTGCACTTTAAACGAACTCACAGCTTCCGTGGTCTTCACAATATGTCACTGCATCATTCTCACAGCCAACACATACCACCGGAACAAAACTGTCTTCAATATCAAACGTGGGTCACTATAACCCCCTCACTTAGTGCTGTTATTCTTTATTCGACTCCATCCTCGATAATCTTCCATTGAAACAACTTTAACGAACGAGCTTCTCGATCACAACACTGAATTCACTTCTGTATCAGTCGCACACTCAGAACGCGCGCTCTTCTTCGTCTCTCCCCGCTGCACTTTCAGCACTCGCCCAAAAAAGTAGACCGCTTGCCAAAATAAGAGTACCCAAAAAAATAAGCTCCTTTCAAAATAATATACCCGTTACACTAAAACACACGGCAAAAACATCTTTATGCTTATTTGACTCAACTCGTGTTTGTCAGGTTGGCGGTTTCTGCTTGTGAAAACATTCCTGTTTATGTTTTCTCTTTTTTTATTAACCGTTCTTCATTTTTTTGTTGAACCTGCTGTTCACCTCAGTAGGCGGGGTGGAATGTGAGGAATGGGAATGTGTGGCTGTGGGATTAGACACCCCCGTAGTCCAAATGACTGGTTATGCGATCTGTGAGGTCACCTGCGTAAGACCCTTCGCTCACACCATGAACTACATACATACTTTAGTGACGCTGAGTTAGCCAGGGACCAAAACAAATCTAATTTCAACATTTTTGATTTCAGTGATTTGTCTATACGCACTTGGACTATTTCTTGTTTATTATCTAATTAAAATACCGCCTTAAATCAGGGTTTACGTATATAAAAATGACGGACTTTTTCTAAACCAATGACCACTTGACCTCAAACTGTCTACGGGCCCCCTAACTCCAAAAAGATGACCATGACATAATATAAGGTCTAGATTCAGATAATTAGATGATCAAAGATGATCATGACATAATATAAGGGCTACTTCAGATAGTTAGCATAACAACAAAATAGAATATCTGTTTATCTCCATATCCCTTGCGAAAAAGAAGAGCTTAATTGTATTGAATGTGCACTTGTAGTGAACATCAAATCATAAAAGTAGCCTACATATTTATTTCTATCCTTGCCGATAATGTAATACATGTTTTAATTATTATCCTTTTATACTACAGGGCCGTTGAATGCTTGAATCTGATTGGTTGACAAACGTTCTACGGTGTGCAATAATTTTCAGGGAACCGCACGGCTAAAGTAGTTCGAGGCAGGTCTTGACCTCATTACAGTTCCATATCACTTCGCGTAGTTAACTGTAATAACGGAAAATAGGATACAATTCATAACAAGAAAAACCATGCAGCCCCATGCGCTTGATCTGCAATTTTCAATGTCTAACTTCCGTTAAAAACCTCCGTTACTAACTCTAAAATGACGTTTTGGAATTAGCAACGGAGCATGGGTTTAGATGCGCAAGGAATTAGTCCTACATACAAGAGCGTTTTAATGACAAAAACTTTACAAACGTCTTGAAATACATCATCTGAACAATATTTCAAGTTGTGGTAACTGTAGTATAAGCAGAATAATTGACTCCAGGCTGTTGAATTATTAGAAAAATAATGCACACCCGAGGTGTAACGGCCACTCCGCTTTGCGTCGTGACTGCATTACCACCTCGGGTGTGCATTATTTTTCTAATAATTCAACGGCCTGGAGTCAATTATTCCTTACTTAAATCATTATATTTTAATAATGTTTTGTCATGCTTTAAAGAAGTGCACTTACTTTATGTAGGCTAACATACCACACATACTAAAGTAACTGTAGTGTGTTATTCAGTATTAGGGTACAACGGGGTTAAAAACACTTTCTAAGTGTAAAAAATTTGCTTTTCACTACTCCCATAGTGTATGATTGAAAAAAAAATGTTTTTTTATTGAACATTGATGGAGCAAAAAATTTTGTGTGAAAATAAATCATAAAAGTGGTTAGTTTGTTTAAAAAGCGTATAAATGTATGAGATGGCAAGGTGGACCTTTTACCCCACACACAAGGCAAAAGGCTCACCAGCATGGGGCAAAAGGCACATATTATTTATACAATAAAGTAAAATGCACCTTTTACCCTAGTGTGTCTTTAGCCCCATTGTACCCTATATTTCAAGTTTAATTGATTTAAATAACATATGTACATAACATACAAGTGACATTAAAGTATATTTTAGTGTCCCATAAATGCTTGTCAGTACATTTAGCAGTTCATTTAAAATTTTCAAAGACAGTAGAGAAATTATGAAATTACATATAAAGATGTACTTAAGTCCTAGTTAAGTGGGTCAAAAGGTACTCTAGTTCAGCTAATTGCATTTAATAAACAATAATATAATTAAGTGTCTGAAAACATTACGTTCCGTTCGCACTACAGTATATTCTTTTAAAGTGTATTATTAGGTGCTTTAAGTACTTTACTTTTTTTTAAAGTATGCTGAAGTGTACTTTTTTCACAAGGGAAAGATATAACCAAAAGAGGTTGTTTTTATATGCATATAAAAACGAGCAAAAAATTAAATAAAATAAAATTCACGGAAAAATACCTGCACAGACAAAATAAAAAGGTGTTTGGCAAGCAGATGGTAAAAAAAAACTCATGTATTTTGGGCGATAGGTTGATTTTTTTATCAATGGTATATAAACTATAATTATCGCCAAATCTAAGTGATCGGCCTCTTAAAACCTGGATCAGAAGTGTGTTTATTGTCAGGAAATTACTTAATGGCATGTATATACACAGATAAACTATAAACTTGAATTTGGCAGAGCAAGTTTAACACGTCACTGCCAATGGATCACTACGCCCTTTCATAGATTAATACTTATAGTCAGTAACTTACGTCAATTTATTTATGCAAGAAATTTCCACTGATCCCATTTGATTTCGAATGACCCCAGTTTGAAAAACGCTGCCTTAAGTAACCTTGCCTCAAGCCTCAAGTTGTCATTCTTTGAAATCTTAATATTGCACCACTACTGTTAACTGAACACGTCATTTCTTCCTATGCCGACTTCCAAGAAATTGTGGATTGTTCCTCCCCCTCTGCAAGTCCTCTGGCAGCTTCTGTAACACTTTGTGAGTAGCAGGTTTGGAGAGTGGCTAACTGAGCTCATTTAATGGTTGGGTTTAGTCTGATAGTTTGAAGATCTTATAGGAAAATGTCAGAGGTAAGGAATGAGACCTGACTGTGATAAACGTGTTCTGTGTGTTGCATTATAATACTCACCTCACACAGGGGACCCAGCTGCTCATTGGCACCCCTGACAGGGTGATAGGTGAATGAACAGAAAGGATAGTCAACAGAAAAAGGATTCCAACGAGACGTGAAAGATGGTTCTCTGAGTTTATCCCAAAACACCCGCACACCCTCACCTTCTCTCCTGAAAAACACACACATATCGTAATGCTTGTATGCTGGAAAACAATGACGGATAAATGATAGCATTGCTAAATACATCTACATTTACAATAAACTCTACAGGGGACTCTACAAGAAAATGCTATGGGGTCCACAGAAAAGTTATAAATAAATACTTTTTTATTTTTCTATTTCGGTTTATTTATTAATTTTTTTCTATTTCGGTTTATTTATTAATTTTTTTCTATTTCGGTTTATTTATTGATTAAATTTTTTCTATTTCTTTATTCTGTTTTTCTATTTCTATTTCTTTATTCTATTTTTTCTATTACTATTTGTTTGTTTATTTTATTTATGCTTATTCATTTACGCATTTTTTTCTATTTATTCTATTTCTATCTATATTTATATTTATTTATTTATTCCATGTATCATTATAGAAATAAATAAATAAATATAACTAGAAAAATAGAACTGACTGACTGAATGAATGATGTTTATAATTTTTGTTGTTGTTGCAATTTTATGAAAATATTCATCTGTCACAAGAGAATAGTCACATTTGAGGGTCCCTGAAAACCCCTGACATTCTGATTGCAAGTCTAGTGGGATGATTCGATGACAGCAGAGAAAAAACACAGATTTTACAAACATAATTCAATAAATAAATGAGTTCCATGAGTTTGCTGAAACATGCACAAAAAGCACTCAACTGTACAAAAACGGGAACAAGTGGCACATATCTTTTGTTGCAACATCTGTAATCCCTTACTACTAACAAGTGCATTATCTGCTCAGGGATTCACAATTTCATGCTTTCAATTAGGTCAGCTTGACCCCAGACCCCCCACCCCCCAGCTTCCCTCCCTGCCAAAACTGTCACCATTTCTCTTCAGGTCGCCTCCTTTATATACAGCCCAATGTAATGTTTGCTAAGCTTAGAGGCAATTCCCTCCGCTCATCAGATTTTCTTTCATCCCCCCTGCCTTTCTCTTTTGCCATTTTAAGTAAATATTTTTTAATGAAAAGCCTAGAGGGGATGTCTTTATTTTCCAGGCTGATGAAACCTCATAAGACAAGAGAGTGCCTGGCAGCAAACACAGGGCTTTAAAACCTCCAAACATTCGCTCTTTGTAATGTGTTGGCACCCTTCCATATTTTACAAGCATCTTTCACAACAGACAATGCACCGTTTCTCCATCAGTCATGGAACGAAAGGCTGTGATTTCTACAACTGTCCATGCAGTCAGTCACACTAAGAGACATTCTTCATTTAACGCCGATTTGTAAGTATTGCATCATGTATTGGCACAACAAAACAAATCAACAAGCAATAAATAGTTTTTCCTGTTAATTTGAGTTTTTGTCATGTTTGTTGACCATTTGGTTTTTATTTCTGTGCCGTTGCTCCGGGTAGCCCCGCCCACAGTGAAATGTCATTGGTTTAAAATCACATTCCTCGTAAATGTATATTAAACTTTGAATATGTTCTGATTGGCTGTTACTGTGCCGCATCCCACAGCGTTTTCACAAAAAAATCTGACATCATGCCTGGTTATAATATACTAAATGAGGCAGTATAAAACACATTTCACAGTTTTTTACTTCTTTTCAGAATGATTACTAACCAAACATATCTGTGAAATCTGAGAAGGTTCTTTTAACTTCATGAAAGCTAGCTTTTAATGGAATGAGCTTGGTAAAAATTCAATTTCAGGAACTTTCTATCCTTGATAGAGTTTTTGAAATGGAAGTAAAAGTAGTTATGCTTCGCTAGTGACATTTGATAAACGTGTGGCCTGTAAAAAAACACTTCTCGTGTGTCTCGCTGAGACTGATATGCCCTTCAGCACAACACCATAGCCATTAAATAAACGTAACCACATCACCAGTGACCTAGCGGCCCTCCTTCACTCTCATACAGACAGACAGGGCTCCAGGTAAAGTCAAGAATCTACTGTAATCACTACAAAGCATTCTTTAGCCTCAGGATGTCTTCTTTTCTTAGCTGACATATGGATAAATACTTTTCTCCACATTCACTCTCCCCTCCACTTGAATGCAATATTTCAAAATTATGACACATAGTTCTTGCATTCTAAAAAAAATGGTCACATCTAGATCATTTAAATCTAAATCGTTAATTCAAGTTAAAAATAGTGATTAATATCGCAGAATTGATCTAAATTAAACTAATGTTTATGTGCTAAATCAGATAGCTCTTTAAGGTAACAATTGGTGGTTATCATTTTTTTGCAGTTCAGTAACCACAGTCATAATCATATGATTTTAAGATATGATATCATAATATATGTCGCACATACATACTGTATATTAAGGGAGGATACATGAGAAAGATACGTAATACAACCTTATTTACTGACAGCATGCATTCTAGACATTTATAAATCAATTATTATTATCAAATATTATAATCATTTGCATTACGCTTTTTGCCAAAACTTTTAACTGTGACCTTTTTTTTGTTTTATTCTAAATCATATATTCTGAAGACATTGTGTGTCATGTCAATTAATTTAACTTTTAAATGTTTAAAGTAGTTAATTGTGTCATGATGTTTATATTTTTATTCTAATTTGGACATCCAAGGATATCAGTATACAGAAACGACATGAGCGCGAGCGAATAATGACACAATTTTCATTTTATTTAATTATTCCTTTAACATTCCTGAAAATCATCCACTCCACTGCAACTCTTATAAGCCATTTTATTTCAAACTGGCACGTCGTGATTGGTTATGACACAAACCAAAGGCATTCTTATTAAAAGAAAAATATAGAGCACAAGTATGGACTACAACATGGTCATAAGAACTATCATCAATATACTGCTACTTTGTACCACAGAAACAAAAAATTAAAGGCTTTAAGGTATGGAATGAAATGAAAGTGGGTAAATCATGACTATAATCTTGAGTAAATAAATGATAAAAAAATTTGTTTTAAGAGTAAACAGAGTTGATTCAGATGCATATCTTTAACACGAGACAATCGATGCAAACATGTGCACAGAGTTGCTTAAAACGTGCCTGTTGCATTTCCAGGTGTGTCGTACTTTGGCAAAAACCAACAGACTCCAGAACACACCTTAAGCAGGACCAGTTCCTGCCAAACACACATACCTTAAAGCTACAGAGAAAGAGTGACTCTTTAGATAGAAAAAAAAAAACATAACTACAGGGCAAGGCTGTCTCCAGCTCTCACGATGCTGCCTATGTTTACACTAACACTCTCAGACCTTGACAATGGCTGCTGAGGTCTCGCGGGCTACACCCTGCTGAATAAACTGTTGTGTTGAGAGAAAAAGAGAAGAAAGGTGATCATGGGGCGGCACAAAGCCCGACTCAGAAAAAAGGCTGAAAGTTTGACTTTGTTGAGTATGTAAGGTTTTTGTATGTTTGCTTAAAAGCGTAAAGTGTGCTTTTGTGTGTACATGAGCAAGTGCACACGCATACATTGTTTGTGCCAAAGCAGTATTTTAATGTGTGTGTGAGTTGATCCAGATGATTCCAGAGGTAAGCTATCAGTACGCGCGGGCCAGTTGAGACAGGCAGAGGGCTGGGCTGCAGCAGCCAGCGGGCTGGGACATTCACTGTTTATGGTACAGGCTTGAGCTTTCACTGATCATTGCCACTCACACACACACACACACACACACACACACACACACACACACACACACACACACACACACACACACACACACACACACACACACACACACACACACACACACACACACACACACACACACACACACACACACACATTATTTCATTCCACCACTCTACATGATTGAGAAAGATTGAGAAGGGTAGGGAAAGGGAGGGATGAAAAGAAAAGGTGAAAAATGGATGCTAAGATTTGTCATGCATGAAGCTTCCCCGAGACACTTTACACACAGGAGTGCATTCCTAGAAATAAAGTCACACTAAATTTGATGTTTCCTGCTGGCCATAAAATTGGACTAATGGCCAGCAGGAAACATTACATTTAGCGTACAGTACTTATGTACAGTACACTAAATGTATAGTACTTGCAGGAACGATTCTCAAACATAAAAATGAAAAGGAGTGATTGAAAAAAATGTCGATTGAAAAAAAAAAAAAAAGTGATACAAAATACAGAATATTTTAAAACACTTGGGATAGTATATTTAATCTTTATAACTAATATTTAATTTGATTAATATTCAATTGTATAATTTATTTTATTTTGAAAGTTGTTTTAAGCATGAAAATGTATTGTTCCATAGTTCATACTGTTTAAAGAAAGTAATAATCATAGATGTGTTGTCCCATATCTAATTTTTGTAGAAAGGTTATTAAAATTCATGTTAAAAAATATATTTTTTAAATGTATATTTATTAGAGCTGTTCAAATGTCCGTCTCAATGCAGCTTCAAAGTCTCTACACGATCCCAGTTGAGAATAAGGGTCTTATCTAGCGAAACGATCTATCATAAAAAAAGAAAGAAAAAAGATATATATATATATATATATATATACTTTTTAACCACAAATGCCCATCTTGTACATCTCTGAGATGAGTCACGTATTACGTCATCGCGTTGGAAAGGTCACGCGTCACGTCATCTATCTAAGTTATTTGTCTCTGTACTACGGTTCAAAAAGGTAGGGAAGGGCAAAAAACCCCATCTCATTTTCTCCTCCAACTTCAAAATTATCTGACATCTTTGTTTTAATTTATTTTTATTAATATTATTTTATCTTTCGTGACCTTTCCAACGTGATGTCGTAATACGTGGCGCATCTCAGAGATGGTACAAGACGGGCATTTGTGGTTAAAAACTATATATATATATTTTTTTATTTTTAGAAAATAACTGATCGTTTCGCTAGATAAGACCTTTATTTCTCGTCTGGGATCGTGTAGAGACTTTGAAGCTGCATTGAGATGGACATTTGAACCTTCTTTTGAACATTGGGACAGATGGTTGCCATTGAAGTCCATTCTGTGTAGAAAAATCCTGGAATGTTTTCCTAAAAAATCTTAATTTCTTAAGACATGGATATCTTGGATGACAGCAGGGTGAGTAAATTATCAGCAAATTTTTTTGAAAGTGAACTAATCTTTTAATGATATCTACAATACATTCATGTTGGTTCTGTTCTGTTTACCCTAAGGGGGGTTATTGCTGCTCGCCCTGCTCTTATCCATGCTAGGCTGCATGGATGCACAAGGAGTTCTTGCCCAAAACAGAACCACACCGCCAATCCAAACTGTATGCTATTGTCAATCGTATTTGACGATAGTGGTCCTCCTGACAGAAGTTAAAATGTATAGCTTTCAATTATACTGTAATGATAAATCGCTGATGCCTTTCATAAAAACATGACATTAAACAAATATAAAATATAGGCTACACATGTGAAATTATTACAATATAAAAATATATTAAAACCTTTAATGTTAGGTGCGATTAAAGAAAAATGTGTGATTAATAAAAAAAATGTTATTGATTGACAGCACTAATATTTATTTATTTTTCATTTTTACACAAAAGCAACTGTCACTCTAATGTCAGAGTCCCTCCCCCAGAGGAAGACTTCAAAATTAAATTCCATAAACTGCTTTTGTGTGAAAACAGCTTCTCATGTAATAAACTGACTGCTTGTCTATTCATTTTTATCATGTTTACATGTTTGTTTTGAAGTGTTTTGGAGTCTTAAGCCCCTTTCACACAGACATTCCAGAAAATACACGGATAATGTGTTCATTCACACTGCCAGTGATTTTCTGGGATCTGTGAGTGCGTTCACACACATCCCGGTAAGATCCCGTAAAGAGACGTGTATCGTACGCGTCGAAAACATGTATACTACCGCATCGCGTACCGTTCCACAAAGCTGGCGAACGATGTCAGCTTCAGCGCGGATAGTAAGGAGCTCCTGGTCTCTGCTTCGTTCCAGTTTGCAGACATTTTTTCGTTCTTTCTTTGTTGATGACGAACACAAACTTTCTTCTAAGAGCAATTCACGGGTTTCACGTGACGTCACACAGCAGTGTGGCCGCCATTTGTAGGACCGAATCCAAACATGCCGTCTATCTGCTGTAAGCTGCGATAACAGCAAATCTCAAAGAAATGAGAAATTAACGTTTTACAATATCCCCAAAAACCCTGAGCGTCGTCAGAGATGGATTGCTGCTATAAAGAGGGATCACTGCGTGCATATCTTTTTTTACTACTTTACTGGCATTCATATTGTCCGTGACGGGGTGGTACAAGACTCCCTTGCCTGAATAAAAAGGATAATATTATTAAGGATTTTGTGCCTGAGGTGGGAAAATATGTTTTTTTTTGGAGGATTAACATATCTTTAAAGTTGTAAGTTAAAAAAAAAAAAAGTTTGTTCTTAATGAAAATAATGACCCATGCATTTTCTGTAAAGCTGCTTTGAAACGATATTGTGAAAAGCGCTTTACAAATAAATGAGAATTGAAAATAAAGGTGTCCAAAGTCCAAACCTCACTAATAATACAGGAGATGTGCTTTACCGACATTATTACCAATTCAGTTCAGCAATGCAGCGATTACTCGAGTAACGTTAATAACACCCGTCCTGTTATCAAGAACATTTTCTTCATCTCCAGAATCAGATTATATATTTTGGGATCATTAACCCATCCCGAAGTGAAGTAGAGGTAGGCTTCAGTGCTTTTAAATGCCTTGAGAGCTTCGCCGGTGTATGGAGAGGGATTGTGGACGAGGTAGATATAAACCGGGTGCGATTTGCCGGGGGGGATGCGTGGGATTTCCCCCTTTCTGGTCAATGTATCCCTTCCTGTTTAATTATTTTTATCCCCGGTGGGGATAAATTTATCGTCCCCTCAAAGTGATCATAGTGCTACTACACTAGTGGCGATACGGATCACAAAACTTATCACGGATCCGTGGTTTGATTAGTCAATTTTATTTTAAAATGATTACTCACGGCGGTGATCCACTTGTCCGTGCTACACTTCTGTCGCGCTGCACTCCATAAAGACGCGTTTACGCGCGTCTAGAGGTGGACGCGAATTGCTAACACAGATAAGGTATTTTCTATCATTTCACTGTAGCTAATCATCGCGATGTAAAGTTAACGTTATTGCATGATCACAGTTATGTGTGGGGAAAGATAAGCTATTAGAGTAAAAATATTGCGTTAGGCTACTTCATGAGTTAATAAAAAAGATTTTACAATTCCTGCACATGCAGTGATGAAGTTCATGTTCTCATGATTTATTTTTATGAATAAAAATGTTTCAAAACATCCCCCCCTCTGTTTTTTTTCACAGATCGCATCGCACCATAAATATCAGCAAACGTCAAAT
The DNA here is from genome assembly GCF_949152265.1 of Phoxinus phoxinus. NCBI lineage: Eukaryota > Metazoa > Chordata > Actinopteri > Cypriniformes > Leuciscidae > Phoxinus > Phoxinus phoxinus. The sequence continues at coordinate 16,972,025 of NC_136886.1, forward strand.
CTGGCAAGTTTTTACAAGACTTTAATGGAGTCAGCAGTTCGTTTGGCAGTAAATAAGGATCTATACCTAAAGTATCTATTTTATTTAAGTACCGTTGCTTTTCGTCTGCAGTGAGGTGTGCAATTCTAGTGTGCGACATCTTTCCAATCACCAGGGAGATACTACTCAATTTAACTCAAAGGTCCTAAAGATGGCGGCCACAACAAAAAAGTCACGTGACTGAAACCCATGAATAGAGTCGCGCGATGGAACGTGCGTCATCACTATGACACACCCCTCACGGCATTGGTCCTGGCTTTTGTTCACACAGGGCGCGTTCCGGGACTGATCCCGGCAATGTTCCCCAACCCGGGATCGATCCCGGCATCAATCCCGGGACGTGTTTGCGTTCACACAGAAGGCACTCTGGCAATTTCCCGGGATCAACGCGCTGTGTGAAAGCGGCTTCATAAACAAACAACAACTGTGGTTTATTTAGAGATTTTGGACACTTATGCAACAGGTGTGATTCATTATATGCAACTACTCTAAGTAAATCGAAGTTTTTCCTAACCGTAACATCAGTAAGCAACTAAGTAAATCACTTTCAGTGACATCAGGGCCCTTATATGATTGGCTAACCGGATACTCGTTCGGATCATTGGAGAAATTTTCGAATGCCATTTCATCCTTCAATGCTAGAATCTAGTCTATTGCAATACAGAAACACCAAAAAGAACCTTTATAGAAAAAAAGCTTCATTCCTCATTACGTCAGTGCCACTGAACGCCCAATGAGTTAGATATTTTTGTGAAGTCACAAATGTTACTAGTTGCTATTAGCTTTAATAAGGAGCAATCTCACTGACAAGAACATAACTGTCAATGGTAAATTGTTTTTACTATAATCATTTATCATAACCTCAAATGACAAGAAGATAAAAATTATTCAAATAGCACAGTTGGTTTAATTTAGGATTGATGAGTTTAGTTTTTGAACAACTTCCAGAGTGAAATGTCACCTCAATTGTAGAATGACTCAAAAATAAACAACAAGAAACACACGCACACACACACTCAAATGTATTCTTAGTTAATCTCTGGTGCAGCGTCTTGAAATTCCTGTAGCGGTCGACTGCACTTATGTATGGCTGAGGACTGGTAAGTCAACACACTAGATGAATATTAGAGGTCTGCTACAGCTGTCAGGGCAAGTGGCTCGCGGAGTGCCAGAGCCAACAAACAAATCCCCAGATTGCTCAATAGATCCTACGATTGAGCAGCACGGCCGTTCACTGTGGTGGGCCATCCGTGAACCTTGTCTTTTACTTGACATGATCGAAAAACAAAATTCATGCAAAATATTTCAGAGCAAGAGAATAAGGGCGAGAGGAAGAAATAGGTGGGGCTTTATCCCAGTGACTAATTTCCTTCAGGAGTTGAATATCCAGGAAAGTAAATGCCAAGAAATGATGCATCATAATGCTTCTGTTTTATATAGGCAATATCTTATTGCAATTAAGCATAAATCAGCGCTCTCCACATACTGTAAAACACCACAAGATTTAGAGATTTAGCGCTATGCTTCCAGTTCCCGACAATGACAAATCAGACTAGAGTCTCTCAGGTCCAAACAGTGCTGACACATTATTTTACATGAGCGCAGTGGACACAGTCAATACAGTAAATGACCTGGCAAGCACTAGCATGTTGACACATAGTTAAGAAATGGTTAACAAATCCCTATGTAAACTTTAGCTAATCCTTCCCAGGAAGTCAATCACAATGAATGCTTCAATACAGTTCTGTTGTTTGTGTAGTTTTTACCCCACCCAGTGCACTTAATGGAAACAGCTCAGATTGATTGCAAGGTCTAGGAAATCTGCTAAATTAAAAAGCTTAAAGTAATTCAGAAGTTATATCGGCAATGCTGTTCTTAATCAGGAAATGTGTGCAAGGTGGTTTTGGTTTACGGTGCAGTTGTGGGAGGATATGAACTGGATGAGGACGCTGTGCACGGCTGGTCTAAATGTGTGAAATTGCCCCCTCTGCTGACAAAATCAGTCATTATCAAGTGTCCAATAATGTGATGGGCTGGAATATATCTATACACAGCAATTCAGTATTTCATTTTAATTTGAAAGCTATATACGTATTATGCATAATGTGCATGTAAACTACCATTAATTTTTTTTTTTTCATTAAATAAATAAATAATTTTATTCAGCAAGGACGTAGCAGTACAGACATTTATATTGTTGTAAAAAAAATTCTATTTCAAATAAATGCTGGTCTTTTGAACTTTCTACTCAACAAGAACTTCTTGAACGACAAGAAATCTTTTTTGAGCATCAAAGTTTATAGAAAGACTTCATGTGACACTGAAGACTGGTGTAATGGCTTCTGAAAATCCAGCTTTGCCATTACAGGAACAAGTTACATTTTAAAGTATATTAACATAGAAAACTGGTTGTTCTCTACGTCTTCTCTGTGGCAATATACGGTTATCGCTTTGCCTATCCAAGTTTTGTAACGACAATCATCATGCTTAATTGCATATTTCCTTTTCTGTATGTTTTCATTTGACAGAAAGCTGAAAATTGCCTCCAAGTCTGACACATTTTGATGTTTCATAAACATCCTCTTTACACTTGAAATGCTGGATATATTTTTATAGCAACATTCCGTAAAAATGTCCACAAAAAAAAAAGGCTCTTGTCAGCACGAGCTACCGAGGACACATGAGTGATGTGCAGGGTAGATGGGTAATTACCTTGTCTAGACAGTCTGGGTGAAAAGCACTTTTTGAAAACACTTCATCCAGCCACAGTGAATGAACTCTCTTTGCACCACACTGGGGCTAAGACTCATTCAAAACCACCATGAACCATTCTCCTTGCAGTTAAGGGAAGGTATCAGTGGCCTACAGACATCTGGAGTAAACCCCTTACTATAACCCATGATAGAACTTGGTCATGGTGGAGCCACTACATTTTTTGGGGCTGCACTGTAAATAAATCTGATTATCATGCAAAAAAAAAAAAAAAAATAATTACTGGACTGTATGAATATCCATCCAGTGCTCTTTCTTAAAGGAGAACTCCGGTCAATTTTAACATTGAGCTCAATTTTTAGTAAATTTGGAGTGCTGTCAATACAGAGAACAATGACAAAAATCTGTGTTGCCTACACTGAGTTATCCTATTTTAAAAATTTGCACCCTATTGACTTGAATGGGGTCTAATTTTAAACCTGCTTTTATTTCTCTTATCATCCTTGATGTGTCATACAAGTGCCCAGCCATGTTGAGTGATTCCTTCAGAGTGAACACGAGTGAATCTGACTGCACTAGATGTGAAAGATATGAATAAAAATGATGTTATATCAGCCAGCGCACATACCTGTGTTTAGTTCCTGTTTTCGGTCGAAGTCCAAAGTAGTCGATTGTCGAGTTCACGCGCATAGGTTTAGTTACCTATGATCACGCGCGTGAACTCGACAAGTCACGCGCCTATTGACTTGTCGAGCCATTGACCCATTCAAGCACATGACCCATTCAAGTCAATAGGGTGCAGATTTTAAAAATAGGATAACACGGTGTAGGCAACACCGATTTTTGTCGTTGTTCTCTGTATTGACAGCACTCCAAATTTACTAAAAATTGAGCTCAATGTTAAAATTGACCGGAGTTCTCCTTTAAGAGGTGTACTGTTTAGAAATTAAAAACAGAAAGTTTAGAGAGTCTCAAAAATAATTGTTTGTCTCTCTTATTCTCAGTAAAATTCCAATAATTGATCACTGTAATGACTCATGGCAAAAGCCCACATATAATCAGCACTTTTTCCCCACATGTCCTGCACTGTTGTTGGAAATCTGATGGCTTGAATGTTTTATGTATGACTAAATGTTTTCAGCTGAGAATATAGGAATGCACATTCAAATTATGTTATGTTATACAGTTGATTATTTTAATGTTATTAATTCAATTCTATACTACTTTGAAAAAAGTAAAAAATACTATACACTAAATTAAAATCAATAGTTTTACATTCTACAGCTGAATTTAGGCATCACAACGTTACATACAATATGAAAAATGGATGCATATTGAGATACAATTATGCAGTACATACAAATGCTATAGAGATGACAATAAAAGGTAACCTAAATGTGAAAACAGGTGGACAGAAATATACAATATTAGCAAATATACACTACCATTTAAAAGTTTGGAGTCACTACGATTTTTTAAAGAAATGAATCCTTTTAATCAGCAAGGATACAATAAATTGATCAGAAGTGAAAGTAAAGAAATGTATAATGTTACAAAAGATTATGTCAAGTAAATGCTGTTCTTTTGAACTTCCTTTTAATCAAAGAATCCTGAGAAGAAAAGAAAAAAAAACGATCACAGTTAATAATTATTTCTTATTAATAATAATAAGAAATGTTTCTAAAGCACCAAATCAGCATATAATAATGATTTGTGAAAGATCATGTGACACTGAAGAATGGAGTAATGGTGCTGAAAATTCAGCTATTGCCATCACAGGAATAAATTACATCTTGAAATATGTTACAAGCAGCTGTTTTAAATTGTAATATTTCACAAAACTTTTGAATGGTAGTGTATCTTGACTGATACTGATAAATTAATAAAGAACACTTATCTATATTGGTAACAAAATGGTAATATATTCCACTAATAGGGGCAGCAGAAAATTAGTCAGATGATACAAAACCCATGGGGTCCTGATCACCCTGTCTGGGATATTACAATAATATTCAGCTGATACTTTGATAAACTAATAAGCAAGAAATCCCCCAGTGTCAACATCCAATTGCTCAAAGCAACACAAACACAGTTGCACAAAGTCACACACCAAGGGTGTGTTGAGGGTGTGTTTGGTTCAACTTAAGACTCTGGTGCGATTGCTCTGTTAGTGCGCTCCATTTGAATACGTTTTGAAACCTGGTGCATACCAAACAAGCGTATCGAGACCACTGAAAAGGGTCAGCTTCCAAAAAAAAGGTGCGGTTTGACTGAAATACAAATGCAACCGACCAATGACATCTAAAACTAAACAAAAACAGGATGTTATGTAACAATATGCAACAAAATACTCAAGCATACCTGTGCTGCATCCAAAATCATACTTTGATTTCAAATCATACATACAAATGTAGTACCTACTCAGACAGTTTGCGATTTCGGACACGCTTTTTCTTATCATAGGAGCTACGTTACCCATTACAGTTTGGTAGTTTTAACTCCTTTACACATTTTATAAGCTCTTCACGAGTTCTCAGCTGGTAAAAATACTTACAACTAGCGCATTTAGCCCAGCACAGTATTGGTTTAGATGTTCGGTAAGTTCCGTCTCAAAATATACGCTATAAAAGCTGTATCTTTTTGTATTGTATTTTTAGGTTCGATCTTAAAAATGACAGAGTAAACGCTAAGTGAACCAACGCTAAATGTATCATTTTCTTTGACCAAAAATTCTAACTACAAGTGTGAACACGCTTTAAGTTTCCTTAGAATGCACAAATGCATGCAACTATATTGTGATACTACATGATTTATTCCATTCACTCAATATTCACTAATTCATCATACTGATGCTGGACAATGGTGTTAGGTCATTTTCTGAGGTTTACCTTTTTGAGTTTGTTAGCATTCTGCTGTCCCACTATTGTTCTGTAAATGGGGTTCTGTCCTAACATCTAACAGGTGACTGACAATAACAATGAATGACTCATCAACTGGAGTGATTAAAGCTGAAGAGACAAAAGAAATGTAGTTGAAATGACAGCCTGGATATCAATAAGAATAATATTTAAGTGGTGTGTTGCGAGTAAAAAGGAGAACATGAGCGGAGAACTGCATGCACAGTTGTTTAAAAGAAGTGCAGACAGCTTGAGCATGAGATTAAGTTTGCGAAAAGTCAAAATAATGAGGGAGATGGAAAGAAATTAAGCAAAAATGGAAGGAAAAGGAAAAAGAAAGAGTGGCTTTAAAGCTTGCCTTTCTCCTCCAGCACTCTAGGGTGGCTTTCAGTGGCGTTTTATTTATAATTGAATGTAATGTGGGGAGATAAAGTCAGCCCAATACGGCCTGCCTCTCCTAAGCACTTCATGCCACATTACGTTTTATTCATCAAATTAGTTTTACTTGGGTTGGTGTCCCCTGAGCCAGCTTTAAAAGGTCTGGATGAAAGGACTACATTAATTTCTACCACTAATCGGTTACACAAGAGCTGTACTGACAGCTCTTCCCTCCCTGCGTTATAAAGTCATCCTTACATCCCATTTCTATTCACATAATCCCTCCACACAAAAATTAAGAAAAGAAAAGAGGCTCTGGCCTCCTTCCCCTCTGATACCATTTGTCAAATCCTGCTGCATTGTGGGTATTATCACCCTGTAAAAACTGCTAATACGGTTAGGAAAAATGACTCATGGTCTCAGATTTTCCTCATTTGTCTGTTTAAGGCTTTATGGAGGATGGAGAAATGTACAGAAATGAATGAGAGTCAAAAGCCATTGGCTTAAATATTCACAAACATACAAAGTGCTTTAATGTGAGAATATTACAGGTTACCGATGCCAGTTGGAACACCTTGGTACTTCACTGGCAACTCAGTTATGAGTCTTATAAAAAAAATATGTTACTGACATAAATCTTATTCAGTAATGAATTAATTTTGATGTGCAATAACAGTATATAACAAAAATATATATATAATATAAATAAATTTTGCATTTACTACAGTAATAATAATAAAAAAAACATTAAAAAGAGTAATATTGTGAAATGTTATTAATTAAAAAATTTTTTTTTAAAATATAAAATCTTTAGAATTGTTTAATGAATAGAAAGTAAAATAACAGCATTTATTTGTTTATATTTATTTATTTTTGTTTGAGTCAATTTAATGCATCCTTGCTGAATAAAAGTATAAATTTCTTTCACAAGGCAAACATTTTTAAAATCTTACTGACCCCAAAACTTTTGAACAGTAGTGTGTCTTCTATTCATATATCTTTTCAATAACCAACTATTTTCAACCAGGTGTCCAGCTATTATCAAGACCGCCAAGCAGTTAAAGTAACACTGGCTTCTGTTTACTTGCAGTTATCACATCCACAATGTCCTTACTGAAGCAGAACAGGAGTCCATCTCTCATTCTCGACAAGCCCTGCAAGTTTGTCATCTACATATGGAGCACGTCTCTTTGTGCTTTATCTCTCCCCAGACTTTCCTCTTATCATGCAATTAAGCATGACATGCAAAAGGTGGGGAGGAATTTACAACTGATTAACAGAACTGGCAATAAGCCAGTGTGGAAGATGTTTCTTAGAAAAAGACCTTCTGAGGGTTCTTGAATGTACAAGGCTTCATTACACATGGCAACAGGTGGCACAATAACAATCAGTGGAGCACAGACATTTTTTCGTGCTTGTATTTTTGGTTCTGACGGTCACAGTTGATCAGAAACTATGAAAATCAGATGTACGGTTAAAAGTTGAGGAGCTGCTGGCAAATGAAGAACGTTCAGAAACTTTGTGTTGCATTAGGGAGATGTGACCTTTTCAACAAGGAATGAACTGATACCGATGAAGGAAAGGGTGTTACTCACTTCAGGAAGGAATTTGGTGGAAAGCAGAAGGTACCATGGCTGACGCGGTCAATGAAGTTGAGTGGAATCTTCTGGATCTGCTGACAGTGCAGCATGATGAAGTCATACTTGCAGACGAGAAGGTTGTTCTCTGTGATGAGCACCAAACGCTCTTTCTCATTGTTCCAATGATCGACCCTACACAGGAAAAGGGAGAGAGCATTAAAAATATGGGTATTACTTGTAAAGATGCACAATATTAAAATTCTGGCCAATGTCAGAGCTAATGCCTTGCGAGCAGTGCTCGGATATATGATGCAGTAGCACCTTGAACAATACTCAGCTTCATAAGCAGTTGCTACTTTTCTGCTACTGCTGCTTTAGATTACTTTAACAACACTGAGATGACGTGCTAGTGCTCTGCTGCTTCACCCTGAAATATGTCTCAACAGTATGTTTGTGGCAGTCTGGCAGGAACTTCACAGCGTTTAATCGTTTACAGCATCTTTAATTAACATGAGTTTAATTATTTGAAACATGTTAGCATGGGTCCCCTACTGGGCCTGACTGCAGACCTCTGCTGTGTTGCATACAGTACATCAATGTAACTACACCAGCAACGGCCTACATTCCCGTAAATCTGTCGCTCACAATCCTTCCACAGCTTTGATCAAACACAGAAGGATTCTAAAACAAGTTATTGGACATATGTTCATTTAGAGTTTGACAGATTAGTTTGGCACATGTAGATGAATGAATCTTGTCACAGTATTGTTTCTTTTCCATGTCAAGTATGTTATGTAGAAAATATTTACTTTGTATTAAACTGACAGTGTATCTTTTATTCTACCCAATATAAGAGTACAGTTCAAGGCAGAATACTGTCTTTAAAAACATGTATTCTTGAACTTCACTGTCAGAAGTAATGTGATTTTTTGTAACAAAAATATGCAAATGTGATTATATGCTTTTGGTTCTTAGGCCGTGAGTCCACCAAAGCGTTTTTAGCCAGCTGAAAACGCTAGGCGCTCTACTGAAAACGCCTAGCTGTGGGCGCTTGAGAGCGTTTTGGCAGCGCAGTTTTTTTTTCAGTTGAGACGCATCGTTGCTATGATACAGAATATCAGTTTGTCCGTGTGGTATTAGTCCCGCCCCTCCTCCACTGTGATTGGACGGTTGGCTAAAAAGTGACAGTGATGAGCGTTGCGTTTTACCCAAAGTTGAACATTCTTCAACTCTCGGTGACCTGTAAAAAACGGCGAGCGCTCAGCGCTTGAGCGTGGAATACTCGCTCAGCGCCTCGTTACTCTCCTGGCGTTCTAAAAAAGTGGCGTTCCCATTGAAAACAATTGAAAAAACACGCCAGCCGTATGAAAAAACGCTTTGGTGGACACACGGCCTTACTGTTAACATCTATGGTTGCCAATATAATGCATTTTTTATAACAAATTTTCCATTAGCATTTCCCTGGACCCCAATTTGAAAACTCATTGAAGCCGTTAATACTTTTCTTTTTTCTTTAGAGAGAAACATTACACATTTGTAAGCTGCAGTAGGTCTGTTTAAACCTACAGCCTATTTAGCAAGAAAAAGAGACCAACTATTTTATTTTGAGTTCATCCCCACACAATTTTCTATAAGCATGTGGGTTTCAATTATGTAGGCCTACATATTCTAAAAGCTACAAAATATCTGCAATTGCCTTTGGCATTCTTCTTAAAATATGTATGCCCACATTTTTAGATCCCAGATGTTATGTCAAAACAAAGATATGTGCTTGGAAAATGCATAACTAATGCATAAGCTACTTTTTATATAATTTTTTTTTTTTTTTTGTCAAAACACCAAATCTCAAAGTCCAAGTCCATCAAAGTTTTCGCCCCAATTGGCGAGTGAAAAGTGCATGTATGGAGAGCTCCTGCCCATGAGACAAAGACAGCGAGAGGCTTGTTCATGTTCATGTTGTGCATGTTCTCCATTTCTTAAAACTTTCTCTCAGCAAGGAATTGTGAAACTTACTCAGTGGTGACAAGGTAAAAACAAACAAGACTTGTATCCAGATGTGTATACTTCTATGTGAAATGTATTTTCTCTTTCTCACAGCATCAGATCTAGACAGTGACAGAAACAGCACACGAGAATATTACTTAAATACAGGGCCGTTATGCACCCTGCTGTCTTATTTAGGTATACGTTTTACTTGTTTAGGAACTTCACTTCTAACAAGGCAAATGGAATAATTTCACCTTGGCTGAGCATGTGGGTCTGGGAACGTACAATAGGTGTGAAAGACCACAAACATTTACACACCACATAGACACACACACACACTAACAGGCCCTCTGGCTCTCAACGGTGCCCCAGGGCCTTTGGACGTAATACAGCAAGAATAATGTAAGAGTTACCCTTGATGTCACAAGACTTGTGAAACTCTAGTCTTCCTTTACCCCTAAATTACAGGGCTCCAGACTGCGACTGTGAGATATATCAAACAGCAAATGAAACAAAAGTGGAACGAAACCGCGCTACTCGTTTGAGCTGTGCAGTGTGGACGTTTATCAGCTCGTAGCAATAATAGAGACGCAACACCATTACTACACAGCGCTGGGAGATCCAGCGAGAAAACGTTGGAATTCGCTCCAGAATTAACAACATCACAGCGAGATCTTGTAGGAAGCATTCAAATTCACAGATATCAGATCAAAATATCAAAGCTCTAAATATTATCCAATTGAAATGTTATTTTTAATGTGATGATTTGTAAAACTAAAAGATGTAAGAAAACCATGGGCCCTATCATACACCTCGTGCAATGCAGCGTCAGGCGCGACGGGAGTGTTTTTTGCTAGTTTTCGGCCCGACGCAGTTATCATTTTCTAGTCCTGCGCCACGTTGTTTAAATAGCAAATGCATTTGCGCCCATTTGTGGGCCCATGGGCGTGCTGGTCTGAAAACGAGGTGTGTTCAGGGCAGGAGCAATGATGGCGCATTGCTATTTTGAGGCAACTGAAATAGACTGTGCCATTGACCAACTGAAACCTGGTCTAAAGTCAATGGCGCAATATTTTTTTTGCTATTTAAAGAGATTTAATAGTGCGCCTATAGGCGGGTCCACAATGCGTACACTCTGCTTGCGCAGCATCACGCAAACATGGCAAATATTAAAAATTATACGATATGTCCCGTAGATGGTCCGCTCGCGCTCTTCAACCTCGCGCATGAGCAGCTCCGTTTGCTCTCTGGAGACGCGTTCAGTCTTTCCACTATCAAATTTCGGGGTTAGGAAGTCACAAGTCTTATAAAAAAGAAACACTTTTCTTCAAATTGTGACTGAATTACACAAACTAAAGTAAAAGTAAAGAGCGCTCCTTTTATAATCACTGAAGCTGTCGGACAGTTCAGCATGATAATATAGAAGAAAAATTGTACATTTAATGATAGTAGAATATAAAAAATTTCTTTACAAAAATAATTAGGTTTTTGCTAGTTACTGTTGTCAATTAACAAAGTTAATTTTATCTGCATCTCAATTCAAGCTGTGCTTTACTGTTGAATTTCCAATAAACAAACGTGTAATAGTATTATTAGTAACTGTCCTTATTAATGCAAAATAGTATTAATTTTATGATTAAATTAACTATGATTAAAAATTCCCCCAGCGCTACTGTTGTTACAAATTTATTAAAGGTTTAATTTAGGTTCCAATATAAACTTCGAAATTGTAGTAGACAGAAGGTAGCATTTGAGGCATAGATGAAGAGATTCAAAGAAGATTAAGTCAAGCAACTCAGGTGTCTGACATTAGCTTTTGTCTTTATGCACTTCCTGACCATTAAGCTCAAGATACAGCTGTGCCTTTGTCTCTATGATAATGTTAAGGTTTGAGCAATCTAGTCAGGCTGATTGGATTAGCATCGATGTTCTGAATAACTGTTATGCCCATGAGATTAGAGCCGCGGAAAGTTTGGTAACGAGCTAACGCCTGCCTCATTTGCATGCTTTGTTCAGAGTCTCCTCCTCTATGTAATCCCTCCCCTCTTTGAAAAGTATAAACTCTACAATGTACAATGCCTTAGTTGAGATTTCATTGACTACGGCGCTGTGAGTCTTGATGACTGCAGCTACCAACAGCTTGTGTTCTCAATAAAGAATCCTGCTGAAGATACACCCGAGTCTCCTGGTCTTCGCTTCTGAGTTTCCTACACTTTAGAAGAAAAAGTTCACAACACTACCAAATCAGGTGCCGGCACCACCATCTGTAGAATTTAGTGCTACTGCTCCCAAATGTTAGTCTGGACTCTGGAGCCCTACATTTCTAGGTTTTCAAAGAGTTGGATGACTGTTCACATACAAGGCTTTGTGATTAAGCCTCAAATAACAATTGTGTATCTTTATGAATTAACAATGGAATGGTATTACTTCATGTATTATTATGAGGAAGTAAAAGTTTAAAAAAAATAATAATTCAGTATATCAAACTTTTACATGATACTGTAAATGTTTGTATGAACTTTTATTATGCACATAATGTAAAGGGCATGCACAGGGCAAGATAATGCATTTCATTATTAAAGGAATCCTTTGACAATGAACACGTGGAATACGAGGCTATTTAAAGCTAATTTAATGCAACTAACATATTATGCCTTTCAAGTGTCTTGAAAAAGCACAAAAAGGCAAGGTACAGAAGCGATTTCTTACAATGTCTATCATAATAAATTTATATCAGTAAAAAATAATAAATTCCATGAACTTCATCTTGTTTCAAGCCTAATCTCAAACCACAGAGCTGTAAATAAGTGTAAGTGTAAGTGTGTGTGTGTGTGTGTGTGTGTACTTCTGGGTGCTAGTCTGGAGCATGGGAAATATAATATATATTATTAATTATCACAGAGCAAGGCATTCAAACTGTTTCCTGAAAGCCTGCTCACAGACAAATAGAAGTTGTCACCTGCCAACACATTTATCAAAATGTATTTTAGCAGCTCCATTCTGCTCCCTGTTTATTTCACTTTATTTCCTGTACATTTTACTTATTTACAGAACACAGAGCGAGATAATGGATTGCGTCCTGGAGTGAGTGCCATGTGATGAAAGAACTTAACGAGATTCTCTTACTCCACGTGAATGTTGCACATTAGCAGAGCAGTCAATATTTGGTTACTTCAAAAGTGCTCTTAAACTAGGGTGTCTTTTTTTAGGGAAAGAAAAAAACACTTACTCAGCCATGAGCCAAACACTCTGGACAGCACCATCTTCTGTGGGATCCACCAGAGATTTAACATCTTCAATGCTTTGTTCCAATGTTCCAGGCTAAAATGTGACATAGCACAACAATTAATCTTCATCAAGTCATATTACAACCAGTGACATCTGTACATTAGGGGCCAGGACCCACTAGAGGGTGCTCACATTAAAATAGTTTTTTTCCCTACAAACTAAACTTGTTCTGAGTTCCTTTAACAAGACAATGTTATTCTGTGAAACTATTTGTTAAACAATGTCTGTGATGTTGAAGCCATATAACTGTACACATTTTTTTCAGTAAATTATTGGAGAAGAGGCGAATGTCACATGTTCACAATGTTCTTCCAATGTTCATATAAAAAATGTTTTTCAAAAAGGTGTGTTTGACACTAACCAAATATTAGCATTTCATAATGTTCTTGTGCACATTGTGTCCATATGAAAGTAACATTGAAATGGATTAAAACTTTAAAAGAAGTAAGCCTTGATGTGCTTTGTATGCCAGATGCTGAAAAGTTCCTACAAATTACCTACACGCAACATTCATTGGCGAGTCGGTTTGATTTAATTGAACTGATTTGATTCTAAATATTATAAGATTTGATTCTAACTACTATGACAATAACTATTAATGTGTTAAGTGTTGTGACACAACAGGGACACAGAGACAAAGATGCCATTGATTACAATACCAGACACAATACAATATAGTGCTTCGTCGTAAAAATGGAATTCTATTTTAGAGTAAGTGGGAACAATGGATGAGTGATCCCATTTCACCACTTTCACAAAACAAAATCTGGTCTTTGAGCAGTGCAACAGATATTTGCTAATCAAATGTCCTCAGGTAGACTGAGGAAACAGAAAACAGGAAGACAGCTTTCAGTGATATCTGCAGGTGAGGAATATATGTTTGACTGAATATTGGCAGACACAAGTCAGTACTCGACGGGTGAAGAGTATTAAGACTGTCATTGTTTGCTGAGGTGATTGAGGATAATCACACAAAAGGTGTGGTCAGCAGCATTATATTATACTGCAGAGCAACCGTGGTTTGTTTGCCCCACACCACTCAACATACAAAAGAAGTATAGATTATGTGTCAGATTATGAAGTAAATCGATTTGCGGTCAACACAGAAAACAGAGACTTCGATGAGACTTAAAAAAAAGTATAGACATTACCCTGAGGACAAAAAATTTCTTGACTTTAAACTGTTGAGCAGATGTTTGCCATTTAGCTTTGACTGCTAAGGCACGTGGAGAGGGGGTGGTTTCTGCCTTGGCCTCTGCAGCAGGTGTGCTGGGTTTTTCTGTTTCACTGGGAGATTGTTGAGGATGGATGTCTGGTTCCTGAGACTTTTGAGTTTGCTGCTTCAAGTCCACAGAATTGAATGTTTCCTCGTCTTTCTCTGACATAGTGACCGGCGGAGACTTTTGAGTTTGCTGCTTCAAGTCCACAGAATTGAATGTTTCCTCGTCTTTCTCTGACATAGTGACCGGCGGAGACTTTTGAGTTTGCAGCTCCAAGTCCACAGAATTGAATGTCTCCTCATCTTTCTCTGACATAGTGACCTAAAAAGACTAGTTCGTTTGAAAAGATCATTAAAATGAAGCTGTCATTAAAAACTTAATGCATACTTAAAGCATAAACGATAAATAATATTTATACGGGTGAAACTCTAAAAATTTGAATATCGTGCAAAAGTTCATTTAATTCAGTAATTCAACTTAAAAGGTGAAACTAATATATGATATAGACTCATTACATGCAAAGTGAGATATTTCAAGCCTTTATTTGTTATAATTTTGATGGTTATGGGTAACAGCTTATGAAAACCCCAAATAAAAAATTTGAATATTGTGAAAAGGTTTTCATAGCTGTAAGCCATAGGCTAATCATCAAATTGATAACAAATAAAGGCTTGACATATCTCACTTTGCATGTAATAAGTCTATATAATATATTAGTTTCACCTTTTAAGTTGAATACTTAAATAAAATAACTTTTGCACGATATTCAAATTTTTCGAGTTTCACCTGTAGGTCTAGGCTACGTTTAAGAAGCAAAACGTATTCACCAGCATGAAACATGCAGTTCGACAATAGTTCGATTCGCAAACAATGAATATTTTGTGTAGGTTCTTTTAAGTGAATAAGCAATAGCCTAGTAGTCCGATATCCAAACTCTTATGAACCGATTCTTTATGATGAATCAAAACACTTATGAATCAGTTGGAGATATTTGACTCACTAATGAATCAATTTCGTCATGTCTGAAATATAAATAAACCAAGAACTGTGTGATGTTATCATGCTGTTAAAACAAAACCCATTAAACGTCTAGGTGCACACATATTTTACAAGAACTGCATTACTTTTATATTCATTATGTTATCTGTTAATTCTGTTGAAATGATGTCATCATTTGGCAACACCTGCTGAAGGCTGTAAATGCCAAGTTTATTTTTTCGCCCTCAATAGCATTAAATAATCGTTATGAAATATCACAATCTAAACCATAGCCTAATTCTTACAATTTCCATATATATTCTATAACAACAAAATATGTATCGAAGTATATATGACACCTAAGTTAGGTATAGGCCTGCTATTATAGATTTATTATAAAATGCGGGCAAAAAATGTTGTATCTTACCGATGGCTGAAAGAATTATCTCACCCTGCTATGTTTTACTTGACGGTTTGACTCTGCGTCAGGGGCAGCAGAAACTATTTCCTGCTTCCGTGATCTGAGATGGGCGTTTCTTAAAGTACACAAGATTTGGACTTGATTGCCAGGTTCGACTCAGGAGAACGAACTTCAGCAAATGGAACTGCGCAGTGTTCTTGATGGCGTCTCTGGTTATCTCAGTAACGTTATGTATATTTTAATAATCGATAAAACGAAATATACAGCACTCTGTCTCTTTTCGTTTTCATCTTAAAAATCTTAAAACATAGCCACACAAATGTTGTTCAGGCAAAGCGTAGCCTACAATGATTTGGCTATCTTCATTGCATGTAGTTAAACATAATATACACAGCCCTCTTTTACATTTTAAATATATAAAACATAGGCTATGTGCATACTCTGATAATAAAATTAAATATGGCCTAAACAACCCTTTCTCTTTTTGTTAAACGTCCATTTTAATTATCAATAATAGCCATTTTAAAAGTATAGGCTATAAATTAATAAGATTCTATAAGAAATAAAGACAACCAAGTCAGACGTAGGCTACAACGGTCGTTACAACCGGTGAATCTCGTCACTGGATTGTCGTTTGAACCTTTCTGGATCCGCCATCAAATTAATAAGTTTAATTATATCAAGTGCTGCGAGAAAAGGCTTTCCACCTCCAACATCCAACACGCAACTGCTAGCCGAGACTCCTTTATGTGTACAGACGTGACGTTATGACGCAAAGACATGCTCGAATTTCCCGCGGAAATCCACGTAGCCTACCACTGGACTTAAAAACATTACTACGAGCTTACCGTTTTGAATCTAGCTAAGGCAAGCATATTTTGAAAACTGGCTGGTTATGTACTTGCTCAAAATTTTATTTTGGATAAATTTTTTTTTTTCAAAGTTTGTTTTTTTATTGTTTTTAACAATATAAATCACATTCACCATCCCCCACCCATTAGAATAGCGTCCATACTGTCCATTAAATCAACATAGAATTGTAAGAGCCAAGTATACATATAAACATACTAACAAACAGGCTCCAACAATTACATACATACATAAAAAAAAAAAAGAATAATAAAAAAGAATAATAAAAATAAAATAAATAATAGTAAAGTGTCCATAGTAGTGGCAGTATTTAAACAGACTTGTCAACATATTCAATAAAAGAGCGCCACATCTTAAAATTTTTTTTTATTATTTTGGATAATTTTTAACCCCCCCCAAAAAATTTACAGGCTGGAGCTTTTTATCCGCCTGAATGATAGAATTGACGTCATTACGTGAGGACGTAAAAGTATGCACTAATAGTATCCCTACAGTATGCATACCTACTCCCTTTGAACAGCAGACCCCTTGAAGTGGGGACTTTGGATTGAGCAGGACACTTGCGTACTGTTACAGTATGTAGCCGTTAGAACGCACTTGGGAAGAGAGCTAATTTATCATCTTCATGGATATTCCCATGAGAATGCAGCACGGGGACAGAAATGGTCTTATTATTGATGTAAACATATATAACTGTTGCAAATAAATACACTTTTTATATAAAAAAAAGTTTTTAAATTGTGCATTATGTGCGTGTGTGTGTATTTCTCTGCTCTCAACTTTAAAACTTGCCGTCTCTTGACCCTGCATTAACACATTTCTTACGTATATGAAACTTATTTAGCCTACACAACATGACAAAAATGTTTGAAATATCCTAAACAAAACAAAACAACTTGAATTGCTCTGTTTGTAAGTTAACTCGAACTCTCCCGCATCTAGCTTTAAAGTATTTGCTAGTCACATGACCATAAATTATAAAATTACTTCCTTGAAGTGACCATGCATGTACCCTTCGCCAACGGCCTTGCTGAAGGGCCCTTCGTGAAGGGATCCAGTTGTTCACTTTCGTTTGGAACAACCCTACAAATGGCGTCCCCTTCCCGAAGAGCCCTTTAAAGGAACACTCCGACTTTTTTTGACTTTAGCCTATTCAACTTATCCCCCAGAGTTAGATAAGTCCATACATACCTTTTTCATCTCCGTGCGTGCTATAAGTCTGTCTGACGCACCCACCGCTAGCCTAGCTTAGCACAAAGACTGGATGTAAATGGTTGCAGCTAGCATACTAATCCAAATAAGTGACAAAATAACGCAGACATTTTCCTATTTACATGTTGTGATTTGTATAGTCACAGAGTGTACAAAAACAAAGTCACATGAGACACAGACATATTTTAACCGTATAAATACTGGGAACTATATACTCTGAAGGCGAAGCACTGCTACTTGGGCGGAGTGATAACCGCAGCACCTGAGACGCGCCGTGGTGAGGAGCAGAGAGTTCGTTCAGAGCGCGTCTCTGTGCTGCGCCCAAGTAGCAGTGCTTCCGCCTTCAGAGAATATAGTTCCCAGTATTTATACGGTTAAAATATGTCTGTGTCTCATGTGACTTTGTTTTTTGTACACTTTGTGACTATACAAATCACAACATGTAAATAGGAAAATGTCTGCGTAATTTTGTCACTTATTTGGATTAGTATGCTAGCTGCAACCATTTACATCCAGTCTTTGTGCTAAGCTAGGCTAGCGGTGGGTGCGTCAAACAGACTTATAGCACGCACGGAGATGAAAAAGGTATGTATGGACTTATCTAACTCTGGGGGATAAGTTGAATAGGCTAAAGTCCCAAAAAGTCGGAGTATTCCTTTAAGGGCACAAAAATGTCCCTGTCCCAAATGGCACCCTAAGCACTTGCGGTCTTCCTAGGAGTCCGCACTTTCGTGATATAACGCCGCTTTGACTGTTGGGAAGAAGTCTGCAAAATGACAAATGGGACTTGGGACACCATCCGGTCTCATGGACTTAAAGGACATGCGCACGCGGCAGCCATTGTAAGTCCACAAGACCGAAAGTGCATAAGAAGTGTGCCATTTGAGACAGAATTTTCCCACTATTGACGCTTGCTGGTTGGTGCGAGATGCATTCTGGGATACCTGGCTGACTCAAGTCCGCACAAGTCACCTCTCAATGCATCCTCGATAAGAGGGGCGGATCAAGAACACATTCCGGGGATTTGAACTGTACTTGGGCTGTTTTTCAATATACGTTCTTCAGCGATCTTGCATCCTTGTGTTCTCGTACTACGTCATTTACAACCGTCAAAGTTCAATTCTAATACTCAAGAACGCAAGTACAGAGGACACATGAAAGAACACGGATGTGTTCTTGATAACGAGGATGCATCGAATGCAGACGAATCGAACCGTTAAAAATTCCAGAAGACACTGCGGGCGGTCAACGTATGGAAGCTTGTAAGCCTTAAACTTCTCGTTGCACTTAAGAGATTAAGAGAATACGTGACAGCGCTTGAAATAAACATTTGTCTGTCTCTTTTGCTTAATTTTAATAAAGTGATAAGGACCTTAAAAAAGCGGCTGTATTTTTATTGGCATATTAAAAATTATTTTAACATTGACAATCTAAAAAATGCTGGGTTGTTTTAACCCAATTTTGGGTCAAATATGGACAAACCCAAACGTTGGATTAAAAATGCATTATAAAAATTTAACTCAGTGGCTGGGTTTGTCCATATTTGACCCAAAATTGGGTTAAAACAACCCACATTTTTTAGAGTGTAGGTAACACATAGGCTATATAAATACACACGATAAAATAAAAAAATATATAAACTTATATGAAAACAATAATATGAAAGAAACATTTTATAGGTTATGATATTTGTTTGTGATGTTACTGTATGTTGTAATTGTGCTTTGGTCGTTAACCTCTATTTGCTGAGATGGTCAGTTAAGCAGCAAGATCGCAGATCATCTCAATTCTCAAAAGGGTGCGTTCTGTGTCCTAGCGTCCTTCCCAGTTCGTTCTTTCAAGGTCGCCTGGCAAGACCGGTCTCAACAGGATCTTGCCTTCTTGGAATTGAGAAATAGCCTTGGCAAGATCAACTTTGAATTGGAACAGTACTTGGGCAGCGACTGATGATTGATGACGTACAGACAAGAACGCATATTGAGGAACGGCCATGGGCGTTGAACAGAAAACCAAACATCCACTGCACAGCGAGGCTTTTTGTTATGTAGAACCAATTAGTTCATGAATCTCTTCATCTCAATATCTAATTCTGGACACCTTGAATAACCAATCAGACTGGGAACACAGGCTTTTACTTTCCCATCTTTGACATCAATAATTCAACTAGCCCAAACCACCCACATTTCTCCAGATACACAATAAGACATAACTGGCAACTGTATTTTTCTCGACAGCATTTAGGATTTCACACTTATTCTTAATTTTCTGGCAGAGAGGGGCATGGGTACGATTTGTCCTGCATGCTTTTCACACACACTGGCCTCACAAGTACATTGTGCAGTTTACTCTTATTTTACGCTTATGTTCCACCTTAGACATCCTCCCAAAAATACCAATTCAAGCAGCCGATCGAAGCCCTCAAATATTCAGTCAAACAATTATATGAGTGGGATGTTTGGGGTTTGATTCTTGAGCATTAGAGCCTCCCATAATGCATCAAAAGGCTTTACTATTCAGGTGTCATTTTCCATTCCTGCTAATCGCTTTTGACGTGACACGCTTCGTGGCCACACGCCGCTCTTCAACTGGCCTGTTAGAGAAAGCTTGCTGGATGGGAATTAGAAGAAGAAGAAGAAAAAAGAAATCTGTGCAGTAACAATTCCCTTTCAAAAGCATATTAACTGCATGTGTGAGAGACACTTTGTTATGTGTTTTTTTTTCACTCCCCCGCACGATACAATAAGATTCTATTTTCAAATGCTTTATCTCAGTAAATACACTCAGCAGCCACCACAGAGCAGCTTTTGCATTCAGCTCAAGTCCAAATTGCTTTGTCACAAACTCTTATTAGCTTGCAAACTAAATATTGTGTCAGTAATTATCTCATTTCTCTAACATAATAGAACCTGACTCTTCCAAGGCAGTTGGCTTTCTAGAAAGAACACTGATGGAGCATTCTTCAAACAAGATATATTGTCTGTGGTCTACATACTGCATCTTGTATCTTTCTTGTATTTCTATAACACAGATTTTATGGGTCACTGAGAACTAGGCTATTTACATCTACCCCTGCTTTGTCATATTATGTTATTTGAACTCTGATGCTTGGGAACGTATAACGTCTGTATTTTGTTTATCCACAATGCGCATCCTCCATATGCGTGATGTTAAACAGGATAAGATTTGATGACCCATAAAGCGAGGAAATTTCCCCAGGAGCAAGGAATAAAATAACTTTATTAACCATGGAGAAACACTATAAATTATGCTTATTTGGTCAAGTAAATGACAGCACGCAAGAGGGAACTTGAGGAAATGTGACATCTCATTCTGGATAGTCAGACATTGTAAATGCAGCTTAATTGAAATGAACAGGCTCAGTGCAGCTGAATAATAATCTCCAACAAAAACACTGGACCATGTTTTACCATCTGCTCAACACGGTTGTTAATTTTTCTATATACACCATTGCAGCATCACTATTTACATCAAAACTGTTTGTATATAGACAAATGAGGCTGTGGATTTTCAGAGCAGAAAACAATGAAACCTCATATGCCTCTTTACCTGTCAAAAAAGACATTCGCATGATCGCATGACCCCTTTATGTGCCCTAGGTACTGCGGGATCATTTATATGTGTGCACACTGCACATGTGTTTTGTGTTATGTTCACTGTGCACAACTGCTGTTTTGGCAATAGCAAACCTTTGCAAAAGCCATGTGTTCACTTGCTGCTCAAATGCCTCGTTGCACAGTTTAAGCATGTGGCGATCTTCTGTCTTCCCTGTACGGGCGGAGACGCTGTAATTCAATTATACGACTGCATGTTTATCTTTGTTGGGCCAAATGCCAGTGAAGCTTAAATGAAGTTCAGGACAGTGCGCCTGATCAGCAGATGCTGTACAACCTTAAATGCCCCGGGGTGTCCACAGCTGTGTTTACTGAGCAAGAATGAGCTGAACTCTGTGTGTATTCATGGGTATGCATGAGTGTGGTGGGAATGTGCGTTGTTTGCATTTGTGCGACTGTATTTATTGTTTGATATGAAGATTATAAGCTTGGGTGTGTGTGTACAGGGTTTCTGATGCAGAGTGACCCTTGCCACTGATTATGTTGTGCAGGGGGGTAAAAACGTGGTTATAAGGCCTCATTAACTTTGCAGTTGATCACTCAGTTGGATGACATCGAGCAACACCATGCGCAGTAATCAGTCCCTCTTTAGCCGAATATGTCACATTTCTTTCTCTCTGATGAATCTCTGCCCGTAACCCCTGCTCTGCCTTTTCTTATGATTTACGAGGTGCTGTTTTATTCTTCTGGGTTCCCAATTGAGAGCGCACTCCAATTATTTAGCATTTACTGCCTCCACAGGATAGGGTGCTTTTAGGAAGTTTTAGGTCACTAAATCACACTCTTAAAGGAGAACTCCAGGCAATTTTTAAGTTAATCTTGATCGTCATACCTTTGTGAGAACTGTCTATAGAAAAAAAAAACGAACCGGATTGGTGTTTGCTATTTACCTTTTTCCGGCTACAACGGGAGTTCCCACGGGACTTCAGCGCGAGACTACAGCTAGCCGTCTAAAACACTATTTAGGTGAATTTAAACAATGGCTAAGTTGCTAAACGCATCTTGTTGTCATGTAAGGACCCTGTTCATGTTGGACAGACATTTTAATTGCATTTTGTGTCTGTTAAGAGGCACAAAAACCCTCTTTATGAATATGCCCCCATAACTGCTGTTTTAGCTGAGTGGGAGCTCTGGGCATTAGCGGTAGCAGCTCCGTGTTGCAAGCACCAATCCGGTTCGTTTTTTTTCTATAGACAGTACTCACAAAGGCGATCAAGATTAACTTAAAAATTGCCCGGAGTTCTCCTTTAATTACTGCTTATTATTAAGTAGTTTAGGTATTGGGTAGGATTATGGATGTATATTATGGTCATGCAGAATAAGGCAGTAATAGCCTATGTGTTTTAGTACTAATACACAGCCAATATCCTAGTAATGTGCAGGCTAATAAGCAACTTTAATAGTTAAAATTGGACCCTAAACTGACGTGTTAACAAAGTTTATAACCTTGAAAAACTATTTACAGAAAGCTTAACAGAAAACATAAATGGTGTATGGGGTTGGGAACTGGAGCAGGCTCTTGGGCTGGAGTGGACTCTGGTCAGGGGCTGGAGCAGGTAAGTGTGTGGTGCAGACAAACCAATGTTAGAGCCATTATGGATAATACCACGCTCTCTGGGTTGGGTTCTGGAATTTCACTCACTGGAACAGACTTTGGAATTTCTCTAAAAGGAACAGACTCTGAAATTTCTCTCACAGGAACAGACTCGGGAATGTCTCTTACTGGAACATACTCTGTGACTGGTACGCTGGTTTCCTCCTTGCTCACAGATGGTGAATGGGTAACTTATTGAGGAGTACCCACTCCACTTACTTCATGAAAGTAACTAGACTCTCCTTTCCGGGTAAGTGCATTCTTGTCTCTGCGTTGAGGCTTGTCCGGAAAAGCACACACGGGCAGTCGTCATCATAAGGGACATGGTAAAGGTCCAGAAATACCTGTGTGTGCCTCTCTAGGGACTGGTTCCCCTGCGAGAGGAGGAGGATTCTTTTAGCTGCTGCTGGATCCATTTAAACAGTCTATTATTCTGTCACACAGTGGTTGCAGGATAAGTATGAACAGGATCCAAGTGCAGCAGTAAAAAGTTTATTTAACAATAAACTACGGAACAGAACAACTATCCAAACGCAACGCTAACTAAACTGAACCAAACACAGGGCTTAAAAACACAGGGATTAATCAAGGAAATGAGACACAGGTGAAAGGAATAAATCAATGAGACACATTGGGAAACTAGATCAACAGGCACACAGGCAAACATGAACTGAACACAATGAAAACTAAATACAAAACTCAGACATGAACAGAAAAATACAAAACATGACATATAACTTTTATATTATAGCCTATTATATCATATTATATTATTATTAAAATCATTAAGTGTGCCAATGTTGTGTGGCTATATGGACTATTCATCAAAAAGAAGACAATATGGAATTGAGTACAGGGGTAAAACTGCATGTGGATTCATTTTCTAAACAACTTTGTCAACCACAGAGCTAATTATGCTAGCACTCTGACCCATATCATAACTGCTTCCAGGGAACTGACCGTGCAGTAACCTGCCTCTTCAGCACCGTGGTCTTGCCCCGATATGTCTGGAGGGTATAGTTTCATGCTCATCCATCTGTATTCCACTTGAATGAATCACATCAACACTAGAGTGGAAGACACGTAAGGGGCAGACAAGCTACCGAGCACAGCGGTATATCCCTGTACGTGGAGAGCAAGAACATTTGACCAGAGAGATCTCTTCCAAATGACTGCTGACAGCTACCTCTCCTGAAAGCAGCTCCTCAGAGTCAGCCAGTATGTCCAGGAAGGTAAACAATGTTGCACAAGCTGATGTGACGGCACTTAGTCTGCTGCACTGTGACAGAATGTGACAAATGATTGCAAATGAACAATAAATCTTTAAAATGTGAATCACTGGTGACATTTTATAAACAATAGACAGCAATTAATCACTATTTGTATTTATTAATTTAGGTTATGTAATGTATTTCACATTCTATTGTTCAATGGTTATTGTCATTGTTCATTGTCACTTGCTCAGTTGGGGTTTAAAAGACATATTCTGTAATATTATCGATTTCACTGCCCTGACACTGTCGGAAGAGAACAAAATTTGAGGTGAATTAAGTTGGATAATGACATTAGCATTAATAAATGCAGTGCAATTATAATTTATGATACCTAATGCATTAACTAAACTTAAAGAATCAAACCTTATTGTAAAGTGTGGTAGAAAAATGTAATTGCTGTTCCTTAAACAGAATAATTCCATATTCTTGAATTAGATATTTAAATTCTTAATAGAGAGGATAGGAATTCGAATATATTACATGTCAGAACTGAACCTCTTTAGAAGGCATCAAGCTGTTAAAATAACCATCTGTTACTATTTATACCATTAAAGAATAGAAAACCCTGACATACTTTTCCTCTCAGCATCTCCATAGATAGAAACTGAAAACATGAATGGTGAATAACACCCAGGCTTCGTGGTTTTTGTTATTTATTGTTGTCTAAGCGCTGACCTGTAGCCAAAACCCCAGTAAGCCAGCACTCATCAAAGACAAAATATGTGTAGTAGTGTCAGAAAACTGCATCTGGTCTCAATTCTAACACACATTAGAAGCAGATCTGAGATTCGTTCCTGCAGTGGGCACAGGGTGGCAGTGTTCTCTCAAGTTTGATTCGTACACCACCCAGACACTGGGGAGGGAGCGCTCGAGCTGCCTCTGCTGCTTCTAATATACTGTTGACTCTCATTGACCTGAATGGATCAGGCCTCCGCTGAGATGATCTGGTCTGATTACTATTAGAAGTTTGGAATGGACTCTGCTGTGGGGGACATGGGTCAACTAAATCTATCCATGATATCTTTACATTCCTAATGAAAATCTCTCATGATGATTAATCCATGCCCTTAAAAATATCCGATGATGAAAATAAGCTTTGATGAGGCAGAAAAATTACAAAGAATATCTCATCCTCCAAATGCTGATATGTTATGAACTGATTTAATATAATATAGGCCTGTTTTGACCTTAGAAGACTGTGCACCTTGTGCTGAACATCAGGCAGCTTCTGTCCCAAAAAGGCCACAAAAAATGAAGCTTAGGCTATATGTTGTACGGCACATCTGATTTGTTTGAAGCACAGCACTGCTGGGACCCTTGCCTGTTTTGAGGTCATTGCTGGGTGACGGAGTAACTTTTTGACCCTTTTCAAGAACTCCAGATCTGCTCTAATCCGTCTTAAGGTTGAGCATTTCTGCCTCATTTCACTCCGGCTGCATCCTTATTGCACTGGCCCACATAGTATCTCTCCACTTCATTTGACTTTTTTGGCCTGGGGTAAACAAACAAAGCAAAAAAACAAACAAAACAAAAACTCAGTGCTAGTCAGGTGGTGTAAACTGGTGAGATTTAGGCGCAGAGTAATTAACAGTGTTTTTGGAGGGATTTTGAGGGAAGTTTCCTTTATAAATGACTTCTTCTTGCACGAGTGATCTGGTGTGAGATGTGTATTTACCTTGAGGTATCTAAGTGTACTGACCCTCTTTCCGTGACCAGATGGTCCCATACACATCTGCACTTGTCTTGCTGTTAAACTCTGTAAATGTGTGCGCACAACCCTTTGGAAGGCAGCAGTGGCATCTACAAACATACCTGCACCTGCTCTTTGTGGAGCTTGTATGCAAATAACCAGTTTTCTCCACGCTCACTGCGTAGTCTGAGGTGATCTGTGCGTAAATAATGGTGAAAAGAACAATGTGCTCCTTTACTGAAGTCAAATATTCATTTCCCCAAAACATGAGGAAGTTGACACTGACACATGTAAATGTAAATGCTCAGCAGTCCAAGAAATTCTCCAACTGGTTCGAATAAGGCTAATTCGGCATCTCTGGATTTAACGGCAGATGCTTGTGTTGTAGGCTGCACAATGCCTATAGGATTACGGTACATTTTCAGCCTGGTTGCCCACTTGCATTCCGCTCTACTGGGCCTGGGCTCCTTATATGTTTGAAGCGCTGGAGTATGTAACTGTGTGTGGTTGCAGTGAGCTGGATGACTGGATAGGCTGCGGTAATGCACTGTATTACAAAGTGATCCTCTCACTTATATATATTTCTGACAGTGTGGCCTAACTGAATTTGGGCAGCCAAATTGTAGGGTATGTCTCCCCGATTCATTTCGGCGTCATCCTTAATCAGTCAGCTAAAAACCTGACAGCAAACATGCGAGCGTCTCCTTCAAAAGCAAAGTGAAAGTACAACACCTCAGCAGGAAAAGAGCTGAGAGGCTGATGAAACAGGGGTCCACTTAGAGGGTTTAACAAATCCTACACGTCCCTCGACCATCAAAGACAATCCACGCTGCTCTCCCCTCACACGCACATGCACGCGCGCTATGCTCTGACATGGCCTCTCATCCCCGCAGGAGGGCATTAAAGTTTGAAACCGGATTAATAGCTAACTCGACTCGCCGGCAAATTGAAAATCTCGACTCTCTGTATGTTCGCCTGATACATTCGGCTGATGTCTCGTACAGAAACTCCGCATCTGCAGTTGCCCATTTATAAGGAGTGTGCGTTAGGCTCTAAAAATAACCTTCCAGTGACCTACTTTTCCTTTAGGATTCATGTGTATTGTTTGCTTGAAATAAACAGAAAGGCGAGAAAAGCTTCAAAATTGTTCAGAGCGTTTATTTGGGAAATCAGATTGGGTACCTAAAACTTGTTTTGCTCATGATGAAGAATCACAGGAGGCAGAGTGGTTTTGTGACAGGTGTAAGGAGGGTATATCAGCCAGCTAGGGTTGTGTTTGTTGACTGTTGTTGTGTTTCCACATCTTTTTGCCCTCTGGGACATGATGTGCCGTGAGACGCGGAGCAGGGCAGCAGTAAAAGGGAAGTCGGAGATATCGGCACTGAGGAGATTGCTCTGACATGCTTGTCGGATTCTGTTCTGACCGATGAGGTTACCACGGGCGATGAAAAATGACACCTCCTGCAGTCTCCTCCGTCCTCCACACTCTTTCTTAGTCCTGTTGTTAATAAATGCAACCTGTCAACCTGAGTAACTCAGGATGTGGAGATGAAGAAGGACCATAAGAAATTAGCAATCAGTCTTGGGCTTATGTAACGTAACCCTGCATTTTAAATGACTCGAGCATGAAATGATCTTCTTATTTGAGGAATCTCCAAGAAGATGGACTGTTTCCTGTAGCAGTTTTCCTTCTCTTGCTCGCTCATGTGATTTGATAGTGAAACCAGTAAATTCAACAGGCAGGTCAGGAAAGTTGGAGGCTCATTGCCCCTCTGGGCTTCGGTACTCTGACATGTGTGTGTGTTTACACTCAGCCCCAAGGGTACGTTCTATGACTCTTAGTAACACAACAGCTGTGTATGCTGGGACTTGCAGGTACTGTCTTATTCATGAAACATAAACAATTAATTTCTGTGGAAATTAGTAAATACTTTATCATTCATAAATTGTCCCATTTAATTAAAGGCACAATGTACATGCAGACATGTTTCAAGCATTTCAGAAATAAGGCCCAGAGGTAATACATGAAGCACACCATTGTATTATAGAAGTTATATATTCAAGAAGCATTATACTGTAGAACAGGTCCGCAAATGTGTTTGGCCACTTGGTGTTTACAAGAGCGCTAATACACATTCCAACAACACAGGAAATATTGTGATGTATATCCGAGTGAAACTGCTTCTCGAACATGAAATAATGAAGGGTTGGATTTGCGATCTCATGTGACAGGGATGTTCGGTTTCAGGTTTTGACTCCAAACGACTCTCTGGGTCAAAACCTGGAACTCTGATTCCCAACTCCCACCATATAGGAGTCCATGGAATCGACTCCTCGACTAAATTAACTTAACATCAAAAAAGGGTCTATAATAATACAAGACTGCAGTCGTTTTTATACAGTAAAGTTATTTTTTATGAAACAAATCTAACGATGACATAACATTGAAATGTTGAGTAGCCATATGAACCTCCTTACCAAGTTGTTGCCGATACCTATACAGAGGTCACAAGAAACGTATGTCAGAATGAAATAAACCAGTAAGTAGGTCATTGGCATGTCCAAATACCCAGTTTGGGCCACTTGACGTGCACAAGACTGTCCCAGGTCTGAAAAAAATGCCAAAGCGAAGTAGGCCTACACGTAACGCACACTAAATCCACAATGCACATACCACAATATCGTATCACGTAATTCATCATGTTAAGGAACTGATGTGACCCGATTTCGTCTCATGTCAAATCTTTCCAGTGCAAGTAAAATTAATGAAATGTTACATACTGTATGTAAACCATTATTGGTGCAGTGACAACAGAGATGATATGTATTTGGTAAAACGTTTAAATGACACACCACAATCACTCACTGTTTGTCTCCAATGAAGTAAACAAAAGTCTTAAAAACACTTGTCGTCTTAACGCCCACTTGAACACTTTGGCCAAATTCTGGAAATACGTCATGACACCCATGATCATCACTTGTTTAGGCACACAAATCTGGACAGGAGAGATAAAGATACTAAAAATAAGAAATAAAAATACATTCAATAATGTCCACTTATTGATGTATTCACTATGTGAGTTTTTAATGATTTATGGTTAATTTACTGATTATGAACACAAGTTAACATGGAAAACCGACTTTATATATATCTTGCATTAATGTAACATCAATTACGGTACAAAGCTGCACAGATGTTATTTATTTCTAAAGTAAGCTAATGTCGGATAAAAAACAAAAGTTGTTTCTGTGAAAGCTCTAACTCTCTGATGCAGGGTATACATCAGTGTCTGAATTCCTTGCTTCATTTTGTTCAATCCTTGCTGATTTAATAGCCTACACTCAACTGCCATATACTAGGACTGCGTTTAACTCCACGTTTAGACATACACTCATGAACTTCCCTTAGCACTTTCCCATTTGGGGAGTCCCCATCGCCATTTTTAAGTTAATTCAACTTCGTCAAGTGGATGAGGGAAGCTAGTTGGACAGATCCTCAACCTTTGGAGTCGATTCCCCATAGTTGTCCCACCCTTGTGCTAGTAAACACGTCATGAGAGAACATAAGAGATGTCACTGCAAGAGGGAGTGGAAGTTATTTTGATTAAAGATAACAAGGGAAAAGTTGTCAAAGTTGGGTAAACTTCTATAGCTGTGATTGAGAGACTAAATATAGGGCCTATATACATTTTGTGTTTCCAAAAAGAAAAACTCCACAATAGTGTTTTCACAACTTAAAAAAGAGGAAAAAATAGAGAGAGGGTAATGCAAAGGTAATACAAAGTATAGTCATTTGAAAAAAAATAATATATATAACACTTTGCAGGATTTACGATGCTGATGACTGTTAAATGCGTCATCACAGTCTGTGAAAAGAGTCCATGATGTGCATAGATAAATTGCTAAATCTTCTAAATAGCCTACTGCAATATTTCATTAAAAAGAGACTTGCCCATTTTGATTTCATGGTGACTTTTATGTTTTTCTATGCTTGCCTGTTCACTATAGGTTCAGTATGCATTGTTCAGTGACTAGTTCCACAGGTTACCATTACGCCAGTAGGTGGCGAACTGAACGAAACACACATGCGTTGCAGAGATCGAAGGACTCACGTTGCTTTGACCTTCGTTTGGATGTTCGTTGTCGTAACAAAAACACACCAGAAACTGGAAACATGTAAGTAACTCATTATTATTATTATTATCTTATTTTGAACTGTTAAAAAACCCCACTACACTCGCATTTGTGCTGCTTGTCTTAATCGCTATGTGACCTGATGATTCCGTGCCGCTATTCTTGAAAACAGCTCTCTTTGTCTTGCTCGTGGAATATCGCTTAAGCATATTGTTTAGTTTACTATTAGTCTTTTGGTCTTCAATGAATATAATTCACAAGAAGGGATAAACAACACACACACACACACACACACACACAGACACACACACACACACACACACACACACACACACACACACACACACACACACACACACACACACACACACACACACACACACACACACACACACACACACACACACACACACACACACACATACTATACGTACATTAGTGATTTTTAATTGATTCGGAAGCACACCAGTAGCTAATTATCCATATGGGTAAAGTTAAACGTTTCTCGACTGAGAGGATTAAGGTTACAGAAAGTGGCGTATTCTCATCTGACCATTTTGTATTTTGCAAATGATATTCAAGTCTGCTTAGGTAATACAGAAAACACAGTAGCTAAGTTACATACAACAAACTTTTTTTCAGTTTTTGGAGTGAAGGTCATAAAAGATGTAGGCCTATGAATTTTAGTCAATATGAGTCATTATCAAAGCAAATCCTAAATCAAAGTATGACTGCAATACACCAAGAATCTGCTCATATTGCCATTTGAAACCATCTGCTGACCAGTTTCTGCCCTTTGGGAGGAGATGACTGGGAAATTCCTGAAGCATAATTCATTATTAATTCAAAGATTCCAGAGAGTTCCAGGAATGTCACCCTGTGAAATTAGAGCAATCTTGCTAAGTTGTAAACACAAATAAAGAGACATTAAAAGTAAAATGGAGTCTGATTTCTGTTTAATTAAAGCAACAGCAATCAAATGATTAAAGCAGTTTAAATTATGCGATTGTGAGCATGGTCTTCGTTTCCATGGATAACTGGCACTATATTATACAGACTTAGTTTGATTTAATGTGATATTAACAGAGAAATTACTACGCATAAAGGTAGGTCATGTATCATATCAAGGCCTAGGTGTGTGTGTAGTAGACACATTCTTAGTACTGGAAAAATGAGCCAATTTTTAAAATCAACCTGGTTCAAATTTTATGGCTTATAATTTCAGCCTTAAACAGGCAATTAATCTTCATTACCTCTAGGTCACTGGCTATTAACCAGTTCATATTGCATAAAAGCACAGGACAAGTACTGAACCATACTTAATTCATACCTGTATTCTTATCCAACAACAAGGATGCTTTGAGGTGCAGCAAATCCATTTCATAAAAGGGTAAAAAAGGAAGCATGTTTCCATAGCAACAGAAAAAATACAGTTTAAATGATGACAAACAGCAGGTCTCTGAACCTCCACCTACGTGTGTACTTGAAAAATACAACCTCTCAGAACCTCTCAACGTGGCAACTTAGTGAATTCTCACAACACTAATGGCTGGCAGCAGTCTTGGCTTAAATAGGTCACGGCAGGGGAATAATTGTATTAAGTCTGCTGCAAATAGACTAGGAATTGAACAGGAAAGAGGACTTTCTGTATTTGACATTTACACAATAAAACCTCATAAAGATATTTAAATCAATTACAGAAATGACAGAATTGCTGAAAAGCTTCACATGGTAAAAAAACAGAAGAAATTGAGCTCTTAAGAATTTCAGGATATTTTTTTAACCGCTTTGAGACAGACTTTGAGACAAATTGACACTTAGCTGCCCCTGTTATAGCCCTGCATGCAAATCTGATTCAAGTGTTGAAGTTTTGGCTATTAAAGCAAACTTTTGCAAAAATGTCCCCAACTTCCAGCACTGGCCAGTTGCAAGAATGCAGCAGGAAGAGATGAATCAGGGTCATTAAATGATGACAGAAATTTCATTCTTTGGTGAAGCGTTCTTTTAACTTACTGTTCTCATTTTATTTTGGCTGGTGGTGGTGGTGTGTCTGTGTGTGTGTGTGTGTGTGTGTGTGTGTGTGTTATAGATGTCATAATTTGGCCATCGTTTGAAGCCAAGTACAAGTTGTACCCTGGAGCAAGGCCAGAACTGAGCACAGTAACATGAAAAGGGGACAACTGGGAGGAATTAGAACTGACAATAACAACAACTGGTATATATATAATCACCAACAAAATATAGATACACATAAATGTATGGAAACAGAACAATGCATTGGCATAGAAATCAATTACAAAAAATGAGTCATTAAGAAAGTACAATTTCTTCTTTATTATTTGAACCTTTATACTGTTACTTAACAGCTCACTCCTTGTCCACAGCATCAGCAGTTTTTATATCTTTCTTTAACTCTGACAAACTTGAAGATGTTTGCAGATCACTAAATGCTGAGACTAAAAATGAAGATGCCAGGGCACATACAGACAGTACGTGCACACGTGTACAAGCGGGTGTTGGAATACACCCCTTACTTAAATCCTCCTCTGGGCTGGGAGCCTGAAGCACTTTTCTCATCCTGTTGGACAAAATGCGAACCAATCGACCAAGCCAACCAAACACAACTAATCATTGAACGGGAACTTTGAGTTCACATCAGAAACATTCTGCAACAAGCCTTCCATGAAAACAAAGGCTGTGCAACATTAAAGCACTCATGATCAAAATGAGGTTTTGTGAGAGATTAAACTGCAAGTCAATACTCTCAGAAAAAAGATTAGACAAATAAACATAGGCACATTTCCAATGCCGGCAAGGCTACTTCAGGGTGTCCAGAGAACATGAAAGAATATTTGTGTCTAACTCTAACCTGGCAAAATGCATGAATTAATTATATAATTGCTGATTAGAGGTAGAAGTTATAACCTATGGAAGCCCTGAACCGCAACGTAAAACAAAACAAAAAATACAATTATAGCATTTCGAGAAAAAAGTCGAGATTAAATTAAATAAAGGCCTTCTGAAGCAAACCGATGAGTTTTTGTAAGAAAAATATTCATATTTAAAACTTTATAAAGTAAAATAACTACCTTCTGGCCAAACAAACATATGGATTTGATTTAAGTGTAAAGCGCAACTTATGCGAGTAATGCAATGTACTGCTGATATTTACACTACGCCATGACGCACTACGATACTTCCGACGTCACAAGTTGCGTAAGTAGCGCTTTATACGCAAGTAGACTGCGTATGTTCGTTTGGTCGGAAGCTACAATTTTACTTTGTAGCGTGTTAAATATGAATATTTTTCTTACACAAATCGTTTTGCTTCAAAAGGCCTTTATTAACCCCCCAGAGCCATGTGGAGTTCTTATATAATGGATGGATGCACTTTTTTGAGCTTCAATCTGATGGTTGCAATTTTTGCAATCCACTGCCATTAATAAAGCTCTGAAGCGACAGGGTGTTTATTAATATAACTCTTGTATTCGTCTGAAAGAAGAAAGTAATATACACCTATGGCTGAGGGTGAGTAAATCATGGGCGGCTGATTTTCATTTTAAAGTTAACTACTTCTTTAAGGCAGTAGGTGGAGAGCAGGCGGTCTTTTGTGGCTGTTCGAACACTTTTGACCACATGCGCTTTTACACTATGAAAGCAATCCGGTTGAATGCATTTTTTACTACCTCTGGAAGTGTTTGAAAGTGAACAAGCTTAAAACGTTTTAGACCCCGTTTACATCTGTATTTAGCGTTGTCCACTTGTGATTGACCAAAACGCATCTTAATACCAAGTGTAAACAGGGCCTAAATGTTTCTTTTAACAAAAGGTGAAATTACATTTCAATCAGCATCAAGCTGCCAGTTTAGCTAAATTAAATTTTGGTGTGGCACCCGGGGTCAATCATATGTCAGGGCAGGGGTGTCCGGTGTCCACCCTGGACACCCCTCTAGCTCCGCCTCTGCACATTTGTAGTTGGTACCTTGACCTCACTTAAAAGGGATAGACAATTCTGCCATTATTTACTCCCCCTCATGTCATTCCAAACCTGTTCCTTTCTTCTGTGGAACATAAAAGGAGGTATTATTTAAGAATGTTGGTAATTAAACAGTACTGGAGCCCATTAGCTTCCATTGTATAAACAAAAAACAAAAAAACACGTACATTTGAAAAATTTAATCTTTTAGTGTCATTACAGGTTTTTGAAAAACAACATGAGCATGAGTAATTGACGACAGAATTTTAATTTTCTGAACTATTCCTTTAAATGTGAATTTCCATATGCAACCAAATACACTTCTATAATTTTATGGATTTCGGCGTGAAATTCATTGAAAATGTTCCGACCAGATGTGAATGCATGATTTTTGGATCTGATTGGAATATGTTGAAATACTAAAAGGCAACCTTCTGAACAGATGTGATATTCCATACATCTGAGCTGAGAAATATTAATATTTATTAAATATTTTTTCCTGACTTTGTGAAACAGCTATTTCTGTTGAATGAATAGCTATGAACACAGTGAGAAATTATTACTACTGTAGACTTGCAACCCACTGCAACCCATGACATGTTTCTTGGAAAAGTATCAGTGCCATAACTTCCTAAATACATTACCTAAAGAGAAAGAGACTCTGACACAATATTCAATGATAAGTAAATTAGGGTGGGACTTTTATTTTCTTCTTTGGGAACTGATTGGAACTTAATCGATTGGAACTGAATCCGAATCGTGCCAGACCGAATGCTAAATTTGTGGTATAATTTTGTATTTAGGAAATTATGCCTCATAGTTTTGGGGAAAACACATCAAGGGTTGCCCAAGACTACAGTAAGAAGATTTTTTTTTAAAGATGTACAGTACTTCTAAGGTGTAATGTAGAGATTAATCCACACCATTGGTTTTTAAGTATGGAGTCTGCCACACGGCTGCGAAAAGGGAGGAACGAAACACTTTACTGCGCATACCCTAAACCGCTATCAACATCTTCAGATGTCTTTGATCATGTAGCTTCTGAATGATTTACCATGAAGATGAGGAGCATTCCAAACATGCTTGGCCAGCATGGGATACGAGTAACCAGCACAACACGGAAATCAGAATTGCCCCCAGAGACACCATTAAACTTTAACAGGGCAACGGGTTCAGGGGGCTTATGGCTGCCAAGTCGATTTTGAGCTGTGAATGTCCAATTAAACCCATCAAATGATCCATCTACGCTCGAGAAACAACTTCATGTGTAATCTAATAACAAACAAGACAGAAGTGACAAACCTTTGCTCACGTGACGCAGGGATGAAGGTAACTAAAAAAAAACAGCAAAAAAGGACAGAAAGATATGAAGACCGAGATGATGCCGTTTCACTCGTCAGCTGAATAATTAACAAGACTTGACAAGATCCGATGTGTTCCCACAAAGCCGATGTAACGCATCTGAAGCTAGCCTTTTAGAACATAGAGATGCACTCTAGTCTGGAGGATAAAAGGTGTCAGGAATATTTAAGCATGTCTTATATGAAATGTTGACAGCGTGACCCCCAAGGCATGAAGCGATTTGGATCTTTTAAGGCTGTGTCACTGAAGGGGCTCAGTCAAGATTCCAATATTAAACACTCACACCCTTTCATCTTTTTTATTCAATATCATTGGTGTGCATTCAGTTTTAAAGCGTCGGATGAGACCTAAAAACAATCAAGATTTGTGGCTGGAATATCTGCTCCTGAATGAATCCCTCTGAACTGCTTATTGATTGGCTCTATGAACATTTCTCAAAAATAAAAGGAAGGCACTTGTGTCTCCGAATAATAGGACTAAACCAATCGCATGCTGTGCCTCTGATTGCTGCAGAAAACATCCTTCAGATAATGTGTGCGATAAGCAGAAAAGCAAGCCACTGCTAAGTGATGACTAGCCTGGCTCTGTGTGTGTGTGTAAGACAGTGTGAATGAACATAAATTGAAGAACCCAGAGGTTAAGCCAGGGCACATTTACGAACAACGTGTTATCGATTTGGCCAGTGCGTCATAGCAGCTCGCAGAGGCGGGGGTTGTCATAGTTACATATTAGAATTAACAGTGCACCTTAGCAACTGAAAGGTCAAGGCAATTCATGTCCGGATGAGATTTCTTGTAGGAACATGTTTTCTTGCTTATAACCACATTCCCCCAGCACACCTGACTGCTGTTCGACAGAGAGGGGGCTTTAACTTGCACAGTTTGTGTTCACAATTACTGACCATCATTTGCAGCCACATAAGGAGTTATGAAATTAAAAGTCCAATAATGAGCGTGAATGTGTCTGTGGCAAAAACAAGCAAGACTAATTACATTGTAATGTGGACTCTGCATCTGTCTGTGACTGTGTGCACCAGCTGATCTCAAGTTAAAAATAGCATTTTTAAAATGCAAATATTCTCTGAAATGGTGAGAATTGTGAATGATCAGTGCTAGTGTATGAGCCCATTTACCAGATCTCTATATGTACTGCATGTAGATACCAAAACACCATCCTTAAGTAATTCCTAATAATTAGCATTAATGATTGGCATGTTGGGTTGTGCAGGAAAGGTGTTCCGGGGGCAAGTGAAAAGAAGTATTTTTGAAGATAGAAAAATCTTTGTGTTAAAAATATAAATAATTAAATGTGTTTTCTGTTAATATCATCATTTTTTTTCCTTCAAATATTGATATAATTTTTTGTGTCCCTGATGTTAGTGTATGTGGATATCAACAACACCTGGGCCATGTGTGGGGAAACAAGTCTCTGCAAAGGACAGACACGATGCTGGATTTATGGCAGTGGTGACGAAGCAGAACAAGCATCAGGTGCACTTTATCATGCACTGCCTGGAGTGCTCTGTTGTTACATCCCTTCTTGGCCACCTGCTTGTGTCTTGATCCTGGATATGGAGGGCCAGAGACACAACACAGGTATGTTCCAGTCAACCAGTTGTGCCATGCAAAGTTGAATTCACAGGGAACTCTGTCATATTAGGTGACATTATTAGTCACCATGATATCAAAATGTACTATTCTTATATTTTTACAGAATGTTGCCGACCGTATCTATTTATAATGATTTATCCGTGTACATCTTTTTTTTTTTTTTTAAATGATGTGTACTCATAATCTTTAATCAAAAACAAACCTCCCCTCCCCCTCTAAATGACATCTGGGCTGCGTCCGAAAGCTTAAAAATGCTGTCTTCGGAGGATGCATTTCAAGGTAGGACAGCATCAAGGCATGTCCCAATCCAATGTTAGCTTCACTTCCAGTCTCCTGAGATACCTTCATCTGATCGATTATTAAAGGCGGCACAGATGTATCCTTAAAATTTCCATAATTTCCGAAAAAGAAAGATGGTGTCTGAAATTTGCGGTTGGTGGTCAGTGTGTGTGTAAATGTATGTTTTTAACCAACGGTTTCCAATTTTTGTGTCATTTCTAGCGAGAAAATTACTATTGTAGTAATAGTATTTGTTAAACCATTAAACCATTATGCTGCCT
Source organism: Phoxinus phoxinus (assembly GCF_949152265.1). Classification (NCBI taxonomy): domain Eukaryota; kingdom Metazoa; phylum Chordata; class Actinopteri; order Cypriniformes; family Leuciscidae; genus Phoxinus; species Phoxinus phoxinus. Next base: position 17,009,438 of record NC_136886.1, read on the forward strand.
CAGAAGTCACGTCCGGAAGTTTGTGAGGTAGCCTACCTTCATGCATAAAACACAAATGTTTTATTATTTTACAAACACAACTCTGCCTGGCATTTATTTGTCAACTGCTTTCTGTGCATTTGTAAATCCCCTCACGCATCTGTGGATTTTGAAACACTTCTAGCGTCGACTTGCAGAGAAATCCACAAATAAGTAGACACCCACTGTTTACTCAAGCCAATTTGACAATTGCACATTTGTAAATATTATTTATTTGCAAATCTCATTTTATTTATTTGTGAATTTTATCATTTTTTTGTGAAACTCTTTACATTTATTTGAGGATCTTAATCTTTTTATTTGTGAATTTTATAAATTTTTGTGAAACTCTTTACATTTATTTGCGAATATGAATCTATTTATTTGGAATAATGCAACAATTCTAACCCCATAAAATATCCCCCACACAAACTGACATTCAGATCTGCCTCAATTAAGGTGATTGCCCAATGCCCAACTCCCTACGATCCTATTCATTTCTGAGGACGAACCTACATTTGATCTAATTCTAGAAGACGTTTCATTTGTATATAGGCTACGTCACATTAGAGAAGAAAATACTATTGAAACATTTGTTTCATGCGGTTTCATACCGTACTAAGCAACACAACTGTTTTCAACATTGATAAAAATAATAAATGTTTCTTGAGCACCATCAGCATATTAGAATGATTTCTGAAGGATCATGTGACAGTGAAGACTGAAGTAATGGCTGCTGAAAATAAATTACATTTTAAAATATATTAAAACAGAAAAAAACATTTTCCTTATAATAATATTTCTAAATATTAGTGATTAAATAAATGCAACCTTATGTGAGCATAAAAGAGAGTTCTTTCAGAAACATTTAGATATCTAACTGACTACAAACTTTTAAACTGCACTATATGAATATACAAATTACCATACTTATATAATATACAGTATAAACAATTTAAATGTATTACTAATATTATGGCATTATATTTTAAACCCCACCTCTACTCAAATGTGACTTTTGTCTTTGTTACTGTAGATGCCGTTGTAGGGCATCACCTTCAATGAACACATTTTGTCAAATCAAGTGAACTACAGATATCCCCTGCTTAGTGTGTTGGGAGCAGTGTAAGCAGCGCAGGGACCCTGTGAATCGGAGCGCAGCTAATTATTGTAGAGAGGGCAGATCCTCTGTCACAGAGAAGACTGACAAACACATGGACTAGCAGCATGAAGGTTTTATCAGACAGGGTTGATCCAGCATTGTGACAGAAAGGAGTTCAGATGGACTGAAGGAATGGAGGTTTAGGGGCTGTGCTTAAAACGAATCGTAGTAAAAAAATAGATCAGACAAAAAAAATCATATGAAATATGCAAACATAAATGTTCTACTACATTAAGAAAGAAAATCTAGCAGCCCAATCATCTGCAAATTCAGCTTTCAAAAGAGACTTCCAGAAGAACACAAGAGCCAAGTTTGAGCGTTTCGTAAGGCTAGAGAGTTAAACATTAATGTGAGACTATAAAAAGCATCACCTCTACGGCTAGGTATTAAGTGATTGCATTTAGAGGTGCTAGTGTCAGAAAGCCTTTGTATGGATTATATTGCGAATTAATAAAGCACAATGATAAACAGACAGACTTTCATGCATGCATCTGAATCGTATAGAAGGAATGAGGAAAAAGAGGGAAAACAACCCAATGCTCTCTAGACTTTGAAGAATGAAGCCTTTGTAAAATACAGCTGATTTATATATCCTCAGGAAAAGATTCCTTTGTAACAAAGCCACAGGCAACTCCCTCACACAAGCAGAAGAGGGTCATGAAACAGACAATCTTATAATCCTGTCTTGCATATACAACAACTGTCTTATGAAAGACTGGGAGATAGCATGGTGAGAGAAAGATTTTGATGAAAATTGCAGCTGAAAATACCTTTGAACAAATTGCTGGTGGGTTGGCATAACCAGATGTTCATCTTGTGAACAGTCATCATGTTTCACATCTTCTCTAAACAGCAAGTGAAAAACTGTTACATCAAACAACTGCACAAAAGGTTCACTTGGTTAAAAAAAAAACCACTTTATTTAATGCTGTCCTCGTTATTGTGTAATTAAACATTTAAGTACCGAGTAATACTAATGAACAACATGTACAAATGGTCCGTTCAAGTCATGTCGGAAAGATCGTATTTACAAGATGAACACACATGAATGCCACCACAAAGTCGTAAATACCTGTGGGACGCTTAGGATTTTCTTTGAGCCCCGATTTGTTGCATGGCGGATTACCACAAAACGTACAGGTATTTCGCAGTGACATTTAAACCAAAATAAGCTTATTGCCTGCACAAAATATGACAGCATTGTAATATAACAAAACGATAAAGTCATACATAAAAAAGCAAAACAAATTGTTCTTCATTTTCTAGAAATAGAGTTTAAAAAAACCTTGCTGTATTTTTGTGTAGTTATTTATGAGAAGGTATACAGCCATCTTGCTCCGATGAAAGTGACTTGATTTGAATGCACTTGACAAGATGTGTAACAAGGACACTGTAAAATAAAGTGTTACCAAAATACTAATAAAACCTCTTAGAGAACAAGCTCCCTCTTGATAGTCTATCTTTAAAGTATTCCAGCTTTGTTTGTACTAACACATGAATAAGGCATTTGTGTACAGGGAAGAGCCACTGTACTTGTACTAGCTGATAAAGCAGTCTAAGACTGGTGTCAAACTGGCCAGTGTTGTATCTCCCGAGATTGTTTATATCCTTTGCCTAAAACTCTTTAAAACTGGGGCGACCACCCATACAGAAATTGTACCTTGTGCTTTCATGATGCAATGATAAGGCAATATACTGTACACAGCACTTTTCCCACAGCCTTTATTCCGTAAGCATTAACAACAGGATATGCGTTGGAAAAAAAAAAGACAACGAAAGTACCAGCAGTCAGCATGTTTTTATTAATTAATTGATTAGTGCATCTTGGTTAATCCATCCCGCTGATTTCAAGTCAGGATCTGAAGAACTGAAACTCCACTGTTTATTTACAAATGTCAGAGCAGTAATCTGCCAAATCCCACAATCCCCTTAAGCAGGACCACTTAATCCTTGACAAAATTGTTAGCAAGACCGTCACTGTTCAGTGTAGGAGGGAACCAGAAGCACAGGGAAGACATACATTTTTGTTATTGATCCAATTTAGGTTGAGTATTATTATTCAGATGTCCAAGATACGTTACACACACACACACACACACACACACACACACACACACACACACACACACACACACACACACACACACACACACACACACGCAACATAACTTGGACCTTGGACTTCTGAATAATAATACTCAACCTAAATACAGTGATTATAATGAATACATTTCATTTAGCATGAGAATAATTCAAATGAACCAATCTGTCCAAATGTAAATATTAATCGTGGTCCTCGGCATGTTGTTCTCAAAAGTCTCTGCATATGCACAGTATTAACAACAAAGCTCTCTTTAGGGATTACAACGTGCATCACCATAAATTACGTGCAATTGGGCAGACAGTGTGTATATGAGACAAAGAGAAGGGAGGAGAATGAGAGTTTGAAGCATCTCTGCACAATGCAATTTCAAACATGGGGTGGGAGAAAAGTTAGACAAGTTTGATCTGAATAATTTATCACGCCTGTGTTTCAACGCACTTTGTTCTCTATCCAAAGGATATGCATTTTAAGCTTTAATACCATTTATGGCTGAAGTTATTATGCGTGATCAAATAATTCTCAGTCCAGGGATTTTCAAAGAAGGCTTCTTGTTTTAGTACTCTCAGCTGTCAGAACTTATGCAAGCCACATGGGCACGCTATCTTTTAGCTCCTTATCTCTTCCTCATTTCAAAATTACAAATATATAACTATGTCCTGGGTGTTTAAAAACTTAGCTCTTCATAAGAAAGGTCTAAATTATTCATAGCGTTAAACATTTATTTTGTTAGAATTTCACATTATCAAAGCGAACATTCTCCCAACAATAAATGCATGCATCCGATCGCACTACAGTGGCGCGGCCTAAAATAATCTCGCTCTGTGATTTATTTAAGGTTATTAGATAAAGGGTCTCTAGGAACCTGGCCTAGATTTAATCACACACTTTGTTCATGAATTACATACATATTGAAAGGCACTGTAATTTTAAAAAGACTGAATTAACCAAGAGTGATCATATGCATGTTAATGTTTTGAAAAACAGTACAGTGGTTACGGTGAATAATAACTAATATGTCTGCTCAGAGCTTAAGATGCTTTATGATCTCGTTACTTATACACAAACATATAAGTATCTAGAAACTTAATTGCACTTCATAAAAGGGGATGAATATTTCAGCAGCAACCAGCATCCTCACATGGGTGTCGTGAACCTCATCAGCGAGTGACTGAGTTCATCTAAATCAAGCGTGCGTTCCATGCGGCCGTGCTAAATTATTCACCATATTTATCTGTGGTCATTCAATATTCATATGCTTTAATAAATGTGGATTTTCAAGTGGGGGGTGGGAAATATATGAAGCACATACACGGTTCTACGCAGCTGTCTTTAAAGGTTAGAAGGTCATGGAGTGAAGGATCTCTTTAAACTTAGGAAGACTCTATTAGCTTTAGATGGGGCTGGAGAGGAGGCCCCTGGTGCTTTGGTGGGTAAAGTCAGTGGACTTAGCAGGATCTAAGGGGCGGTTTGAGGTGCATATAAAACAGGCAGCGTCCAAGACCGGCTTACTAGTTAAGGTTACACAAAGACCGCGCTGATCCAGGAAGAGAACGAGGAACTGCTCACGAACTCATGCCGTTGTAAAGGGCTGGGATTTTTTTTTACCGATTGTATCTCATCAAGCGAAATAAAGTAAATGGGTGAGAATATATTTTAACAGTGCAGTGCAGGCCGCTGCTGAAAGTGGATGATGTGATTAAGGATCAAAGGTAAGGACATAACTGAGTGACACGGGAAAGCGCATCGAGCTGCTTTGAAGGGCAGAGGCATTCCTTTCTGAGCAGGTCAGGTTAGAAGAGAAAGCTGTCAAACACATTTCACTGAATAAGAAGCAGTGACTAAGGATTAATGCCTTTACAGAAATGGTCTGCTATCCTTTATTAAATGGCAAAGAAGATAAAAAGGTGGATTTACTCTTCTGGAAAAAAATTATAATAAAATGACAAAGCCAAAGCCATAGTTCATCACAAAATGGAAATTTTGTCATCATTTACTCTTCGTCATGTTTTCCAACCCCATGTGACTTTAAGAAAAAAAAAATGTGAATGGGGACGACTGGGGTTGTTAAAAAGGATGCAAAAGTGCCATAAAACAGTCAATACAACTTATGATCCATATTCCACCAATTCTAAAGCTTGGATGAAGTTTAAGTAATTCTGCACCAATAATGTAATACTATGGTGGGCTGTTAAGACCAAAGTGAGTCAAGAACCAAATAATTTATCTGATTCACGAATGAATCAGTCGAGTCTTTGTGAACTGGTTCAACTAATTCATTGATTAGAAATACATGAGGTTGAGTAAATAATGACATCATTTTTTTTTTGTAAAACCAATTTGTAGCTGAATTACATTGTTTCTTAATGGTCTACTCTGGTCAAGCACATTACCTAACAGCTGATGGACCTAGATTTGACCTAATAGACCACGTTGGATCAACATTAAATCAGCTTCCTTGTTAAAAAAACAAAACAAAAAACAGCTTGACCACCTTAAGCTGGAATGGCCTGGATTTTCTCAGTATAGTATGATATTCTATAGAACACTACAGTCGAGATGAACTCAGGAACATTGTCAGGGCTTGCATGACTAAAACGGCAAGGGTGAAAAGCTGACAAGGTGCTTCAGCATTGACCTCAAGTTCTACCAAAGGAAACTTAAATAAGGCCTTCAAAATTATTTTAAGATACCAATCAGAACACCAGCCATTAAATTTAACTGAAGGACATTGTTACGTTAATGTAGAGGTTCTCACAGGGTGGCAAACTGTTTGAAAGCATGGAAAACAAAAATATCTTAGCATATCTCAACCTCTAATGGTCCCTGACTCAGTGGGTACTTCTCTGATGCTTTGTTCTAAATTTTGGGAAAAGAGTTTGAAGTTACTAAGAAACCATAAAAGTAAGAGCTCTTGCTTTCATTGGACGCTGATGTTAGAGTGTGCAGCCAGACTGAATTAAATGAACACGAGGTAGTAAATCTTTATGAGGGGCACTAGCATGGGCTCATAATTGATTAATGGTTGTCAATGCAGAGCAGACAGCTTGAACTTCTAAAATAGCTTGCGAGAACATTTTTTTTCTTCTGGTTTTGTTGGCCTTGTTGCCAATGCAATGGCCTGGGTTCTTCCATTGCAACAGGGACATCAGTATTTCGAGTCTTTTTTGTTTTGTCAACCTTTAAATGTATCTTCTTGAATCTGACAGCAACATCCTTAAAATAGCCCAGACAAAATAATTTTAGACAGTTCTTGAGATGCATTTAGTAAATCTCTCTAGATACCCGGTGGGTAGCTCTAAGCTACTTGTCTAAGACATACATCAATATGTTACATCTTCTACAATTTGGAATTTGAAAAGTTTTATCAAGAGATTGACAAAAAATTCTGAACAAAATAACACATAAAACACTTTTCCATTTAGGAATAATTAATTCACACGTACAATTTGGAATATAGTTAAACGTCGCATGGATTGGTATTATAATAATTTTATGGTGCATTTTGAAGGTTGAAAGTTTCAATGCACATTAATCGTAATTGCATAGAAAGATGCATTACAGTGTTCCACAGAAAAAAGAAAGTCAGGTTTGGAGTGGATGGATCAACATGAGGATAAGTAAAGTTAATGTGAGGATAAGTAACGACAACATTTACATTTTTTTTTTTGGGTGAACTATCCCTTTGGGCTAAACAGCATCTTTTATATGACCTTTTTGTAAATTTGCAGGGCGCTTGAAGAAATGCAGACACATGAAACCCTTATGACCTTGCATTACCAATCAACAGCCCAGTCCACCTACGCTAAAGATAAGCACAGTGCACAGCACAACTGGGGGTTTAATTACCTAGCGTAATCTCATTATTTTGTTTTCTAAACAGACTACTGAACAGCCTGCTAGCTGTGCACAGCTAATTGCCATTTCTCGAGGACAGAGTCACTGAGAGGAAAATCAAAGCCAACAGCAGAGGGTAAATTAGGACCACAACAGAATTGAAATATCAACCCTCAGGCAGAAAATCAGCATTTCTGCCACATCACTGACCTTTTTCTCATGTTTTACTGCACATTGACTATCACAACAAAGTGAAAACAAAAAAGATTATTATTGGAGATTAAAAACAGTACATTATATACAGTAAGTTAACTTAAATTATTATATTAAAAAAAAAGTTAACACCGGCCCTCAAATTTGATTGGCAGAGTGGCGTTCCAACAGTATGTGGACTCGATTTTCATAGATTCATTATGCAGCTCTAACTTATAGTATAAATATATTATACTTATAGACAGTGTAATAAATAGCCTACTTGTATCACAAATAAAGTATACTATAATAAATATAAGTAGCATGTTATAAATAAAATATAAGTAAAATCAGTTATAATAAATATTCTTTAAAAAATAAGTTTAAATAGGACTAATGCAATTTGATGACAAAGGCATACTACTATCGTATCGATTAACAACCTTGGATAGTTACAGTAGGTCTAATTACAGCAGGTCTGTCTTTTAACAGTAAAAAAAAAAAAATATCCGTAAGTGTAAAATTAAATAATACTATAAAATAATACAAAAAAGTTTCAGTTATGACTTTTTTTCATTTGATTTAGTAGTTAGTTTTGTAACCAAATGCAATGTGATTTTCTGTAATCGATATCTGACAGCAACATCTAAAAAATTTTCACTTGTGCGAGCTTTCCCTGCGCGTGAAATCCATGAATGCAAATGCACAAATGAGAACGCGGAACAATGATGATGATAACAACAGAGCATATAGGCGACAAAGCTGTTTGTCCAAAACCCTTATTAAGCAGAGATTTAAAGAAAATTACAGCCGTTTGCCAAATAAATATAAATTTTAGACAGTTATATACATATTACCATTTTTTTAGTGTTAGCTTTGTTAAACCTCAAATGACATGGGAAATGTATTGTAATTTATAGTGTTAATTAATTAGTGAGTCCACAAACTCATTCTCTTAAATGGCTTGGGTATGCAGAGCATTCACAAGCTTAAATGGACTCTACACTCCCCGAAAAAAAAATAGGATCTACCCCTAAACCTAACCCTCAGTGGGCTGTAAGCAGATTGTATGAATTCAATCGAATTCACTAAAATGTAAAATAATAGCAAATTGCCAATTGAGTGTCTGTTGAACATATTCGTGATTGCACATTACAGACTGTCAGTCAGTGTATTATTTGTGTGAAATTTAAATAACTTTTTATGCAGGTTACATTGTTATACACACAAAAAAAATGTTTGTGGGAGCAACATGACACAGTTGGGCTCATTGGCACTTTCTCTACGGCAGGCTCAGGCTTCTTGTCTGTGGTTGAATTCGGCTGTCGCTCTGTCTGGCGGGTTATGGCCGACTGGGCTCTAGGTCAGGCGGAGTGGGGCTGGTGTCGTCCTCCGCAGGGCTGATGGTGAACGTCGAATTATTGTTTACCAGCACCCACTCCACGGAAGCTGCGAAGTCCACACGAGGACTGATCCCTGGGAGGAGTGCCCTGGACCGGTGTGAATAGTGCGTTAGGCATGCTAACTCCAAAAAAATCCCTCCAGGCATAAAAGGTGAACAACAGGTATGTCCATGGTGCACTGGAAAAAAAAAGAAAAAACTGCACGAAAAATCTTTTGTTTCTCTCTTGGTCCGATCTTCTGTCAAGTAACAGTGGCTGTAATAAGCGCACGATGATAGGGAACCAAACAAATTGTCTTTATTTTAGATCCTCAAGGAAAATCAGGAGATAAACAGAGAAAACACACAACCACTAAACTCAGACGAGATCGGACAAAGAACTGGAAACCAGGGAGTATAAATAACCAGACTAAACGAGGGACCTATTGAGTTAATTAATAAACAACAGGTGAACAGAATGAACAGAACTTAATCCTGACAAATAAGTTCTTGTTTTTTGAACAAGAATATGCTGGCATGTGTATTATCCCCCCCCCCCCCCCCCCCCCGCCCCAAATCATGACTGATGGCAATTCATTCTTGCCTTATTAGTGCTCAGAGTTTATTACAATTTGTGGACTTCTGCATGTCCATTCGCCTTTTGAGGATTGACCACAGGTTCTCTTTGGGATTAAGATCCTGGGAGTTGCCTGGCGACAGATCAAAAATTTCAATGTAATGATCTCTGAGCCACCTAATTATCACTCTTGCCTTGTGACATGGTGCTCCATCATGCTGGAAAATGCACAGATCATCACTAAATTGCTCCTGGATCGTTGAAAGACGTTTCTCTTGCAGGAAGTTGTGATACCATTCTTTACACCAGTCTGTTGGCTGTCAAGTCCTTGCAGTTCCTGCAGAATTCCAGTCTGCCATTGATGTTTTTCTTGGACAGAAGTGGCTTCTTTGGGGCCCTTCTTGACACCAAGCCATTGTCTAAGAGTCTTCGCCTCACTGTGTGTATATGCACTGATACCCTCTCTGCACAGATGGTGAGACAACTCCATAGCTGACTCCTCAGGAGACAGTCCTGGTGCTGCTGGACACTCTGGGACAACCTGAAGTCTTCTTTACTGCAGTTGAACCTCTCTCTCCTTGAAGTTCTTGATTATCGGGTAAATGGTTATTTCAGGTGCAATATGGTTATTTCTTTGCAGCAATTTCCTTGCATGTGAGACCACTTTGATGCAAGGCAATGATGCATGTCTTTCTTTGGAGGTAACCATTCTTAAAACAAGATAAGAACACAATGATTGGAATCACTTCTTCACTCCTTTTATAGCATTCAATCTGCTCTTATAATTTAATCCGAATGTGTGAGTGATTTCTCCTGACTAGTACTTGTTCACGCTTTATGTGCTGATGATATGATTAGTGAAATTATGTTAGCTGGTCATTATGTGCCAGGGCCAAAAAAAAAAACAGTGCACAATTAATCTTTTTGCAATTATTTAAAATGCATCTGATCAATATTCTATAAACAAAGTCAGAGTTCCTACTGGCTGAGCGATTGCAACCAGGAAAATGGGCCTTGGGGAACCGCCCTGATGGCTAGTTCCTAGAACTAAGTTCCTATAACTACCCGTGCGAAAGGGCATATGTCATTCATGTAAGTCACAGATTTGATACCAGAGATCAAACCTTGTTGGCCACTATTAGATATTAAGCTTTTTATTAGTTCAACAGGCTCATTGTAAGGATAAGTATTTCATGTTTGTTGCTGATTTGGCTTTCTTGCAAATGAAGAACACTTTATGAGCAAAAGCAAGCACACTAAATACAGTAGAATATAGAGGACAACAGAGCCCATCCATTTATTCAGCAGTGTTCTGGAAATATTTGTTCCTTTCATTTCTCCCATAAGGATTCAAAAAAGAGTTATAAGCCATGATCCAAGCCAACCAGTCACGGAGTGAATCGCAAAATTACAAACCATTATTTGAAGCAAAAAAGTACTTAATAAATCAAACAAAAAGACAAAGGTACCAAGAGTTTAACGTCTTTAATGAGGGAAATAACCCCACAAGGCATTGCGAATGCCAATCAAATGAAAAATGATGGAGAAATGTAAAAATATTCATGTAAATATATAAACAAATGAGCCAAAACATTATGACCACCTGCCTAATATGCTGTTGGTCCTCCATGTGCTGCCAAAATAGCGCTGACTCACCAAGGCATGGACTCTACAAGACCCCTGTATGTTTCCTGTGGTATCTGGCACAAAGACATTAGCAGCAGATCCTTTCAATTCTGTAGGTTGCGAGGTGGAGCCTCCATGGATCGAGCTCGTTTGTCCAGCATATGCTCAATTGGATTGGGATTTGGGGAATTTGGAGGCCAGGGCAACACTTTGAAGTCTTCATCATGTTCCTCAAATCATTTCTGAACAATGTGTGCAGTGTGGTAGGCTGTATTATCATTGCTGAAAGAGGCCATTGCCACCATGGAACAACAATGTCATTAACGGATGAACCTGGTCTGCAACAATGTCTGTTTAGATAGGTGGCACGTGTCAAATGAAAGAATGAAATGAATGGCCGGACCCAGGATTTCCCTTGCAGAACATTGTCCATCGCATCACAGTCCCTCCACTGGATTGTCGTCGTCCCACAGTGCATCATCACTTCCTCAAGTAAACAGTGAACACGTATACGCTCGTCCAGATGATGTAAAAGAAAATGGGACTTATCAGAACAGGCAATGTGATTGTGATTGCGAGACCTGATTGTTTGCTTACACCTGTTCAATATACCTTAATATGTTGCCTTGTTAGGAGATTGGTTCGTGCGATAAATCCCATCTCTTGTTTTCGTGTGCGTATGCGAATCGTCTGAATGAAATAAATTATGGCATTAATTTATTATTTATATAACGGGGCGGCAGTGGCTCAGTGGTTCATGTAGGTTGTCTACAAACTGAAAGGTTGGTGGTTCGATCCCCGGTTCCACTGGACCAAGTGTCGAGGTGTCCATGAGCAAGACACCTAACCCCAGCTGCTCCCGACGAGCTGAGTGGCGCCTTGCACGGCTGACACCGCCGTCGGTGTATGAATGTATGAGTGAATGGGTGAATGAGAGGCAAATTGTAAAGCGCTTTGGTGGCCATGGGTCTATGAAAGCGCTATATAAATGCAGTCCATTTACCATTTACCATTAATGATGAGACTAATTAAAAGTAAACTCAGCCATTTAGATATCACTGCTTTGTCACGTCAAAATCAAACTTGAAATGGCCTGAAAACATGACGACTGTGGGTTTTTTTTTAGTGAGCAATCAGCTTGGTGAAATTAAAAGGTACATCTTCGTGTCTGTGACCAGTGTTTACCAAACTTGATGACTGATGAAAATAAGATAACTAAAAGAACAGCTAAACATCAGTTCACAAATAAAAAATATTGTTTAATTACTGTTTTATTATTACTGCCTTTATTTACTATTTAGGAAAAAAATTAAAAATGCTTTTAAATAAAACATTAATTACATAGTTTATGTAAAAATACAAAATAGAATTGTAGCCTATTTGTTTTCTCTTTTTTATGTAATGTTTAACCAGGAAAATATGACAACAATAAGTGCAACTGGGACAAAACTTTGCCTCCTCATTTTAAAACACTCCTGCATGCCTGTGACGTCTCAGTCTAGACTGTGCGTATGTGTGTGTGTTGTTCGTTATGTGTGTTTTAGGGGCCGTCTGGAGGGGGCGTGGTTGACACACCTGACGCTTGTTCGATGCGGAGTGAAAATGGTGGAGACTGCTCGTGAAGGCGGCGGGAGAGTTTGTTTGGCGTTCGTCTTCGGTATGGAGTTCGGTGGTCTATGCTGTGACTGGACTGGATTGGATTGAGCTGAGCTGAGCTGAGTGTCCTGTCCGCCCGGCCGGTCCCTGATATATTTTGTGACAGGCTTGTTCGTCCTTGGGTTAAAATAAACGTTTGGTTGTGAAATGACGCGTCTGGTCTCCTTTTTGTTGCAGCCTGAGAGCCGGCTGTAACAAATGGGGGCTCGTCTATAAAGCGAAACGAATGCGTTAATCACATGTATTATGATTTTCGTTTGAATAATTTGAGGACATTTTGCGGGAGACGGACGTGAGAATTCAACAACACCATTTGTTCACGTTTTCATGGGTAAGTGACGATGTGATAAATAACAAGATGAGATTTAATTCATTCCCCTGTTAGGCTGTAGCAACGCTTAGCGTTGGTTTGTTGTTTTAGTTTGTTATTTTTGTGCAGACTCCTGGGCTGAGTACACTGCCGTGGTTTGGGAATTGGGCAATTTGCTTATTTCACTACCAGCGGTATCTTAGTGTTTAAAGGCGCTCGGCTCTGGGGAGTTGCATGAAGATTAGGTTTAGGAAGATAGTGGGGGGTATGGTTGTAGTTTAGGAAGGGGAACATATGAATGAATGCTCATCTGTTTTGATCACTTGTGAAAAATCTTTTATTACCTGTGAATTTGTGAATTTGTAATTTTGAATTGGAAAATATGGCATCCATTGAAGATTTTATTGAAGCTCCGTCGGAGAAGTTATTAAATGCGCTTGCTAAAAGGCAATTGTGGGAACTTGTGGAACATTATGGCATTAGAGATGTAGATGAACGGTTAAAGAAAAATGAGTTAAAAACGGTTTTGAAGGCAAAGTTGAGTGAGGGGAAAATTTTGTCCATTTCGGAGGTAAAAACAAAAAAGAAGGAATTTGAATCTGATATTGTAAAGATTACAGGGGAGACGAAAGAATTGGTGGACCTTTTTTCAGGTTTATCTTTTGATCAGAAAAAGGAGATCCTTGAGATGCAGCAAATACATAGTCGAGAGATGGCTAAAGTAGTTAAAGAACGTGAAGTAGAATTGGAAAGGTTAAAAATGGACGATTTGCTTAAACGACGCGAAATAGAATTATTGCAGCTTAAACATTCTCAACAGCTGGAATCTGAGAAGCTGTCACGAGATTTTGAGTTACAAGTTCAGCGGTTAAAGTTGATCAGTGAAGGTAAAATGCCATTTGAGGGTGCACAATTACAGGAGAGAGTATCGCGTGCATTTGATGTGGTAGGGAATTTAAAATTGCTTCCCAAATTTAATGAACGTGATCCTGATGTTTTTTTCTCGTTGTTTGAGAGTATTGCGGAGGAACGTAATTGGCCTAGTGCTGATCGAGTAGTGATGCTTCAAAGTGTCATTACGGGTAGAGCACAAGAGGCCTATATGGCACTTACGGTGGAAGATCGAAAAGACTATTATAAGGTTAAGTCTACTATTCTGAGAGTGTATGAGTTGGTTCCAGAGGCGTATCGTCAGCGTTTTAGGAGTTGGAGGAGAGGAGAACGTCAAACTCATGTTGAAGTGGGGAGAGAGCTGACTGCGCATTTTGATCGGTGGTGTGCTGCATCGAATGTGAGCACTTTTGAAGAGTTGCGAGATTTGATTCTGTTGGAGCAGTTTAGAAACATCGTTACTGACAACATTGCCACGTATATCAATGAAAATAAGCCTGGTACGGTTGCTGAAGCCGCTGTATTGGCGGATGAATTCATTTTAACCCATAGGAGTGAATTTGCGGATGCGCGTGCAGGTAGTGGTGTTAGTTTTAGAGAAAATCTGCCTCAGCAACGCTCACGAAACTTTGATGTTGTGCCTCCTACTCGGAGATCGGTTAATTCTGTGCGGGGGAGAACTGATGATAATGTTTGCCATTATTGCTTTAACAGTGGACACTGGAAAAATGAGTGTCCGGTGTTGGCCGGCAAACTGAGATCACGAGGTAAAAATATCAATTTTGTTCCCACATTGTTGGTAGAGACCGTGTCTACTTCCAGAGATCTGCCAGTATTCCCTGATTGTGTAATGGAATCAAAAACTCTAAAGACCGATTCTCATTTAAATTATGCTCCATTTATTACTGATGGGTTCGTATCTTTACCTGATGGTATTGATAAAGTACCAATTAGGATTTTGAGAGATACTGGGTCATCGGAATCATTCATTTTAGAGTCGATCCTACCTTTTTCTCTTGCCTCAAGTGCAGAGAGAAACGTATTGATAAGGGGGATAGGGCTGCAGACGTTGTCTGTGCCTTTGCACAGAGTTCATTTGAAATCTGAATTAGTGGAAGGAGAGGTAACCATTGGAGTGCGTCCGTCGTTACCTGTTGATGGCGTTTCGGTAATTTTGGGAAATAATTTGGCAGGGGGGCGAGTGTGGAGAGATGTGGTTCCTCCACCTGTAGTTTTGTTTACTCCATTGAAGGGGCAAATTGATGAATTGGCGTGTGATTTCCCTGAGGTATTTGTGTCCTGTGCCGTAACTCGTTCGATGAGTCGTACGGTATCCGATTGTGCAGAAGTGCAAAATGTTGAGGCACCTGGGTTAACTGTTCTTTCTCCTATTACTCGTAGTGAGTTAGTGGCTGCGCAGCAGAAAGATCCTGGTTTACAACCTTTGTTTGCTGTTGTAGTGCCCCCGGAGGAGATGGAGAGTGTGGCAAACGGCTACTTTGTTCAGGAGGAGTTGCTGTTGAGGAAATGGAGTAATCAAGATGAGGATTCAGGCGGTGAGGTGATAATTCAGGTAGTGGTGCCGGATCAGTTTAAGGAGGTTGTATTAAGGGCTGCCCATGGGGATGTTGCAGGCCATTTGGGGGTGAAAAAGACTTATTACCGTATTTTGCGGCAATTTTATTGGCCTCGTCTTAAGAAAGACGTAGCAACATTTATTAAAACTTGCCACACCTGCCAGATGGTTGGTAAACCCAATCAGGTTTTAAAACCTGTGCCGTTGTGTCCGATACCGGTAATAAGTCAACCTTTTGAACACATAATGATTGACTGTGTGGGGCCGTTGCCTCCGTCTAAATCGGGTAACTCGTATTTGCTTACGGTTATGTGTCAAACAACCCGTTATCCCGCGGCATATCCCTTGCGCAAGATCACCACTAAAGCTGTGGTGAAAGCTTTGACGCATTTCATTTCTATCTTTGGGATACCTAGGATTGTTCAGAGCGATCGAGGAACAAATTTTATGTCTGGAATGTTTGCAGAGATTTTGAGACAGCTTGGTGTGAAACACAACCAGTCTAGCGCTTACCATCCTCAGAGTCAAGGGGCATTAGAGCGTTTTCATCAGTCTTTGAAGTCGCTGTTGCGCGCGTACTGTGTTGACCAAGTTGGTGCATCTAAGTTTGTGAGTAAGCTGGACCTCTTGAAGGGGTACTGGCAGGTGCCGTTAACAACACGGGCCCGAGAGGTAACTGCTTTTATTACACCCTCAGGGCTATACTCGTATTCCGTTATGAGTTTTGGATTGCGAAATGCGCCGGCAACTTTCCAGAGATTAATGAATCGGGTGATTCTGGGTTTGGAGGGTTGTGCTGTTTATTTGGATGACGTTATTATTTTTAGTGATACTTGGGAGCAGCATCTTCAGCGATTACGGGCGTTGTTTGATCGTCTGGTTGAAGCACGCCTTACAGTCAACTTGTCGAAATGTGAATTTGCCCAAGCCACAGTGAAGTACTTGGGGAAGGAGGTGGGACAGGGCCAAGTACGTCCACTGCAAGCAAAAATTTTAGCGGTTGAAGGTTTTCCTCCTCCGTCGACAAAAAAGGAGTTGATGCGCTTTTTGGGGCTCGTTGGCTACTATCGGAGTTTTTGTCCTAATTTTTCCACGGTTGTTTCCCCATTGACCGATATGTTGAAAGGTTCAATGAAGTTTGAATGGACCTTTAACTGTCAGAGGGCATTTGACAATGTGAAATTGTTACTGACGACAGCCCCAGTCCTCGCGGCACCTAAGCTTGGTCAGCCTTTTAAAATGCAGGTTGATGCAAGTCACGTAGGAGCAGGGGCAGTTTTGTTACAATCCGATCAAGATGGAGTCGACCACCCTGTATGTTTCTTTTCGCGGAAGTTTAATGTACATCAGAGGAATTATTCAGTGATTGAGAAAGAAGCGTTGGCTATGATCTGGGCGCTCCAGCATTTTGATGTCTATGTGGGGGGAGGCGCAGAGGTGCTGGTATACTCAGATCATAATCCTCTGACATTTCTGCATTCATTGCAAAGTCCTAGTCAGCGGTTGATGCGGTGGGTTTTATTTCTACAACCCTATAATTTGAATATTCAGCATATTAGAGGGGTTGATAACATCATGGCGGATGCGTTGTCTCGTACGTTTGATGTGGCTATGTAATTGGTGATTACTATGTTGTCGACTTTTCCTGTACTCCCTACAATTTTCTGTATCACCTTAAATGGCTTTCAGGATCCAGATTGCTGGGGATGAAGATGATGGATAGGTGAGATGGAGGGAAGTGGATTGAATTTGTTTTCTCAATTATAGGTTACTACTTCACAGAAGTTCTTCATGGATGTATTTGGTTTTCAATGTTTTGTGTTTTTCTTTATTCTATTTTCATTGTTTATTGTTATGGATTTGAGGTTTTTCAAGGGGGGGTGTGTGACGTCTCAGTCTAGACTGTGCGTATGTGTGTGTGTTGTTCGTTATGTGTGTTTTAGGGGCCGTCTGGAGGGGGCGTGGTTGACACACCTGACGCTTGTTCGATGCGGAGTGAAAATGGTGGAGACTGCTCGTGAAGGCGGCGGGAGAGTTTGTTTGGCGTTCGTCTTCGGTATGGAGTTCGGTGGTCTATGCTGTGACTGGACTGGATTGGATTGAGCTGAGCTGAGCTGAGTGTCCTGTCCGCCCGGCCGGTCCCTGATATATTTTGTGACAGGCTTGTTCGTCCTTGGGTTAAAATAAACGTTTGGTTGTGAAATGACGCGTCTGGTCTCCTTTTTGTTGCAGCCTGAGAGCCGGCTGTAACAATGCCACTGATATATATAAACAGTAGATCTTTAAAGGTTTATAATGTATTGGTAAAAATTAATTTCCTTTTTTAATGGTACATTTTTTTTAAATTCTGGAACCTGACTGCTGCACTCTATTAAAGAAAGAAGTGACCAATCTAACAACATATTTGTGTTCTATATTTGGTCTGTTACTATTCTTTGAAATAAGTGTTTAAAATGTTTCAGTCCATGAACATTTTGTTACTACAAACAACAACATGTTATGTAGCTCATATGTAGATGGGAGAAATATGTTGCATCTGTTAATGGAAGTGTTTATGTGTGTCTAAACAGGGTTTAAATTGGGACAAAATGATCTGAAACTGAATTTTGATTTATTTACTGTATGTGCAAGTTTTTGTTTTTGCCAGTATACACGTTCCATTTCCATTTAGTGAGTGTATTCACTTAAAAAAAAACTTTAAAGTTCATTACATTAAGCATTATTCTTCCCTCTAGTCACTGATGGAGGCAATATCTTTCTTTGCCTAGAGCGACACTGTTGTCTAAAGCAAGCACAGCTCCATCTCGCTATGCTTCAGTGAATCACAAAACCAAATGTGATTGTGATATATCCACTGATATGGAGAGCTTTACAGATGTGCGGCTGTATATGAAATTCCACATCGTAACTCGAAGAATTCTAATGCAGACTGTGAACATTCTCAAGCTGACCTCATCTCGCCTCCACCAAACAGCTGGAAAACGTTTGTGAATCTCTTTGCTGGCCTGAACACATGCTTTCTAATGTTATCAGGAGACATCATTTTTCTTAAAGATACACCAGGAATCTGTCAGTGTTTCACATTGCTTGAAGTCCAAGGCTAGAGCTTTCTATTTATGCTGAATGTGATGGTGCCATGCGTTAAGGAACTTTGGCAAAAAAAGACTTCATCTGAATAGACACACACACACACACTAAGAATGCATCACAGCATGACTAACCCCTCTGGGCGATGTGTGATGGTGAATTGCGGTGACAGGCTGCCCCAACATTGGCCTCTATGTTTTGACGTTCTCTGAGTGTCTTTGCACGTTATTTACACAGAAAACAGTTTGTGCCCTTTACTTCGCTCTTCCTTTTCCTTCCATACCCTGCAGTCTCAATTTCTCTCAGCTCTCATTCAGTATAGACCGGAGGGTAATAGTATGGAAGCCTGTTTCCACTACAAGAGTACAAAACATAATTGTGACTTTATATCTCCCAATGTAACTTAATATCTTTTTTTTTTTCATAGTTCATACTCCATATCTCACAATGCGACTTAATCCTGCAATGTCTTTATATCTTTCACTTGTGATGTTTTAATAGCACAATCTGATTTTATATCTTAACAATGTGACTTTCTCACTATGCTTCTTTATTTGTCGCAACTGCAACTGTTTCTCAAAATTCCAACTTCATAGATCACATAGTAACTTTTTATCTTGCAAGTTGACGTTATATCACGAATGGGA
The DNA here is from genome assembly GCF_949152265.1 of Phoxinus phoxinus. Lineage (NCBI taxonomy): Eukaryota > Metazoa > Chordata > Actinopteri > Cypriniformes > Leuciscidae > Phoxinus > Phoxinus phoxinus. Next base: position 17,028,499 of record NC_136886.1, read on the forward strand.
CTATATCAAGGTTTTACAATGTGACATTTTATTGTGCAATGTAACTTTATATCATGACTTTATTTCTTGCGATTGTGATTTTACATCTCAAAGTGTGACTTTGTCTCACAATGCACAATGTACAGTAACTTTATCTCACAACTTTAACTTTGTTTCTCGTAATTGTGTCTATCTCATTGTGACTTTCTCTCAATGCGTCTTTTTATCTTGCAACTGCAATTGCAACTTGTTCCTTTATCACGCAAGGTGTTTTTTATTAGGACCCAATCCCTGAACGGGCAAGGCCCTATTGTTCTCCTAAGGGTTATTAGGGCCCAAGCCCCAAAGGGGCGGAGGCCCTATTGTTTTCCTAAGGATTATTATTTTTAGGGCTCAAGCCCTGAAAGGTCGAAGGAGGCCCTATTTTTTTCTTAGGACTATTATTAGGGCCCAAGCCTGGGTGGCGGTGACACCGGTGCGAGGGCCCTTTCATCGCTGCCTGCAGCTTTAATGTTTTTTATAATTTATATATCAAAGCGTCACTATGCCCCACAATGACTTTTTATTGTGCAATGTAACTTTATATCTCATAGTGTGACTATGTTGCTGTTGATCTCAGCAATCCTCAGAATAATGTTTTGATGGCGCCACAGTATCTATTTACACCTATGAAGCTATGAATTGGTTACTTATATGAAACATTTCACCTTTAAAAATACCTCAAAAGCTTAACTCCCTGAAATCACCTCTCCAGTGCTGTTCTTTCTTTAGCGAGACTTCTTTAGGGCTCAGTTGACTCAGACATTACATCACATCTCTCGTTGAAACCAGGGACCCGCAAAATCAGGCCTCCAAAGCGAGCGCACCACTAGGGGCGATTCGTTTGAAAGCTAACGATGACAGCAAACTCAGAGCGAATTAAACGACCAAGACAACAATGTCGACCTACATTGTAATGTTATGTAAATCTGACCCAACAACTGTTTTTTTTTAAGGAGCAACGCTTAGCGAGCCAGATCGTGGCTCGTTACAGCGTTCTCATGCTCTTCCCACTTTTGGAAACAGGCATTCAGAAATGCCATAGCCGGCTCCTAGAGGGACCCTCCTGGCTTTCTCTTTTACATGCACTCATACAAACATGCTTACACAAACACACAGATTAGCAGCCACATCACGTTAGCCAGAGGGACACACACTCATCAATTTGTTTGTAAACAGCAGATTAGCGCACAGTAAAACCAAGTCGTACACTGGGTCCCTGAAGGGAACACACACACAAATAGACTAAACGCATACTAAGAGAGCGAAGAGTTACACAAATACACACACACATACATGGATTTAGCGCCATTTTGCTGTTTCTCTCTCTTCAATATTACCATTAGGATAAACTACCAATACAGAGGAAATGCAGAATTTTGTTCCATAACAACCTTATCTTCTTTTCTAAATCACATGCTTAAAGAGGTAAATGAGAGGTCACAGATATAAAATGCAAATAATATATAGAATTGAGATTTGATTTGAAATACTGTTGCACTGTGACCCCAATCCTAAAGAGATAATACCGTAATATTATTTGAAGGTTGTGGCATGAGGGGGCCTCTAAAGACCCAAGTATTACCATCAAAAAACAAACAAACATGCAAGTGAATTGTACCAATTTGTAGTATTTTTCTTTAAAAAAAAAAAAAAAAAAAAAAAAATTATATATATATATATATATATATATATATATATATATATATATATTTGCATTCCTCCGGGATCGCTTTCAACCTTCAATATTGTGAATGTGCTGCTCCAATTTAGCAATCTGGAAAGAATAATAAATAATAATAAAAATCGCTGGTTCCTGGAACGCAGGATGACAAATCGAAGGATTAAATCAAGTAGGGACTCAAAGGGCCTTTTTTTTTAGTCTCTTAAATTATTTTAACAACTCCTTCAGCTTCATTCCAGTATCAAAACCCACTTAATATCTCACTGATTAAATATCTAAGCCAGAAAAGAGGAACAATGCTCTGAGACAGTAGCAGTTTGAGCTCATCTAAATTGTGATTCAGAGCTGATTGTCTCTCAAATGGCATCTAAAGTAGCTATGCAAGTATGTTCCGTATGTACAGTACCACTGATACCAGCAAGCAGCGTGATCATTTCTCCTTTAGGGTGTGCAGAGAGTACAATGGAAAACTGTCTCTGTTATGCTATTCATCTCTGCTTGTAATTTGTGTATTTGTTCTTATTTTATTACCCTGCTGTCACTTTTTTTAAATAATGTGTGAACCTTATCAGTTAGGCTAGTAGTTTTCTGAGGTAGTAGATATTGAAGAACTTCAAGTGAGCTTTAAGTAATAAATTGATCCTAAAAATGATATGATCCATGACTCAAAACCGGGAATGATCCATACATTTTGTGATCGTTCCACCACTAATCTGTTCCCATTGTCCCATTGTCTCACTGACACACACACACAGAGAGAGAGAGAGAGAGAGAGAGAGAGAGAGAGAGAGAGAGAGAGAGAGAGAGAGAGAGAGAGAGAGAGAGAGAGAGAGAGAGAGAGAGAGCTGACAGCAGAAAAGAAAAATAACCACTATGGAGTTTTTCAAAAGGTTTATTAATTATAGAGGAAGTTCTATGTAAAAAAAACATCAGAGTGTAAGAACAGAATCCAAGTATATACTTAGAATGTCACTTGAGCACAGATTAGGTTATTTTACGTTATTATTTCTTCATGATGGAAAATAAAAACACATCAACCTGCCCTATTGATGACAGCTCAAATACAGTATTCTTACCACCATTCCTATAGCATATATTTCAAGGCACTTGAATGCTGGTATTAAGCATTTGCTGCGACAACAGTTTCATATAATCAAGTTATTGCTACTGTAATGGTCACAAATGGAAAACTTAGTACAATGTGTTTTGAATTGCATCCTGATCAAATACGTGAACAGAACGAATCACCTTGAACAACTGAAATGAGCAATAAATGCTTGAAAGATGAAACTTTAATTCAAATCAAATCAATTTGAATAAAATAACTTGAAATGGATTTAAGTAAAGCAAAAGACATGAAGGACAACCTAATTGTGCCAAGTAATATAGTAATATTTCTCTTTCCAATAACACTCTTAATGTTTTTAAAGACATAATACACTTAATTTCTAATTAAGTCTTAAAATATTTGGTCTTTCTATATAAAAACTGGAAATAAAGATCAGTTCAAGTAACAAACATGCATAGCCTCTAGGTAGTGTGAATAGGAGAAAACACATACACACACACAAAAAAAAAAGAGTATTCAAAAATCATATCCCTCAACACACAACATCAGCCACAAGCCACAGCTGTGTTTGTGCTCGAACAACACCACCTCAGTTTCACACAGGCTGGAAAAGGCACATATAGAGAAGGTACTAAGCAAAGGAGGTATAGATTGAAGCACTGATGGAGCTCTCATTGCTTAAAGCTACAGCACATTTTATTTTACATACTGAAAAACTCCACAAACTGCCATAATAAATCAAGAGGGGCATGTAACCAGGTATTTATATCCGGTTTGCATATATATCATGACTTTCACATCTGAATTTACCCTTCAACCAGAGAGGAAGTTCCCTGGGGCATCACTGCAGCACACTGATACGACTGGAAATTTCCTGAGGTGTTAACTCTCGAAACCTCAACATTTATTATGGCACTTTGTAGATATACATATCATTTCAGATTTTCCTAAACTGTGTGCACTGTAGCTTTAAGAACAACACTTTCTCGTCAAATATAAAAACGTCTGCATATTCTTCTTGGTAAAGTGTCAATGCAAAAACAAAGAAGAAATTTGCATAATGATTTCATCCACAAAATTACAAAAGAAAATTTCTTATTCCTAAATGGTAAATTCCTATTTTTAATAATACTTGTGTGTCTATCTCTATCTTACGTAACTAATACTACAATAAATTCACAATTTAAGGATATTTAAAATTATCGGGTTGTCTTATCAGCCCTTAAAGTCTTAGATCAAATTAAACATCCTTTCAGCCCTGATTGTCACACTTTAAACCTAATCTGACAGCTTTTCCTCTGAGAATTTTAAATTAATACCAAATAGTTCTCATTCTGCCATGACATTATTGCACAATTCACTGTGCATCTCTAAAAATACATACATTTTATCCCTATACCTTTTCACCATGTTTCACTCATGATATACAAATAAATGCGATGACGGAGCGCAATTAGAAGAAAAATAACACCAAACCACGAAAAAATTCCAAGCGCAGTATATTTCTTACTAAATTCACTTGAATTAAAGCGGTAGACTGAGGAAGAAACAGGAAACCGCACTGAATGAACCACAATGTATTTAGGCTTCTGAGCTACTGAAGGCCATTCACAGTCCTTAAAGGATAAAATACTCTTCTCATTAGATTTCAAAAGCATACAATAATATACATACACGCTGTCCCAGAGAAAGTAAATGTAGCTCTTTGGTAACTTTCATCTCAAAGGGTGAATTCAGAAATGTAAATCGAAAGGCTATGCATTCACAAACACACACCTGTATGTACTCAAAAACATGCTGATGAAGCAGGTGTGATGCATGAGTCAAGGTCGTACTATATATATATACCGTCATATCTTGTGTACCTTGGTGAACATGAAATCTCCAATTTTTCAGGTTTATTTGCTACATAGCCATGTTTGAACGATGCACAATTAAAACTTCCAAGTATTTCTGTATCTGCGTTATTTGATAAAGTCATTGCAGTAAATGTGTACTTGTGTGACTTCATGTATAACTAGTAGCTCTATTTGAAAGTGTAGTAATATGATGCCTAGCGATCAGAGAGCATGGTCCCTTTTTAGAGGTAGATTCTATGATGTTCTATGAGGGTTTTTTTCAACATCCCACTTCAAATGAACAGGACTTTTTGTTTTGCAGCTCTGTGAACATCCGAGTTAGAATCTAACAGTCTTGTCTATATGTTAGGGCCTACTTTGTTTAGGTGCATATAAGCAGCTGTAGCGGACATTTATGAATACATATCTGCTAATAAAAACGTTTGGGCAGAATAAATGAGTGCAATTGTAATAAAAGGCACAGTGTGTGGTGCATGAGCGACAAGACAAGTCATGGCCCCTTAAGTGGAATGACAGCTTTATGTGTACATGTGCATTTGTCTGGGCATAAATATTTGTGTGCAGTGATGTGACAGGATATGGTGTTTCTCAGATTTTGATGAATGCAGGGGTATTAAGCACCTGCATGTACATATGTGTGTGACTCAGAGGTCAGTTGTAGCCTTGGCAGTGAGGGCCTGGATGCGACTGGTGTTGCAGTTTTTGCAGAGAACATGGCCATCCAGAGGGTAGCAACCCTGGTTGTCTCCCTCAGAGAGAAGACAGCCACAGTCCTATGTTGAGCACACACACAAAATAGTATGACAATTCTGTTTACAAATATATTTATCAATTTGTAGCCACACCCAAGTGCTTTTTTACTCACCTCACAACGATAGCACTGCACATGGAAGTCACGGTCTAAGGCCACGATACGCACAGTCTCCTCTTGGCCAGGTGATGGCATTATGGGCTCATTACACACAGAGCAACGAGGGGCAAATTTCCTGGGAAAAGGGAGGGGGAAAATAGAGAAAAAGAGATTACGACAAAATAATCCTGAGGACAGAGTTGCCCAAAGTTGTCCCGTCATGACTTTTGATATAAATGAATTTGATTTAAAAAAAAATGCTTAATATACTCTACCGTTGAAAAGTTTGGGGTCAGTAAGATTAATACTTTTATTCAACAAGGACACATTCAATAAAGGTAAAGACATTTACAATGTTATAACAAGATTTCAAATAAACGTTCTTTTGAACATTCCATTCATCAAAAAATATCCTGAATAAATATGTATCACAATTTCACAAAAATATTAAGCAGCACAACTTTTTTATGTGTTTTTTAATAAGAAAAGTTTCTTAAGCACCAAATCTGCATTTAGAATGATTTCTGAAGGATCGTGTGACACTGAAGACTGGAGTAATGGCTGATTCAAATTCAGCTTTGCCATCGCAGGAATTTAACATAATATTCAAATAGAAAAAAACTTTTATTTTAAATTGTATGAATATTTAACAATATTACTGATTTTCCTGTATTTTCGATCAAATAAATGTAGCCTTGGTGAGTGTATGAAAAAAAATAAACCCCACCAGCAATAACTATTTCTCTAAAATTACCATAAACAAACTCATTGTCTACACACCCCTAAACCTGTGTGACTTAATTTCTTACATTGAACATAAAATGTTTTAACAATCAATTCATCGAATAACTTTCAAGGCCATAAAACCACGATAAAAGTAGTTGTAAAGGAAAACTAAGTCGGATGTAGAGATTATTAGTGAATAGAGACTTGGAAAGAAAGTCATACAGGGTTGGGGTGACATGAGTTTCATTTTTCATTTTTGGACTCATCCTTTAAAAATAAATCAATACATTTTACATTTCTATCCCATTTAGATATTGGAAAGCGGTGTATACATTATTACTCTAATCCAAATGGAAAGACCATCAGCCATCAATAAACTAATATTACTAGTTGAACTGATTTTAAAGACACAAATGTTTTAGAAAGGTCTACAATAAATACATTAGTGTGTTCAGCAATTTGAGAACACAGGAGAGGAACAGAGATAACAGAGAGAGAGAGACGGTGAGGATGTGTACACAAAGCAAAACAGTCAGGTGATTCAACTTCTTCATTGGGTTTTATCAACAAACAGCAAAAAGGAGGAAGTTCAGCAGATGGTGGCCTAATTAAACCACAGTAGTAACAAAGAGTACAGTCCAGGTACGGCACAACTGTTCCTCGACACAATGGCATGTCTGTTGTGATCACATTCTCACAATCACAGATTCCCTCTGAAACCTTTCAGTTCCTTGAACCATACAAAAAAAAGCTGCTTTTGATATAGATATTTAAAATACATAAATTACCTGCAAATAAGATGATAAATGGTTTTGAATGGGATATCTGAACCCTGATGAAGCTGTGAAGGTTTATAAGGTCACACACTAAGATGGTGAAAACATATATATGTAAAGGAAAGAGGATCCTATGTCTTTACACTGGTCCTGAATGTAGTATTTGGAAGAATCAAGCATATTTGTGTGTCTGGTCATACTTGTGGAAGTCTTCGATGCAATGGATGTGGTTGGCAGCGTCCACGGTAAAGGGAACGCCGTCCAGACTCCGATGGCAGACCACACAGGTGAAGCACTGGGGATGATAGGCCTTCCCAGTCGCCCGCAGGATACGTTCCATTATGGGCTTACAACATATGTTGCAGGTCTCCAGGGTGTTCTAAAATCAAACACAATAAAGATCTTACATAACGTACAAGCTCAGCCAAAGGAAACTGTGGAAAAAAATAAACTGAGATAGATTCATGCCAGCGACAGTGTATAATTCGAGCTCTGATATTGAGAGACGTGGCTTGGCAGTCGTAATAACCTTTAACAAATGTGAAGATATCCTGATTTACAGTGCTACGAAATAGATGGATAAAAAAACACTGGGGGAAAAAGCAACTTTCCATTCTTTTCATTGAAGAACCATCTTAAGCACACTCACTCACACATTGCTCTTAAGAGGGATAGTTCACTCAGAAATGACAGTTCTGTCATCATTTACTCACTCTCATGTCATTCCAAACCCATTTGACTTATCTTTTATTTCACTGAAAACAAATGAGATATTTGGCAAAGTGTCCAAGCTGCTTTTTCCAGAACACTGGAGCGGCCTTTTGTTCATCTTCGAAACACAAATGAAGATATTTTTTATAAAACATGATTTCTGTCCCTGAAAATGTTGGTAACTAGACAGTTGACGGTAGCCATTGACTTTCATATTTTGTTTAATTATTTTTTCATAATTTCTTTTGTGTTCAACACAAGAAAGAAATTCATACAGGTTTGAAACAACTTAAGGGTGAGTATATGATGACAGAATTTTCACTTTAAAAGTGAACTAATCCTTTAAGAAGCCTGTGTGTAGCACTTCATCTCTTGTACATATAGCACTTCAGAATTTTCACTTTTGGGTGAACTATCCCTTTAACTTTCACTTTATCTAAAAGAGCAGCTTAGCAGCTTCTGATAGATAACTACTTTTGAGTTCCTCGCAAGAAACAAAGTCAAACAGTTTTAGAATGGCACAACATTTTGGGTAAACAGACCCTTTAAATCCATAATCTATCAACATTTAATGGATTTCTGTATAGGACAATGTGAGCATCCAAATGGTAGTCACAAGTGTATCTCTGTCCTCAATGCCTGAGGGAAAATGGGGGAGGTTCTGATATAAAGTATATATATAGCGAGCAATGAAATGAGAGTAAGATCTGATTAGCTACTCTCTGATTCACAAACAAAGTCATTTTTCACTCTTGCTTTCGTTCTGCGAGAGGCGCAGCAGTAAATACGTCCACTTTCTGATGACTGCAGGCTTTTCCTCAGCCACGGATGCCGGGCCGCGGGCCAGCTGATGACTTTTCGCTCACATTCCTCTTCTTAATGTCCACCCCGAGCCCTGGATTTGTTATTTCGATATTTCATATAAAAGAATCTTCTATCCCCCTCCCTCCCCTCTAGCTAAGCAATTACAGCAAAGGATGGTGAAATCATCTGTGTGTGATCAATTATAGGATGACTTAGGATCTCTTTGAAAGCATGTGTGAGACCGTCTTCGCATGAGAGGCTATGATGCACAAATATTTCCTGGATTTCTCCATTTGGGATTTGGTGGCCCAGACACATCTCAGTATGTGCGAGTACTCCAGGCTACAGCTGTCCTCTTTGGCTGCCTGTCTCTTTGGCACAGACACTCAGTACTGTTTTCAAACACAGACTTCCATGCCTATGTGCGTTTGTGGCAACACTGTAAGCCATCACGTTTTCCGCGCCAATGAGCCCTGATGATTAGGGCTGACAGTCCTGTGGGTATGATCTTGGATAGCTGCTCACACTAAGGGAGTGCGATATTTTACAAAAAATGATATCTCTATTTTCTGGGATTTTGTTGATAACGATAATTTGACGATATTTTGCTGAGTGTTTTTGCACAGGTACTTTGAGTGGTTTAGGCCTGATGTGGACAGCTGACTACCAAAGATTGTTATTTTCTTCACATTTTTTGCGGTTCGTTCTTAGTTCACAGCGGTGACAGAAATTTAAATTTCCGATAAGGGGGGATTTTTGCCCCCTTAAATTGATTGACAGGTACATTTGTACCTTTATAAGGGCATTTTTAAAAACGTATTAAATGTATGCATTTTTGTACAGATTTGTAAAATTATAAAAGGCAACAAATTAATCAAGTAAATGTATTTTTTTTAAAAGCAAATAAGTTTCAAGGTAAGAGAGACAAATAAATCTTAGTCAATAGATAATATAAAATCCAAAGTAGTGAATCTAATAGCTTAAGTTTTAGAAAATCAGACTATATAGAAAGAAAGGCCCAAAAGAAGAGAGACAAGAAAGAAGCCCAGAGTCATCTGAAACTCAACATTTTATGCTGTGCTTAACAGGAAGGGACTAGGGACAGCACCTATTAAGATTTTTGGTACTACTTTTGCACCCATTTAAGTAGTGGGCTAAATACCGGTAGAAATTTGTCAACCGGTACAGATTTTGGAGTATCCCGTCTATCGTGGTTACGCTCACGTGGCATTGCTGTGCTACGCAGTCATGAATAACATACCTATGTGTCAAAGTGACCATGTATGTGCAAGTAAACACAGTCATTTATGTCTCAATTGAACATAAACAGTTGAGAAAGAAAACACAGTTCCTGCTAGTAATAATGCTAGTTTTGATCAAATTACAAACTGATGTGAAGACAATCCCAGTTTTATCCAAGATGGCTGATGTGAGAAAAAAGTTTTTGATTCAAATATTTGATTAAATACTAAAACGTATTGATAAACGTATTTGTGTAGGCTAGGCTTTTTTGTGTGTGGTTATGTTAGTACTGCACTGTTAGCTTTGCAACATGCTAATATCAAACTATTTAAATCAACTGCGAGTCTCCCGTGTGCTTTGTGTGAGAAATGGTGGTTATGTGACACATGGTGTTCCTGCCAATGTACTTTGCCGTTCCAAATCTGTCACTTATGACATTAGGAAGCTGCCTTAGAAGGCAACTCACTTGGCTTTGGAACAGATCTGTAGTATATAGAGTTTTCAGCTGCATGGACAGAATTTACTGGAAAGAGTCCCATGCATCAACACAGCCAAATCCTGTTTGCACTGCCTGTGCACTGGGATCATTTCCCATGCTCTCGATTCCTCAGCAAGCTGAGGCAGAGGTCAAAGGACTTGACCCTGAACTCCTACGTTCCGCTAATCATTCTAAGATCAACTCGGCTTTAGATCACAGTGTCAGAGAAGACTGAATGCAAGGGATCGTCAAGGCTCAAAAAAGGCCGTAGGTACACCAGGGTCTAATTTGTCTCATTTCTTCTGTGAGTATAACAGAAATTAACATTATTTCCCAGAGCAACACTTGTGTACAAACAATGTCCGTGCCACAATCCTCTGCAAATCCTGGAAACGGATAAAGCCTTTAATAAGCTTGCTGCTGAGAACCCTTGAGGCTTGTCTCATAACTCTGAGGCGAGAAAGAGGGGGAGGGGAAAATATAGAAATACAGGCAGTCTGTATATAGCCTTGAGGAGCACAGTCAAATGTTTAACCTGAGTTTAGACTTGAACCAGCATCTGGATCCCTGCTGCTTACAGTTTTCTGAAGAAACGCGTTCAAAAACAGCCCGTTTTCACACAATACGTTGTGCCAGAGAGTCATCGTAGGAACTCTGTGGCGGTGAAGTCTGGGTCAGTCAGATCTCTCTTCCCCAGCACAGCTTTTCAGTTTTCTGCAGCTTTTATGTTGACGTCAAAGCAGTTTTGATTGACATGCTGTGGATTTACTGTCCGGTAATAACTTTCAAAGATGGTTTAGGAAAATCTGCGCAGTTCACTGGTGGAAGAATAATGGCTCGGAGTGCCACTAGAGGGCACTAGACGTCTACTCATGCTTTCAGTTTACTCTTCCCCTGCTAGAATGTGATATATTCACATATATTCCTCTTTTTTCAGCTTCATACATTTCTCTAAGTGTTTGCCCAGAAGGCTAAACAAACGTCTAGGCAGATGAGGTAAAATGAATTTAGGTCAGACAGCCTCTTTTTGAACGAAAGGGTGAGTGGAGAGCACTGAAGTCAATTGTAGCCTCTTCTTTCCCTTGTTGCTTTTTCAATTTCCTGACAAAGTGCTCCGACACTTTCTCTTTCTTCCAGGCACTCTTCTTTTTGTGGGTGCAAACACAACACACACAATTCTGTAGCAGGACAACTTCTCATAGTGCTGGACAACAGTGTGGAGTGTAGAGTTTATGTCTGTACATCACTGAGAGGACCTTCAGCCCATAAGAATGACAATCAGCCTTGCGTTTCACAAATGATGATACACATTTATAGGCTGGTCTAAATAAATCAGAAACCAAACTGTCTAGATTGAATGAAAGAAGGGGGAATATAAGGAACTAAAAAAGATTTGAAGGTCTGTGTATACTGTAACTATTAATTGCCAATTCACAGCGCTCAATGTGAATTTAAGCAAAACACTCTGACGTTACTGGATGTCTTCTTTGATAGGAGGCTTTATTAATTTTACATGATTCTCAGTTAGCTTGGTGACATGGATTTGTTTTGCACAGAATATTAAAACACCTTTATACCCTTCAATGTCACTCTGCCAACTGCATTTACCTTATAAACATCATCTAAATAGCTTCTGAAATCGAAATAGTTTTAAAACCAAAAAGGGCTTTTATACTTAATTCTTGAGCAATGCCCCGAGTCATCATAAATTTATAATATAAGTATCTCACATAAAACTTTTTTAATGTCTGTCAGCACCACAATTACGTATTTATGTACATATGACAACTTCACATTAGAGCACCTCTCTACAATATGATGATATACAGACGCCCAATCTAAATCACTCATTTTTGTGAGGATGTGAGGATCAAGATCATCAGAAAAAAAGAAAGAAAACCAAGACATTTTTGACTGTACTGTAGCTGAGAGGTCAAAGGTCAGTTGGATGCTCTGAATGGATGAATCATTGACTAAAGAACTCACATTCCTTTAGCTGTGTGTGTATGTAAAATTACTAGAGCTGTCATTAAATTTTTTTTTAAAATTAAATTCATGATTCATTTACATAACACAGAGACATCTTGTTAAGTGTGGTTTGGCCTTTAAATATGGATCTTAACATATTTTTTGGTGTTTTTAGTAAACATTTTTATGCTAAACATTAAATTAATGTTAAATTAACAGTACAGACATAGATACAGCTTTGAGGCTCTAGCATTAACTGGTCCTGATAAATGGTAATGGGTCGACAGAAGGTCCTTAGCATTGAGCGGACTGAAAACCAGACTAGAACCAAACTGCTGCTTTGCATCCCTGGGACTGCGAGGCGCTCAGGGAAACTATCTTTTGAGCTACTTAAATAAAGAGAGTTAAAGGAAAGAGAGCTACAGGGGATTGGATATGAATGCAGAGGCACTGAGCCAAGAACTCTTAACGTCTTTTCCCAAGACATCACCCCGCCATTACATTTTAGAGACGTTACTGTACTGCCTTCACTATGGCAGTTACCTCAGAAGGTTTCGCTGCAACTGTAGAATACCTCAACATTTCTTAAAGGTCCTTTTGTGTGGAATTGATTTAAAAATCAATCTTATTTGAAAACTATACTTGCACAGTCAAAGCACTTTTACAAATTTTATTGCAGTCAAAAACACACATGACAAGCTCTTAGAAATATGCTTGTACTCATGATGGTTCCATATGTATTTTTGAACAAATTAATAGTTCCAGACACACGGCTCCAGATCTATCTTAAAACAGGGCCAAAATGCAGCAGGCAGGACTTGAAGTAACACTCCATCAGGTTGGGGTTACATATCTTCCTCCCTTAAAGGAAGTGATGCAAGTTTGACTGAAATAAAGAAGCTACCAAACAGGCTTCAAACAGTCATATTTTCTGCCTGGTTACACCTATATTACAAGAGAACCATGCAAGTAATGAAAATCAAGTGCTGTAACCAGCTCGATAGATACACACAACACACACACAAACAGGGACAACAGCGCGAAGAGGGAAGTCGCAAGGCAATTCATGCAAGTGCTATCTAATTGGGTCTCTCCTTTGAGGAATGCCAGCCAGTTAATCATGTCTGAATACACAGAACTCAATTAGTAGCTTGCTAATGCTAATGCAGACAGATATGAATATTTCAGCAGAAAGCCTCGAACGCATGCTTTGCTGCTGTACTTCCAACATCAAGGAAAACAAGCAGGGTGGATTCACCTGTCTTCATCACCCTCTGTACTTCAGCGGGATAGCAGAGCGTGGGCAACGCTAACTCTTTCAAGACGTACGGCAGCCATGCCGGTGTGAGGGCAGCTCCAGAAAGGTGTTGGTGTGAGTTGCTGCCTGTTCCCTACACTTTACATCTATCAGCTTGGGCTGAAAGCAAGGCAGGAAGCAATGTCACTTGCAATCACACAAGGGAGTCAGGGTATAAAAGAAAGCTCAGACATTAATTCTGGTTTTGATCTTTAGTGCTCTTGTAATTCTGCTAAAAATGTACATGGCTGAAGCTTGTGGTCAATAAACCATGTTTATACTTCATTGTAACCATGTGTAATTGTTGCTTTGTTTTCAAACTCTAGTGTGTCATCACCTTCCTCCAAAGCAATGACAGACATGGCTGTTGGCGCAGCCGAGTGGGTGAAAACTTGCACTGTGGCACAGTCTGGCCAACGGGATGTGGGTATCATGCAACAGAGGACATCCGTTACCAGAAGCTTCCGCTGCGCACAGAAAAATGAACCCTTATTGGGCCACCCTGGAAAAGTGTCTCTGCACAGCCTGGAACTTGGACATCGTGGTTCCATTATACAGCATGTACTCCATTACATTAGCATAGGTCTCTTTGTTGGAAAATTGCAGGTACTTATACTTAGGACCACTAAACTTATGCTATAGGACAGCTATGTGTGTGTGTCTCAAGTCCGAAAATGTTTTTTATTTATTATTTTGTATTTTTAGGGGATTTAAACATTAAATATGTGGTATATAAGTTAATGGTACTAAATTATATTTACACTGTATTTATAATCCATTTATTTACTTTTTGACCTAAAAATCTCCAACTCGTAAATCTTGAATGCCACTTGGCAGATTATTGCTGAAGTGAAAAAAGTTTTAAAAAGTGCTTTTTGTTCAAAGTGAAGTTACAGAATTTGTTTATTGTTATGATTTAAAAAAATATGAAATACATATTTTCATATCATCATGTTTTACTCTAAAACTGCAAGAAAATCAAAGTCATAAAACTAAACAAGTTGTGTTCCAAATTTGAGCTAAAAAAAATAGCGTTCAGTAAGATTTTGTTTGGGTGCAGTACCAAATGTTTCCACTAGATGAAATTCTTCTCCCATTAATTTCCATGTGGTCATTGTTGACCATGAGGAGTACAAGTGTGACTATTTTTCCAGGACCATTTAACCTGTTCGAATCATGTCCATGTCCATTTTTTTTGTGTTCACGTAGCAAGTGCCAAAACCTTTACCAAGTTTCGTACCATTCGGATGAAGAAGAAAAAAAAAAAAAAAAAAAAAAAAAAACGAAGAACACCAGAGGGTTAAATCACTTCATTATATCTGTAATATACATTTTAAAATATGTTTAAAACTATTTTGAAAATAATGATTAAGAAGTGTACTCTAGGTGTATTCAAGGTGTAAGGAAAATATATTACATTGTTCTTAAAATATTATATAAAATATATTTATCAAGTATCATATAATATATAATTACATATATATGAATGCAAATAGTACATTTCTCTTTTTAAAAGATCTTGTGGGCACTCATATTTGTCACTGACCCAAATAATAAAATCAAACTCTCTAGAATGCGCAATCTAATAATGGTGATTGCATTTCTCCCCATATTTTCTGAGAGAGTGTGCCGTAAATCAGGCAGTAATGAAGCAGGCCATAGGGACCTGGCCATTTATCTAAACCAGCCTCCATCCAACAAGTTGTATGGATCTGAATAATCATGCAGTAAAAGTCCAAGAGGAAAGATGGGGAAGGGGGGGACACGTTAAACACGCCCGATTACCAGAAATTATGATCTCCAATTAATTAAGTGCTCCAGGCAATTAAGTGTTCTGACAGTAGTAACACGAGCAGCCTGGCAGGAAGAGAGCAGTTTCGACAGGGAAGAGATCTGCAGGGTGCCACAAACATAGCACCTTGCTAATATAATTAACCTCAATGCCATTCAGCCCCGCAGTTCACTTGCTTAAAAAAAAACGGGGCTATCTGGCAAATGAAAGCAGTCTCAGCCATTAGTCTTGTTGAGCTGATCAGCAGTGTGCAACTTACATGGAACATAATGGCATTTACCTCTTGTTGCTCAGCAGGGAGGCCATTTCCTCCACTGATCCTGGATTAAGAACTAATTTATTGGCTGTGAAAATATTGTTGTGTATTTAACATCATGGTTAAGGATTAGTTGAGTGAATAAGGTCAAGAGTGATCTTCTTAAACCTTAATTTGGCAAATCTGATCAAATCTCAAATTAAGCCGAAACTCCATACTTTATAACCTCTCACAGTGGTTCACTTTCGATTGAAGGTAGTCACAGGTCCAAAAGTTTAGTTGTAAACATAAAAATAAAATGTATTGCAATAATATTTTAAATATTACTCACATTGATGCCTTGGTGATAAGAAACTTATTTCAGAAACGTTTTTATTTTAATTATTATTAATTGTTACAATGTCTGTAGGTAAATGAACAATGTTTACTCTTTCTCCGTGTAACCAAGAACAAGAAATTCCCATTTATTTGTCAGCAAAAGCATTTTGCGTCATCCAGCGGACTTTTGACATCTTAAATTTTTCCCCCCTAAGTTTGGCCTAAAACATTGAGTTCATAGTCATCCAGTTTGAAATGGAGACTAAAAACACAGACATTTTTCAGATTTTCCGTAGCAGTGTTCTCTCCATATTTAGGATACTTTGCAGCCATTTTGTCTATTTAGCCAATGCTCTAGATCCTTCACTGGAAACTAAAAATAACTAATTTCAGTTAAACATTTACTCTTTCAATTCTTGCATCCGGAAAAAAAAAAGTCGACACCTTTGTGAATATAAGTTTGCTAAAAACTATTTCCTACTCAACCAAGGCGGTATTGGAATCTGGTCAAGCCTTTCCAATAGGAGAAGACTGGGAGTGTTGAAGCTTTCCTACCTTTTTGGCAAAAGGGAAGACAACAGCCCTTTTTCTCTAGTCAGGTATCACCAATTTCATTTTTATTTTGCCTTTCTACTGCATAGGCAGACAATGGAATAAAGTTTTTTAAAACAATATTTCCCCCCTCATATTAAGCTGAGACTTACTCTATACTTAACCTCTCATGGCGGTTTACTTTCAATTGTACATGTAGGTAGTCACAACTCCATAAATTCAGTTGTAGCCTGACTATTTACCATTGGTGCTTGAAACAGTGGATCAGTCCAAAACAGAAGCTGGAAGGCCAAAATAAGGAATTGGGCTGAACCAAAAAATGGATATCAGTTTGTGACATAGACACTGGCCCATGGGGGACTTGGCCAAAGAGTTGAGCAAAATATTTGAGCCAGAGAGAATTTCTGTGTGTTCCTAAATATTTATGTAGAGGAGTAAACACATGTCAAAGCTGATCTTGCACTGGGGGAAAGAGCCACAAGCTGCACTTCCCCCACTAGAGCTCTCTGTACAGAGCTCTTAATTTATGATAATGTGCATCATCCTACAAACTCACTCAGAGAGAGGACACATACATTTAGCCTCAGCTGTTCATAAACCATGGGAAGGTATGACCTGTGTCACCATCACAAAAGTTCTTAAAGGGGAATTTAGAGAATGGATTCTGCCCACTGATAGAGGTGTATATCTGACGCTAGCTAGGCCTTGCTTTAGCACTAAAATCACTAAAGGAATTATGCAAATTGGGTATCCGTGGGCCCGTTCTGATTTAGAGTATGCAGCAGCAGACTATCGCAATGTGGCATGTTTTACATCACTGCAATCCAAGGCACCTGAAACGACTCACAAAATGTATCCAACAAATGTACAATCAACTGTATCCACTGATGAATAACTGCTGCCAAGCTAAACAGAAAATGCGGGTCAATGATATGACACCCGCTAGTTCAAGTTTTCATGTGGTGGGGTAATTTAATATAAGTAAATCAAATAAAAACAGTACCAACGATTTCTATTTCAAAGAAATACTAATAAGAAATATTCTTTTGAACTTTTAATCCATCAAATAATCCTGTTTTTTTTTTATCACAGTTTCTTCAAAAATATTAAGCAGCACAACTGTTTTCAAAATGTATACTAATAAGAAATGTTTTTAAGCTCCAAATCAGCATATTATAATTATTTCTGAAGGATCATGTGACACTGAAGACTGGAGTAATGGCTGCTGATAAAGCTTTGCCAGCACAGTAATCATTTAATATATTACTATTTTGACTGTTTTTCATCAAATAAATGCAGCCTTGAGGCTTCTTGCAAAAACATTTAAAAATCGTATTATATATTATTAGTGTTTATAATTAGTGTATATTTTACATACGCTTTCACATTATTATTGTATTGTAAGATGTATACACTGGCATGCATTAAGGTGTAAGGAAATGCTATATTTGTACTTGATATTCACAAACGTTGATGCTTTTATTGTCATTAAACTGAAACTTAGTTTTTCAAAACTATATGAAACCCCAACAAATACAAAGTTTAAATTCTTAAGAAACATTCTAATAATTTTCTTAAATCATTAACCCATGTACGCAAACATCTCTTTTGAATTAAATTCTATTTACCGCCTACACTCTGCTGGTGCTGCACAAGTTAACTAGCTTTACACTGAGAGAGATATTTTATGTCTATTTGCATACAAACACAACACTCAGCCCACACCAAGAAACCAACTCTCCCATTCGCCAGATAAACACTTCTGTTCTCTCCAAAGTAGTGCCTTTTTTCCTTCCGGTGTTTTACGCCATAGCAGTTTTCAGGAACATTTGTCTCTAACACTACTAATCACACAGCTCCACAGAGAAGCCTCAAGCGCTGAACTTTCTACTCAAAATCCCTGTCAAAACCCCACAGACCAAATTAACAAAGGACTAAAGGAAGAGGAAAATTATTCGGTGGCGCTGCGTTTCATTGCAGAACAATTGTGAAAGTGTCTTTAAACTTTGACATTGTTTTTTGCATGAATTGACTAAAAACATTACTGTAAATCCTGGGCAAACATTAGTGATCTAACTGTGAATAATGTGCGTTTGACTGTGCATAAAATCAGTTCCCACTGTGCAAGATAGCACTGAGATTGTAGAGTATGTGTAAGAGACTCGGTGAGCATGTGCAGCCTTGATTACATTAGGTGTTTGAAAACGAAAAAGGTCCGAGAGCGGGTACCAGATGTATGCCACAGCTGCTGCTTTACAACACATCAGGGTAAGAAGTGAAAACAACAGACAAGCCACTGATGTCACATTAACAGGATTAGAGACCACTTCATGCAAAAAGGGGGATTAATTGAGCTGTGAATAAATGTATCTGTATTGCACCACATTCAAACAAGCAATGATAAGTCAGTGATGGGTGTAGCCAGGGAAAGCCAGAGCACAAAGGCTGATTATTGCCACTGTGCTTTGTGGGTCAGTTGTGATGCTGAGAGCACATGAGTGATAAGACGACAGGAGAGCAGGAAGCAGATGACAGATAACAGAGAATCTCCAGCAGGCAGCCTTCCTGTCTATTACTGAAAGGAATGAATGATATCTAGTTGCGCTGTTCAAAAGTTCTGTGTTGTCTATTGCCTAGAGGTGGAAACATGCTAACGCTATCAGTGCTGTTCCAAAGAATATGCAAAAT
Source organism: Phoxinus phoxinus (assembly GCF_949152265.1). NCBI lineage: Eukaryota > Metazoa > Chordata > Actinopteri > Cypriniformes > Leuciscidae > Phoxinus > Phoxinus phoxinus. The sequence goes on from NC_136886.1 coordinate 17,047,587, forward strand.
AAGAGATTTGAACAAATGTCTTCGTATTTCCTGTTTGATGCTATAGAGAAAGATTACTGGATGTCACTGTGTGATAGCCTTTATTCCCATACTAAACAGAACTGAAAAATACTGTTCACCACTTAAGCTTGAAATTTACATATTTGCTTCCTATATGCAAATAGTTATAGTACCATTCAAAAGTTTGGGATATATATATATATATATACACTAATGCTTGATTAATAACTGTACAAATTGTACCAAAAGTCAACCATAAGGAGAACTTGACATAATAAATGCACATATTTATAGTTTTATAATTATAAATGAAATGTAATAGATTTCATACAGAATAAGTGGTGACATTTGCTCCTCTTAAATTAAGGATTGAAATTAGTTTGCTGAATGCTGTTAAGATATCTTTTGATGTCAAGATGACTTTTGAAGTCAAGATGAATCTAAATTTTAAAGGCTACGATGAAGAGCTGAAATCCTGTAATGAAGCAATGAGCATTATGATCAATTATAATTTTAACTCGGGATCCAACACGTTCAAATGAAAATTGTATTTAAAACACTTTAAACACACACTGACAGTCATACATCAAAGGTATTTATAGAAGAAAATGCAGATGTTTAGTAAGACATGACTAGTTTAAAAAAAAGGATGAAAAGAAGATTTCAATACATTTAGGCTCTTTTCTTCAGGAGAAAAGTAAATGACATTAGATACATAACAGGTGTTTTTTCCCCATCCTGCTCCCTAGTGGCAAACAGAGCAGTAAATGAGATGTTTATATAAGAACAATGAAAATATGAATGCTATGATCCTGTCTCTGCAGATAAATAAACTGATAAATAATGTACAATGTGCATTCTTCCTATCTTAAAAGATTCCTAGACTGACTCGCTGGCCTCATTTGAAGTTTTCCCCCAGCTCACTGGGGGACTGCCATGTCTCTATAGAGACCAAAGTCTCATGCTCATTCTCTAATCGCACAGAGGCGTATGACCCTGAGGATGAGGAGAAAAGAAGAAGAAATTACTTTCATTAAGAAATTCAGATTTCTTCCATCCTTTTGATCTTGTGCCAGAAGAACATTTATGCTGATGAAATGCATAAATAAAGTTCTTAAATTATCCCGGCTCTCTTTAGCGCATGGATCCAAGTTGGAAAACTTCCAGAGGAAGCAAGTACAGTACAATCATTCTGAGAGCTGATCAGTCTATAGTGGGGGTGATTCAAGAGATGGCCTGAGTCACCGATACTTCAACTGATTCATCTGTTGAAGAAGTACACAGACAGACATAATAGTCTGATGCTGTTCTTTGGAACAAAGGTTAACTATTGCTTTGCTGCCCATTTCCTATCATTTTGAAGTCCAGCTGAACAGAGCAAGTGAATCAAATATATGAACGAACTTGGTGTCTCTCTCAGTACATTGCATTGTGGCTTGAAGTACAGGGAGAGAACACAGTCAGGCATCAGTCATCCAGTGACCTTAAAGAGACAGTTCACCCAAAAAATTTAAATTCTGTCATCGACTCACCCTTATTAGCCAAAATTAGATTTCTTTTTTTCTGTGGGATATTTAATAAAAGTTGCATTTGGACCTTCATATTTTTCAAAACATCTCCTTTTGTGTTCTACAGGGTGGAAAAATGCACACAGATTTGAAAGAAGCTTGCATTTTTTAACTAACTATCCCTTTAATATCTGGAACTAAAAATCAGCAGCGGCTATGGTGTTGGAAATGTATTATTAAAGATTTATTATTTCCAATTTGCCTATGCTCCCTTGAATATTCAGTGATGATGCTGTGAAAGTGTGCCCTGTATTGAACTCCAAGCTGGCACCGTGCCCCAGTTGCAGCGGTAAGTGTAGATGATTTAGTAAGGGTTTACTGAAAAGCTGTAGGAGTGGTAAAGGTGGTTTTGGCTTTGGTGACAGTCCTGGAAATTTCTCTGATCCATTCTTGAGCAGTGGGCAACCAAGAAAGTCAGTGAAACCTCAGTGTTAGCACTAGTGGTTATAATGTGGAGAACTTGGCATTTCCTTCAGTATCAACTACCTATGATGCAACATAGGCAGTCATATAGCCAAAAAAAATGTCACTAGCCAAAATGTGAAGAAGCATAACATCTGTTTTTTCTTGAAATGGCTGACATAAAGCCAGTGTGAGATAAAAAGTTACATGTTAAGTTTATGGATTGGCATATTTAACATTTGTAAGGCATACCGTACAGTCAGACCGAAGCTTTGTGTTGGGGTCCCGATCAACCAGTAAGGGTTTATTTTGAGAGAATGATCAACTGGCTGTACAGTAACCCATTGATTACATGGCTCATTCCAATTAAATGAATTCATGGACATGGAATATAAAATATTAGGTTAATAATAAAAATTGTGCGGTCAGTCATACCGTGGTCAACAGTCATTATTAAGAAGTATTTGACAGCTGAATGCCGCAAATGGCCATTCTGAATCCAGTATATCAGAGAGCCGTCTTATAAACCAATATTCATGACACTTTGGCAACTGCATTTGTCGTGAAGTGTATTCAGTACTCATCAGTCATCAGAAAAATTGTCAAGCATCTGTTTAGGCCAGAGATGCCTAAACCAGGGCCTGTGTGATGACCTTTAATTTGGCCCGCCATGCCATAGAAGCATATCTCCTATTTGTTTTAACATTTAAAACAATTTTTTTTTATTGAAATGTAGTGAATATAACGCAAGTACATTTGAATATAGTTGGATTTAGACCATTTAATTTGGTAAACAAATCTGACCAATATTAACAATATTCTGGCTTTTTGGAAATTTGCATTGTCTGTTAAAAAGAGAAGAACACTAAAGAAAGTGCTGGCTCAGTAATACAGTGGTTTCTTAAAAGGGAAATAGGGAAACACTGCGGCCACAACAGAATTGTAAATAGGCTACACGTGCCAGTGGAAATGGAAATAACACAAGTACAAACGGGAAACAATGATGAAATAAAAGGCAGTTTGAGGAATGGCCTGGTTTCTTTGTGAGTTGGGCTAATACTTATTTTTAGTGCTTACCGACTCAGGGTTTCAAAATGTTATGCTAACAGTAAAGATTGATCAAACAGAAATGGACTTTTCTGCACTTTTGCTTTTGTCAACTTAGAAGTGGGTCAGTATGTGGTCCATCCTATCTATATAAACACCATACTTTTATAACAATATATCATTTGTTTTACAGAGCCTGCTCTCTTACATATAAAGAGCCATGGTTGAGAAAGGTCAGACCAGGTTATTGGTGGATGGGTGTGAACTAATTTGATTGACAGGTCTTCCAAATATGTGGCTGTCATAAAGGTGTGAAAGAGTTTGTGACAACACAGACTTTAGCACTTTGTGATGGTATTTATTTAAAATGTGTTTGTGGATCTTTCTGGACCCATTGAATGAGTCAAAATCTGGCTACAACTACACCATCTGTTCTAAAATGAATCTTTCTCCATCGTTGGCCATTGCAAAATTAGCTGTGTACAAAATTAGAATGGGAATGTAATAGCCAGCTTAGGCTATGTTTACACGGAAACGATCTGAAGAGAAAACGCAAAAGTGGCGTAACGTTATCACTTTTTATTCTGCGTTTAGACTAGCGTTATGGAGGGGAAATCTGCGTGCAAAAGTGTGTGAAATTCGATGTAGTACGCACTCCAGGCAGCTAGGTGGCAATGTGAAGCACTGAAAGTGAAAGAGACGTTGACACAGTTTTTCATGTTTAATACGGTAAAGCTGCTGCTTTAACCCTCTGTGCACTTTCGCTCAAAAATGACAGATTTTTTTTTTTTTGTCAATGAAATTAATACTATGTTTTAGTCTGATAAAGTTTTGTTATTTTCCTGTACTGGCACATGCCTGTGACGTAAACGCGTACGCGACGCCTTCACTGTCTAGCAGACTTTTGCGTTTTTACCATTTTTACCCTTTAGACGGGAACTAAACCCGTCTAACGGGAACTAAACACCAACACGCGATGGTGGAGCGTTTTTAAGATTTCCACTCTGGAGGGTGGTTTCACTTTTTTTCCGTTTTAAGCCCCAAAAACGCCGTCGCCGTGTAAACGAAAGGCACATCCGATAAAATATTTTTACGTTTTCACCCGCGAGCGTTCTCGTGTAAACAGGGCCTTAGTCCATCCATTACAAACCTCTACTCAGACCTGCTAACTAAATTAATTTAATAATACTCTACTACTTTTAACGTGATCCCTTTTTGTTTCCCCACACAGAGTTGTTCAAAAATCTGCATTGCAAAACTTGAATAAAAAAAAGTGTTTTGTAATAATGACAAGCAAAATATGGTTCTCAAAACTTTCAGTGTCTACCAGCACAGATGTTGCACAACTCTCAGATGTGGGAAAACATGCCCAGAAAGTTTGTGAGCTTTTTATAAGAAACTCCTAACCTCTAGTTCAATGAGAAATGCTAATTTTCATGCATTACTGTAACTGTCACTAATTTCTGTTTCTCTTACTATTCGCCTGAAGAGAATTTTCAACAGATATTTCAGTAAAAAAAAAAAAAAGGGAAGGTGGACGGTGGAGGGAGAAAAAGGAGGCCCTGATTTGCTTTCCAATCTACAAAGGAAAGTAATCCTATCTGGCAGTTTAATGTGATTTTAATACTCGTGTTACATCTCAAGTGTGATTTGCCCGTGTGAATGCTTATCAGATGTATGAGATGAAGTTGAACGTGACGCTTGGTCCTTTGCATGCGAGGCCACTGTTTGTCTAATCTTTCTGCCTCTTATGGATTTGACTACCGAGCTAACAAGTGTGAAGCAGCTCATCAGGGAAGAATGAGCAGTGTGACAGGAATAGGTGAATGATTATGAAAAGAGCAACGGTTTGGGTAACATTTCTGAAAGAACCTAAATCCAGGTTTTACACAGAGCCAGATGCTCCTGGCAGATCTTAGACAAGTCCTCAGAACATGGAGCTAATGAGAGCTGAAGCTAGCTTCATATGAAGACAAGGAAGCTAGAGCTTCAAAGAGCATGCAAACTACTGCCGCTGAAATATTTCCTCTTAGATATGCGTGTAGAAATGTGCAGAGCGACGAGTAAATAACAGTATGATCAACAGCTGAGGTAGCAATGTGTCAGTGTATGTATATTTATGCGTTTATTATTATTTACTATTTTACGTTCATGCACACAACCTTTTTTAAACGTTTGGGGTCAGTAATATTTAAAAAATGTCAAATACATGCTGTTCTTTAGCACTTTATATTCATTAAAGTATCCTAAAAAGTATATAACTATCATAGTTTCCACAAAAATATTAAGCAGCACAACTGTTTTCAATACTGATAATAAGAAGAAATGTTACTTAAACACCAAATCAGCATATTAGAATGATTATAGAAGGATAAAAAGACACTGAAGACTGAAGTAATGGCTGGTGAATATATACAAAATTGCATTCATTTAAAAAAAAATATATATTAAAATAGAAAACAGTTATTTTAAATTGTAATAATATTTCTTAATATTACAGTTTTTACTGTATTTTTAATCAAATAGATGTAGCCTTGGTGAGCAGAAGAGATGTTCTAAATCTTACCAACGCCAAACTTTTGAATGGTAGTGTATACATATACATACAGTACAATATTTATTTCAGAGCTGTGGCAAAGAGGGTAGTATAGCACATATAGGGAGCAGTTGTGCTACAAGAACACCAGGTTCGAGTCCTGTCCGGGTCATGTTTCAGATGAAAAAACAACTTTTCTGTCAAATCTGCACCATCCTACCTAATTACAGCCAAAAAGCCAAATAAAACTCATCAACATTAGAAAGAAAATTACAGTAAAAATGGCGTACGTATGCATCAGTTGTGCACCTAGTAGATATTTTGCGTGACTAAAAAACTTAAACTCAACTATTAGTGTACGAGACCCAGTGTGTGCATAAAGAGTGTTGAGCAGATCACACTCACGATATAGCAGGGTTCGCAGTAAGCCTTCTTTTCCACGGCATAAAAGGGCTTCCCTCTGAGCTTGGAGCCACAGGTCATGCAGATGAAGCAGTGCACGTGGAAGACCTGGTCCATGGCGGTACAGCCCGTCCCCTCACCGACCACATTCTCCCCACAGCACGCACACCGACCTGCAAAATACAGCATTGGAATTATTGTATGGATGCTGATGGCAAATTATATAAACTAAACAAAATGATTTAAAAAAACATGGTGAGAGATAAAAAAAACTGTAGAAGTAAAGGTTAAATGAATAATATACATATAGTGTAAACCGTACTCGGTTACTAACGTAACCTCGGTTCTCTCTAGGAGAGGGAACGAGTACTGCGTCGAAGAACGCTACGGGAAAGATATTTCTTTGTCGAGATTGAAGCCAAAAATTAATCCTTAATTTTGTAATATTGTAAAACGCTTTTCTGAAGCATACAACCTAGGCGGAGCAATACAGCTCACCCATTGGCTGCTCTGCCAGAAAAGCACAGCCTATGCGAGGCCAGGACGCTGACCAATGAGGGCGCTTCGCGCCCTTCTGCGTCACCTCCCGCCCAAACGGGCGTGGCCTAGGCCTATAAATACGAGCATAGCTGTCTAACACGCCGATTTTCGTCAATGAAGCGACGCAGCGTGGACACGCACGGCATGAGACGCAGTACTCGTTCCCTCTCCTAGAGAGAACCGAGGTTACGTTAGTAACCGAGTACGTTCTCTTACGTAGAGTTCTCTCGTACTGCGTCGAAGAACGCTACGGGAACCCTATGCAAACCGCCGTGCGTGTTCTTGGATCGACACAGACACCTAAGGGCGCGCGCGCCCTGGTATACAAGCGCCTACCCCAAGAAGTATAGGGAGAGCGGCTAAAATAGCATCATCCCTTATAGTAGTGCCTCTTAAGGCATAATAGCATATATATGTAAATATAGATATATATGAAGGGTAATAGCATGCTCATGGGACACATTGTCAGTGAGTGATGCTTAAACATTGAAGTGACCTGGGCCGCAGCGCGGGGCAGGAACACTTATACATATTAGACATTGAAGTGACCTGGGCCGCAGCACGGGGCAGGAGCACTTGTACATATTACCATTGAAGTGACCTGGGCCGCAGTGCGGGGCAGGAACACTTATACATAGTCTTCTAGACCGAGAGCAGTTTAGCCTGCAACGCAGGAACCTCTAGGTTATAGAACCTAATAAATGTAGACGGGGAGGCCCAGCCTGCCGCCATGCAGATATCATGTAACGAGATTCCGCTATACCAAGCCCATGAAGAGGCCATGCCTCTCGTGGAATGTGCTCTGATGCCCAAAGGGCATTCCAAGCCTCTAGATGCGTAGGCTAGCGCAATGGCGTCCACTACCCATCGAGACAGACTCTGTTTCGTTGCGGCTCGTCCCTTGGAGCGCCCGCTGAACGAAACGAAGAGCTGCTCCGTCTGTCGAAAAACAGCGGAGCGGGACACGTAAGCTCTTAATGCCCTGACCGGGCAAAGGGAGCTATTTCCGTCCTCTGAGGCCGGCAGGGCCGACAGGGAGATGACCTGAGCCCTGAACGGTGTGTTGAGGGACTTAGGCACGTACCCATGCTTCGGTTTCAATACGACTATAGAGTCGTTTGGCCCGAACTCCATACAAGAAGCTCTCACTGAGAGCGCTTGCAAGTCTCCCACACACTTCACTGAAGCGAGAGCCAAAAGAAACACGGTCTTGAGAGACAGGTGTTTCATGTCAACTGAGTGAATAGGCTCGAAAGGGGCCCCTTTCATAGCGTTCAACACTGTAGAAAGGTCCCAAACGGGGACTGAAGGAGGCCTTGGAGGGTTTAACCTCCTGGCGCCTCTCAGGAAGCGGACCACCAGGTCATTCCTGCCTAGTGAACGGCCAAGCGTTGGATTAACGAACGCTGATATGGCAGCCACATAGACTTTGAGCGTGGATGGGGTTCTTCCCTTATCCAATAGCTCTTGCAAGAAGGAGAGAATCTCCGGTTCTCCACACTGAAGTGGTGACAGACCTTGATCTGAACACCATCCAGAGAACACCGACCATTTGGAAGCGTAGAGCCGTCTAGTAGACGGAGCCCTAGCTTGTTCGATCGTGTCTAACACTCCTCTTGGGAGGTTAGCGGGTACCCGTTTATGGCCCATACGTGTAGGGACCAAAGCTCGGGGTGAGGATGCAGAATCGAGCCCTTGGCCTGTGAGAGGAGGTCTCTCCTCACTGGAATCGGCCACGGGGCAGTACTTTTCAGTCGCATCAAAGCTGGGAACCAGGTCTGATTCGTCCAGAATGGAGCAACTAGCAGTACTGAGCATCCGCTCTCCTTGATACGCTCCAGCACTTGAGGCAGGAGTGAGACAGGAGGAAAAGCATAGAGCGGGCGGCGGGGCCAGACTCTGGCCAGCGCGTTCGCGCTCTTCGAAAAGAATTCTGGGCAATGAGCGTTTTCCTGGTTTGCAAACAGGTCTATTTCCGCTCTGCCGAACGTTTTCCACAGCAGACGCACTGTCTGTGTGTGTAGGGACCACTCTCCCGTGGGAACGTTGTTCCGTGAGAGTCTGTCCGGGCCTACGTTCAAGTGGCCTGGCACGTGCATTGCTCTTAACGAGCGCAGGTTGTGCTGGGCCCACACCAGTATGCGTTCCGCTAACCTGAATAGGTTCCGGGATCTCACGCCACCCTGGCGGTTTATGTAGGCTACTACCGACATGTTGTCCGAGCGGACCAGGACGTGGTGTCCTTTTATCCGGGGACAGAAGCGCCTCAGCGCAAAGTCCACTGCCATCATTTCCAGGCAGTTTATGTGCGGTAGTTCGGCTCGCTCTGACCACTGGCCAAAGAGCGGACTGCCGTCGAGCAGTGCTCCCCAGCCTGAGGTGGACGCGTCCGTGGACACCACCTTCAGGCTCGAGGAAGTCCCCAGGCTTACACCTGACCGGTACCAGTCTGACGCTCTCCATGGTGTCAGGGCTGAAATGCATTCCTGAGTGACCTTGAGGCGATAGCGACCGTGTAGCCATGCTCGGCGCGGTACGCGCGCTCTCAACCAGAACTGTAGTGGGCGCATGCGCAGCAGGCCCAACTGCAGCACTGTTGAGGCTGAGGCCATGAGGCCCAGCATTTTCTGAAATCTCCTGAGTGGCACTATGTGGCCGCTGAGGAAGGATTTCGCCATTTGCAGGGTATTTCGCCTGCGCTGTGATGACAGCTGTGCTGTCATAGACAGTGAGTTCAGATCCAGTCCTAAAAAGGAGATCCTTTGACTGGGAAACAGTGAACTTTTCTCCCAATTGACTCTCAGACCTAAGCACTCGAGGTGATCGAGTATTAGTGTCTTGTGGTGAGCGAGTTCTGACGGCGATTGAGCCAGAATTAGCCAATCGTCCAAATAGTTCAGAATTCGAACGCCCCGGAGTCTCAGGGGTGCCAGCGCCGCGTCCATGCACACTGTAAATGTACGAGGTGCTAGGGATAGGCCGAATGGCAGGACTGTGTACTGATATGCCCGGCCCTCGAAGGCGAATCTCAAAAATCGCCTGTGACGTGACGCAATTTGTATGTGAAAATACGCGTCTTTCAGATCTATTGCCATAAACCAGTCTCCTCGGCGAATTTGCGCGAGGATACTTCTGGTCGTGAGCATTCTGAACTTCCGCTTTGCAAGCGTTTTGTTCAGACGCCTTAGATCTAAAATGGGTCTGAGACCCCCGTCTTTCTTCGGTACCAGGAAATATCTGCTGTACAGGCCCCCTTCGCTCTGAGCTTGAGATAAAGGCTCTATGGCCCCTTTGCTCAATAGCTTCGCTATTTCGGCTCGAAGTAGATGTGCTACTTCTGTTTTTACCGTGGTTTCGACTTTTCCCGTGAAACGGGGAGGGCGTCGATAAAACTGTAGCGAATAGCCTCTTTTTATAGTCTCTAGCACCCATTCTGAAACCCCGGGTAGTCCTTCCCATGCATCTGCACGTGTGACTAGGGGTTGAATGTAATCTGGGCTCTGGTCGCGAAATGGCGGCGACACGAGAGCAACCATGTGCTGTGACATGGACGCCGTGGCGTCTGAGGCGGGGGACATGTTTAACACAGTATGCGTCCCGCGCGCGCTCGACTCTCTGAGTTGAGAGAGAGCACGCGGGGCGAGCCCTACGGGGCTCGTTATGTTTGTGAATAAACGTGGGCGCTTGGTGGCGGGCACATTTATAACACCGGGGACACTGTGTTTGTGTACTGACTGACCGTTCGTTAGTTTCGTTTTTACAGAAACCGCGGAACGTGCAGTGTGTAGTGGTTGTGGGCACTGGACAGTGGGCACGCTCACTACACGTAAAGCACAATCGGTGTGAGCCGATTTTATGTGTGCAAACCCTGTGTTGAACGGGGCTGTGCTTGTGTGAATGAATGGGCACTGGGTGGGCATTGCAGTTACACACATTACACCATCGGCCTTGGCCGGAACACCAGAAATTAAACTCTTTTTTAGATTTATCTGGGTCGCCGTGAAAACGGCGTTTGTGTGCAGGCAAACGGGCTTTACGGCCGGTTTGTTGGCTGCTGAGTACACTGGTACAAACGCGGAACTTAGGGCTGTACAAGCGGGAATCTTTGGTGGAAGTCCGGCCGCAGCGGGACCCGAACACCGTCTTTTTCCTAGCAGGGCTAGGATGGCGCCGAGGCCTCGGGCTTGATTGAGATCTTGGGCCGAGGACCACGCGGTGGCGGGCGGCGTCCGGCGGAGCGAGACCGTGGTCTCTCTCGGGCCTGTTGCTGCTGGGCCGGTGCGGCGGGCGCGGGGCGCTGCTGAGTTCGGGCAGGCGGCTGTTTAGGGCGGCCTGTTGCGGAACTGGAGCGCTTTGGCAGGAAATGTCTCATGGCCTGCGAAGTTTTCTGTACCTCGGCGAATCGGTCCGCGAAGTCCTTCACGGAGGATCCGAAGAGGCCAGCCGGTGAAATGGGGGCGTCGAGAAACGCAGAGCGCTCGGATTCCGCCATTTCAGAGAGAGTCAGCCATAAATGTCTCTCGGAAACAGTAGCTGTGGCCATAATCCTGCCGATGGCGTGTGCGGCGGACTTTGTAGCGCGAAGAGCTAGGTCTGTGGCGCTACGCAAGTCCGGAACACTGATCGCGCCCCGGGCCTTCCTCGTCTAGCTTGCAGAGGAGGTTGGCCTGGTGGATTTGGAGCACCGCCATGGTGTGCAGCGCCGATGCAGCTTGTCCGGCGGCGGAATACACGCGACCGTTCAGAGCTGACGACGTGCGGCAAGCTTTGGATGGTAGGACTCCCTTAGCCCGCCGTCCAGCAGAGGGTGGGCAAAGGTGAGTCGCTACCGCCTCCTCGACCGGAGGGAGAGCGTGGTAGCCTCTGTCTCGAGCACCGTCCACTACGGAGAATGCTGGCGAGGCAGAAGTACGTACTCTGGCTGAAAATGGCGCCTTCCACGATTTCGCTACCTCTTCGTGAAGCTCAGGAAGAAACGGTGCGTGTCTGGAGGGGGGCGCAGCGCGGTCTCCAGAGAGGAAGCGTCCATCCAGCCGGTTGAGTGCAGGTTGTTCGGGCGTCGACCAATCGAGGCCGAGGCTCGACACGGCCTGTGTGAGCAGACGCATCAGTTCTGCCTCGATGCTGATCTTCCCTCCTCTGCGCTCTCGAACAGCGGGGGAGGGGAGGTCCACGGAGCTCGCCCAACCCTCGCTCTCCGAAGCGAGAAGCGAACAGCAATCATCATCTCCCTCTGATACAGCTTGCTGGTCGTCTTCCATAACGGACAAAGCGGCGTGCTGCGGCTGTTGTCCGTCGGTGAGCGACTCGAGCGAAACGTTGAGAGGAGCTAGCGGCGGCGGCGGCGAGCTCCTCGTGGAGGGAGGTTCCGGGACCCGCTGAGCACGGCGCTTTTTACGGCGTGGCGCTACAGGGGGCGGTTGAGCAGCTTCGGCGAAAGATGCAAGGCGAGTCCGCAGAGTCGCGATTGGCATCATGTCGCAGTGATGGCAGCCGCCATCACCGAGAGCGATAGCTGCATGTTCCTCGCCCAAGCAGGAAACACATAATTCGTGGTGGTCCCCGTCGATGAGCGCGGCTCGGCAGGAGCCGCAGGAAAAGCGAGACATCTTTAGAAAGACACTCGTGCTCTTTTGTGAGGAAAAAGCGTGTGACGCGGTAGGCGAACACACACACAAAACACACACAAAACTGAAAGGATATATCCACGCCGGAGAAGCGCAGCAGGGAACGGCGGCTGAAGGCGGCGATGACCAGCGGCTTCAGGTAAGGGCTCGTCCTGCTGAGGTGCTTGTATCCAAACGGCTGTGGCGGCTCGAATCAATCCAGCGATGCGTGCAGCTTCGTTGAATTTAAGAAAATCGGCGTGTTAGACAGCTATGCTCGTATTTATAGGCCTAGGCCACGCCCGTTTGGGCGGGAGGTGACGCAGAAGGGCGCGAAGCGCCCTCATTGGTCAGCGTCCTGGCCTCGCATAGGCTGTGCTTTTCTGGCAGAGCAGCCAATGGGTGAGCTGTATTGCTCCGCCTAGGTTGTATGCTTCAGAAAAGCGTTTTACAATATTACAAAATTAAGGATTAATTTTTGGCTTCAATCTCGACAAAGAAATATCTTTCCCGTAGCGTTCTTCGACGCAGTACGAGAGAACTCTACGTAAGAGAAAGCATAATTTGCCACTTTCATGAAGAAAAAAAAAACACATTTTAATTAAGAATAGCTATTTCAAGTGGAGATATGGGTTTTCCACCCTTTGCTCTCCTCCAAACCACAAGGTTTCTGTGTCTATTTTTTATTCGATTTTTTTAAATCAGATCAGATGTTTCAACTCTAAAGCAGACTAACACTTCAGCTTTCAGGTTCAGAGATAATCTCGCATTAAACAGTGCGTCTGTCGCCTCTTTCAAGCCAACTCTTCTTTGTGGTACAACCAATGATAACACAATCTACTCTACTGAGTAATTGCACGTCTTACGGATAAAAAGAATTAAAAGACTCAATGTCAAAAGAAACAGAATATGAGGAGCATTTCTAAAGTTAGGTTGATACCATCTCTAGGGAATTTACCCCTTTAAAGTGTTTGGATTTTTTTTCCTTTTTAAAAAGGGCAAAGTGATCGGTTGCCCTACAATTGTAGAAATCTAAGGCGCTTAATAAGGTCAGTCACTTAATAGAGACTGAGCTGATTTTTTTTCTCTTCGTGAAGAGAATGGAGATCAATGCATCGCCGCTTGCGCAAATACCACCCACCATCTGTCAACTCGCCCATCACAACATGCTAAAACAGATGAAACTTATCACTCAGACGATGTCAGATGCGTAAAGAGCAGGGATATCTCATATTCAATTTAAACACTAATAAAATCCATCGCATCTCTCTTCAGACCAATCTTCCCCTAATAGCCACATATAATATCCCCACTGGAATGAGAATAAGATTAAACAACACATTGGCGCACACACACACACAATCTTTTTATGATAAAACAAAACTTTGGAAGTGGAAAGAGCACAATCTTTGTGTTATAGGGCATCTGCCATTGCACCCAAAAAAGATCCTGATTGCATATTGTGTGACACGGCATTTGGATATCTGTAATTGAGTCGAAGCTATCTTTAATTGAGCTTAAGATGTCTCCAACTCAATGCAAAGATATCTTCAAACCAATTAATGACGCTAGCAGTTTAATTAGCAGTATCAGGAAATAATGCGCTTTAGAGCCATATCTTTGTGGTGTTTTCCTTTTTACACATCTGAGGACAGATACGATCTCCAAAAAAAAAGAAGAAGAGAGAATGTGAGATATTATGAATTAATTTACTTAACTTTAGTTCTGTAGTTCCTCATTTTTCTTTTCTCTTTCTTTTGTGCTTCATTTAAGCCTGTTTTTAGAAATGATACACTCTCTGACTGCAATGAGAGCCAGAGTTCAAGCTTGTCACAGACAAAAGGCGAAGCAGCGAGCAGGAGAAATATCAGACACGCTCCCATTTTCACTGCTGAAGCTGTCGGCGGCATCAACAAAACAGACTGAACTTTTCCGCTCTTCAGATTAGATATCAAAGCTGAGCTGAATATGAGCACCTCTTCTCAACAAAGTTTTAATCGTAGATAATTCTCCTCGTGTGTGTGGATTAACACGGGGATATCTGTTCAGTTCGATCGATGCATCGCAAAAAAAAAAATCGGTACTTTTATCTTGTTTTACAGTAAAAAAAAAATATTGAAACATTATTAAATAAGATAAACTTACTTAAGATACAAAACTGTGAGATTTAGAGAATATATTTTGAAATAAGTTCTTACTACTGTAAACATGGGGGGAAAAAGGATATTCTCTAAAACAAGTCATACCTTGACAAGTCTTTTTTTGCTTTAAATGTATACACTACCATTTAAAAGTTTGGGGTCAGTATGATTTTTGTTTCTCATGAATGCATTAAATTGATCAAAATTGACTGGCATGTTAAAACAAAATTGTATTTCAATTTATTTTCTTTCTATTCATTAAAAAATCCTGAAAATCATGTGGCATTGTTTCTTCAGTGAAATATTAAGAATATTATATCAAAAATATTAAGCAACACAACTGTTTGAAACTGATAATAATAAGAAATATGTCTTGAGAATTAGAATGATTTCTGAAGGATCATGTGACTGAAGAGTGGAGTAATTGCTGCTAAAAATATTAAAATAGAAAACCGTTATTTTAAAGTGTAATATTATTACACAATACTACTATTTTAAATCAAACACATGCAGTTTTTATGTGCATTTGTAACTTTTTTTTTAATTTTTTTTTTTTTAAACCATACCAACTCCAAACATTTGAATGGTAATAAGATTATTATTCTTGTTTTTTTATCATACAAAAAAAAAAAGTGTGTGAAGACAAAGGTGCTTTATGGTTGATTCTGTAGGTAGCCATACAGACCATTACTTTAATTATAGGCACTGTGAAATGATCCGGCACAATTTCCATGAATTGTCACACACACCTGTCTATGAAACAGCAGCATAATAAATGAATTGTCACGTTGATAAATAATTACCACTTAGCTCTATGTTGTGTGCCCCATGTTGAACTGTCACTAAAACTAATGTGAGCTACTTCACTGTCGCTGATCTCCAGATAATTCCCCCTCCATCCCGCTGAGCTGTACCTGCAGCAGGGTTCCGCTAAGGAACAGCACAGAGCAGGCGGAGGAAATAAAGTGGAGCCGTCTGCCTGCCGCAGCTCCCCAGGGGACCTGTGGGGGTGGAGGAATCCCAGGCAGAGGTAATCACTTCAGATGGGCTGAAACAAGAGTGGCACTGGATCACAGGCCCCTCTGAGCCAAACCAGTGTGTGAGAGAGACAAGCGCAGAAAAAGAGAAGAGAGAAAGTGAGAGTGGGAAATACAGCCAAGGGATGAGCGCAGGTCACCCTCAAAGTGGAGTGGAGGAAACCGTTCGGAAATCCTCTTTCCCCTTAGTGGACTGGGAATGCCTTAGACTCTCAGGATGTACAGTACAATGAAATCCTCAAATGCCTTCAGAGCATGTAAGGTCACTTTTGTCAGGAGAAGAACCGGTTCAACAGAAAAACTCTAAACAATTACCTACAGTTTTAAGTAGTGCTATCATTATACCCTATTTCTTAAATAAAAAGCTTCACTTTTACAGATACATAACTTTACCATAATTAAGTTGAAAACTAAACTTAGATGTAATGAAGTTAAACGACCTGAATATTTGTCACCACAAGCATAAATATGCTGACAAATAACCATCAGTTATGTTATAGTAATTTATCACAAATTACAGAGTTTACAATTATCACAGTTAACATTAATCAGCAAGACAAGATTAGTAAGCACTTTTCAAACTGGGGTCTGAGGAAGGGGTTCTAGAGGGTCTGCATAACACACGAGAACGTTTATTTTTGGGCCTGTCAAAGTTAGTGTATTATCTTAAGATATCCACTCAGTGTTTAACACACAGATTTTTATACATTTAGCAAATTTCATATTACTATTTTTTTTTAGCTTTCTAAAGGTTAGAAATACAGAGATTAAATCACAATTATTGTATTCTATTAACAGACATTGATTTACCAGCAAGAAATCATTACATTAATATATATGTGCGTGTGTGTGTGTGTGTGTGTGTGTGTGTGTGTGTGTGTGTGAGAGAGAGAGAATTATTAGAGAATTGTTTGGTCACAGTTTGGTGAGAATTATTGGTCACACTTTAGATTAGGGTCCAATACTAACTATTAACTATGACTTTTGCCTCAATAAACTCCTAATTACTGCTTATTAATAGTTAGTAATGTAGTTTGTTAAGTTTAGGAATTGGGTGGGAATTGGGTATTAAGGGATGTAGAATATATGGTCATGCAGAATAAGGCATTAGCATGCGCTTTATAAGAACTAATACATAGCCAATATCCTATAATATAGCCTGGCAAGCCAGACCCACATCAAGATGTTGGGTCTGGGAACTCACCACTGGCAGGGCTCAGTCCGAGGAGCGGGAGAAACGGTTGTCTTTCAAATTCCCTCTGCACGCAATAGGATAGCGCTACAACCAACCAGGGACCAACCAACCAATCAGCGGAGCTAGTTGATATATTAAACTTTTGCCGTATCCAGTCGGCAAAACTCAGAACACATCTTCCTTTTTTAAGAATGACTTAAGTGCCGTGCTTTGTTCTTTTCTCAAAGAAAAGCTTAACTCCAAGTCCTCAGAGTCACGGCCAGAGCCGATTCGAAGACCGCTGTTCGCCAGCAGCAGCAGCCATTCTTTGTTTTCAAGTAGCAGAGAACCGACGCACTCGCAACTCTGTTGTCACGATGTGATTGGCCTGACTAGAGTTTGGTTTTTCCAGCTCGAAAGCCAACGGAGAGTTGCTAGACCACCCTGGCTGCAAAATAAAATTTGCTGCCGCTAGGGTGCGTCTAGATTTCAAGGCTACTAGTAATACGCATTCTAAAAAAATAACTAGTTAATAGTGAGAATTTGACCCTAAATTAAAAAGTTACCAAGTATACAGTAGGCTTAGGAGGACATGATTACAGATCGTTCAGTAACACTTGTCTGTAGGTGAATTTGGTCATTGTTATTTAGCAGTCGTCCGTTTTCCACAGGCTATAAGTCACGTTTCTCTCAATATTGGAGTCAGTAGGGAATACAGTTAGAGGACCCACATAAATTACATCAGCAGCTCTAAAGAAACAGACACACACACAGTCCACAGTCACACACAAATATATTATGTGAAATCTGCAGGCAGGAGATCAGCGAGTTACAACTGTCTCTGTAAATGTGTGGCCTAATTGTTCTTTGACTCATTTGTAGCCGCAAACATCTCTGGTGAATCCGTCACTTTCAGACTAAGCTTAATAGAAAAGTTTATTTTTCATAAATTTACAAATTTACGTTTATAAATGACCACATTTTTACTATCAGCTGCTCACAACCCAATTCCTGCATAATAAAAGCACCATTTGTACATCTCTATCAAGCTCAATTGCTTTAGAAAAAAGAAAGAAAGAAAAAAACACTGGGCAGAGAGGGCTCATGAAAGAGCCTTCGCTCCCCTGTGTCCCTTGCTCTGGGAATGGAAGGCGAGTCTTCATATTAAAACTTCAAATAGTTCCTTTGTAACCAGAAGGGGTAGGAGTGGAAGAGTTCATTTACACTTTATACACTTTCTCTTCTGTTTTCACCATCCCTATGAAGCCTCCATTCTTTCTTATATGCAACCTCAGAAAAAAGAGAGAAATAATAAGGATGGAATGAAGGAAGAAGAAAGAGGCCGAGTGTGTTGCTCACAAGCTTTGTGAAAGGCTTAAAGCGGTTAGGCATTTTAATTGGATAAAAGGAGAAGATTAAAGAGTTCTTGACTCCGTTCCATAAATAATTGATTTCTAATGTATTTGTGGTGGCAGGCAGATGCTGTTGTTTGGCGATGGTGGATGTTTTGAGTGGCAGGCCTGCGAAGATTTCCTGCACATCTCCGTCTCGCCGCTCTTTGTTTTTTCACGCTGCGATGCAAGAGAGGTGCATGAAAGGCGGCGCGAGCGCGAGCAGCAATTTTGATCTTACATTGCCGGAAATCAAAGATCATGCGTGTAAAGAGGGAACGCAAAGAACTTTTTTTGTGGAAGGCCAAACTTTCCTGACTCGCTGAGAAAAGAAGGTGTGATTCTTTAAGGAGGAAACACAGCCTTCTCAGTACTGGAAGACAAAGCGCATCGCGACAACGCGCATGTAAACAAATAAACACAACAGATCCACAACACGTATTCTGGGCTTGCAAGAACTTTGTTTCTTCAGAAAGAATATTTTGCGGTGTAAACAACAGAGCGTTATTAGACAGAAATAGTAGCAATAATGCAACACAGATTCCCACAGATGGAATTCATCTCGTTTTTTAGGAACAATAGCAAACAACACATTCCTGCAGCTGGAGTGAAAAAATGAAAAGATTTAAAAAAACATCTGTTTCAACAGCAAATTCCGCTCCAGCAAATTATGCTGCTCTAATTCACAAATTTATTACAGAGCAATGTTACCAAACACACGCTTTGAAACCCCCACCCACCCCACACAAAAGCTGGGGAGGAAAAAATAAATCTGTTGTGACAGGCTCTGTGTGCAAAGAACGACAAAAGATACAAAGTCATGCAAAGTGTTTATATATTAGATTGCAAACAAACGTTATGGTGTCAATGTGATGCAATTTGTTTGTTCTATCCATTAATTTATTCAAAATACAGTAACATTTTAATACACTTCTATAATGAGCATACTGTAAGTAACTTCTGTTCTAAGATTAATTTTAAAAAAATTAGGGGGCAACTGTCCTGATATCATAATGAAGAAAACATTAAAATAATGAAATACTTGAAAAGAAAACCTAAGTACTTTAACATAATCTTGCATTATTATTATTATTAATTTTTTTTTAAAGAAATATTTTTTTAAACAACATTTGTTCGCAAAATCCAAGGCATGGGTTTACTCCGTAAAAGACGTAAAAATATTTATGAATAAATAAATAATTATATATTATATAACCTTAACTTTTGTATTTACATTTTACATTATGTATTTACATTTTACATTATAAATATAAAAAAATTATTCAAGATGTAGACAAATATGTTATTAATTTTTACTTGGTTTACACAATATGACATTTTTAGTCATTCAAACATTTATTTTCTGGAGAATGGAATAATTTAAAAAAACAAAACAAATGCCAGCATAAATGCAATATTTCTAATGACATCCAATTGTTTTTAAACTAGACTTTTGAACTTTTTTTTTTATTTTATTTTTTTATTGTGGACACTACCTAAGCACTTAAAGGTTTTTAACAACAACACTAAAAGCTTTAAATTTCCACTTCTTTGAATTGTTTTGAAATTTCTTTCTTCTTGTGTTTTCCCTATTCACTCCTTCTGTCTTTTCTGTGAACATTTATTCCAAGGGCCTTCTACGTAGCTGTATGGCTGGTTTTATTCCAGATGACAAAAGGAATGGGTGTCATCAATGTGCTTCAATCTCTCAATGCCCCTTACCCATAACCCCCTGTAATCTCATTCCCATATCAGCAAACGATGATGAGGCAGAATGGGATGTGACTCTGGAGCGGGGGGGAAAGGGGAAGGGGGGTACATGCCACAATGCATTACCTCTCAGTGTGTCAGGCCTGCAGGGCAGCGTGCAGATGACAGAGAGGGTGTGGGGGAAACGTATGGGTTACACGTCCTGGAAGTAGGTGGGAACTGTGACATGGACAGGTGCCAGAATGTAAACTGGCCGAGTGAACAGAAAAAAAACGAGAGAAAGCGAGATAAAGAAGAGAGTAAGAGCGTGGAGGTGAGTGAATGTGTTGGACTGCATGTTTGTGTGGCACAAAACATTCTTTCTTGGGGTCAAACGCTCACCCACGAATGAAATCTAGCAACATGATTCATTGTAAGCCCTCCAGCTCCTTAAACTAGGCCTGCAACGCAGACAATCTTGCAAGCCTCAGTGGAGCTGTCTCAACGAGGCACAATCGCCGACCCGCGCTCCACGACAATGAAGGTTCGTGTTAGATGATATCACCTCACATGAACCATCGCGGAAAACGGGCCCTCCCTGACCATCTGAGGTAGGAGCCGGGAGAGGAGAGAGAACGAGTGCTGGGAAAAAGAGCATGAGAGAAAGAGAGAAAGGAGAGACTGTTTTAAGTGGCACGCCACACTCTGATGTGAGACTAGAAAGCAGTGTGTCCTTGGTCTTGAAGAGCTGAAACATAAACACGCCATACAAGAATAAAAAAAGGCAAGAAAGAAACAGCAGCCAATACTCATGTGTGCATGGAAGAAAAATATGCAGAATCCAGACAAGGATCTAACTATATATTCAGGACCCAATTTAATTATTTAAAAGAATAGTTCACCTAAAAATAAAAATGCTGTCATGATTTCCTCAACCTCATGTTGTTCCAAACCAAACTTTTTCTTCCGTGAAACAAAAAGATGAATTTATGAAAAATATCCCGGGCATTTTATAATGAAAGTGAATGAGGCCGGTCATATTCCAAAATGACACACAAAAAAAAAAAAGACCCAAGTAGTCGGCATGGGATTTGGCATATTGTGCATAACCTTAATCATTACGCGTTTCAGTACTAAATTGAGTTTTTCATTGTTTATGGCACTTAAATAGTCAAATACATACAAAATAATGTCAAAATGCCGGTCTTGAGTTGAGAAAGAAAATGCATGTGTAACAGTATAACGGATCCGTGCGTCAGGCCTTAAAGTGACAGCAGCCTAATATTCCTGCTGCCAAATTCTGAGATAATATTAAAAAAATATCTATTCGGCAGTTTATCCCCATGAAATTGAAAATTGTGGCCAGTGAAAATGCCGAGTGGCAAGTAACTGGCTGGAAAACCACTAGCTACTGTGGCTGGTGAGTAAAAACAGTTAATGTCAAGCCCTGTTGCTATCAATACCTGTATATTGGTATATATCACATAGCCCGTTTAGGTAGTATGGCAGTGGTTTTCAACCAGGGGGCCTTAAACACGCATCAGGTTGCACCTCTTAAAGAGGTGAAGAGTTAGTGTAGAGGTAAGAGGGCAGAGTCCCTCCCAGTCGCCATTAGAGCGGATGGTGGGCAGGAACAGACTGAACATATGAAGCACTAGGGCTTTTCAAGTCAACCAATCAAATTCATATACTGTACAATAGAAGAAAAAACAAAACTGTTCTGACATGGTCAGGTCAGCTTATTAACATTATATACAGTGAAAACATTATTTCAGTGTTCACGCATCTGCAGTATTCACATGATCCACTTCTACCTGTTTGTTCAAGAGCCGCTCAACTGCTAGAGGGCAAACATGAGGGGGATGGAGTTTGTGTTCATTGCAGGGTAAAGTTAACCAGATCAATACAATCACAAACTGAATGTGATCGCTTGTCTAATAACCCAGGATTTGAACTCGGGACTCAGTAATCTCATTATGAGTAAACATTTCGTTTTTGTTGTCAAAACATGATCGTTGCAGATTTTTTTTTATTTTGTTATTTATTTGCACTGTCTTTAAAATGAAAAAAATAGTTATTTCAGAAATGTACATGTAGTAAATATATTCTACATACCTGTATATACAGGTACTACACAGTCAAAAATACCTGGAATGGGGTACTACTGGTACATAATGTATAAAATACATGTCCAGAGTTATTTTTGGAAAACATGGCACGTTTTACCATTGTTATACAGACAACATGCAAATGTATCTGGCTCTGAAGCATAAGAATGACTTAGACTCTCTTGCTGCCTGCCTTTCTGAAGCCTGGATGTCTTTACATTTCTTAACTTTAAACGAGAGTAAACTGAGATTATTGCACTTGACCTCTCTGAAACCCTGATTTAAACATTGGTGTTTAATTTTCTTATGTTAAATCGTGTGTGAAACATTTGTTTTATAGCGGCCATAAAGTTTGATTAGCAAGTTAACCTATAGTTGTCAAATATAGTTTCTAATAATAGAGAACTTTGGCTAAAGTGAAGTCATTCATTTATTTTTAAGAACATTGAAACAGCGATTCATGGTTTTATTTCCTCTAGACGTGACAACTGCAATTCCCTGTATTTGGGGATCAGCCATTCCTCTTTTTCCTCTCTCATTACCTCGATTACAAATGGTTCAAAATGTGGCAGAAAGACTTTTAATATGGTGTTTGCAAATGTGAATATATTACTCATGGCTTAGTGTCTCTACACTGGCGTACGGTCCATTATAGAATTGATTTCAAATTGCTCTTGCTTGTTTTTAAAACTTTAATGGTCTAGTAGTACATTCTTTCCTCTCTGACCTTTTGCTAGAACATATTTTCAGTGAGAACTCTTAGGTCCGCCAACCAAAGTTTACTAAGTTTACATTCTTTGTGATCCACAACTGCTGGGGAATGGCCTGATATTGGGGAAAGCATTTGGCATTTTTATAGGGATTGCCACTGTCCGCACATTAATATAGTGTACTGTATAATTTAGAGTAATGATGTTCTTTTCATTTGCCTCACAGAACATATCCCATTTGCAAAGCCCTCTCAGCTTTGTCTATTTCTTCAAATTAAACATGAAAACTCCAGTGGCGGGTAATATGTTGCCCACAGTAAGTAGACATTTGGGTCATAAAATCTGTGCTTTACCCTTGTAACACCATAGGCCGTGCCATTTATTCATAAACAAAAACACTTTTCTTACTCTTGCAAATGAACAAGGAAAAAACAAAGTGCAACTGTGGAGTCTAGAGCATCAGCTTTCGGCCAAGTTTCAGTGTTTGTATTCTCATTCACTCTTGGTCAGTTGCTTGTCTATTTTATTAACCAGAGACTTAACATTGCCCAAGGCAGGTAAGGCCTGGATCTTTTCCTTTTGATTCTACACAAGCTTTCTTTCCCCAGCATCACCGTGGGAACCCACTGGCAGCTTGTAAACAAAGGATGCTTCTTGTAGTTCAGCAAAACTATTCTTGCTGCCCATTGTGGAAAAACATATTACACATTTCCAAATGCCAATAAAACATGAAACATTTTCAGCTATGTCCCGTGTTTGTAGTTAGTAATGCTTTGATGTTAAACCATTTAAAATACTTAAATATGTTGTTGCAAACATAAAATATAACAGTTGTAACACTTTTACATGCTGTATTTAAGAGCAAAACCCTGTTTTATTTATTAATTACCCATAATCCACTCTAACTAAATGCTATTTATTAATTACCAAATTTTAAGTGCCACCTAAATGTTACTTAAAGGACAATAATAAGCATAGGTTCACTGGTTCGCTGTTCATGTAGTTCTTGGCCTGTTTTAGGGTTACAGTACTTTAACATGCCACACATCCCATGTTTCCACACACACACGCACACACACACACACACACACACACACACACACACACTGGGAGTGAATTTTAAAGCACACTCCTGAGACTTCGCTAAGGGCAAGTGCGTAATATGCAAATGCTCAACCAGAGTATCTAGGACAATGCACAACGCTCTCTGATAGAAAGCTCTATTAATACACTCCGAGACACTGTAGCCTTTTACAGAAGTGTTGATAATGTTGCGTTTGAAACACAAAGCTGAATGCCACTTGACCCATTTACTACAGTCCAACGTCTGGGGTCTCACATACTATGTGTTCAAAAAAATCTCAAACTCTTCCAAGTTTCTTCATCAAGTTTTCATGGCAAGATGTCTCATAAATTATGAGAGCATCTCCAGCTGACTTTAGAAAAACGCTTCAATTCCCGACTCCTAACCACAGCACAAAGAAAGGAAAAAAAGTTTTGGTTGACCATTGAGTCATTCGCCTTTCGAAATCTTTAATCTGATTTTTCAAAATCTTTGAAAATTGATCTGACGCATTTTTGCACCCCAGAAGTTGTTTTGGAAAGCCAAACTGCGGAGCTAAGGAATTGCTCCTCATCTAAACTCTTCTGAGAGTTCCCTAATGAGTTACACAAACTCAATCTCTCTGAGTACAAAAAAGAACAGGATCTCTCGCAGAGTACAGTGATACAGAAATATCAATTAATCAGAAACTTCAGAGACAGTTTTGGTAGCAATTCACTTACATGGCACATACAGTGTGCCTCAAAGTCTGCATTATTCAGTTCTGTGTCCCGCTTGTGCTCTTTAGAAATGAAAATACCACGTAATGGAGGAAGGAGGTGCAGAGTGTGTTGGCTTGAACTGTGATGAATGCAGCCAACTGTGAAAACTATTACGTGTTCCTTGTCTTATGACGGATTATGTCCTAGCACAGTGTACAACTGAATTACCACCTAACCAATCTCTGCTAATAATTACACTCATTTATCTAGCCTCATACTTTTCTCATACTTAAGGGTTGTTGTATTCAGGATGAGAAACAGAAGAAAACGGAATGTCTCTGGAGAAGCCAAGTCCTCTGTTCCAGCAGTACAAACTACAATAACGCCAACTGAGGGAGCGCTAAGCGTCCAGCCGGGAGAGATCATGGCATTGACTCTGATTAATTTAGTTAATTATTAGCCTTGGGGTTCCATTCCAGCAGTCACTCACAGCACCCGTTCTATCCCCCATCCTGCCCTTTTAAAAGGAAGAAGGCCTTGAACAAGCAATCAGATGGGTAGCAATTACAGAGTTTCTTATACTCAAAGGGTTCCTCATCTTTCAGCCCAGATCTTCAGAGGAGTTCTGGATGACATCCTGCAGGATCATAAGATAAATCTTAAGGGACGGAGATTTGAGGGGAAGACAGGCAGAAATGAAAGAGGTAAGAAAGGAAGCGATCTCTTTATCCCTGAAATACGTTTTTGACCCCATGAATTAGTTAACAATTTGCTTCTTTTTGACATTTTTCAATTGAGATAGGATGCTGGGCTAGGACAAATCAAAGGGCTGGTTTTAAAGAGAACCTGTTATGCTTTTTGTCTTCTTTTTTTAAATACATTTTTAATTTTCTTTAGTCTGTTGCTATTTGAGCATGAAAAAGGTCTGCAAAGTTACAAAGGACAAAGTCCACTCGAATGGGAGTTATTCTCTATGTCAGTAAGCAGTAAGCACCATTTCTAAACTCCCTGAAACGCCTCAATCGTAGTCTTGAGTTTCCTTCCAGGAATGTATGTCACAATATTCCTCATTTAAATAATTAAACAATTCACGTCCAAGACATAAGAAGACAAAGGAAAGGAAAAGAAAAAAGGGCCGATGCCTAGTTGAGTTGCATTAGTTGTGTGTTGAAACATGCTGTTATAGTAAGGGGCGTGATATTTCCAAAAACACGCTCAAAGCGGTTGACCAATCAAAGCACAATGGTCCAGCTGAAAAACCAGAGCACATTGCGCTTTTTGGAAGGAGGTGCTTAATAGAGACAGACACTAAACAAAGCGTTACTGACAGACTGGGAAGAGAGGAGCTGAAACTGTAAAATATGTGAAAAATAATGAGTTTTTTGAACATTCAAGTAAAACCTATTCTAGTTGACCCCAAAATCAAAATCAAGACTTTGTAAAAGGGCATCAAATTTGCATCACAGTCTGGTAAAAAAATAAAAATACGATTTGCTTCTTGCTATTGCTAATAGGTGGCAGTAAGAGTGGACATTATAGAGAACTTTCAATTGGATACATTTTGAGATCCTTTTATGGAAATCTTTTCTTTTTCTCTTTTTTAATAAAAGGGGATGCTTAACTTTAAATAAAATAAAATACCCAGTGGCAATAATGTGGCATGCATAAATACATATTTTATTTCATTTTACTTTATTATATTATCTTATATGTAGAGCTGTAGAAATTAATGCGCTCATTTTGTTATAATTTTTTTTGTCAGTTTAACGCAATAAAAAAAAAATACTTAACACAATTAACGCAGTTTTCAAACCTGTCCTGTATGTTTCTCTCATTTAACACACCTGATTCAACTCATCAGCTCATTAGTAGAGACTCGAGACCTGGGTTGTGTCGGAAACCTATTCCCTATATTATGGGGCTTTTACACTGGGCTCGTTTGCTGTGGTTCGAGCCCGAGCGCGATTGTTCCTGGCGCCCCCCGCAGCGTTGGTCTGGTTTCACACTCGACTCTATCGAACCCTGTTGCGTTTGCGTGCATATTACGTCATCGCAAATGTGCACGGTGCATGATAGAAACAGAACGCGAGTCAATATATCGTGTTTTTTATTCATTCTGTGCTATTATGCGCAGTTGAGTGAACAACACAGGTTTACTGTGCGTGTGTCTCATAAGGTGGCCTTCTGCTGCTTGCAAATGGACACTTTTGAGGAGACAGTGGATTTCCAAATTTGTTGCACTGATTACTCGCGCAATACGCGACTGCAGGCTCACTCTCGCTCGTATCCAAGGTAATTCATCAACACTATCATCCCTATACATGTGTTTTATTTAACTGAATACATCATAATAAGCTAAAACGCATGCGCAAGTCACTTCACTTCCTGAATAAGTGCGCACCCGAGTCCGTGTTGCTTTCACATTCACGCGAACCGCGGCACGGTTCGGGAGCAACCGAACTCAGACCACCTCCTCGGGTTCGGTACCCCAGTGCGCACCCGGGTCCTCATGACAACGTTCACATTAACGATTTTTCATGTGAACCGTGTCCCGTTCCGAACTAAACTGCCAGTGTGAAAGCCCCCTTAGTCCACTAATTATCGTTCATTTGAGTGAATGAAAATGAGTGAGCGGATTTAAAAAGGGCGGAAACTTAACAAACTGGCAGCTTGAACTCTGACATGGAAACTACATATAAACCTTCATTAAATTATTTAATAATCAATTAAAAAGGAATTTGTAACTGTATGATATTACGTTGTCGCCACATTGGACAAGTGGTTTGGAAAATGGATGGATGAATGATTCATCTGCGGGCGCCATCTTCTGGCGAGACATGATAATTAATTCGGCGGAATCGGCGCGAGACTCTCAGTGCATTAAGGGAATTCTCTAGCCATTGAGTTCAAAGTACATTAGTTGTATACTCATTGCGGTGCATTGTGGGATTGAAAACATATAGTTTTGGACATCACAACAAATAGCTGTCCCCTCAAATAGTTTTTAGGGTATCGGGGTTGATTTCGACATTTCAGACACAGCCCTGAATTGGGTGTGTCAGATAAGGGAGACATGGGCTATGTTCTGTCAGTCCAAAATCCAATTAATTGTTTATCCGACTTGAGTCTGATCTAAAATATTGATTGTCGTCACTGTGTATCGCAACTATTCGGGTCTGATTTGTGTGTACCATGGCACTCTGTTTTTCTATGCATTCTATGGCAATATCTAGCTTCTATGGCAATGACGTTGCGTTAGTAGGCATAAGCCAAAAACAACAACAACAGCAGCAGCATTATGTATGAATGAGGCATTTATATAGCACTGCACTTACATATGTACTACTGTACACCCAAAGTGCTTTACAATCATATCAGGGAATCTCTCCTTAACCACCACCAGTGTGCAGCATCCACTTGGATGATGCGACGGCAGCCACAGTACAACGGCGCCAGTGCGCTTACCACACACCGGCTAAAGTGGAGAGGAGAGAGAGTGATAGAGCCAATTCAGTGGATGGGGATTATTAGGAGGCCCTACCCCTACTCTTTTACGAGAAGTGCCATGGTATTTTTAATGACCACAGAGAGTCAGGACCTCGGTTTAAGGTCTCATCCAAAGGACGGTGCTCTTTAACAGTATAGTGTCCCTCTCACTATACTGGGGCGTTAGGACCCACACAGACCACATGGTGAGCACCCTAACCACACTAACACCTCTTCCAGCAACAACCTGGTTTTCTCAGGAGGACTCCCATCCAGGTACTAACCAGGCTCAGCCCTGCTTAGCTTCAGTGGGCAACCAGTCTTGGGCTACAGGGTGATGTGGCTGCTGGTTGCTTAAATACATGTAGGGGTTTTCAATACAGACGTTTTATTATTTACAACATGACAATTTATAGCCACTTCGCAGGACTACTACATCTTCTAAGGAAGGCTGTATGCACAGCTTCGTTCCGTGCTGTTGTCTATGCCGGTATCAAAATTCAAATCCATTATTTGGTCATTTTTTTTGTTCGATCAAACAATGTCTGACATGTTTACATTTTATACAAATAAATACGTGAATGTAGCTCAAAACGATTTCATGTGATTTTTTGCTGTTCACACGATCGGATTCCAATCAAATGTGCACAAAAATCTGATTTAGACTGACAGTGGCTATACAAAATATGCAGTATTGGGGTCCTTAAGGACAGGTTTGAAAACCTCTGGTTTCAAATATCTAATATTTCTAACAACAAAACATTTGTTGTGTTTCTAATGATTGCAAACAGTACATACTGTACAAGAGAAAGTGCCTTCTGGTACATTATTCCAGTAGAGATTTTAATTCTGTATGAAATCTGCTGAAAGTTGTTTTTATCAACTTTTAGGAGTACACTGCAATATAGATGGCCTCCTCTAAGCTAACAAATATAAACTAAGAGCCACAATTTCATGGGGTCTTTGACCTTCATATTCAATGCAGCCTCTTTCTCTCTCTCTTTTACATTCTTTAACCTCATCACACCACTGGATTTCTTCCTATTTTAGCCCATCTCTGTAATCCCAGGAGTGCTGTGCTCTTGGCTAGATGCTGTGACATTCTCAGTGACTGGGCATGCCTGGCTGACCTGGGTTCACTACAGACCCATTTACAGGCTGACTAGCCTACATTTAACCTCCCTCTAGCCATTAAGGCAGTTTGCAAACACTGCGTATATATGTGTGTGTGCGTGTGACCGTGCAATGTGCACTTGTGGCACGCGTTTACTCCGGGCCACTCTCTGCTGACACATGCACTGATGAAAGCAGGACACATCAGGCCTCTCTCTTATTTCTTTTAACCCTTAAACCTTGCTTAATGCAAACCAACTTTTTACATACAGGGGACTTAAGTGCTTTGAAATGAAAGCGTGTGTCAATATAGAAAAATAGGATGCCAAAGCTTTTGTTTGCCATGCCTGAAAACAGGTCAGGGTTGTGAGGCTTTCACATCAATAAGGAAATATGATATAATCATATACAAGGAAGGAATGTATTTTATTATATAATAAAAAAAAGATATGTTATATCAAATATATAAATTATATATATATATATGCACATATACACTACAGTTAAATCATTTGGGCCAAGAGTTTTTTTTAAAGGATGCATTAAATTAAAGAAAAGTTACAGTAAAGACATTTAAAATGTTTATTTATCAAATTATTATTAGAGATAAAAAGTACCATGGTTTCCACAAAAAATGTTTTGATTAATTAATTGAAACCGATAATTTGACAATTAATTGAAAACATTTAATGTTTTAATAATATTTCACTTTTTGACAGATTTGTTATCAATAAATGCAAAGAAAATAAAAATGCTTTTGAATAGTAGTGTATTCACAAATAAATAAATACATAAATAAATACATAAATGTTTTAAAATAAACTTCTTAAACCAAACTGAATCAGACTTCAGCTGAATAATGGCACTATTTTTTTCCCCCTAGAGCTGCATTACAGCAGAATTGATTTCTGTTTGCATCATTGATCATTATCACAGTAAAGCTGCTTTTATAAACTATTTGTATATACGTACTATATAATTAAAGATGATTTGAAATTTGATATGATTGAATTAAAATAATATTTAGATTAAAAATGTGCATTATGAAATTTGGCCTCTCAGACAGTGGAGGAAGTACTGTAGATGTTGAAGGCAGAGCTCCGCTTCCCCACTACAGAGTGAAAGTAGAAGCTGACAGTAAGAGCTGATGGGAAGAAGTGCAGGGAATGTCTTCTGCCACTTACGGTAAAAATGGGGAAGCTCAGACTTCTGGGGGTGGAGAAATGAATGTGAATACAGCAAAACACTCCATGGTTACTCCCACTTCTGCAAAGCAACAAATCGTCTACTTGCACCAGGGGTGCCCAGTCCTGTTCCTGGAGATCAACATTTAGCTCCAGAACCTGAACCAGATAATTCATATCTTTGGGAATACTTGAGAATTACAGACAGGTGTGCTTGAGCAGAATTGGAACTGAACTCTGCAGGAGGTTAGCGCTGCGTACAAAAAAGGCCAACTTCTAAACTATACAGTAGGTGTGAGCTGAGTAGTATGTCCGAATTCATAAAATAGTAGGCGAATAGTACCCGGATTACCAACTACTTACGGTGAGATTCCGAATGCGCATTCGATGGACACTTTACCAACCCATGAGGCCACAGGAGAGAATTTGTGAATGGAGGTGAAGCGATGCAACTGACACCGTATGTCACAGGACAGTGACAACATGGCGGATGTACTGTAGTACTAATATATAAAATGCGATTTCGGACACAGCATAGATATCCAGGAACAGGACTGGGCACCCGTGGACTACACCTGCTTCCCAAAAAGACAATAAATAATGTTTGCTTGTGTCTTCATGTCAAGGACACAGAATAAAGGTCAATGTGGCCAAGAAGACATATGCAATGTTATGTACTGTATATGCTGCACACAAACGTACCTCTCATACTGTAAGTATATAGTAACCCTAAAAAGTATTTGGACACTTAAGTTAGTCAGTTTTGCAATGGATTAATTACAACTGGTTATTTTGTAAAGTATGCAAGATTTTTTAATGTTACAAATAACCCAGTTTATTATTCATTGACTGCTATTAGTATCCTATTCATGCGTTTATCTCCCTCAAAAGTGTAAACATTGAGCCCACCGGCACCATCTAAAAACATTGCGGGTACGTTTACACGACAATGATATGCTTAAAATGGTGAAGTTTTTCCTTGGAGTTTTCTGCGTACAGACGACACCATTGTCAAAACGATCCCCATTCACACGGATCCGTGAAAACAACTAAAAACCCTTTATTCTGCTGCCAGGCCATTAGATGGCGATGAAACACAATAGACTGAACACATAATACACGTGCATGACGTCATCGTCTTCAGAGATTCGCGTTTTTGTAGTTTACATGGAGACCGTTTTCAAAAACTTGCACTTTGCGTTTTCAGGCACCCAAAAGGGCGTTGTCGTGTAAACTAACGACAAAACGTTTTACGTTTTTAGTTGAAAACGGCAAGAAATGCGTCAATCTCTTTCCAGCTCAACCAATAGCGAGAGTTTGCGCAAAAGGGGCATTTGCAGGGTTGTTTGCTTTATTTCTGTAATACTGCGCTTAAAAAAAAGGCTGTAAAAAGGCAGATCTCCTCAACCACAGGTGTAGTTTAGCACATTAACTGTGAGTGTGAACATGTTTTTACTAAAGTTTTACAACCAAAAAGTGAACTTTTCTTGAGACCACTGTATTTGAAATGCATTAAAATAAGAAACATTTTAAAGGTTTAGCTGACAGAGAAATCAATGTGCACTGGTCACATACCAAAATACTCCTCAGTGGGGGGGTTGTCCATGTCAAACAGCATCTTCTTAGTCAGGCGCTCCAGTTCCTCCTCAGGACGACCCTAAAACACAACACACCACGGTTAGACACACACTCTCAATCACACAATAATCAGCTTGTAGGCAAAAGGTATAAGAGCACAAATCTCGCAAACATTATACAGAACACGTTGACATTTACGATAACAAGATAACACCAGGCTAATTAAATGAGTTGATGCAACAGGTTTTCATGGATGTGCACAGTGCACACACATCTCATAATTAGAAGGATCACCAGCCTAACAAATAACTCCGACTTCAAGACTGTTGCTGAGGTTTCAGTAGTTAAAGTGAAGGCTGTGACAACTACACTCTCTTGATGCACTCAAACACCCAGAATCTTATCATGATGAAATTCATTAACTTCATCTACAGCTCATTTTTAATTGACAGGTTGTTCCTCTACTGTTATTGCCAAAAGAGTGGAGCTGGAGTGTTTGTATTTGTAGATCTTGCAGTGTGGTGAGCTGCGCTATAGAAATGAAAGTGTTGGAGAATGTTACTTATAATAGTAACAAACTTAGTCAAACTGTTACTTGAGTCAATGATGGGTTAGAATTAGGATTAATAAAACCACATATTACAAATCACATGTTAAGAGATACAATTTACTCTTTGTGCCTGATAATGTCTGAGATGAATGGCATAAGTGAAAAACAATTGAATTGCCATGTAAAAATCACATCTGATGAAGATGTCATGAAGATCTGATCTACTAGTAGTGAATAAATTACATATTACAGCTTTAATTTGGGATCAGATACATACAACCCAGCTTATCATGCCTCTTTTTTCGCCCAGTTTCATTTAACCACGGAATAACTGGATGATCAAAACCGCCTCTTTGGAAGGGAAACGATCAAGCCAGGTAATCCACAGACAGACAAACTAACAAACAAACAAACACCCAGAGTTTTAACCAAATGTCAGAGGTTTTCCATCCAACACAATTAAAGATCACACAATGACCATTCACCAGTGCAAAATGAGGTCAAACAGGAAACCACTCCAACAAATACATCAACAACTCTGTTCAATTACAAAAAAAAACACAGTTCTGCAAATCACTGGGGATAAGGATAAAGGAGCTAGAGGTCTGGATGCTTCTGGTGTTGGTTTTAACACAGGATCTCCCGATATGAGAAGGGTGTAGATAAAAGCACCAATTACAGTCACAAAATCACAACCTTTGGTTTCCTCCCTCTGACCAACAGACACAAAACACTCGTTCTGCCTTAGTTTAGTAACAACTTAATCAACCTTGAAGTTGTTCACTCGTGCAGTTCCTTCCTCTATGGCAAGTTCTATTTCTCGTCTCAAGTTTCTGCACCAATCTGCATGCTGTCAGGGCCTGTGAGACACGTTCTGTCAGAACGATACGGAGCCGATGACTGCATCTCACACAGAGGGAGGGAAACTGATGAAAACTTTCATGTGCCGAAAGCCCACACAAAAACTGAACTTTTAATTCAGCTCCACTTCCTGCAGACAGCTAATTATTATGTTGGGGGTTAATTACCTGTATTATGGAATAATACAGAATATTGTGGATGGATGCAAACAATTTGGAGTACTCAGGAAACTTTCTGCAGATCTATTTGTTAACCTGTGTCTGAGTATCTAGGTGGACCCCGGTCCCCTTCACAGAATGAGGCGCCTCAATGTTTTCAAGAACTATGATGTGTGTAGATTCATATTTGAGTCTCTCAATCGCTCCATGTGTTTTATGACAATTTGACATGTAATTTAACAGTCTGAGTGGGCACAGTGGATTATTGTGGGCAAGAAAAACAACTCATTAAAAAGAGTGCCGTATGTAATTATCTCTCCTTATGACTTGTATAATAAACTGTTCTTTATATATGTTAACATTAGCATTATATTTAGCATTGTAGAAAAAACAATGCTTAGGGAGGGGGAATTAAACGTATGCATACACTTATACACCACATTGGATATCTTGGCCTTTTCATGTGAGACTAATGAATGAAGACATTATAAATCAAAGAATCATCCCCTGTTGTAAAAATATATATATATTTTCATATTAAATAAGATATATTTGGAGAGTTTATTGAAAATTACTGAGGAAAAAACATATAGATCCATCTTCCTACTGTGCAGTTTTGAGTGCAAGGTTGCAGATGACTGTGACACCGTGAAGTATTAAATCAAAAATTTTCCTCACGTTGACATCCTTGTTAAGAATATCCTACAGAACTGAAGTTTATTTGAAATGTTTTTGAAACATGTCTCTTATGCTCAGCAAGGCTGTATTTATTTGATCAAAAATACAGTAAAAACATTAATTTGTGAAATATTAAACTAACTGTTTTCTATTTGAATATACCGGTATTTTAAAAATATTCATTAAATATTCATGTGACGGCAAAGCTGAATTTTCAGCAGCCATTACTACAGTCTCCAGTGTCACATACTGTAATCCTTCAGAAATTGTTCTAATATGCTAATTTCTAATTATCACGGTTGAAAACAGTTGTGCTGCCTAATATTTTTGAGGAAGTATTCATTTCTTTTGAAGTTTTACAGTACACATCTGCATTATTGTCAAAGACAAGGCGATTAGGCTACTTAAAGGAGAACTCCAGCGCAAAATGAACCTTTGGTCTAATTACACATTGTTACCTAGTCAACCGTTATCTGAGATTTGTTTTCATGATTATCGAATGTAAATAGTTTTATCTCTAAAAACAGTTTAGCCTATAACGCTAGTATAACGCTAGTATATGGGGCGTAGAGTAATGACAAATAAAAATCGCTTGTTAATACCACTAACAAGGCTCAAAATAGCCCCACACTAACACGGTAGCATAATGAGGGTCCCTACCTTCAAACCGAAGCATTGAGAACTTTGACAGTGTCCAGACAGTTTAATAAGAAGATATTTTATACATACAGTCAACTTCACGTATACAAGCAGAAGCCATCTCAGAAAAACAGACTCGATCAGTCGATCAACGAAACGCCGATCTAAATGCGCTGGACCATATGAGATTCTACACAGTTCAGCGCATTTGGATCGGCGTTTCGTTGATCGACTGATCGAGTCTGTTTTTCTAAGATGGCTTCTGCTTGTATATGTGAAGTTGACTGTATGTATAAAATATCTTCTTATTAAACTGTCTGGACACTGTCAAAGTTCTCAATGCTTCGGTTTGAAGGTAGGGACCCTCATTATGCTACCGTGTTAGTGTGGGGCTATTTTGAGCCTTGTTAGTGGTATTAACAAGCGATTTTTATTTGTCATTACTCTACGCCCCATATACTAGCGTTATACTAGCGTTATAGGCTAAACTGTTTTTAGAGATAAAACTATTTACATTCGATAATCATGAAAACAAATCTCAGATAACGGTTGACTAGGTAAACAATGTGTAATTAGACCAAAGGTTCATTTTGCGCTGGAGTTCTCCTTTAAAAGACATGAACATGCTACTTAAAAAAGGTAAAACAATTAAAAAAATATGTTGAACATTGTAGTAGCGGTTTAAACGATGTGCATGCAATTGTGGCAAGTGACTGAAATTTCTTTGAATTTAGTGGCTGGAAAAGGTGTATTTGCAGGTGGTTAGTGATTAAGACATTGAAGTTTTTTTCATTGAAATACCGTGCACAAAAGTGACGCTCACTTTAACCATTAGTGGATTAACATCTAAACATCTAACAATCTTTCATCTGCCTGAGTCATTCAAAATCAAGACATGAGTGGCAGACAGAGTGATAGACAGAGGGTGGTAAAGAGGCCAGAAATATGTAAACACACTTCTGAACAAAAACTTGCTGAATAAAGCCTTCCAGTACTGCCACTTAATGCTGTGGGATGAAATACTCACTTGAGTGTAAAAGCACATCTCTCACAAGCTCAAAGAGCACTGTGTGCTGGTCTTTCAGGAACACGGTTAGGGTTTGCAATTCTGCGAGCATAGGGTCACTGTTCTCTTCAATAAAAATGATTCCCTGAAGAGCCATTTCCTCCTTTTCTTCCAAAAGGAACCAATGATTGTGATATCCATGTGCCTCTGAGAGGTGTGATTTCCCTGACTTGTATTGGACACTGACTGCTATCTAAAGAAAAGAAGAGTTTCCTTTGGCAACCCCGTAATCCCCCCATTAATAAGAGCTGACTGATAATCTTTGTTTTAATTATGCAGGATGAACACATTCTGTACAATCTGGCAAAATTGTGGTACACCTTCCTTAACCCCCTTTCACACAGAACATCATAATGCAACAACCATTGAGGCTTGTCATTATTGACGTGTCGCCGTATTTGATTTGAACTCTGTATTTATGAGTGTCACGGTGCTGCGTAGGGCAAATACAAAGGAGTTCACTAAGACGAAGAGATCCAAACAATAGCAGATTATTCTAGACGAGGAAGACACGCACACACCAGATAACACAAACAATACCGGACAGCGGACACCAGACACAACACAGGCAGGAACTTAAATACACAGTGAGGATTTACAAACGACTTGCAGCTGTGATGAAAGTGATTGTGTCCATGGTGACAGATCAGTGGCGGGAAACACAGACAGGGAAACACATGTGAGGAATGTAACCGTGACAATGACTTGACTGACGTTTTGAATTGATTTGAGAATGAATAATCACTTACACTATGTTTAAAATGTTAGGGAGGTCAGTACGATTTTTTTAACCAATTTTCACCAAGGGCGCATTAAATTTAACAACAGTCACAGGAAAGACATTTATAATGTTACAAAAATCCATTAAAAATATTCTTTTGAACTTTCTATTAAATTAGAATGATTTCTGAAGGATCATGTGACACTGACTGAAGACTGGAGTAATGGTTGCCAAAAATGTAGCTTTGCCATCACATGAATACAGGTAAATTACATTTTAAAGTACTGTATATTAAAACAGTAAACAATTATCGAATTGTAATAACAATTAAAATGAAAACCAGAAGTGTTAATTTGTATCTGTTCAACAAACAAAGTGATGCACTTGCGTTTGTATGAATTACTTTGGGAGCGTAAAACTTTTGGACCTCATTGACTATCATTGAATGGACAAGTACAGCTGAAACTTTCTTTAAATATTATTTTGACAATTGAAACTTTTCTCTTTAATGTGCTTTAGTGAGATGTAATCAGCTATTGTTTCACTGAGGAAAATCCATCAAAATGCATGGAGTCTGATAGAATAATGGCTATTTGGATTTGCAGAAGTAGAACGGGGACGTATAATGACTTGGTGGTGTGCCAGAGGGGGGCACAGGTGAAGGAAAGGAGGTAGGGATGAGGAGAAGACTCAGTCAGAGGCTATAAACCTCGACTCTCACGCTGGGTTATCGGCATTCTGT
This sequence comes from Phoxinus phoxinus, assembly GCF_949152265.1. Lineage (NCBI taxonomy): Eukaryota > Metazoa > Chordata > Actinopteri > Cypriniformes > Leuciscidae > Phoxinus > Phoxinus phoxinus. Next base: position 17,084,478 of record NC_136886.1, read on the forward strand.
CAGGAACCATTAGACACCACATTGCTGGTGTGTGTTCACCTGCTGCCCCCCACAGGGAGCATTCTCAGTGGGGCCATGGGCTAAACTCCAACCCCAAACCCCCACCAACTGCACCGAACTGCTTTTACTCTCCGCTGAACATCCCTTTCTCTCATTCTCTAGCTCTCCATGACAGCATATTTACAAGCAGGAAACATATGCAACAAAAAAACTTTCTACCTTCCTTTTTTGTTGTTGCCTTCTTCTAGTATTTGGGGTTGCCAAGCACAAAAATGTCCCCTTTAGAGAAATTGGAAACAGGGGGATTCTTCTTTGGACAACTAAAATGAAAACAAGTTGGCTTCTGTTATTGATGAAACTGAACACAAAACTTATACTTAGTGCATCACTGAGCATATATCTTGACAAAGAAATTCGACACTTAAATGTAAAATTCCCCCCATCCCCCACCGTCATGATACATGAGGGCAGAAAAATTCCTTCATCTCTCACTATAACCCACCCATCTGTGTGAGGATTAAAAAGAGATGGACCTTTACAATAATGAGAGGCGCCACCTCCATTCTATTTGCTCATGTCTGGTGTTTAACATGATCACGGATGTTGAATGAGAAATTGACAGGGATTGTAGGAGAGAGGGAGACAGTGTATGAGAGAATGAGCAAGATACACATACTCTTTTTTGAACTATCACATAGGATTAAACTTGTTGCCGTTTTAAAACGCTGCGTTAAATGGAGAATTGTGCCAGTTTAGGGACCCAGGGCAGTTTTTCATAAACAATGAGAGCAATTTTAAGGGTTTAAATCTAGAATGTCTTTAATTTTCATTACTAAATCCAAAATTTTCTTGAGAATTGTATATATTTTAATCAAAACCACATGAAGCCAACAAGAACATAAAACATGTTTTAAACTATTTTATTTTCTTTATCGTATACACTTTTACACGTTACAATGGCCCACTTTTAATACTGTCCCACAATGCATATAAATGCCTTCAATGATTGAAATGCTTTACAGTCAAATTTAACATAAGAATTTTCCAGATTTGATGGCATTGTTTCAGTATCTTACTTCCCATTTAGACCTTGTTTACAATGAGTTGCATTGCTTGGAATCATAGTACAGCGTGTTTGTGTGGGTACATGGCGATGTGAAGTCGTGCGGAATGCGGACATACCACAAATATCTGTCACATTCTATGGTATGAGGCATTAAGTGAATATGTGCAAAAAATAAATAAATAAAATACACCTGCAAAGGACAGTCGGCTACTGAAGAGCAGGAGAAAGCAAAGAAAACACAACAGAGGCAAAAACAAGCTCAAGGCCACCTACAGAGGAGCTAGCAAACACAAATACCAACACATGCAGAAAGTATACATTTGCCTCTGCATAAATGGGTCATGTTGTTTTCAGCTCTAATTAAAAAGTAAGAGGGGAAAAACACAACAGGCAAGTCTGAAGAAAGAAACTGTGATGATGGAGAGCTGTATGAACAGAAAAAAAACATGTCATTGATAATAATTAAAAAGAAAGATCAAGGTACTTCCACTACTGGAAGTTTGCACTGGCACGAAGAGCATATGAAAACGCTACGCTGAGAGAAAAATCGTCTTTTTGCCTTGACGTATGTAGCTTGTAATGTATGATGCTTCTCCCGCTGCATGACGGAGGTGAGCGTGTGTGTGTATAAAAGTAGGTCAGGTTTTGGGAACTGACACATCTCCCTGCTAACAGATAAGAGCAAATCTGAAGTGCTAAGAGCGGCCCTAGAAGAAGAAAGCCAGCTAGAGGAAGAGGGAGACACACGGAGAGGTAGCGTACGGGTTATAAGAGATGTTCATCGAGGGTTCAACACACAGAGGGAAGCATAAGTGACAGTTAGCCGTTCTCTCTGGTTTTTTTTTTAACCTATAATTACACAAAAAGACTAAACATTTTCTTTGAACACATCCTCTCGTGTTCTTTCAGCGTGGCTGTAATTGCCGGTCGTTATGATGTTTTTGCCTTTAGTATAGGTGCCATTTATTTATATTTAAACACTTGCGGGGAGCGTAATGAACATCTACACAGGTTCACACCTAAAAATCAATGTCCTGACTCTCTCCTGCACTTCAACCTTGTGATTCTCTGGTCCGGCTTCCCTATCATTTGCTCGGCATGAAGAGAGTGCCGAGAATCCTTCACATCAACTGGCAACAAACTCTAGGCAAATGACAGACGATTTGAATGAGGGTCTGAAGGTTATCTCCTGTCCAAACACCAGCACGCCAAATTATCTGCTCCACAGACAAAACACTCATGCTATGAGCTCGATGCTTCCTGTCTGCATGTATGCACCTATACACAACCGAGAGACTGAGGATTTAAACAGTGCGTTCCAGCAACACAGAGGGGAACTAGAGCATGATGAGGGCTGGAAAGTGACAGCCTGTCGTATAGATGCCGCTCAGCAGGGGTCACTGTTTTGCAGGGAGGATGGTACAGTAGCATACAGTACACCCAGACACCCAAACACAATAATCTTGATCACACGAGGCCAAAAGGATATGATGTTTCTTCAAGTGTGGGCACTTTTCGCCTTGTGGGAAGTAAACAATGTAACCAACAACTAACAATGTTGAACAGTGCATTAATGCATCGCAGGAGAATTCTGTCATGTACACAATCGATTCAAAGTTTGGTGTCAGGAAGACAGCATTGAACTGATCAAAAGCGACAGTAAATACATTTATAATGTGCAAAAGATTTTTATTTCAAATGAATGCTGTTTATTTAATGCTTTCAATACATCAAATAATCCTGAAAAAATGTCATGATTTCCATAAAAGAAAAGAAAAATAGTACTGTTTTTAACACTGATAGTAATAAGAAATGTTTCTTAAACAGCAAATAAGAACATTAGAATGATTTGTGAAGAATCATGTGACACTGAAGACAGGAGTAATGATGCTGTACATTCAGCTTTACCATCAGAGGAATAAATAGTATTTTAATATATTTTAAAACAGTTCTTTTAAACTGTAATATTATTTCACAATTACTGTTATTACTGTATTTTTTATCAAATGAATGCAGCCTTGGTGAGCATAAGAGATGTTTTTCAAAAACATATAGTACCATAACATATGGTAGTGTAGTTCTTTTTCAGAAGTAAGAATATCACTTAATTGTCTATTTTCACAAGATACGTTTTCCTAGATTTTCTTTTCTTTACACATAACACATCCAATTTCATCATATGCATACTCCTCACTGACACTTTACTATTTGGCAACCAAGCACACTAACTTCTGACAAGACTTTATGAGTGGCAAAACTGTTGGCTTGGATGGAAATTATGCAATATGTACATTATTGAAATGATTACATTGATGGATTATGATTTTTACACTAGTTGTTTAGATTATCATATATTTTACAATGTAATAATGTTGTAATGCTCATATTTTAATGGTAAAACAATACAGTACATTTTTCAGAGTGGCCTCAAACTGTGAAATCCCACTGTATACTGTAAGCCAGGTGTGACTGACAGGAAATGAACAAGCTTCTCCCAACAACTCATAATAAACTTGACTTAACAATATCAATTCCTTGGCTCCTCTGAGGACTTCTTTGGCTACAACAAACAGAATGCAATAATGTAACTGATTACAAGTCTCATTGTGGTCCATTCTGAAATTGCTGACAAACAAAACACACAATATAGATGCAGATTGATTGGCAGAGCAACGTTCTCTCTCTCAGAACGAGATGGTGAAGTATTGATCTGAGCTGTAATTTACTCGCTCTAGGACCGTGGAGCAGAAGAGTGTCAGTGCTTTATTATTAACGGCCGGCGCAGGGCTCGGCCCGCCTGATATACAGAGAGCCCACTCTGACAAATGAAACAAGCAGTACTGTTGTCAGCAGTTTAGGTCCTCGACAAAACATCCACGCTTAGCCAGTGCAGACACTGACCTCAACTTTCCTCCAAATAGCCCATATGGAGTAGAGTTTCCTTCTCACAGAGCAGATATGTGAACGAGCCCGCAGAAACACACACACACACACACACACACACACACACACACACACACACACACACACACAGAGCAGATATGTGAACGAGCCCGCAGAAATACACACACACACACACACACACACACACACACACACACACACACACACACACACACACACACACACACACACACACACACACACACACACACACACACACACACACACACACACACACGTTACAATCGGTAAGATTTTAATGTTTTTGAAAGAAGCCTCTCATGCTAACCTAGACTGCATTTATTTGATAAAAAATACAGTAAAATAGTAATATTGTAAAATATTACAACAATTTCATTTGTCTGTTTTCTGTTTTATTCCTATGACGGCAAAGCTGAATTTAGCAGCAGTCATTACTCCAGTCTCCAGTGTCACATGATCCTTCAGAAATCATTCTTATATACTGATTTGCTGCTCAAGAAACATTTCTTATTATTATCAATGATAAGAAATGATCAAACCTTTGTGCAGTTTAATATGTTTTGTGGAAACTGTGATACTTTTTACAGCCAATTTATTTGAAATAGAATTTTATAGAAACAATTTTGTATGTCTCTCTTATTTGACACGCTCAGTTGAGGGTTTGGTTTCATTCGACCACATGTGCACTGCAAAGTGGACTTAAAAGGGTAATTCGCCATCTTAAGGGAGACTTCAATGTGTTTGTATGCGGCTGTTCGCGAGAGTAAAGTGTGCAAAATGCGACAGTTACAAGTCAGCTATCATGATTATGGGTTTAATAAGATAAAAAGACATGTTACCAAATTAGGTTTATTTTTATATTAAACATTTTGTATTTTATATTAAACATTTATAATTCAGTTCAGAGCTTTTGAATGTGACAAAGTAGATTAAGTGAATTGTATAATTAATACATTATGTATATGTTAATACTACATATATTATTATACTATATTAATAAAAGAAAATAAATATTTATATGGATTTTATACACATCTATATATTAAATGAAAGTATGGTAATCTATATTATATTTGTTTAGAAAAGTACATTAATATATAAGTGAGGACTGTATTGGGAACCCCTGCTTCAGATCAATTTAATCCTTGCTAAAATAAAAGTATTAATTTCTTTAAGGAAAATATTATTTAAAATATAATAGTATATTTAAATATTATATAAATATATAATTATCAAATAACTTCAAATAAATCTATCACACGCACGCAAGCTCAGTTAATTCAAGAGTGGTACTGTGATAGAATGCCACCTTTGCAATTAGTCTGAAGTTTCATCCCTGCTAGATATTCTATGGTCAACTGTAAGTGGTATAACTGGAAAGTGGAAGCATTTAAGAACGACAACAACTCAGCCATGAAGTGGAAGACCACTTTAAGTCACAGAGCGGGGTCATCTAGAGCTGAGGCGCATGTATGCGTAAAAGTCACAACTCTCTGCTGATTCCAAAGGTGAAGAGTTCCAAACTTCCACTGGCATTAATATCAGCACAAAAACTGTGTGGCGGGAGCTTCATGGAATGGGTTTCCATGGCCGGGCGGCTGCATGCAAGCCTCACATCATCAACCTACAATGGCAAGCGTTGGATGTAATGTGATGTAAAGCACACCACCACTGGACTCAGGAGCAGTAGAAACTTGTTTTGTGAAGTAACAAATCACGCTTCTCTGTTTGGCAGTCTGATGGGCGAGTCTGGGTGTGGCGGATGCAAGGAGAACGTTACTGACTTCATTGTGCCAAGTGTAATGTTTGGTGGAGTAGGGATAATAGTATGGGGCTGTTTTTCAAGGGTTGGGCTAGGACCCTTACTTCCAGTGAAGGTAAATCTTGGTTAAACTTTATTTTAAGGTATCCTTGTTACAGTGTTATTGAACGTTTGTAGTAATATTAATTAACAACATGTAGTTACATAAGGCTAATTAGGGTTAGAGTTTGGTTTAGGGTTGTTGCTTGTAATTATGCATAATTTACTGTTATTTCTAGAGTAAGTACCAAATGTTACAAGGATATCCAACATCAGTGCCTGACCTCACAAATGCTCTACTGGATGAACGGGCATGCATTTCTACATAAACACTTCAAAATTTTGTGGAAAGCCTTCCCAGAATAGAGGACGTCAGACGTCTGACCGCTGGCTGAACGTCTGATGCATATGGCAAACTTTACTGGAAAGACATACAGATTTTCCAAGTCATCATCCGATTTTTGGTCATCATCCATCTGAATTCTACAGGATGTCCGGGAGTGTGTTGCATTCTTTAATGGTCCGCCTGGACTTTACATTTTTACGCCCATAAACATGCGATTGGTTGCTTTACATGTCAGTCAGACGGCTTCTGGGTGGTCCTTATCCAATGAAAGCTGCTTTGGTGTCCTTCTGCCTTCAGTCTGAAGGTCTGGCTAGGCGGGACTAACTGCATAATAATATCTATGTATTTAGAATGCAATGTCATTTAAGTCCCTGTTGGTGCAATGGTCAGGTGTACCAATACTTCTGTCCATATAGTGTATACTGTATATAAACATATAGGCACATGTGATCAACTTTACAATGTGTTTGGTGATTGCATAATACCAGAAAAAGGGTTACTTGAGATTTACAAGGACATGATATGCAAACTTTTACAAGGTGAATGGTTTAGTGTTACTAGGACAGGACTTGGGTGGGCTTGAGGAGTTGGGGGTCGGGGGAGCAGCACCCCACAGAGAGAGAGAGAGATAGAGAGAGAGAGGGGAGAAAGTTGGGGTAGAAGTGAAACCTGATTCATTGACATCCTACCAGCACCCTGTCAAACTGGTCCTTTAACCTTTACACGTTCAAACATTCAGCAACCAGAGACCAACTGCGGAGGCCCACAGCTACATCAATAACCAACCAATTTTAGATCTCACAAATGCAGTGCCAAATGCAATTGATCACCTGTCACAAGGTTTGAGTACGAGTATCATTAACCGGAGAGATCAGCTAAATTAGAGCATGGGAATTCTGTCTCAACGCCGACAAGGTGAGAAGGTGTCAGCAAAGTGTCCATAAATAGCTCTAGTTCATTGAAAGTTGGATCTACACAACATTTAATCTGCCCCAAATTATGTAAAAAAACACAGAAGTTACATATAAAGTCAACTTATTTCCCAGTAGGATTCCTTCCTAAAGTTCCTAAACAGACAGGAAGGTCCAAAGTGTCCTTAGTGTTCCCAAACAACTTCTCCAGTTTCCTTAAATCCTTGAATACATCCGGTACTGAACAATCCATCCATCCACCACAACATACTTCACAAGAGTTTAACATGACAAGGATGATGTGTTCATTTCTAGAAGGGTTGTATACTAGAACACCTCCTAGATTACAACACAAATAGAAACGCACTGTTGCAGATAAATATAAATACCCCCATCAGAAAAAACTTGATTTAAGATTCAAAGCACAACACAACATGATGTACAGTCCGACCTGTTAGCAGTGTGTTATTGAGATTGGCTAGATTTTAGATATAGAACACATGCAGGCTATGCATGAATACAGTACACTCAAATCATTGGTAATGATGCTCTAAAGGATAAAAGGTCAGCATTGATTATTGTTACGTAAACCAAATACTGTGCATGCTGTATTTTTCATTATGCAGTACCAAACTGTTCATGTAGAGCATACTAACAATGGCAATGTGATGGGCTCAATTCCCAGGGAAAACATATTGGCAAAGTGTACACCCTCAGAGCACCGTACATGCGGCCAAATGCATAAATCATGGTACATGTAATCTTTCACTGCTGTTTACAGGAGACAGCAATAAAGGTGGCCTGCCTTTCAGGCCTGTTTTGTATTGACACTTAGTTTTCATTAATTATGCTTTTATATCCATATTAACGTCTTGCAAACTTGGTAAACATTTGATTTTCTGTAATGTATTCAACATTGTTAATGGAAATTCTGCTGATTAGTAACCTAGATCATGTTCTTTTTTTGAAGAAAAAATTTAAAGAACATAACATTTAATACAAAGGTATAAATATTATTTCTAGCAAATATTAAAATATATCATAAAAAAATCAGACAGTTTTTGTGAATAACAAAAATGTAAAGAAACTAACATTTTATGACAAAATATAAATATTATTTCTGGCAAATTAAATATATATATATATATATATATATATATATATATATATATATATATATATATATATATATATAATATTAAAATATATGTATATATATGGATTTTTGAGTAAAGAACAATGTTAAAAACAATGTAAAGAAAAATTCTTATTTAATGAAAAATAGAATATAGATCAAATATATACATTTTTTTTAAGTTATTATGCCACCCTGATAGTCTACATTCGGGTTTTGTTTTGAGTTTTCCTTTAACTCAGCAAACTCAAGTATACCTTTTAGTTTATAATCATTCAAGGTTCTTCTTTTGAGAAGACCACCACATGACACAAAAGAGAAGTAATGAGAGGGTCAGAAATACAGCACAGCTTTTAAGGGCTTGTTGTTTTAATGGTCAGCATCTGCTGTATTTGTAAGCTTGAATGTTTTCTTTTTTCTGTTAACACGGAACTTGAATATACTGTAGGAAGGGAAGGTTGTTGTCCTGTAGCCAGAACCTCCTAAACTACACTGACCCTGCTGTCAATCAGTTTAATGGCTTGTCACTCTTCAAATTCACAAGTGAATAAAGGACAAGGTCAGAAGCATGGGATGCCATTTCCAAGAACTAGACCCATGTGCTTCCAGGGCTCAAAGTGAACCATGGCAAGACCAAGAACATCTGTGTTTCTAGAAGGTGACAGATCAAATTACTGAGTGTCAACAGGGCCTGTTTATCTTTAGCTATTTACTCTGTGTCTATTTCGTATATTAATGCTTTTTGATCCAGACAAAATCTCCCAGATTTCTGATGAGGGGCAGCGGAGCTATGAGAATTCAGCACAATTTGGAACACTGAGAGCTGATTTGGCTGTTTGCTGGCAGCTAACACTGAAGATAAGTTACTCTCCAGGAACAGATTAAGCCGTGTGTGTGTGTGTGTGTGTGTGTGTGTGTGTGTGTGTGTGTGTGTGTGTGTGTGTGTGTGTGTCTGTGTGTGTGTGCACGTGTGTAAAACAACTGAAACACATTGCTGCTCTGTTTTCACTTCCTGCTATGCAGTCTGTCATCAGAGCAGGCTTTGTTCCTTACTTATCGATAACGTGAGTGTTTCTAAACAAACAAACAAACACTAAGTATGTCGAGTGGAAAATCATTAACATATCAATTTATTAAGGACAAAAGCTCTCTAGATATAGGGGGAATACAGGTTGATTGAGGTGTCTTAAGTAAATGTGAATAATTTTGATCTAATATACTGTATTTTCTGGACTATAAGTCACACTTTTTTTCATTGTTTGACTGGTCCTGCGACTTATAGTCAGGTGCGACTTATATATCAAAATTAATTCATACAGACTGAGATGAACCAAGAGAAAGCATTACTGTCTACAGCCGCGAGAGGGCGCTCTAGTTAGCGGAGTTGTTCAGAAGCGACACCGAGGAAGAATTCAATGGATTCAGTGTTGTGGAATGAAATCGCAGGAGCTTGGTGAACTTGCTTACCGGTAACTTGTTGGACTCGCTGGCTTATGTTAATTTAGCCTATTCAGCCTCATAGGTATATTTTCATTATACTATGGTGTAGCTGAATAACTGTTAATGTGTTACGTTAACATACCAGACACCTTCAGCCTGTTGTTCTGTGTGCTATTGTGTAGTTGAATAACTTGCTTTTCCAGATTAAATGTCTGTTCTTGGTCTTGGATTTTGTGAAATAAATTTCTGAATAAAAGCGACTTATAGTCCAGTGCGACTTATATATGTTTTTTTCCTTTTCATGACGTATTTTTTGACTGATGCGACTTATAGTCTGGAAAATATGGTAATCTAGAGAATGTTTATTCAATGAACCTCATACATTTAAAAAAAAAAAAAATCTGTCTTATTAACAATTTTGCCATAGAAACTTGTTTAAATCTTGTTTAAAGGCTGTCTAGATATTTTTACTAGAAAAATACAAAAAGTACCCATTTAAACAAAGGATTCGCTGTGTCAATAGTGATTGCTTGCATGTGCAGAAAGGTTTTCTTAACACTAGCAAAAAAAAAAAAGCATTTGATTTGGAAGTATGTATTTGACTATGCTCATGTCCTTGTACTGAATTTAACCTACTACACAACCACTGTAATGGACACATAGATGCCTTGCTATTGTCACCCTCAGTGGTTGCGAGCCAAGCGCACAACGAATGATTAGTAAACAAAACAGTCTTTATTATAATCCACCAACTAGGAAAGAATGAGAAGAACAGAACAATCACCTTCACGATGACAATACCAGACAACTAAACATAGGAAACACAGCACTTAAATACATGGAACAAACAAAGGGAACTAATTAGGAAAGAGCTGAACAGAATGACTAATCAATGAGTAACCAATGAGACTATCGAGAACTCAGGCAGGCAGGTAATAGAAACAAAGCAAACAAAGCTGAACATAACAGGATATACTCGTAACAGCTATCACCATCCATACAAGTTAACCATGTGCTGGGGTTATTCTTCAAGTGTGATGAACAGTGTTTACACTACAGGGACTACTTTGGGGAACAAATACCCACTCCGCCATGCTGAGGGGATGCATGTTCTAACAGCTTAGGCTCCATACAACTAGCTACCGGAGTCACTCTTCCCATCCTATAGGTACGCACCAATGGCTGTCAGTGAAATGATTCCCTCCAGCTATAGCCAAAGCTCCACACACACACACACACTGAAAAGGAAAGTCCATGCTTACATCCTTCCTGCCTTCCTTGCAGGGCTGAGAAAAAAGTATTAGCCCACAAACATGTTATGAACACCTTAAAGAGAATATGGCCACGGATTAATAGAATATAAATCCTGGCCTGCCACTTCTGGGGGTCATAAAATACTATCCCTAATACTAATCCTACCAGGGAGACCAACTTCACTAACTCAGCAGCGAAGGCCTAAAACCCATCTGCACACAGCACCTCTAGATCCAGCACTCCATGAGGAGACCTCGATAACCAATGATAACCTTTCACAACGGATTGTAGAAACAGCAACTGGGGAGCAGAGACTGCATAACGACCCACTGAGTGGAGAACTCTAGCTCAACCGCTTACTGCTGGTGAGGGGAGGCCTCAGCATGATGACCCTCTAGAGACCTTCATGAGAGGAGGCTTAACTATACTCTACCCTAACAACAGCTTCACCAGGGAGGCTCAGAAAGAACCACACAAGCTGGTGTCCCCTGTCTAGACAGGGCTTTAAAGAGTGGAGTATAACGACTCTCGAATTAAGAAAAGGCCAAAACACACTCTATGCTACTGACAGATCTATCAAGGAGGATCAGAGAGAGTCATACAATCAAGACTGTTATCCAGGCAAAGCTCTGGAAAGCAAAGGCCTCAGCAGGACGACTCTATAAAACGAGGAGGCCTAACAACACACTGCCCTAAAGACCATCTAGCCAAGGAGTCTCAAGAGAGCCATACACATTGGTGCCACTGTCTAGACAGAGCTCCAAAGAGCGGGGGCTTTGCATTTCGACCCTCTAAAACAAGAGGAGGCCTACTCTATGGTAAGGATAGCCATATCAAGGAGGCTCTCAGAGAGCCATTTAACTTGATATCCCTATCAATGCTGAGCTCTGGGGAGCAGATACCTCAGCAGGACGACTCTCTAGAATGAGAGGAGACCTATCAACACTCCACCCTAAAGAAAGTTTCACCAAGGATGCTCACAGAAAGCCTTATGCATTTGGTGCCACCCTCTATAGAGACATGGTTACTAGACTCAGAATTAGCTCACTACAGGGAGCAGAGCACCTTGTCTAGAAATATGTCCATAACCAAGAGGGTTCTACTTCATGCTCATCCTAGGTGACCAATGGGAGGTAACAGAGGGCTACCTACAACTATTGTAAAACCAGTAATATGATTCTGTCTCTAGACTCTCAGAGGTGCTGTGCAACAGGAGTTTGCAACCCAGAGCCAAAGAACCTCTTCCTCTTGGGGTCCAGAGACCAGAAGAGCTCTGAACCTTTCTTTGTTTAGCAGACCACAAGGAAGCATACAGGGGGTTAGGAAAAAGTACTAGCCTAGCCATTATGAATACTCAACTGACCATTTAAGCATCAAACCATCCTCTTTCTTAGGGAGTCGGGAGCCCTACTATTAAGGATTCCACTTCCACTTAACCATGAAGACATTGCCTTCAAGGGAAGCCAGCTGAGTGCTAGCTACGACTGCTCGGAAACAAATGTCTTTGTAGAATCTCAACACTCAAAACACTCCTGAAGGTGCCTTACGGCAAGAAAGGGTTTGCAAACTGGGGTGAAAAAGCCACTTCCTGGTGACACCTCACCAGGGACTGGAGGACCCTACATCCAGACTCGCCTCAGGGGGAGGCGTCTGCTCTTTAGTCAAAACCCAAGGAAAAAAAGGGCCCTCTAGACTCCATCACACCCAAAAAAATTCTCTGATACAGAGGCACACACTTCCTGAAATGCTTTTCTGAGTGTAATCCATAGTGATTGCCTTCACATGTAAGCAAACAAACGGATCCTGAAAACAAAAGAAATTGAGGACGTGTACAACACGCACCGCTAGTGACGTCTCGTGTTGTCACCGGCCAATGACATTTTCGCATTTAGGCTCGTGCTTCAGACACCGGTCATGCTGGAGGCGTTCCCTTATAGTGTCCTAGGACACAGTGCAAGATCCCATTTGAAAGGGAACAGAATATTTGTAAAATATTATAAAAATTTAAAATAACTTTTTATTTGCGACTTATACTATTGCAGCTATTACAGTCTCCAGTGTCACATGATCTTTCAGAAATCATTATAATATGCTGATTTGGTGCTCAAGAAACATTTATTGTTATTATCAATGTTGAAACCAGTTCTTCTGCTTAATACTTTGTTGTTGTTGTTGTTGTTGATGAAACCATGATACATTTTTTTCAGGATAATTTGATGAATAAAAACTTCCAAAGTTTTAGTATCAATATAAAAGTCATATAAAACTAGTGAGTCATATAAAAAATAATAATCTTTTTTTGAATGATAGTGTACCTATATGACAGTGAAATTAAGTCTTATGGACTTAAAGGTTCACATGGTGCAATGTGTGATTTTTAGCGGCATCTAGTGGTGATGTTACGAGTTGTAACCAACAAAAGTTACGGTGGCCGACAGGACAAGATGCCATCGTCTGAGACAGCAGAGAGTAGCCAGTTAAGCAATTAGGTTTCTTTACAAAGATAAATAAAGAAATGATGTTTACTTTATTATCCAGTAAAACGATGTTATTGCGAATATTATTGTTACTTGTTCATCATTGTGTCAGTGTTTTATTCACTGACTTTAGCTAGCTTCTTTGCACGAAGAACAACATAGTGACGAAACACGCTCTGTAGTAGTTTGTCGGTTTAGAGCTACTGTAGAAACATGTCGGAGCAAAATGGCTATTTCAACGTAAGGGGACCCGCGGTGTATGTAGATAGAAAGGGCTCATTCTAAGGTAATACAAACATAACGGTTCATTATGTAAGGTCTTTATACACCACTGAAAACATAGTTATGTATATTATATTATATGTATTATTACATTTCTGTCTACAGATCCTCATAAATATTACACAATGCACCTTTAAGGTTGACTTAACAGTCCTTTTTATTCATTTTGAATATTGTGTGTTTAAAACATGTTAAAAGTGAACTGCCATGTATAAAACCAAACAGGGCCTGACATTTTGGTAATGGGCCAAAATTGGATTAATGCCAAAATGGGACTGAATAAAGAGTATGTGAGGTCAGCAAACCTCTTAATGATGTCCTAGAAGAGGTTATTCTGAGCAGGTGTTGACGAGGTCCAATGCAAATGTTGATATGTGAGTCAGGGAGAAAAACGGCCTCTAGAAGCAGAAAACAGGAGAGACGAGTGGGGGAGCGCAACGTCAAACATACGAAAGCTGAATATTTGACAGCTGAAACCATCATTGACCTTCTAGGGGGCTTTAGCCGCCTGTAGGGGTTGAGCAGTTGAGAATAATCCTCCCCCTGTCAATTGTCACTCAAGCTCAGCAATAACACAAGCTATCATCCAGCTTAGCCTTTCCCCAATTTAGAGAGAGAGACGCGGCAAGAGAAAGAGAAGGAGAGGAAGATCAGAAAAGATGGAGAGAGTTGAAGAAATCACTAAATGAACTAGCAGCCATGAAATTCCCCCTCCATTCGAAAAATGAGATCAAACGTTCACTGGCAGATTTGCTTAATTAAGTGTCCTTGAGCTGTGTTGATGTGAAAAGCCTTCACTTTTACACCTTACTTCTAATATCAAAGACGTGAACCAATCAGAGACGAGATCCTGAGGGGGGTCAGCCAATCAGCATGCAGCCATGAAGAAGACTGGACGGGAAGTGATTACGGACTCATAATGACGCTGACCCTCCGTGACAGCTCTCAATTAAATCTAATGATCACTGCGACAAGGGACACAAAGCAATAGCGTGAATGGAAGCGAGTATGTAAGCGCAGACCTCTCGATGAACCACGGCCAGGAAATGGCCATTGCTCGCTGCTCTTAAGCCATCTATTATTTGCTTGATATATGAGATTATTTATACAGATTAGTTCACGAAGTCGGTTTTGCATTGTGCGGAGGGTTATGGAAATGTCCCGACATGACATCTGGACAGATTGACAACGGTAAAGACAAAGTTGACAGCTTTGGCTTTTACTCTAATCTGGCTTTTATATTGTGCCGCTGTTCCGTTCAGAGATTTAAGTTCAAAGTGTGGCGATACAGGCGGAAAGGAAAATAAACAGATTATGGCTAAAAGGCCAGGAAAAGCTTCTCATTAGAACAACAGAATCAGTTGAGTTGGAAAACATAAGGATCAAATGCATTGTACTGTGAGAGAGGTCACCGCACTGTCGTGTTTTCTAAGTGTGCATTGCTTTCAAGGGGAAAAGGATTGTTTTAAGAGCTCTTTAGAGTTCACGTTCGGCTGGATGTTTGATGACTGCGCTTGCTTGACATGAGAGGAGTCTGGTAATAGTGCTCATCTAAAGAGACCTTAGATTATGAAGCGGCGGAAATGGCATCACTCAGTCCACATTTGCTTCGCTTCAAACATCTCTCAATCCAAGAGCCACCATTATAATTAGATTAATAAGACCTCATTTAAATGGGTTCTTCATCAAGACCCAGCTGTGCTTTAAGAAACACTGAAAGTTTATCTGCAGCAAGCTGGTGAGGCAGGTGTAAAACAGATGTGATTTCACAGTGTTTTTTGTCGTTTTTTTAAGGTGAGGGGCGTCCCCAAAAACGTGTTAATGGTGGTTTGTTAATGGTATCCATCAGAGTGGTCATTGTGGCACAGCATTAAGCACACACTTAATTAAAATCCAATTACAGCTCACCATGAGACAAGGCCAAGTAATCTCAGCCACACAAAAATGGCTAGATGAAATAATTTTAGTCATTTAGTTGGTGCGGCCCTTCATTCAGACTGAACATACAGTAGAGAGTACATATTTTTATGTATGTTTCAGTGTCTATGCAAAAAGTCTACAATTACTAATGAGATCTGGTGGATATGGCATTTAAAGCATGCTCTTCTTTAACTCAGTGTTTAGGAACCAACGTTCTTACATGAATAAATTACAGACACAACAAATCTGTATTCATGTTCAGAACATACTGAAAATGAATTCAATAGGAATATTTGGGTGGGGGTGGAGAGGATGTGTGGAATCAAAGAGAATTCAAAGAGCCGTACAACATCATCTTTTGTTGTTCTGTTGAACTATTTTGGGACTTGAGCTGCCATCTCACAACATAATGTACTTGTGTTTCGAATAATGTTAATTTGTTTTCTTAATACATGAGGCTGTGCCCGACATTGTGGTATTTATTTTGTGTTTAGTTAAACACAGTCCTTGATGAGCTATTCCCAAAGGCTGGGGCTGCAGTTGTTTGTACTAGTGCATAAAATCCTTGAATTAGTGTGGGCTCAAGGGTATGTTCTTTCCCCCAGATTGTGGCTGTGGAGAGAGTGTACGCAAAGACCGCAATAGCCATCTTCATGAAGCAGCCAGTATAATAGCTCTCTGAGGCAACTCCAAAAAAGTCATTTTTTTCTTAATACTACTTGTCCTTTTGAATTTTTGAACAACACAAAGTTATTGACGGTGTTGTTTCTTTTGCAAAGCACTGCATAATTTCTGCTTCACAATAAAGAAACAAATGACATTCATTTTTGCTGATTAAAATGCCATTATAATCTGTGTAGAGCAACAAGGACCAACAATGACACAAGGAAAAAGACACATCCCAAGTGCCTGCCACTTATCATCCCATCACTCATATATATTAATAACAGTGTATTGTACTACTCTAATTGGACTGGATGTTTTACATCCTTGGGCTGATTGTGAAAGACATTACCAGATATTCTTGGAAATTTTTTAAAAGAGTAACAGATTCTCAGGCGCCTCAGGCTGTCTTTCTGCAGAGGACTCGAAGGTAGTGACCTGGAAGTTCTGCCAAGGGGGAAGACCAGCGTTAAGACAGGAAACTGCCATGTGACATTCATTGTTCATTCAGTGTCAACACCTTGTTTGTTCTCTAGTTCTGACCGATGTTCTCTTGCCTGGTTGAATTTCAGAAAGTCAAGATGTGCACCACAGTTTTTCAACCTAAGAACCTGACTATCAATGACTTACAGCATATGCTAAATTAGGCTCCTAAATATATGGGATGATCCCTTTGGGAAGGACCCCCTTCCTACAACATAAAGGCAGCTATATTTTCGTGAATGAAGACTCATTTATACTGTATGAGAGAAATTAATAAGTGTGATTTTATAGTCAACACGTTGTTTTCAAATGTAAGTTATTGGCTTTTATATTGTTATTGCACTAAAGTAAAAACTAATTATTAAAATATGATCTAGAATATATTTACTCTGTATTAAGATGAAACCATGTGTTTTTTTTACCCACTACAGTAACGTTATAAACAGTTCTACAGAGAATATTACAGATAATAATACATTAGAAGAACCAGTGGGAAAGGTAAAAGTTTTAAATTGATAGTGAAGAAACAAAGTAGCCTATATCAGGGGTGTCCACTTGCTTGGAAGTTTCTAGTGAGCCTGAAGACCTTAGTTGTGTCCTAAAAAAGACGCACTATACACTGTACTTATGCACTATGTACTCAACCGTGTAGTGTATGAATTTTGTACGGTTAATGTGTCATGATATGAGTCTGATAGCTCCCTGTCCGTATCATCCGAGTATTTAAAGTGTACTTTTTCTATTTTGAATTTCCAGTGCGAACAAACTCCTCACACTATTTATACTAGGAAACGTCATAGAATAGTGCATAAGTATGCAAATTGGGAAGCACCTCTTGATTAGCTGGTTCATGTGTGTTTAATTATGACTGGAGCTAAACTCTGCAGGACACTGGTCCTCCAGGAGCAGGTTTGGACACCCCTGGTGTTTCACTGAATTATTAAAAATAATGGTTCATTTAATTTCCATTATTATATCTACAGGTCATTAGCTAGAATTTGAAAGTAAAATCAAATAGTGTGATAAGATTACATTTATATGCGAGCACTATCTCTATGTGTGGGTGATCACCTCTTGAGTGACTGGTTGCATCCGAAATCGCATTATTCTCTACTAACAGTGAAAAACCAAAAACAGTGTGACAATAAAAAGTATGTCCAAACTCACAGTACTCATAAAAGAGTAGGCAAAAGGTACCCGGATGACCTACTACTTCCAGCAAGATCCTGAAGTGTGTATATACGACGGACTCTTTACTATCCCATGAGGCCACGGGGGAGGATTTGTGAATGGCAGTTCACAACTGACTTGCATTCATACTATATAGAAGGTTCTATTTTAGAGGTTGAGAAGTAATTACTTATTCGAAATAAGTATCTACTCAAGAGAGTATGCGATTTCAGATGCAGCCACTGTCTGTATACAGTATGTGTGAGTGTGTGCTTCAATGAAGGCAGCACATTCATTTAGAATGCTGATTAAACTGATTGGAACTACCTATGCATTAACCAGTTTTAAATCATGCAGTTCAGCCAGTCAGAATCCAGTATTCAGTCAGACCATTGTAAAATACTGTATGTATTTAATTATTGAAATTTCATACACAAATACATGAGCAATTTAATGCTACTTTTCTGCTCCTTTGCAGCTCCCAGTTTGCAAAACCCTGATGGGCATCATGTGCATCACCACACATGAATAATCACATGACCTAACCATTTACTAGTTACTTACTTTGAAGCATGGTACTAAGACTAAAGAGAATTCAATTCAATTGACAAAGCGAAGACGTTTCTCTTTCAATAAATAATAAGTTAGAACTAGATGTCAAGTAGGAAGAAATAAGAGCAAATAGAGTGAAAGTGAGAGAGAAATATGAATGTGTGAGGTAAGATAAAATAAACATTCTGTTTTTATTCAGACAAATAGAGTCAGAAAGTGTAAAGCCCTACAGAGAAGCGGCATTAACAATTCATAAAGGTTAAAATAACTGTTTATTCCGAAGATTTCGATGAAGGATGCAAAGAAACTCCCTGCTGTATTGCCATCTGAAGCAATTAAATCACAAACACTAAGTAAAGCAGTATACACACTTATGAGCCACTTACACACTCATGATCTTTAACACACATATGCGCACACACATTACTGTGAAACATAAAATCAAGTTGCTGTTGCTTTAAATGAGCTGTTATGACTGTACAAAGATTCAAGGTTTAATTTCAAATACGAGCATGTTTTGTGTGGTAACCAGCCTTTGGAAATGTTCTCCCTCTCTCGTACACAATCAATAAATCATAAAAAAAAACACAAGCTACAAGCTTAAACACACAATCATAGGACACAGACACAGATAATTAATTACCACAAATGTATTATTCATACACACACACACGAACAACACACACAGATACACACTTTCAAAGTATTTTCATGAATTTTTCATTGTGCACAGAATAAGGACAGCTGTGTGATTATGTGTACCTTTCCATCATCACGGCCTGCTATTGGATAAAAATGAGCAGTATATTTCCAGAATATCCTTTCTGGTTTGCAGTGTCTTCCAAAGATATTCAGACCCTTAATCAATGCTCTGATTTTACTATTCTAAATCCAATTTATTTAATGTGTTTTATTTGAAAGCACAGAAATTGTATTATTTGAATAATTAAAAAATAGTAATATTGCGCAAAGACTTGTTCTATTTATATCACATCTAAACTGCTGTGTCAACTAACTATAAAAATCCTACATCATTCCAAGATCAAGATTTTTGGCAAACTCTATACTCCCATACAGACAAATGTAAAATTATTATTTTGTGTCTTAACCTTATAAGTACTATTTTAAAGAGTGTAAAATGCAATAATGTCAAATTAGATGTTTTACTTTAAAGTACATTTTAAGTAATAGGTTTCAATAGTATTTTGTCATGGTTTAAACTTTAAAGCACACTTATTTTGATGAATGTACAAAAGAACATGTAAAGTACTTGATAATACGTTTAACTCCAGTGTGTTATTATTACATTTAAAGTTAATATATCTTAACTAAATTCAGCTTCATTAATACAAATGTGTAATTATAAATACAATTTAAATTACATGACAAGTTTCAATAGAAATTGCATTAATGTATATTTTAGTTTACATAAATGCTTGTCAGTAAATAAAGCAGAAGATAGATATAATTCTGAAATGACATATAAAGATGTACTTTCAGCCGTACCTGCATCTAATATAAAAGTTAAACTATAATACATTTTCATTTATTTGGAATGCAATTAAGTGTTTGAAAACATTACATTCATTTCACACTTAAGTATGTTAGTTTAAAGTATATTAGTATGCTGATGTGTACTTAATTTTCACAAGGGTGAGTGGTGAACAAGACCTGAACCCTTTCCTAGATGAGTTGGACACAAATGCTTGAATATTGTTTTGTACTTTTTCGTATTACCTTCTTCAACTGCTCTTTGTTTTTGTTCTATTTGGCCTACAGAATCACAACTTGGATAATAAATCTTGTGTTTTTATACACAAGTATTATTGTATATATAAGTTATACACGGGCCATTTTGTCCTCTAAAGAACATTTCGTCCCGTGACACAAATAGTGCATGCCCTTTTAAGATAATTCAATATGTGTTTCAGTGCTCTAAAATACAAGTATCACAGAGAACATAATTACATAAATTCATTAAAATGAGAGAATTGATTAAGGGCCTGAATGCTTTTCTAAGTACCGGTAAGCTTTTCATGGATCTGTTTTTCTATCTGTTTTTGTTTGTTATACTGTTATTTGAAACATATATGTGGCCCTTACCTTATGAGGAACAGAAGGCCCACCGCCGAAGGGTGCCAAGCTGGCAGGAGGATCAGTGATGTAGGTTTTTTTCGGGGGAGCGGGCTGGTACCCTTGGGTGGATGGAGGAGGGGCATGGTGACTCGGTTCAGCTCTCCATGTGTTCTGACCTCCATAACCAGGAGCTCCACCATAGTGTTGGTCATGGTAGCCTCCAGATGGAGCAGGGCAGAATCCCGGCTGAGGAGGCCCGTATGCAAAGTCAGGGCCTCTGGGTTGAGCCGGCATGTACTGTACCTGGGCTGGACCACGGACCGGCTGCTGTTGGGGTCCAGGCTGTGCGGCCCTGACCTGAACATTGAAGGTTGGCTGGCTCGGAGTAGAGGCGGTGGTGTAGGACGCTGGGACAGGCTGGGGCGCCGGCTGGTATTGGGGGCGTGGAGAAGATGAAGCTGGAGGAGGGATAGTCGGAGGGGCCTGTGGTTTCGGGGTGGATTTTTTAGTGGCAGTTAGAGGGGGCTGGGTTGGGATGACCATGCGGCGATAGCCTGTAACAGGGGCATTGGAGCCTGTCGCAGCTGGGCTGGCAGAATTCTATAAGAAATAAACAGATAAATTGAGATAAATAAATATAAAAATATATATATAAAAAAAAAAAAAAAAAATACATTTGCAGTTTATCAACACGTATGTTTAATGATGACTTGGCAAACTTTTGAATGTTTTTAAATTAATTAATACATTTAAAAGTTAGTTTTATAGGCCTGACCAAGGTGGAAAAATGTCCCACAATGCACAAAAGCACACTCACTCACCCACCTACTCATTCACTCAAATAACCACTCACCCACTCACTCTCTCACTCACTTTCCCACCCACCTACTCATTTACTCAAATACCCACTCACTCAACTACCCACCCACTCATTCAACCATTAATTTACCCACTCACTCACTCACTCACTCACTCACTCACTCACTCACTCACTCACTCACTCACTCACTCACTCACTCACTCACTCACTCAACTACCCACTCACTCATTCACTCATTAATTCACTCACCCACTTACCCACCCACTCACTCACTCACCCACCCACCCACTCACTCACCCACTCATTCACTCATTCACTCATTAATTAACTCACTCACTCACCCACTCACTCACTCACTCACTCACTCACTCACTCACTCAACTACCCACTCACTCATTCACTCATTAATTCACCCACTCACTCATTCACTCATTAATTCACCCACTCACTCATTCACTCATTAATTCACTCACTCACTCACTCACCCACCCACTCACTCACTCACTCACTCACTCACCCACTCACTCACCCACCCACCCACTCACTCACTCACTCACTCACTCACTCACTCAACTACCCACTCACTCATTCACTCATTAATTCACCCACTCACTCACTCACTCACTCACTCAACCACCCACCCACTCACTCACTGACTCACTCACTCACTCACTCAACTACCCACTCACTCATTCACTCATTAATTCACCCACCCACTCACTCACTCACTCACTCACTCACTCAACTACCCACTCACTCATTCACTCATTAATTCACCCACCCACTCACTCACTCACTCACCCACCCACTCACTCACTCAACTACTCACTCACTCACCCACTCACTCACTCACTCACTCACTCACTCACTCACTCACTCACCCACCCACCCACCCACCCACTCACTCACTCACTCACTCACTCACTCACTCACTCACTCACTCACTCACTCACTCACTCACTCACTCACTCAACCACCCACCCACTCACTCGACTCACTCACTCACTCACTCAACTACCCACTCACTCATTCACTCATTAATTCACCCACCCACTCACTCACTCACTCACCCACCCACTCACTCACTCAACTACTCACTCACTCATTCACTCATTCACTCACTCACTCAACTACTCACTCACTCATTCACTCATTAATTCACCCACTCACTCACCCACCCACTCACTCACTCACTCACTCACTCACTCACTCACTCACTCACTCACTCACTCACTCACCCACCCACTCACTCACTCACTCACTCACTCACTCACTCACTCACTCACTCACTCACTCACTCACTCACTCACTCACTCACTCACTCACTCACTCACTCACTCACTCACTCACTCACTCACTCACTCACTCACTCGGACATCAAGTTATACAACAGCACAAACGACTGAACTACTGTCATCACAGCTTGGTAACTGGCTGGTCGTTAACAAATGGTCGTTAATGATGGGACAGACATGTTACAATGAGAGGTGGTCCTAGTGAACATCAGGGGGCGTATAACCTTCAAGCACAACAATTTAACCATCCCACATCTTACAGCGCAAGTACAGTAATTATGCAGCCTGTCTAATACAGATCGATCCACAGGGCAAGTGCAACAACCATCAGTTGGTCGTGCCCAGACCATATCCACTCATAAACTATGGCTAATAAAGCTTTGAGATTTAGAGTCAAGAGTAGGGTATAAATTATTTTGTTGGACTGGACAGAGAGAAGTGATGGGCAGTCTGACGAGTGTAGAGACAATTGTGCTGATGCTAGCGGGCCGCATGGGACGGAGTCTAAATCAGAAAGATTTGTGTCCCCGGATTCCTGGGTGCTTTGGCTCTGTAGCTCACCACAGAGAAGTCTATTCAACGTCCAACAATGGCTGTGTCACAGAGCCTGAGGACAGGCTTGATTTCTCTAGATGTAAAAAGATTATTGAAAATGAAAATAAGCACAAACCCAGTGACAACCATCAAAGATCAAAATAAATCCTAGCTGTAGAGCATTTGGTGCTTTGTCTGATTGAATTAAAAGACCAAAGAGATACTTCCATTCTATAATATTTGGCTGATTTTATTCATCTATAGAAGGTTGTTCTGTCATAACTAACCAGCTAAATGAAGACCAAAGAGACTCTAATTTCATGATGAAACATTCAGTAATACACTTCATGATAGCACATCATTGCCTCAAGCAGAATTGCACGTTTTAAACACGTCTGTGAAGTGAATGTGCCTATAAAAATGTTTTAATCTCGTGGTGATGCCCATCTCTTCATGAATTCAGAGAGGAAGTGTTTGGTTGTGTGGGGAAAGGCACAGTTGCATCATGTACTTTAGATGGGTTTCATGGTTAAGGTGGCTTGCTGAAGTAAGTGGGTCAGAAAGAATTTGTTTTAATCCTGGGAATCTACGGTTAAAACCAACTGGATCTATAAACGTGGTTAAATGGAAAAAAAGTCAAACTAAAACGTGCGCAATTTCTTTAGAAAACGTTTATAATGTTAAAATGTGTTTTTGCTTTAAAACACCTTTTAACTGTAACTTGGAATACAAATGACAAATGCAAATATAGTAGGATATTATACAGATCTTGTAATTAATATTCTAAATAATATTCTTTCACAATCTAGAAATATGCACGTTTCTTCTCCATATTGCATATTTAAAAAATCTGAAAACATACAGTACCAAAAATTATGTTGTACAAATGTATTATACTTATTTGTTGTAAAATATACTATCTTTGACAAAAGAAATATAATAAGTAAAAAGTTAAAACTGAACTTGAAAATCAAATAAATCATGCAAATTGACAAAGCATGGCAGCCAATAGTAAGTTATTATTATTAATCAACTGTTATTTAGTGTGACCTTGAATGAAATGAGAGTGAAGATAAAATATAGTAATTTTATTTTTGAAAAAATGCTTAAAGGGCACCTATTATGACATTTAAAATGTTCCTAATGTTGTTTTGGGAGTCCCCAACAACAGTTTTACATGCATGCAATGACAAAAAACACTTTTGTTGTCGTATAATATGCATTTATTTTTACCTGATTTGCTCACCGACTCCCAAATGATTCGTTCAACGACTCATTTTTCCAAACCCCTCCTTTGCGCAACGTAATCTGCGTTGATTGGTCAGATGACCCAGCAGTGTTTACAGAGATAATACTTATTTTTAACACGGAGTACAATGATGCTTTTATCAATTCAATTTTGTTATAATAATGATTATAGTCCACTGCTTTAGTTTGTAGTAAAAAACTAAAAATAAGATGAAGAATTTAATGTTATGTTAGCAAGCATATCCCAGAGTTCATATTGTAAAAGCACAATCAGTCTTTGCATTAGCCCGATGCATAAACATAACGTTTAAAAAAAAAAAAAAAAATGCAGTTACGTTTCTACGAGGTATTACTCTATTCTTTAAGACAACTCCGAAAACAACGACAAACACTTCACATATCTCAATACAATTGTCATTGAAGACCTAGAAGCTAAACGCTGCTTACACAACAAACAAAATAATTATTAAGCATGCTACATAAAACATAAAAGCAACAATTATTAATAACACTTACAGGTTGTGATACGGAGGAGGAAGCGGATGCAAATACACTTGGAACTGAACCTTCCTTCAATATCAGCCAGCTCACGAATCCAAGTTTGATTGCATTTAAAAAGCAATCGTCTTCTAAATGGCGCGAACAAAGCACAAGGCTCAGACTATACTTCTGTGGTATAGCTGTATATATGAATTGTAGCCACTTAGTCTTCAAATGCTCCTCCATGGGCAGATGAAAAAAGTTGGCTTTTGAGTCGCACTTCAGAACACAGCGTCTCCTCGCCATGATGTTTTTTCCCTGGCCTTGGAGCGCAATAAGTGGGCGTATCGTATTCAAATAACTTTACAAGTTGACGTCATCTAGTCAGAGAAAAAGCTTCGGTCTTCTAACGATTCATAAAAATGACTCCGAGTCGACTCTTACTTTTGAAAGACAATAACTTTATATACGGTGCACTTTCATATTTCAAACTTTGCAGGATGTTTTTGTTCACTTAGATCTATGTTACACGCTACATGAAAGGTAAATTTCAAAATTCCATAATAGGTGCCCTTTAACACCATATTTTGCCAGCTTCAATAATCAGAGGTTTTATACCTGATTTCTTGTACACCGTATTCAAAAATATGAATTGGCTGATAACATACTGTATTGCTGTCTGTGCATATACTGTATAGCTAAAGAGGGCAGAAGTAAATGACTCCTCCAAGGTGACTGTGCCAGTTACAATTACATATTAGAAAATCAAAGTCTAATAGTCTGTTTCAAATAGATCACCATTCTACTCTGTTAAATTCTCTATTATTGACCTACAAACTAGCTGTCATTAACCTATGCTTTTCTTTTTAGGTTACTGCCTTAAGTCAGAGAATGAGAAATCAATTACTGTCTCCATCACATGATGAGGAGAATGAAACTACATGCCTAAGGCAGAGGCTTGTTCTTTAAAGACATAAATACGGCCTGTTATTACTGCTCAAAACACTCTTGCATAGTCAGGAAGGGGATTGAGTGACACAGCAAGCGTGATGACCAATCAAGGTAACCAATCAAAGAGGTTTATTAACCTAACAGAGCAAATAAAGATGAGTGGCAACTCAAGCTCTTGGTCACGTTCCAACTTTACATTTAACAGCAGGGGTGGGGGGGCGAGGGGAATTCTTACAGAGTTCTGTCCTTAGTTTAACAGACAAAATCATCATTGATATGATTGTGTAAATGAAGGACAAACTGTATTTGACGTATCTTTATGTGCTTGAGCCGCAGCTATTGAAATAAAGAAAAATGATAGACGATGGAGAGTTTGTTTTCTTATTTTATCTCAAGAATAATACCTCAGGCTTCATGACACAAAAATCAGATAGACCCAAAAAAGGCCCCATGAAATATTTCACACTCTTAACTACAATTTTGCGTCTCAGTGATTAGGGCCGATGTATCTGTCTGCATGCAAATGTAAAATACCCTAAACGTGCCCTTCAGGAAGTGAAATTACTCAATTTAAATGTTTCATGCTATTTTAAATACTTGATATTATTAATTTATCTATAAAGACCTTAAACCCTAACATTTACTTAGCAGAGGGCTGGAAATGCAAATAGGACCCTAAAAATAATTATATTGTCATGGCAAATTATACACCCATTAGATTAGAGGAGAGGAAATCACTCCTTTATTTGAGGGTGAAATCATGGGTAGGAGAAGATTGCTATGAAATGGCACATCACAGATTTCCCTGTGCAAACAAATTAAGAAAGTTCTGTTTTATGGAAGTCTTAAACTATGTCAGTGAAGCCATGGAAATAGGCACATCTGTTCACAACTTCTAAGTGATACGAATTGTGTGTTAAAATGAACAAAGTGACATGGTTGTAGCTTCGTCAGTTGTATTGGAAGGATCCATGACCACAAGATTTTTAGTCATACAATGAAAGTCAATGGGGTCAATGGACCCATTGACATTCATTTTCCTAGTTTCAAACTATGAGTGTCACAATATAACACTGCTGATGATAACTGCGATGAATGAAATAGTGATATTGTGTAAATGCTGCACATAGAGAAATATTGTTAATAATCCAGCACCATCTGGTTGACACTCCAACACAGTAGGTGGCGGTATTGCAACATAATGCTGGTTTCAATCATAAAGTGTAAAAAAATAAATGATGACGCAGTGTGTAGCTACCATAGACAGTATATAAGATGGACACAGCGACCCCATAGATTTCAACGGAGAAAAGTGAAGCCCATTTGAAGCCCAGGCGTACTGCGCAGGCTCAAACTGAGCTTGGTGACGTGAACAACGTGTCTAACACTTTTCAGTCTTCTAGTAGATGTGCCGAGAGAAATCTGAATCATTCCCTTCCGAATCTCGCAGAGACGGAGAGCGTGAGCATTAGCTGTCCATGAGCTAGCAGCGGGAGCAACTTTATCACTCTCTATGGGCTTCTCCCTTGACTTTATCAGACTTTATGCCTCCACGATTGCCTATGAGCTTCTCCGCCTGTCTATGCGGTAATTTCTCTACAGTGCGACAGAGAGTCGCGTGGTTATGACGCAATCGTTAGCCTATTTTTACAAAAGCGGTTTCTACGGGGCCATAAGGTAAGGTACAAGGTAATGGAGCCTTTTATACATTGTCTGTTCTTTAGAAATAAATAATGGACAAATGGAGTCTTTGGACGCCTCAGATGTAAAGTTATTCGCTGTCAAAGTGATGCCAAAATGAATGGGAGTCAATGGAATGCTAACAGCAGGTGAAGTTCTGCTACAATGGCGGCTCCCGGGGAGGCTTCAGTATCCGGCGGATGGACTACCCCCTTGGTAGCTACTACTGCCGGTCAAAATGTCGGAGGACATGACAGGTGAAGGTGAGACATTCTATCTGCACTTGAAAAAAGTTTTTGGGGTTCTGTACAAAAAACACAAATAAGATAAGGTGTTTGACACATGTCTGCAGGAAGTGCAGATCAAGCTCCAGTTACATTTACAGACACTCTCTCAATCCATTTGCCAAAGAAAACACAAAAAGTTAAGATTTAAGAATTTGACTGATAGATACATTTCTAATTTCTAAAGATATTGCAATACTATCGTAATTGTGAATTCCTTTGGCCATTATAAATGTGTGGAGAAAATCTTTTATCATTACAGCCCTATTACAAATGAAAACCAGATGAAACATTATCCACAATATATTATATATACACATGTATAAATCAGGGACATGCGGGCCTGTATAAACTGCAAGCTGAGAATGCTCTCCAAGCCCTTCGTGGACTCACTGCTTAGTATAAATTCCCTTGTTGAGATGTATAGTAAAGCTTACATGATAACATTTTTGTAATACCAATTTTGGTAATTCAAGGCACTGATGCTTGCCTACAGAACAACCACTGGCTCTGCACTGGTTTTGAGCTTGTCCACTTTTGACCACTTCCAGAGGTAGTTGAAAACATATTCGACAGGATTGCTTTCTTAGAGTAAAGGCTCATGTGATCAAACAGCAAAAGACCGCCTATTCTCCGACGGGGATTTAAACTTTGTCAGCTAAAAGACACAAGTTTGGTTTGAAGACGAAAAAACGTACCAAGCACAATGTTCTCTCACCATTCCTGATCTAACTTGCGGCTGTCAGAGCAGAAACTAAATCTCCATATGTTTTTGTGTGTTTTCATGTGTGATCCACAGAAGAAACAAAGTTTTGGAACAGCATGTGGGTGAGAAAATGATGAACTATCCCTTGAAGTAAAACTTAAACGCCAGGACAGGCAGATATAAAGCATATGCTAATAACTAAAGATTAACATTACCAACAAGACATACATTAAAAGTGCATATGATCAACTGTTGTAACCCAACCTTATCGTATGACCATTTGTATATGCACACATCACACACATTTGCACACATTAACACACAAACCAGCTCTGTAGTGAATTAAACCAAATCAAATGTTCTGTTGAGTGTGAAGTGAACCAGTAGTCCAGTAGCTTCTCTGAACAGTCACTTACTTAAGAAACTTATACTTTTCCCCTAAAACTCATGATTCAGAATGACTTTTACAAACAACTCGAGTGTGAAATTTCTCTGTAACTCCAAGGAAAGGCTTTTTGACACATTAGAATAGATTAGGAGCGAGCGTGCAGGGCTTGAGGGCCTGGGTAAATCTGTTAACTTTGCATTTCAAACCGAAAGGGCGGATGGGGGGACTTGCAATTGTACAATTCAGAGGGGAAAACCCTAGCGCTACAAAAAGAGAAGTTCCTCTCTCCACCTTTTTTCTTCTGTACACATGCTTTGTGTCTGAACAAATGGGAGAGACGTCTCACTTCGGCCTCCCGGACTGCGGGTCAGGCAGGATCAAAGTGCGAAGGAAGTCTGTCAGCAAGAGAAGGTCTGCGTTGCCCGCCCTTGTTACAGCATGTTCGGTCAGCTTTGCTCATCCATGTCACAGTCAAAGCTGTCGAGACGTAGTAATTGCCGTCTCTTTAGGGGCTCCGATCCACTCGCACAATGTAAAGCAGATTAAGTTATATTAAATAGGATTCAAGACGTTCCACTGACAAAGGCCTCGTGCTGTTTTGAACTCTTGTCCATTTGAATATAAAACACATTTGGGTGAAAAGTGAACATTCCTTCGATGATCAAATGTCAAGCTCTGAAGACCATGTTAAACAAAATAATCAACTTAGGTAATATTAGTTTCCCTTTGAGTCGGAGCGGAAATGGACTCTCTGCAGAACTAGAACAGTTTCATAACCACTGGGCACACACACACATACACGATCTTAAACTGATTATCCCTAACAACCTGACAGTCTGTAAGGTCAAGTAAATGTCTTAAACTGTGTTCTTTTATTGGGGAAAAGGTCATAAGGGTTCTGTTTAAAGTTTAAACAGAACCCGACCGTCACATATGGAGTGTGTTTAGATGCTTACATCTTCCTTACATTTTTATAATTGCTCTGTAAAGAATATCCTGTTAAATGTATAGTAAAAATAAAA
This sequence comes from Phoxinus phoxinus, assembly GCF_949152265.1. Classification (NCBI taxonomy): domain Eukaryota; kingdom Metazoa; phylum Chordata; class Actinopteri; order Cypriniformes; family Leuciscidae; genus Phoxinus; species Phoxinus phoxinus. Next base: position 17,114,387 of record NC_136886.1, read on the forward strand.
CCAAGCTGTGGTTACTGTAAAAACTATGGTCACAATGTTTCCACTATTACTGGGTGGCCCATGATTGGTGCCTGTGTATTTTACAACCTATATATCCATAAGTTACATGATATGTATTAGAAATTGACTTGAAATACTAAAATCTATTTTGTACATTAAAATGTACTGATACAAATCATAATAATACAAGCGGTACAATAGAAAGCCACATGATGAATCAGAGTCCAACTGGCCTGTCCATAAAACACCCTAATGTACTGTACATTACCGTTAACATAAATGAAACAAAATTATTTATATAAAACATAATCATAAGTGATGTGTCATGCATGTCCTTGTACTCATTTTACTTGTACAAATCATAAATTTGACTGTATTTTACTGTAAATCTATAAACAGTTGGTACTCAACTAGAATAATACTTTTACCGCCGCCGGTCCCGCGGCGTCAAAATTGGGGGTGTGTATTTGCTGCCTTTTACCGCTAAGTGGCACTTTGAAAAGTGTCAGTTTATTCTCTCTATTACGTAATCTTCCACGGCTTATTGAGAGCTGTGGTAGCAGATAAATTCAAGTGAAACATTGTAGTTTAACAAATTCATAAATTACAGTACAAATTTAGAACTAAAACAAATGTAGGCTTCTATTATTGCATTTAAGTCAAGTAGGCTAAACGTTAACATTGTGTGCCCAGTTTTTCTACAATTTAGAAAGGCTATGCATGTCAATACGTTATGTGTCTTAAACTTCATGTTATTTTTATTTGTTAGTAGATTTATTAACTGAAACAAAACACTGAAATAAATTAAACTAAATGATCGTAAAATTAAAACATTGACAGGACTTGCTAACCGATGTTAGTCGGCAGCATTTGTGTTTTTGCTTTCGTTATTATACATGTATATTAAAAGGCTTACAATAGGTTGTTAAGATTAGCATCATTTTCTTTAATAGATAATGAAAACATACCAACATAAAACAATGTTAAACAGTTTAGAATTTTCACCATATGGTAAATGAAACTTACCGTTAAACTAATACGTTTTTTTTACTGTAGCATTTTTTTAAAAATAAATTTTCTATAAAAGCCAGTAAAGTGATTTTTTGTTGTGCCCAAAGAGTTGAGATCTGAATCTGTCGTCATCTTTATTCTCAAACATTGTACCTTCTCTTAATCAGATAAGTCAAGTGAGGGTTTACCAGGAAGCTGTAATTGTGACTGAAGCAAGCACGATATCAATCACAAAACTGTCCATCAAAGACACTGTTCTCAGAAAAACTTTCATTTACACGATTTGAGTGGGAGTTTGTTTTTTTGAAATTCCACATAGGTGGCTTTCATCTCTCCCCTTCTGTTTCATTATGAGCTTTCGTTCCTCGCCTAATCATGTTCTTCAATAGTTTCACAGAAACTACAGACAGAAAAAAGGTATTCTTCAGAGGGTTTATGCGTGACCATGATACCAAGACATCAAAGATGTCAAAGCAAAGCAACGAGGAGGATCGCATTTGAATATGGTACACATTTATCCACAAAGCATGATTTCAGGGAAATATTACTAATACTACAACTAATAATACTGATAATATCACCCCTAACTGCTGAAGCTCATGGTTCGAGAACATCAGTAATGTATAAGAAAGTAATATTCAATGAGCATTATTTTGAACTCTCCAGTGTTAATGACAACAGCCATGAGCATCACCATTTTGAGTCAACTCTGTACATCATGCATCCCTTTTTGAACAGTCCCTCAGGGCCCATAATGTCTATCTCATGTGGTAATTCACCCATTAAATACGCAACGCACAAGAAAATATCAGAGAGAACTTGTCCGCATGATGTTTCTTATCCACTTAGAACATGCTAGATGGCTTATTGCATTCATATTCACTTAAATCATTTTCATAATCAATATTTTTGTCTCGTTTTATTTTTCCTGGATAAAAATAAATACATTTAATGCAGAAGGAAAATGGTTTAAAGTAATAACAGAACATCTAACAAATCTGAATAGTTTATGCTAAAAACGCAATATTTTTTTCTCCAGAAAATGTGCTTAGTATACACATTTATATACATAATTTTACTGTAAAACAAGGCAAGGTTTATGCTAATAAAATAGCCAAAGGTTATTTTAGCATTAAGGTTTAGATAAGTTTATGCTATCACTTTCATCCTTTTGGAAAAGAGCAGCCTGGATATTCTTCAGCCAACTTCTATATCTTCTCTTTCTCGCAAAGTTCTATGGAATGTTGTAGGCTTGAAACAACATGAAAGTAACAACACTGTGACAAAAATGTACATTTTTGACTGGCTATGTGTCTGGTACATACATAATTTTATTGGAAAACAGATTTATGCTAATAAAAGAGCCAAAGAGCTAAACAATAATAATAATATTAAACAAGGATAAATATATATATATATATTTTTATTTTTACTGGAAAACCATGCTAAAAAAATAGCCAAAGAATTAATGTAGTACTAACAGGATAAAAGAGATATTCTCAGAAATATTTTCTTCTCTAGGAAATGTATGGACCTTTAGATCATTTTACTGGAAAACAAGACACAAATGATTGAATGACTGATTTCGTTGCCGATTCATGTTCCAAATACTCCTGGCTATTGCTGACGTATGGGTGCACACTCTTGATACCTAGTCCGAGAGGTCATGTCCAGGTCAAACATGTTTCTCACCAAGTCATCAGATTTCGCGGTGGCCAATCAGTGCTCTCACGTCTCTGCAGGAGGAGGAGGTTGAGTCCTTGCTAATGTTTGGTGACAGAGCTTTTGAGGGTGAGCTGTTTAGCGGTGTTACTCAGAGGGCAAACATTGTAATGTAAAAAGGCAGGTCCCAATGACGGCTTCAGCATCTCCGACCAACAGCCGGGCTACGCGATTGGTCGGATGTGTGTAAAACAGACACACGAGCGATAGTATGCAGTTTATTAGACTAACGCACAGTGACTGGCTACATGGAGTGCCAGCGGGCACGCTCCTTTCTCCACAGTTGGCTGCTTCTGTCAAAACTCTGAACCTGCTACCATGTTGACCTTAAGGTCAATGACTGCCACAGGCAGTTGGGCACTGCATTCCCACTGGCCCCCTCCTACACTTTTATCCCTATCTCTGTATCCCACTGCGTTTTTTTCTTGTCTCCTTCAATCTCCTTCGTCTTGCTGGCTGCAGCCTGTTCAGTCTTAGAGGGAACGTTCAACACAAAAAAGGTGCAAACGGTTTAAAACTCCATGACTCCAGTTAATTAAAGGAAATGTTCAGGCAAAAATGAAAATTCTATAATTATCCACTCACCCTCATATTGTTTCAAAGGACACAACGGGTTTTTTTTTTTTTTTGCCATAAAATGAAAGTGAATATGAACAGGGGCTGTCAAGTTCCAAAACAGTAGAAAAGCACCGTAAGAATAGTTCATTATGACTCATGCACTATGTTCCAAGTCTTCAGAAGACATCCGATAGCTTTATGTGAGGAGCAGACCGAAATATAAGTTGTTATTCACTGAAACTTCCGTATAAGATGAACACAAGATCCTCTTGGCTTGCATACTGGTGGTAACAGTGCAGTTGATGCTATAGAGGAATAAGGCGGCAATATTTTCAGTGAATAACATCTTTAGTTTGTTCGTCATATGAAATTTCAATATGATCCTTGAACAAAGCCATCATACAGCTGCAGAAGACTAAGATTTTTTTTGTGCGTGATCTATCATTTTAAAAGTAGAGGAGAAAACAAATACTTCATGGAAAGTATATACACACTTAGTAATGTTACTAGCAATTATATTAAAATAAACAAGCAATTAAACAAACCAATAAACAAGATTATATTGTTTAGTAGCTCTTAATCAAGGGTTAGAAAGACTAAATAGAAAGGTGCTACACATACACTCTCTCACTTTTTTAAACAGGCATGAATGCGTGCTAAAGTAAACCAACGTAAGCCATTCCTCTTCCTTCTTATCACCTGCAGATATTGATTATTGATCATGTCTCTTAAGTCTGCGATGTTTTATGAGTAATACTGGAATAATGAGCAGGAAATGTTTCTTAACAATCAGACACTAATGCTGCTCAATTCTGAGTACCCAATAACAATTTTCAATAATAACACCAAATTATGATTTTTTTTTAAATAACATGTTATGTGTTTTACTCTCTAACAATCTAAATTAAGAATGTTGCTATATGAATACATAAAAGAAATGCTCTGTGCCCAAATATGATGGTTATGGATAGAATGTAAATGCCTGTGTCTCAACAATATGAGAGGACCATTATTCATTAATATTCTTATTTCCTCTTTCTATCAATGTATCTGTCCTGCGGCGGTGTTGACAAATTAGTGAATTTGATTATTATTTATCTAAACAGCGTTATCACACAAAAATCAAACATTTTGCCATTTTTTGTAGCAGCGGAGCAGTAATTTGAAATATGTATCGTCTTCCTTAGCAGGAGACGAACAACAGGATTATGTCTCAGAGTGGCAACTAAGCTGACAATAGCTTTAAGCAGCCGCACACCTCCTCCTTTCTATTTACAGGAGAGATAAGAGGAAATTGGGAGAACGAAAGAATGAAAGGCAGGCGACGACTGTTCTTCTTATACGTTTGGAATAGCATGCTGTCTGCAGAGCACAGAATGCTGCAGTGCATTTAAACATGGTTAACTGATGCATAACGTGTCCATAAATTATTTTTTTAATCAAGATTTTAGGGGAAATTGTACAGTCAAACCAAAATTTATTCAGACACCTTGCTATCCTAACTTACATAAATTAACTATAGTGTCCTGCACCCACTAGTAAAAAATTATATATGGTGTCTGAATAATTTTAGTTTTTTTGGAAAGTGTATATCTGTGTTGTGACTTGTAACCGCTTTATTTAAAGTAGTTTTAATATTAAAGAATTTTAGCGGTAAATTCCCTTACCACATACCATGAAAAACTGTAATATATCTAATTTTATAGTAAAATTCAGTCAAATTGAACATTTTTAGAAGTGAAGAAAAACAAGTAATCTTATAATTCACAGTGAAAAACCCTAATGGACATTGAGTTCCCAGTGTGACAATTCACATTTGATGTTTTATGATTCAAATTATTCTTAGTTTTTTTCTTTTCTTACAATTTATAATGTTGTTAAATGAATGTTTATTTAATTATTTTAGTGTAATGTGTTCAATCTGTAAAACCTAAGATGTTTCAACCATATTTTTTACGATGAAGTTCTGCATGGCAACCACAGCTGACTTTTTTTAACCTAAATTTCAGATTTGTTAGCTAATCTGTATGCTAGTTGTAAAGTTGCAGTTGCTACTTGTTAAATAAACCTAAAATAAATAAATACAACTTCTAGCTGATATACAAATTTAAATGGACAGCATTTCTTATATGGTAAAGCAGATCAAACATACTGATGACTCATCATGCACTACACAGATTTTTTGTCCAATCAAATGCTCTCTAGGATGAGAATGTCCCTTCCCCTGATACAACCCGCAACCGAAAAATAAGCAACAAGTCATGGTTTAGGGCTGTGAAAGAACTAAAAACGTATTGTATGTTTAAAACAAAAAGGGACAAGTCCTTTGATACGTCCTGTCCAAACTTTCTGTTAAGCAATTTTATGATGGTTTTTTTATGTGCTAGTTCATTTTAAATGGTCTTTTGGAGTGAATGAATAAATAAATAAATAAACTTTAACATTATTGCTTGTCACGCCACAGGACCTTTCAGAATATTTTGTTTGCGACTACTTGTTTATTAAATTTTGAAGTGCCACAATTGTGCAGCGCATGTGACATAGATTACGCAATCTAGCATGTGACATAAATTACGCAATTTAGCATGTGACATAGATTATCGAGTCACCTTCCAAAAGGGCCAAATCACATGTGTTGCTCTTGAGACCAGCATTTACAATAAATAACATTAAAACATTTACGACAATGTTCAAAAGAACCAATGTTTTCTTGGGCAGGTAACATGCCCTCCGCCTGACCCCGAGGGGCCGCAGCACCCATACAGACACGTATGAGAGGAGCTGTATTTGGACCCTGAGCATACTGGACAGCAAGAGCAGCGTGAAGCCGCCAAGAAGCTCCTCTCACGGAGGCGGCAGGAAACAGAGCAGTGACGAATGACAAGTCATGATTTTACAGTCTCAGATCCAGGCCGTCAGCTCATGCCGCCTGGTAAATGAAGAGTCTTGACAGAGGTTTATGAGCAAGAGACAAAGAAAAGACAGTGATGGGAAAGGATTTAATTGAATGGAGAGCTTGGAGTGGGCCGAAGTGTCAGCACTTTAATTGTTGTTACAGAGTGCTAGTGATGTAACTCGCTCTATAAACACAATATAGGGACTAGAACCGAGTGGACGCTCACCAGAGACTAATGCGGCTGAAAAGAATATCGCTCAGCCTTGATGTAAGGACTCTCAATGATGTCCAATGCAGATGTGAGGTAATTATTCACAATACTTTGAGCACCGTGGTACATTGTTAATATCCCCAAAGACCGTGCCAACCACACAAAAAAGCTCTCTGTAAGAAATAATAGATTTCCGATCCTTTATGAGCCTTAACTCAGTAGTAAAGCACAATTAGAAACAAGAGACCAATAAAAAAGACCAATAAAATGTTGAACATCTTCCTGACTGAGATGCTATAATTTAAAGGAGAGAGTTACTTTCTGAACAGGTTTCATTTCAATGAAGCCAAAGTTAATGCCTCATCCAACCTTGGATTCTTCTTCATGGTTTGAGAAATGTTGAATCAAAATTTGTACATGTTCATACACCTGAAAATCAACTGAAATACAGAAAACATACAATGATGTACACTGTGTTTATAAGTTTGGGATCGGTGTGATTTTTTTTTTTTATAAAATAAATTAATACTTTTAAATCTGCAAGGACACATTAAATTGATCAAAAGTGACAGTAAAGTAATTTATAATGTTACAAAAGATTTTTCTTTCAAATAAATGCTGTTCTATTGAACTTTCTATCCATTAGAGAATCTTGAAAAAAAGTATGTTTCCACAATAATATTAACCAGCATAAACTGTTTTCACAATTGACCGTTCGCAAAGACCCGCCCCCCTTAGTTACTGTCGCTATGTCCGACAAGCTACGCCGCTCTCACGCCACACCATGTTCTCACGCAGTTCAAAAAAACATCGCGGAGCAGAGAGGACACTGAAAACGCGCTGACAGACAGGACAGACAGGTTACTTTTCGGTTACTTTTGATATTAAACATATTAAACAAAGTCTCACCTTTCAAATTTGGCAATTTTTTAAAAGAAATTTAAACAATAAATACCGTTTTGTGGCTCTTTAATGTGTCTGACAGATCGCTGTAGAGCCTCAGTTAAAGCTGCTCGTGAACCGATCATCTCTTCCTTCTAGTTTATTTATAGCATCAAATAAACATGAATGAACATAAGAAGGAATGTTGTTTTAACCGCGGAAAGACGTCAGTACACTCCTTTTTTTCAAGTTCAAATCCTCCCATGTTAGTCTACTAACTCTCCTGACTGCTTTGTCGGACAAAATGGCAGATGGCGAAGTATGATTGGTCAGATCACCTGTCAATCAAGCTCCCTGCGAAGGGTCAATTGATAATAATAATTTTAAAAAAAATACTTAAGCAGCAAAATCAGCACATTATAATGATTTCTGAAGGATCATGTGACACTGAAGACAGGAATAATAGCGGTTGAAAATTCAGCTTTGCTTTCACAGGAATAAATTACATTTTGAAATATATTAAAATAGAAAACAGAAAAAAGTATTTTAAATTTTTATAATATTTCTCAATATTACAGATTCAATTGTATTTTTAATCAAATAAATGCAGCCTTGGTGAGCATAAGACTCACATAAAGACAAATGGTTCCAAGCCTATATGATAAAAACACAAAAGATGACATTTTGAAGAGCTGTTTGTCTACACAATGGAAGTCAATGGGGTCCAAAACAACATTGACCATGAGCCTAACGTCAGGTGTGCTCTCTGTTTCGGAGTGTGCTTGTGTAGCTGTGACCCCAGAGCGCCCGAGTGGAATGATACGTGGACAACAGCAGCTGAGGAAGCACTCAACTTGTGCTAAACTGTGTGGAAGACTTCAATAATGCAGGGGTATGGGGCTCACATGACTTGAGATGGCTCCTTCAGGCCTAATGTCTTCCTCTCTGACAAAAATTTGTAAACAAACAAAGTGTCAAGGATGGAAACATACAGAAAGATTTTGTGACTGAGACTACTCTTCACTTCAGATCCTTTTAGCAAAGTGCTAACTTGGGATTGGAACCTACAGGGACGTAGCGATCTATGAGTGAATCTCTTTTCTTTCCCCCCCAAAAAAAAATATTATTGTGAAGGTTTTAACTAAAATATTGATTTCTGGTGTGAGAATATTTATCTAATATAGTCAGGTGAATCATTTAGTTTCAATTTGTTAATATTAGTTAATGCATTAGGTACAGTATCAGGAACTAACATATTTTTTGTTTACAATGTTTTTGTTGTTGTTGTTGTTTTTAAATACATTTTTTCAGCATTTATTATTCTAGGTGAATGATCATTTATAAATATTCTATTTGTTCAAATATACCAAGTAAATACAGCAGAATTGTGAAATATTATTCTAATTTAAAATAACAGTTTTCTTCTTTATGCATTTTAAAATCGTTTATATCTGTGGTGGCAAAGCTGAATTTTTAGCAGCCATAACTTTAGTCTTCAGTGTCACATCATTCTTCAGAAATCAGTCTAATATGCTGATGTGGTGGTCAAGAAACATTTCTTATTATTTTCAATTTTGAATACAGTTGCTGCTTAACATTTTTGTGGAAACAATTATACCCCCCCCCCCCCCCCCCCAACATTACAAGTGTATTTACACAATTTTGCAACATTACAAATGTATTTACTGTTACTTTTGATCAATTTAGTGCATCCTTGCTGAAAAGTATTAATTTCTTTAAAAAAACAACAAGAAAAAACAACAACAACGTACTGACTGAAAATTTTTCAACAGTAGTGTATATGTAGAAATTAACATACACCTATTTTAAAAGTATTGTTTATTGTTGGTTTATGATAGCTGATGCAATACCAACAGTAAAATGTTTTACCTTAATTTAACATAATAATTAAAAAAATGATGATTCCCCCACTCCTAGTGTCACATATCTATTTAAAAACTACAATCACATGTATAAAACAGATCAGATTAATAAGCATAAACTAGAACAAAATCAAGCTCAGGAAATGCTGTGAATAAACTATCTCTGTCATTCTCATTTTCAAGGTCATTGAGTTATTATAGTGTTATCAATATTACTAAGCAGAGTTCAGCACTGCATGAGTCAATAAACACGTGCAGCCAGTGCTAAAACAAACTGTTACAACCTCACAAAGGTCCCGTGCCGCATATACAGTACTCCTCATTCCACAGGCGCTTTATGACAAGCAGCGCAAACGGTCTTTACACCTACTTCATGTTCTCATGCACTCTCACATTCTCCATCAAACAAAGTGGAAGAATGAAGACAGCAGTGTTGCAAAACACTGCAAATCTTGATGGTTGTGGGAGGAGAAGCATCGATATTTTATTGTGAATACTGTACCCTAGCTGCTCCCCAAGTGCAGATCAAACAGACTGGCCAATAAAAGCTCTTCAACTAAATATTTACAGCTAATTTTAAAGCCTCTTAATGAGGTTCACAGGAGGAAATGATGCTGTAAATGGTCAGAAGGTCAGGGGTGGCATTGAGGTCACGGAAGAAGGACAAGACAATGACGGAGCGAAGCCAAAGTGATTGAAAGGGATGAGGACTGATGGCATTTCTGACATTACCAGGAATAAAAGCAGCTGGAAATAAGTGCCAAGACTCCCAGATAAAGCCTGTTCAAACAAAAACGAATGCTGTCAAAGACAATTTAACACATTCAAAGTTAATCAAATGTGTTTAACAATGTTTAACATACTGTAACACTTATTTAACAAAACAAATCAATTCAACTGATATAACGGTTTCATGGAATTCAATGTGCTAAATATCAACAGACATTAAAATGTATCTAACTAAAATTAGCCCTCTGTAATTAAAATAGTGTAATCTGTACAGCTTTCTTTAAATGTCTTTTTTCATTTTCCCTTCATATTCATTTATTTATATGGTCTGTGTAGTTCAACACACACACACACACACACACGCACACGCACACGCACACGCACACGCACACGCACACACACACACAATTAATGTTCCACAGAAGAAAAAAGTCATACGGATGAACAAGTAATGACAACATTGTTTGGTGAACTTTCTGTTCAAGTCCTTGATAAATAGATCTGAATTACATTGAGACATTACACTGAATTCAATGATGCATTTCAAGACGGAAGGCCTTCCTACTCGAATTTCTGAAGAGTAAAGCGATTTTCCACATACTCTAGAATAATAGATCTAATAGATCTTATGCTATTGTTGGATATTTTAATGTCACAAAAGGGTGTCACATAATGAGATAAGTCTCTGTAAGCTGGCGCTCTGATAAAGTTAAACATCCCGTACATGTATGTGACTATGCGTCCATGTTTAATTAAATGGACAACTATTACAACTTCATTTACAGCCTTCCTGGCTTCATTTGATTACATTTTCATGCTTGTGAGGGAGGTCAGGGCAGTCTTTTATGTTTTGGGTTTTTCAAAATGAGCCCAACCATCACTGTTTCACTGTTAATTCCAAGAGAGATACTTTCTCTTGAATCCTGCATATGCGCTCAACCAAAGTCCAAATTTGGGGAGGGGAAATTTCTCAACAAGCAACTATTGAAAGGTCAATGCTGTGCTAAATCATAAAGATGTCATTCCCAAACCAAGTAAACTTGAAAAACCTTGAATGTACATGCCTATATTTTTATGCGTGCACAAAATTGTATAATAATCAAAAGGGGTAACGGGCTAAATAACTAATCTAAAATGTGGGCCACACACACACACACACACACACACACACACACACACACACACACACACACACACACACACACACACACACACACACACACACACACACACACACACACACACACACACACACACACACACACACACACACACACACACACACACACACACACACACACACACACACACACACACACACACACACACACACACAAAAGCACAGATATACTGTCATTGACCTCCCAATCGCAGAAGTTACTGAAGAAACCTGATTGGATAACGACAGAGACCATTGATCATCCCTTTGCACCCTTAATTAGTAACTCCTGCTTCGTTTGACTTAACCACTCTTTTTTCAGTTGATCTCATTTGCAGTTCATTAGCTGTAAGGTGGGAAAGCGTAACAGACCTGAAACATCTTAAACAGGAACCAGCTAAATCTAGAAGTTCTTACAAAACACATTTTAGAGTTTACTAGTTTGTGTTTCACCAGAGAATTTCCCCTACCTATTCTTAGATGACAGTGAGAATGCACGCGTTAACTGCTGACAAGGCCAGGGTTTTTAAAAGGTCTTGTAAAATAGGGAAAAAAATATGCTGACTTGCTTATAGCTTGGTTAGGCCATATTTGAATACCTGATGTTTCACAGCATTTAGGGAAAGGAACTAAAATAAATCTGTGGCATCTAGACAGTTGAAATGGAGTTTTTACAGCTAACAGGGAGATAGCCTTCTTTAATTGTTATTAAAACTCACAGCTTTTCTTATCTTTGTCATTTGAGAATCACATTAAAACTATCTTGGAAACATTTTACCTTACCATCAACATTTGCGTTGTATATAAATACTATATTGTTTTACTCTTGTCCTAGATACTTTCAATCTGTGAAAAACAGAGCAAATCCATAATAAAAATTAACTATTGCATGTTTCAACTATGATAATTTAAAACAAATAGTGTAATAAACAAACCAGTTCAATATTTATTATATATATAGTATTTATTATATCCACTCTCCGAAATTATGACACAGTTGTGGCAGAGTAATTTACACCACACCGCTAAATTTTGCTCCTTATAATTTGTTTTGTGTGTAACGTTAGTGTAATTGGTTGCCAAGGAGACAACCGTGTCAGTAACAATCGTGGTTGATATAAGATATGAGACAGTTGAGAAAACAAGTAAAATATAACTGAGTAGAATTGTACTATGCAAAATTTGTGCAAATATTTCATTTTGTGTATTTAGGATACATGCTAGATGCAAAATTAGATAGAGTTGGGCATTTTATTCAGAAAAAAAGTTTAAGCTGCCATTTCACAGAATGTTATTAACCCTTAAATACAGATGGCCCCAATAGTTTAAAACACTCTTGCTATTTTAATAACAATTACAAAAGAATAAAATAATTTATGTTTTATGTTAACAAAGTTAATTTTTTTTAATGTTTTAACTTTGAAGGATTCAATTTGAGCAGATGTTTTTTCGCTATTTTGGCGATCTCAACAATGTTCTCAAAACTATTCTTTTCAACATTTTCAACATCAATGTTTTAATCGCTGACAGCTTCCCCACCAGATCCACCATCGAGTGATAGTGACACTAATATTTGATTGGATAAGGTGTTTGCTCATAAAGTAAATCACTGAGCCATTTCAAGTTTTGCTGATGATTCTGTATTCTTTTGTTTCATGACTGCGGTAATAGTGAGTGAAACATCACATCATCATTTAGACTTTTACACCTTGACAAATAAAGATGAATTGCACTTATTGTGTCATCAGAGATTATTGTTGCGCCTAAAAATATACTTACTCTATTACATACCTCGGGTCGCTAGTGACCCTATACACTTTTTGCAAAAAATAAACTTTATTGTTAGATTGTTTAAGCCAAATAAATTGAGGAATACTTAGGAGGTTGACGTCTACATTTAAACACAAATGAATGAGGCAGGAGGTAGTAAATTATGTCCCGGCTCGCTAAAGACCCGAGGTATGCGTTTAAGGATTAAATGTAATCTGAGATCTGGCAGATATTTCATTACTTCCCGGAAAAAGAAAAAAAAGTAAATTCTGTACTTTAGAACATTGTTTGAGGACAAATTAAAAAATTAAATCCAATTTTTGATTTCAGTTACAATACTTCCCAAGACCTATTAAAATAAAATGTTCCTACTGTATGTAACTTTAATATGTAAAATTATTCAGGTGTTGAAGAGCCATATGTACAGTTGTTTCTCTTATAAAAATTGTTATTGTAAAACGAGATGTCCTCCCTAGAGAACAATTAATTACATTCCCATAAAGAGTATTTCTGATTCAACACTGTGGGTGTGAAAGGGGAAACGTCTATGTTAATCTATGCCAAACTCAGAACTGCCTCTTGGATGGATCCTACTGTGTGTATTTGTGTATGCGAGTCCGTTTGCTGGGACAGGGGTATGGCTGGAGAGATGAATGATGGAAGCAAATGGGGTTTATATAATGATCACATTTCATTTTATGAGCATCAACTAAAGCAAAGAGAACTGTTTTTATAGGTTTGTGCATCAGGTTGAGTCAAAGCAGCAAAACAAGTTCAGCTGCCATTTCACACACACGAGTCAATAAAGACCACAAAAAAGGTCCCTTTTCAACGTAAACAGGGATAGAGTCACTTTCCTTAAAGCTCAAAACAGGGAAGAGGGGAAGAGCACTTCTATTGATTTCTGAGAGAAGGCTCTGTGATTTGGGAGCACTGTGAACTGAGGACGCCCGTTACTCTCTGCTTGTACAAGTGGAAGATTACAGACCGAGCAGCTGTGCCAGTGGCCTTAGCTATAAAACCTGGCACATTAAACAAGCCCAGAGTCACTCTAACAAATAATTCATATAAGATAAACAGAGGGGAAAATAAAGGCCTGGCAGATCCGCTGGATTGATACAAAGGTCAAATCAAGTTAATCAGCCAGGAGCAACATTAGCTGGAATGTATATACCGGTAAGAATATGTTAGTATGAGTGTGTGTGTGTGTGTGTGTGTGTGACAAAAGAGAGGTGCCAACACGATGGTAAAAACATTTCTTTGCGCAATGGTACCAAACATTTCGTAGGTAAAAACATTACTAAAATTTTTTTGTTGTTGGTATTTTCTATATGTAGCTGCTGGTGTGCGTTTCTAAATCATTTCTGCATTTCCTCAATGTTATATAACATTTTAGAGGACTAACAGGCTAGAGTAGGCGCCCTCATAAGATTCCATCATAGAATTAATAATTAGGTAATATCACGGGCGGGGGCGCCGTGAGCGAGCAGGTACGAGTAGTGAGTTGTCGTCGAAAAAGATAGATAAAGCAAAAAAGCTGTCGGGGGCTAAAAATAGAAAAAGAAAGAGGGAAAAGGAGATGGCATGTCAATTTATGCGACAGCAGCTAAATAAGTATATGGTGAAAGGCAACAGGTAGGATTTAAAGTGTGACGTTCAGGCATGTAGGTTGCTGACCATCGGGACTACCGGGAGATTCCCGTTGGGCCGACACATCTCATACTTTGTTTTTTTTTTAACTCTTATTTTTTTTCTTTATTTGAAACTTATTTTGTTTTCCGCCAAAACAAAAGCTTGATGCAGTTTCTGTCAAAATAAAATATCACATGATTATCTCTTTCAAGTATAGAAATTAGTACTAGATAACTAATTAGGAAAGTTTCCTTTATTTTTCAGTGCATTTGTTTTACAATATATGGCTATTACTATCATGGGATTAATACCTATTATGATGTAGTAGTGTAATGTAGACAGACACTGTAACTAAAAGAGGTTAGAATTTTTCTTTGTTTAATTTGTACACTAAATATTTAATGGAGCTTTTAATTTTGAACTCTCAAAGTGCACCAGATTGATGAATTTAACATTAATAAGCACAACATTTTCTTACGAGGGGGCATGTGCTCCCGAACCCCCCTAGACGGACAAAGGTCCACTCACCACAGCTTTACCAAAATCCTGTGAGAAACACTGGGATTGCTATGCCAATGCAGTTTTATAGTTTTTTTTATTTTTTTATTCATCACTGTGGAGTATAGTTCAATTGTACTAATAAATTACAATTTTATACTTATTTCATCTGTTAACTCTCACTCGTTCCTACTCACTCTTTACATGAAACACTTATTATTAATTTTAATTTTTTTGCTGCACACCCCTCTGACACTGGGTAGTTGCGCCCTTGTATTCCCCAAATGTTCCCACAATATAGTAATACCAGAAATTGTTGCTCTTATGGGGACATTTTTTGGTCCAAATGAGAAAAAAACAGCTTATAAATCATACTTGATGTTTTTTGAAAATGTAAAAAATGCAGAAAATGTTCTGTGATTGATTTAGGGGTATGGTTAGGATATACAATATACAGTTTGTACAGTATAAAATGGAAAGTCTCCATAAAACATGGAAACCCAACTCAATTTACAATAAATAAAAAATAATAGTAAAAAAAAGTACAGTAATTATGCATATTTATCCATAGATATGTCAAAATACATTTATTTATCTATAAATTGTGAGTTCGCTACAGTCAAAACAATTAACAGTATCATGTTTGAATTATTTCACCACATTGTTTTCATATAACAATATATATAACAATAACAATAACAATATATATATATATATATATATATATATATATATATATATATATATATATATATATTGTTATATGAAAACAATGTGGTGAAATAATATATATATATTATAATATATACATACACACACACAAATATATATTTTTTATTTATTTATATATGAATGTAATTGACCAATTTTACATCAGCAGTGTATGATTTGATCTGATACTTGTTGAAAAGTTTGAAAAGCACTGAATTCAGTCATTCTGGGATATTTCTTCCATTATGTTTCATATAATGAAGGTTAATTGATTCAAATAAAATAGAATATATATACATATATACATTTCTATGGTGATAATTCAAACCGTGTCTCGTGTATGATAACCTTGTCCATTGGTAATTCATAGACATTCGAAAACATTCTAAATCTTTTCCAATGAGAAATAAATTACTCATCATAGCTTACACATTTTAAGACACCTCGTGTTCCATATAATTACAACATTATTTTAAAAATAAATATTTCTACAATTACAGTAAATTCGCCATCTCCTGCCGTGCCATTAAAACAGCCTGGAAAACACTGGAAACACCAAAATCATAAACTCCACGCTCTGTTGGACAAACGCTGTCATAAATGGCCAAATGAGCAGACAGATATCAGAGCAACTGAGGCTGATCCTGAGATTTAACCCCGATAGCAGAAACTACTCAGGCTGTTTTCTCTCTAACACTGTGTTTTCTCTGCCTGTATAAATTTTTCAAGTCTACTGACAAAAGCTTTCAGACTCCTTTCTGTTACTTGTAGCTCTCACAAAGTACTTTTACAAAGATCTGCACTTAGACTATATTTTATTTAGGAAAAACTTACCTGCCACTTCAAAAGTGTGCAGGTGCATGACCTTTAAAAATGCACGCCTGTCAGTGTGTGTAGACATTTGTGTGCTTTAAATGTGAGTGTGCATATTTCTCTCTCTCTCTCTCTGTGTGTGTGTCAATTCAAGTTTGCAGTACTTGTTACTAAATCAGCTTCACTTTGCTGAGAGCAACATTAGTGTTTCCTCAGCACACTGTACCATTGGCCTCTGCGTTTTCCGGAACTGAGGTCAAAGCCTGTTTCGCTATGAATAAAAACAGAGCTTTTGGCTCAGACACTGATATGTGACTTCTTGACCCCTCATCACTCTGTTTCCCCCAGGACTTTCTGCAGTGTTGCTCCATCACGACTGTGTCTTATGAAACATGTCTATGTCTCAAGATTGGCAGACTCTCTCTGCCTCTGATAAATGTACTTCTTTGCTACTAGGTATGTAAAAGGCAGTATACCAAATGAATAGAATGTACTATTGCTAAGATACAGTAGCCGAACAATAGTCGGACAACTATCTATCTATCTATCTATCTATCTATCTATCTATCTATCTATCTATCTATCTATCTATCTATCTATCTATCTATCTATCTATCCGAACATCTGTCGATCTTTGTAGGGCCTTTTTAAACTTTTGTTTTCAAAACTTTTAAACGGTTTTGTCAAGTCAACATTTAAAGTTTTTCTTGACAAATTTAGCTTTTCTAATGAACATTTAACATTTAAATTCGAATTGTGATTCTGCATCTTGTTTGCTACCTCAATTCAAGAATTGGCATTGTCAATTCGATTCCCCTAAAAAGTACCATAAAGGTTGCTCCATGTGGCTAAATTTAGTGGTTTAACAACACCCGAGTAAATCACTTTCACGGTTGCTGTCAGCACAAGATATAGGACAAAAGCCAATGTGAACATGGCAGGTGTAGTATGTCCATTAATATATTTACATATATAATTCCATATGTAACAGATTTTCGTTGCATGTTGCACTGCAACGAATCTGTATTTTTCTATTTTGAAGTGATTCCAATGATATTTCAAGCAATTCAAAACCATTGTGGAAAACAGTGAGTCCACATCTGAAGTGTCTCAGCTGAGGGAAATAATCCATTATTTATCGGCTTTAATATATTGGCCAAACTTCCTTATCGGGCCGATAACTATAACATACACAATGAACATATATCAGCCGATAGCAATATGGTGGCCGATATGTCGTGCATCCCTAATTCCTACAGAGCATTCTTGATCAGTGAGAAGTTCTGCAGCTTAAATTCAGGTCATATTAATACAAGAATTCGAACGGACCACCATGATATAACTTCAGAAACAACAATTTTCTCTACATGCAAAATAACAACAAATGGACATTAGCTATCAACGTATCGTAAATACTTACAAACCTTCATTCAAGATTAAGAGTTTTCTAGTTTCATTTTTTGCGGAGTTGTGTTTGTGCAGACTTTATGCTCAATAATAATTTTAAAAGAGTGCCTGTCGAGGACTCCAGAGATCAGCAAATGCAATAGGCCAACCCCAGAGCAGGAAAGAGGAACGTAGACCGCTTGCCAAAAGCAGGGTGTTTCTAGTTCAGAGACAGCACTCTCCATTATTAAGCTTTGGCCATGTAATAAGGCGAGCTCTATCTGTGGTGCTGTTTGCCAACAGGAGGGACTTGTGGTTGCTCCAAATGCGACAGCATTGACTCTGAATGCACTGGCCTACATTCATTGTGTGTTGAACTATTTAGTAAAGTGCCCTAGGGCTCAACTTGAGTGTCTGCTCTTAACTTCATTTGATATCTATTAATGATATGGGTCATTATAATTTTAGACTATAACACTTTCCAAAAATGAGAAATGACTGGTACACTTACACGTTTTGATTTGCTTTTCATCTGTCTCGATGAACACCCCTAAATTGGTTAATCTTTTCTTGTGTGTGATAACAGGTTCACTGTGTGTGTTTTTTTTTTGTTTTTGTTTTTAAGAAGGGCCTCCGCATTCAATTCGATTCACTGCGGTACTGAAATAAAGGCTAATAAATTAGATAGAGAAAAAATAAGCAAGATATTTTGAGTTATTTTTGCAGGCACAAGTCTGCAACTTACACAGAATTATAGATGACACTGTGGATGGATGACTTTCTTTATTTCTCCTATCCACACCAAGTATGAATATTCATAGTGAATCTTGATTGCATAAAATATTTCAGTCTCCACTATAATGGAGGAATTTGCTGTGAACCACATTAAATTGTAAGGATAATCAAATATTTAAACTTATAGGTTTGGTCCTCGAATTTGATTGGCCGCAGGATCCGTTTCAGTCTTGAATTCACTCAACCAATTTGTTCAAATACACTAATTGATTCTTTTTTGGTTTTGCTTGGAAATATTTTCATTGGAGGAGGAGAGTATCTGGCAATGTTGTTTTTAAAATGTTAGCTACTCAATATTAGCTTTATGTTTACAGAGCGGTAATTTATGTATAAATTATTGATGTTATATTATATTAAAATGCAACCATTTCTAAATCTATGAAGCTTTCAGAATGTTTTTAAAATGGTTTCACATCATATATGTTCAGGGAATGTGGTTGGAGGAGGTTTTATGGGGATTTGTAATGTTTGTAATGATGTTACCTGTGGCGTGCGCGGTTTGTATGGTGAGCTGCTCTCTAGGTCGGCAAGGATGCTGGTCAGGGAGTCGATCTCAGCATCCAGACTGGAACGTCTCTCTTCTATAGTTTTCCCAGGTCCTTTTATCTGAAACACACAGACACACTAACCTGTAATGAAATTAAGTCTTTTTGAAAGAGGGTTGCTCTAAATCAGCTAACCCACCTAATCACAGTTGAACATGCAAGCTAAAAATGAAAGAAAAATAACTAAATATTATACACAAAGAAAAGCAATTTGATGCTTAAATACAGCACATCTTCCAATGTGGGCTACCATACCTTAAGCATTTGGTAATGGTTTCTCTCTTTTATTTGATGGTCTTTGTGTTTTGTCTTTACATGTTCATTAAAATTAATCGTTGCCTCAGACAATTGGCTGAAAGTGAACCACTGTAACAATAAGACATAATTGTCTGGGAGAAAGTCTTTAGGAGAAAATCTTAATGAAGTGAGAAAATAAAAACAACAACAAATAACGCTTTGTTGGTGAGACAGCTCATCTCATATTAATTGAATCACCCCTTAGCTCTCTCTCCCTCTCTCGCGGTCCGCTTTTTCTGTTTTTACTCTACTTGAAAGTTTCACTGTCTCCCAAACTGACAATAACAAAGCCTCAATCTCACAAAGTTGTATTCACACTCTGGTAGCAGGTTTCTTTTTAAGATGTTTACACTGAGGTAGCACGGCACATCCATAAATAAATATCTTACTTAATCCATATATTGTGTTTCACTTGATTCATTTGTCGTGCAGTGTTCAAACCAAGTCTCCAGGTAAGCACACAAGATCTTCTGTATGAGAATACAGATCATTGCAATATAAATTAAACAAAGCATAACGATCTAGTATTCCAGAAATACAATTTTAATTTAGAGACCCCGCTGGACCAAGTTTCCTGATTCCTGTGACTGTAGACATCTTAATATAATATAATTATTATTATGTGCATATATATATATATATATATTGGGACAAGAACCTAAGCATGCAGACTGCTTCTACAGACATTTGTGATAGAATGGGTCGCTCTCAGAAGCTCAGTGAATTCAAGCGTGGTAGCATGATAGGTTGCCACCTGTGCAATAAGTCCATTCGTGAAATTTCCTCACTACTAAATATTCTACGGTCAACTGTTAGTGGTTTTATAACAAAGTGGAAGCAATTGGGAAAAACAGCAACTCAGCCACGAAGTGGTAGGGCACGTACTAAAATCACAGAGCGGGGTCAGCGCATGCAGAGGCGCACAGTGCGCAATAGTCGCAAACTTTCTGCTGAGTCAATAGCTACAGACCTCCAAGCCTCGTGTGGCCTTCAGATTAGCACAAGAACAGTGCGTAGAGAGCTTCATGGAATGGGTTTCCATAGCCAAGAAGCTGCATCCAAGCCTTACATCACCAAGTGCAATGCAAAGCGTCGGATGCAGTGGTGTAAAGCACGCCGCCAC
This sequence comes from Phoxinus phoxinus, assembly GCF_949152265.1. Lineage (NCBI taxonomy): Eukaryota > Metazoa > Chordata > Actinopteri > Cypriniformes > Leuciscidae > Phoxinus > Phoxinus phoxinus. The sequence goes on from NC_136886.1 coordinate 17,135,008, forward strand.
TGGACTCTAGAGCAGTGGAGACGTGTTCTCTGGAGTGATGAATCACGCTTCTCTGTCTGGCAATCCGATGGACGAGTCTGGGTTTGGCGGTTGCCAGGAGAACGATACTTGCCTGACTGCATTGTGCCAAGTGTAAAGTTTGTTGGAGGGGGGATTATGGTGTGGGGTTGATCTTTAGGCCCCGTAGTTCCAGTGAAATTAACTCTTAATGCTTCAGCATACCAAGACATTTTGGACAATTTCATTCTCCCAACTTTGTGGGAAAAGTTTAGGGATGGCCCCTTCCTGTTCCAACATGACTGTGCACCAGTGCACAAAGCAAGGTCCATCAAGACATGGATGAGCGAGTTTGATGTGGAGGAAATTGGCTGGCCTGCAGAGAGTCCTGATCTCAACCGGATAGGACACCTTTGGGATAAATTAGAGCGGAGACTGAGATCCAGGTCTGACCTCACAAATGCAATTCTAGAAGAATGGTCAAAAATTCCCATAAACATACTCCTAAACCATGTGGAAAGCCTTCCCAGAAGAGTTGAAGCTGTTATAGCTGCAAAGGGTGGGCCAACTCCATATTAAACCCAATATATACATATATTATTTTTTGAAAGTTATAATGTCTACAATCACAGGGGTCAGGAAACTTGGTCCAGCTTTTTTGGGGGGTTTCTAAATGAAAATTAAGTCCACTAGATTATGCTTTGTTTAATTTATAATGCATTTAATCAGTGCACTATACTTGATCAGTGTGACACACAACTGTTTAGTAAATTGGCAAATTACTCTGGCAGTGGTTTCTAATACAATATAATATAAGGCAAACTAAGGTCTTCCCAACAGAGCAAAAGCTGTATATATAACAATTGACTCTAAAGTCTAAGTCTTGGATGAGCAATACATCTGAAATCACTGACTTCTGTCATTTATGTCAGAGAGGGAGCAAAGAACAAAACTATCAAAGGCATTTGAGGAAAGGCAGCCATGTGACAAAAAAAAAAAAAGGTGTGAGGGGCAGACTTTGACAGCATTTTCACTCCTCATCAAAGGGGGCAAAACAACCTTCTCCCCTCACGGCTGAAGGACACTGATATCTCTTCTTGTCCTCTGTGGCTTCTTCTTTCTTTTCTCATCTTTACATGACACTAGATAAATAATGCCCTTTATCTGAACTGACATAGTTTTTGCGAGTAGTTTTGGTGAGTGAGCACTCAACACCGCGGCCGTGATATAAATTGTAGTTCTGAAATGGGGAACTTTTAAAAATAATAATAATAATTTGGTCATACAGAATGAGGAGAGGAGAGGAGAGGAGAGGAGAGGAGAGGAGAGGAGAGGAGAGGAGAGGAGAGGAGAGGAGAGGAGAGGAGAGGAGAGGAGAGGACTCAGTATTGCCCGAGGCACTGAGCTCATAGGCCAGGATCAGTGACTGACTCTTCCTCAAACTTATCTGTTTGGATTACCTGTCACAACCTATTACAACCCTAACATGCCTCTACTTGGAGCTGAGCAGGACCTGAAAAGCTTTCCAAACAATCAGGGGAAAGGGCAAACAGAGATTTGCATCACCAATGCCAAGGTCCTGAACTACGATGAACTTAAACTTGGACTAAAAGCAGACAGACCGGGGGTGGGTGGCGGGTGGGGGATTCATCAAGAATAAAATGCACCTGCTGTTTGCGTTGTTTAGCACTAGATTCACTAAATAAATTATGCAAAGGAGGTAACGGCACAAACATGGATATAATGTTGAATGCTATTGGCTCAATTCCTGGTCTTATGGGTTCGTTCTGAATTCTAAGTAGCAATCTCACATATTTTACTTGGACTATACAAAACCTGAATTTGCTTGTGTCAAGTGTAAATATGAGGAATAACTGCTGCCATGATCGATTGAAAATGTACACAAATATCTCCTAAATTAGCTTACAGTAACAGCAAAAAAAAAATATGGCAGCAATTAAATGTAAATATAGTATGCTGTACGACTGTTTTCAGCACATGTTGCGTGAATGTGTTGTGAATAAATTTAGAACTGCTTCAGAACAGTTTAGGTAAATAAGGGAGATAAATACACAGTGAGCTCCATATGATTATGCGATCTAAAACAACTTCTGAGGCTATTTCCATAGTGCAATTCCCTGTATTGTTTCATTATTAATTACACTGCGTGCTGCAATTTATAAAAGGATCAAGACTTTTTTTTTTTAGGCATGTTCCTATAGCAACCAAGATTGAGTCATGCACACGCCACAAAAAGATTTGCAGAAAAAGACAACAAAAAAAAAAAATACTGTAATAGCACATATACACACTGGAAAATGCACACTTACACAAGTACACAGCCCCTATTTTGTGAGCTGCTTTAGGTGAATTATCTTAATCGCATTAGGAGGACTGGACAGTCAATTCAATAGAAGGACATAGTGTTATGAAAGAAAAGGCATAGCAATCTAATGAAGCACTTCCATCGGTTATGTAAGCAATCCTTTTGCATTCTGGTAAGCACCGTTTGAAGAGAGGAAGCTGATTTAAGTGCTGAGTTTAATGAAAAACCACAGAGACAGATAAGTGAAGTTAAATAAAGACTGCATGTGTTGCTACGTGTTCTGTTGCGGGAAACAAAATAATTTAGGCCAAGTATCATTTGATTATTCATGTTCACCGCGGTACTCCGGCCTCTTCCTCTTGTTAGTTCTGCTTAGATGCAGAAATAATTCAACATCCCCTTTTTTCATTCATGAAAGATGTAGAAAACTGGAATAAGGGAAAGCTGCGGGTCGAACGGATTGCCACTCGTTTTCGGTAAATACTCACACGCACGTGAACGCAGAAGTGCTGTTATCAGAATCAAGAGCTAAAGGTCTTCAGGGGAACGGCGTGCTGAATACTACAAAATGTGCTTTGCTGTGGATTCCTTTCTATGTCACAAACCATCTGCTGCCACTCATCTCCTCTCATCTGAGATGTAAAGTCGGTTAAACTGACTCCAGGATGCCATTCATTTCTACAGAGGAATCGAGATCCTCGCCTCTACAGTCTGATGTCTTTTCTGTACTAGCCTAATTATCCGCCAATAACACCGTCTGCCGTACGCTGACTCCATAGAGCTAGATCAACAAACGCGCTGATTCCCTCTGGACAGGCTTCCTCCCTTGCAGAGCACCATTCGTGGGAAAGCGATCCAGTGGAGGGTTTTATTAGAGCAGAGAACATGCCTGTAGTCACATTTTGAGCAGCAGATAAAGTGGCCTTGTTAAAAAAAAAAAGAAAGCTGAACCACTGATGAAGACTTTACAAGCGTCTCAAACACACAAAAACAGAGGCGTCTCTGCGTCGCCCATCAGTGACTAAATCCTGTCCTGCAGCAAACCTGGTCAAATTGCAACTACACGGACACATTATCAACAGGCCGGAGCGACAACAATGATGGAAAAGAAAAATCATCTCATTCTGCACTATTGTAGCATTGGGCCATCAAACTAAATAATGTGAATAGTTTTTTCTACACATTTTTATCAGTCCATGGATTCCCTGGGAATCTAAGGAATACAGGAATACAGAAAGTTTGGGTTAAATAACTAAACATTCAATAGTAGTTCCAATGAATATTAGGCAGAAACAGTTTTGAGGCTGTCGTTTAATGGCTGGTCAATGAGTGTTTGGTTCAAAGGGGGGACTGACTCCCTGAAGGGGGAAAATGACTGAGGTGAACCAATAGGTGTCAGCCTTCTCTGTGTCCTCGCTCATTTCTAAACGGGTGCCAAATGAACTAAAGAGAAATATAAACAACTAGGGCACACGCCTGGTAAACAGCCACAAAAAGAGATGCAGACTTGGCTGGCCTTTTGTCTTTGTCGTTAACGCGCATCAAAGGGGATCTGAAGTTTGCTGTAAGTATTAAAGGTTCATGCACCTTCAGGTCATTTGATTTTCTACATTAAGAAATTAATAACTAGAATAAAAAAATAAAATAAAAAAAAGTTTACGGCTTTAATATTTGATTTGCATGAAAAAATTAATGGACACAAAAGTACATGGACCCACTTTCGTCAGACTAGTCCTCCCCATGTTCTGTACTGCAACCAAAGCCACATTTTTTATTTCAATGGATGTCAGTGAAGGAGAGGCTGTATTATGCTGAATAAACTGCTTTTATGGGGAAAAAGTTTATAATTTATGAATCGACAGCCTATTGGCCAATCTTCTACCTTTTTTTTTTTTTCATTTTGGATTGATCTACATAATTTACAGATGTTTTTAAGGTTCCTGGTCCCAATTCACACCTAAACACTATTCTATGCCATTTTGTCGTAATATAAAACATTACTTAAGTTTTCAGTGTAAATAATTATGACTATAAAGTGAGCAAGATCATATTTTTTTTAATGTCTTACTGTTGCTATTCCAGAACATAAATCCTGCATCGATTCAGTCTTCCACCTATTCTTTATAGTGACAAATTAATTTAAACTATACTTTTGGGTACATCAAGGTTCAACTGCACCTTATCTCTGCATTTGGAAGTGCATTTTATGATTAATAAGTTGTTCTCTGTAGTCCTTTAGAGATACACACCACACTGGTGGCACATATTCTCTATTATTTTGGATTCAAAGCGGCGGAATTCACCAAAATCATGGAAGTTAATTATCAAATGTAAGAAGTTATTTTTTTGTATTGTGGAAGTTACATTCAAACTCTTTGTGCCTCAAAAATCTAAAAAGGCAAGTGCCTCCTCAGTTTGAATGAACATAATGCCTCAGTATAGCCTAACTTGTTTACAGTAATTCAGTCATATTACAGTTGCAGGCTGCACGAGACTGAATTGCTTATACACCAGTTACTTAGTTATTTATGATTTTTGTTTCATCTTAACATAGTGTTTGCATAGTGGTAATTAACTATTATTAAGGGGGATGGGACTAAGGCTATTCAGAAGACAGAGTGAGTTGAAAAATGGTGTTTAGGGCCCTCACAATCTCGAATCAAATATTAGCAGTAAACTTCATTTTTTACCCATGAACCAAAAAATGTCAAAAGTAGCTTGATTCTCATTCTTTTGTTTCTTAAACAAAACAACAAACAGTTTGTCATTTCGAATTTTAAGTAGAAAATAAAATGACCACAAGGGACACAGAACAAGCAAATGTCCTGAATTTATATTAGGGTAAAAAAAAAACACAAATTAAGATAACTTTGAAAATCAGGGATTTGAAATCTGATTTAAAAATGGAAAGTGCTTGGATTCTGACAACAGCAAACAAATAAACAAATAAAATAATACTAAAATCACAAAACACCTTTCAGGTCAACCAATTAATGTTAGTGATCAGGTCACTAATTAAATAAGCTAATTTTTTTCACTGTGTGAACTTTGAACAAAAGGTCAGATTTCTTTGCTTCCACTGAAGCACATGATTTGGAACACTCACAAATCATGTTTGTTTTGAAAAGCCTGTGCAGTTCATGCCAGCTTGGGTGCATGATATAATTAAAGAAAAAGGGGGACATTCCAAATACTGAATATTAAGTACACATCAAATAATAAATACTGTTCATAAGAAATTAAAATTTCCATTCATGCGGTCAATATAATTTTTTATATAAAAAACAGTTTTACACAGTGGACTTTGGACCCTACTGGAGGTCATCTGTCGTTTTGGGTATACTGTATATTGTGATGACAGGATTAGCAAATCTCACCTGAAAGCCGAAGGTCTCATCCATGGCCGGAGGAGGTGGGAAGCTGGAAGGGGACGGGAGCCCGCTGATGTCAATGGCAGATGGAGGAGGAGGAGGATAGTCCCCTGTTAAAAAAATATATATAAAAAATGAGAGACAGCAAGAAAACATACAATCAATCAAACATGTTTAAAGGCAAGACACCATAAGTACTATGATAAACTCTCTTCCTCAGGGATGAATCAATCTACAAAAGGTCGGAGTGGGTGGAAAACTTTTGTAAAATCTGATAGATCAAGCTGACATAAATCCGACACACCTAAATGTCACAAGACGCCAGATGAAAGCTTTAAGGAATATAATACTTTCACATAACATGATGATTAACTACATTTTGTTTATATCTACAGCCTTCTTACAAAATGCCGGCCCGTGTAAGTACTTAAAAGTGTTAGAGTGTGTAGAAATTGAAAGGAAGGGAGGCTTACACACACTTACCATATTGTCACTGATAGATTAATACATTTAACAGCAACTATTTGGTTAACTAAGATGGTCTAAGCTGTAAGTAGGTGTTTGTACAGATTGAAAATGTAAGCACTGTGCTCAAAACAAGTTAGATGGGACATTTGTTGAGCCAAGTGTGTGGCAATAAGCCAATCGCAGAGTTGTAAAGTCCACAGCTAATCCAGGGATTGGGTTCCACTGCATGTTTCAGGCAGGATCAAAATCCGCTTGCCAAATTATATTCTGATTTGGCTGCGCCCGGAGTCCAATTTGGGATTGAATCATTTGACCGTCTAAGTACCAATCCACAAGTGAGCTTTCCAAATTACAGCATTTTATAGGAGGCATTAGGAATTCACTGCTCTATCATGAGTCTTTTGGATGTATTTTTATTCGTTTATTTTTACGTTATGTTTATCATTGATCTGTCTTTTGGATCTAATTGATGTCAGAAATGTTGTTTATCCAGGTCTACAGGCCGAATTAATTAACTACGGTCTTGAAAAGACTAAAATCCTGAAATGTGAATGCAGACAGAATATGTCACATGCCTAATTCTTGTACAACATAAAATTGTTGTGAACATGGCATCAAACATTCCCCAAAGGCACAAGAGCACTTTACGTGAACTGTTTATGTAATAACCTTGTGACCTCTGTGAAAACTCAAGCACTGCTACCAAAAAAAAAAAAAAAAAAAAGGAAAAGCGTCCTACTTCCCCCTTTCTCCTCCTCCTGTGACCTCTATTTCTACTTTTCTCTGCCTTAGCTTACATCCTAAACTCACTTGTAAGTTGCAAGTTGACATGAAATTATTATCTTAAGTTCCTTAATACCTTATGTCTCTCTGACATCCAATGATTTTTGGATTTCTCAATTCAGGGCAACACAAGAGATGTAAATGTTTCAAAGATGGCATGATTTATTGAGGAGGTCTGGAAGAACTGGGCAAAGAGAGACCAAGAGAGGGAGGTATGGGACAGGACCTTGAACTAAAAGAGGAAGTTAGTCTTTAACAAAACGTGGCTAAGAACAGACATCAAGACCATATTACCAGCCCGATCTTATGAGAAAATGTAACTATTTTACATTTTGGCACAATGGAGACAAATATGTATGAATTTGTACAATTTCAGTCATGCGAAAACAAGTGTGAGGGTCCAAAATATGTACAGTAAATTACTAAGCAAATAATGACCAGTTAGACTGACCCTTTTTTAATGCCAGCAGTCTATAACCTCTCAACGACAGTCATTTTCACTCAAAACAAACATGATGGAGATGACCTAATAATATTAATAATAGCTTTGTTTGTTCTAATATCAAGTGAGTTTCCTATATAGGAGATGCAGCCTTCCCAATGCGAAGGTTGATATAAAAGCTAAATTAATCATTTGTTTTGGCCACATTATAAGGCAAAATTACATATATCTTTCACAGAGAAGTCAAATCCATAACTTATTGCGACATGCTTGGTGAAAAGAAAAATGGTGGATAAAATAAATGCATACTTTACTTACTGTTCGCTCTACTATACTACTGTACTGTTTACTCATTTTTTTTATAGTAACTAATATATTTGAGTAATTTACTATAAAAAGTCAAGAGTAAAGGCTTTAACAGCTCTATTTCAAATAAATGATGTTCTTTTAAGTCAGAATATTTCTGGGGGAAAAAATTATTAATGTTTTTCAGAAAAAAATATCAAACGGTTTTCATCATTGATAATAATAAGAAATGTTACTTGAGCACCAAATGTTACTTCAGCATATTAGAATGATTTATGAAGGATCATGTGACACTGAAGACTGGAGTAATGGCTGCTGAAAATGTGACTATATTTGATCAAATAAGCATAAGTAGTGTTCTTACTAAGTAGTCACTTATGAGCTTCCATTCAGGTTAGTAAGGCAATAGTATCTGTTGGCAGATACGGCAAGGCAGCTCAAATATTAGAACGGATATTACTTGTCGTTTTCCTCTCACAAATGAGAACAAACAGTAACACTTGCAGTGCCTACCATGAATCATCAGTTCAATTTCATGAGCAAAACGCGTATCATATAATGGGAAAAATGAGCCTGACAACTGAGGTTTAAGTCGCTCACCGCTAATGCTAAATAGGCCTTTGCCTTGTGACATAGTGTTACGAAAAACAAATACGGACATTGTATATTATTGTGTGTTCAGTGAGGTGTCTGTGGTGTGAGGTCAGCGAGTTTGGGACATGTTATCCTGTTGCTGGTTCAGCTATGGAGAAACCAGGGGGCCCCTGTGCCATGAATGAGAGAGGCTCCATTTATGCCGCCCGGGAAGCGAAGGCAGTGCTTACTCGCTAATGAGACAAGCAGCAGGAACACCTACTTATTACCACACATTTCCACTCAACTCTTTATTGAGCAATTACACTCAAGTACCGGCTTTGTGAGAGCCGAATTCTAATCAGTAATTAAAGTTATTTGAAAGGACCATGAGAGGTATAATTGGTAATCAGGAACATGAATGTTGTTAAGGGTTGAGTTTAAAAAAAAGGAAAAAAGAAAAACAGGCTTTTTAGATGAAGCAAGTGAAGCATAAGAGCAGAAGAGATGAAATACACTTCCTGTAACGGGACGATTATGTGTGCATTTTTCAGATGTGACCCGTAAAAAAAGGGTTTTATTCCAATCATGTGCTTATGCAGCTGTATTATGTGTTTGCGTACACAGTATGCTCACTTTATAACATGGCCTGCAACATAATTGTATTCTCTGCGCTGAAAAGAGTGGCGATTGACAAGGAAGTCAAGATATTATTCAGTCCGACTATTTAATTATTGTAATTATTGTACCAAAAATGACTGTATTAATTACCGTAATTATTGACACACCATTAAATTATATATATATATATATATATATATATATATATATATATATATATAAAATGTATATATAATAATTATATGCACACACACATATATATATATATATATATATTAACCGTGTGTTAATAATTATATACATTAATTATAATAATTATTATTATAATTAATTACTGTAATTATTGACACACCGTTAAATTATATATATATATATTAAAATAAAATGTAAAATATTATATTTATATAAATTTTTTTTTACAAATATATTGTATTTAAAATATACTATAAACATATTACCGGTATACATAAACATATTATATTAAAGGGTTAGTTCACCCAAAAATGAAAATAATGTCATTAATGACTCACCCTCATGTCGTTCTAAGCCCGTAAGACCTCCGTTCATCTTCAGAACACAGTTTAAGATATTTTAGATTTAGTCCGAGAGATTTCTGTCCCTCCATTGAAGCTGTATATACAGTATACTGTCCATGTCCATAAAGGTAATAAAAAAATCATCACAGTAGTCCATGTGACATCAGTGGGTTAGTTAGAAGTTTTTGAAGCATCGAAAATACTTTTTGGTCCAAAAATAACACAAAATAAGACTTTATTCAGCATTGTATTCTCTCCCGGGTCTGTTGTCAATCCTTCACAGTTACGCTGATGGCGTAAGACGCTGATGACGTGTTATCTGGTGCGCCCGAGCTTCATTTATAGACTGAGGGAAACGCACGCTGTAAAAGTGTCTCATCCGCGACATGCACATTTACGCACCATTAAAAAAATGATATCCACGCAAACAATGTAGAATAGCTTGAATATAGCGTGCGTCTTCCTCAGACTGTAAACGAAGCTCGGGCGCACCAGATAACACGTCATCAGCGTCTTCCGTCAGCAGCGTCACTGCGGAGTCCTGAACGCAGATTCACAACAGACCCGGGAGAGAATACAATGCTGAATAAAGTCTTATTTTGTGTTATTTTTGGACCAAAAAGTATTTTCGATGCTTCAAAACTTCTAACTAACCCACTGATGTCACATGGACTACTGTGATGATTTTTTTATTACCTTTATGGACATGGACAGTATACTGTATATACAGTTTCAATGGAGGGACAGAAAGCTCTCGGACTAAATCTAAAATATCTTAAACTGTGTTCTGAAGATGAACGGAGGTCTTACGGGCTTAGAACGACATGAGGGTGAGTCATTAATGACATTATTTTCATTTTTGGGTGAACTAACCCTTTAATATAAAAAATATTAATATTAATATTATGAAGACAACATGTTGTTTCCAAAATGGCGCAGTCAAATTAAATACTGTCATTTGTACTGTACTGCCAATGAGCAAGATAAAAAGTGACAGCAGTAAGGAAAAACTTTATAGAAAAATGTATTTGACAGCCTTAAAATTTTGAAAAAAGAAAAAAAGACTAACACTTACAAAACTTTCTAAAAGTTTTACTAAACTTACTACAGTATAAGCCCTTTTCAGTCCCTTTAGAGTCCCCAGACCCCAGTTTGAAAAAGGGAACATTGATACTTCTAGTTTTTTATTTGATGAAAGCTACTTGGAAAGTTAGAGAGCTAGAACTAATGCTGTAATATAATAACTATAATCCATACAGTATAATAATGACTATAATCTTGTCATTCCGCAAATTCAACAGGTTTCTTTGTATTCCTTTAAATGCACAGAAGTTATTTGAGGCTGAAAGTAGACAAGATTAATATAATTTTGCAATATACAAATCTCTCTGAACTCTGCCCAACCTCTGTCCATCTGGCACTGATACGGACACAGTAGCAACTGACAATGAAACGGTTTCAAAGGAGCATCTATTCTCATAGACATAGTCATAAACCCGGAAGAGCTTTCCTTGGAATGTCACTTTTGTAATCCGTGCCTTTTTATAATGTACATATTTAGATTCATTGACATTTTTGTCTCCGCTCCAAATTCCCCAATAAATTTGATTTACAGCAGAAGTTTTAGCAGAAGCATCTTTGCACCGGCATTTAAACACACCGCAGTAAACAAAATGAATGGCTGGGTGCATTTGGCAGCGAGGATCTCCGGTTTAGTCGTATCACTGGCATGAAACTCATCTGGGAAGTGTCAAAAATCTTTGTCCTATCCCAGAATACATATAAAAATCAAACCACGATCAAAATGAACAAAAATGTGCTGGATGATGACGCACAAAATTATAGTAGTATTAAAATTACTAAAACTAAAAAACTAAAACTAAAATAATTAAATAAATAAAAAATACATAAATCTATAATCCTTCACAGGCCTAGAATAATAAAGTGTTATAATTACAAATGTGACATTTCAAATGGTTTATCTTTGTGGAGAAGCTCTCAAAATGTGCTACGGCAGAGAGACGTCCTAAATGCATTATTTTATCTGTAATTATCCGTCCGTATTCTCTCTAGCATCCGCTGCAGTTATGAGGTTTAGTCCTGCTCTTAATTAGCTAGAATACAACCGACTGATTTATGGCTTCATTTGGCTGAAAACGCCACTCTGGGTTTGAGGTTTTTTTGAGATGTCCTTCTCGAAGCACAGAGGAGCCGACAATGCTGGTTTGTGGAGACCTGAGAGGAATCCAAGAGGGACAGAAAATAGAGTTTTAAAATTTAGAGACATAAAAGCGGGATTAAACTATTGTGCGGGAGCAAAAATGGAACAAGTAAAATGGAGAGGTGATGCCCTCGAATCCACAATCCCAGCAGTGTGATCTTCAATAAAAAAGCACGTCAGCCGAACCATGATGAACGATTCCTGCACCACTAGTGAAAAGTGAGAGCTCTGAAAAATGACATCTTAAATGAAAACTAGCAGAGATGTAAATGAGAATCATTTTGATTTAGAGAGGCAAATGGGAACTCATAGTGTAGCCGTGTATATTTAATTCACATGCAGGGATGGATCTTGTAAATCTGCAGGTGGACATGTTCCAAAAAGATGTTCTGGTCCAGAATCAGAGGCTTCTGTACAAAGTGCAAAAGACAAAATGGAGGTTTCAGTGAAAGTATAGAGACTGCTGAAGGTATCAGAAGAGAGAAGTGCAGTCCATTGGTTGAAAATAAAAGAGGAATTTAGGCTGGATGAGAACGAGGGGTTTGTACCGAGTGGAGGGAATTCGCTACGTAATTCAAGGCAGACAGGTCACATGGTAGTTAAAGAGGGGCTAAAGGATCATGTGAGGACAACACAAGGACACATAACCCAAATGGGTGCCAAAATATACTGGGTACATGGTCTCTGATTTGCTCAGAATTTGCATTGGGACTTGAATGTTTGTACAGTTGCGAAACAACTATGCTAGCGGTACTGTACTGTAATAATATGTTCTAAGTTTTCAGACTTTGGATGTTGATTTCAAAACCACTGGCATATATCTACAGAGAAATATGCTGTGTGAAGACAAAACAAAGCAATTTTGAGTTATCTTAGAGCACTAAAAAAATATATTTTGTACAAAATATATATAGAGATATGCATATAGTTTAGGGATGTGCATCACACTCGAAATATAAGCCAATTTATTTTGGCTTTAGTACAATGACATAATTATGCTAACAGAATGTCATGATAAAAATGTATATCACAATATATAATATACAAGTAAATGGGTATCTATACACGAATATACCTTTATATATATACTGTGTGTATATATATATCAATATATATACAGTGGGGAGAACAAGTACGTATTTGATAAACTACCGATTTTGCCGGTTACAAAGCATGTAGAGGTCTGTCATTTTCATCATAGGTACACTTCAACTGTGAGTGACGGAATCTAAAACAAAAATCCAGAAAATCATATTGTATGATTTTCAAAAAATCAATTTGCATTTTATTGCATGACACAAGTATTTGATCACCTACCAACCAGTAAGAATTCCGGCTCTCACAGATCTGTTAGTTTTTCTTTAAGAAGCCCTCCTGTTCTCCACTCATTACCTGTATTAACTGCACCTGTTTGAACTCATTACCTGTATAAAAGACACCTGTCCACACACTCAATCAAACAGACTCCAACCTCTCCACAATTGTGCAAAGACCAGAGAGCTGTGTAAGGACATCAGGGATAAAATTGTAGACCTGCACAATTGCTGGGATGGGCTACAGGACAATAGGCAAGCAGCTCGGTGAGAAGGCAACAACTGTTGGCGCAATTATTAGAAAATGGAAGAAGTTCAAGATGACGGTCAATCTCCCTCGGTCTGGGGCACCATGCAAGATCTAACCTCGTGGTGCATCAATGATCATGAGGAAGGTGAGGGATCAGCCCAGAACTACACGGTAGGACCTGGTCAATGACCTGAAGAGAGCTGGGACCACAGTCTCAAAGAAAACCATTAGTAACACACTACGCCGTCATGGATTAAAATCCTGCAGCGCACGCAAGGTCCCCCAGCTCAAGCCAGCGCATGTCCAGGCCCGTCTGAAGTTTGCCAATGACCATCTGGATGATCCAGAGGAGGAATGGGAGAAGGTCATGTGGTCTGATGAGACAAAAATAGAGCTTTTTGGTCTAAACTCCCCTCGCCGTGTTTGGAGGAAGAAGAAGGATGAGTACAACCCCAAGAACACCATCCCAACCGTGAAGCATGGAGGTGGACACATCATTCTTTGGGGATGCTTTTCTGCAAAGGGGACAGGACGACTGCACCGTATTGAGGGGAGGATGGATGGGGCCATGTATCGTGAGATCTTGGCCAACAACCTCCTTCTCTTTCTCTCAGTAAGAGCATTGAAGATGGGTCGTGGCTGGGTCTTCCAGCATGACAACGACCCGAAACACACAGCCAGGGCAACTAAGAAGTGGCTCCGTAAGAAGCATCTCAAGGTCCTCGAGTGGCCTAGCCAGTCTCCAGACCTGAACCCAATAGAACATCTTTGGAGGGAGCTGAAAGTCCGTATTGCCCAGAGACAGCCCGAAACCTAGCCTGGGAAAACCCAGACCACTTCCGGCAAATTTAGATTTGCTCTGCAAGTGGGTCTAGCAAAGAGCCCATTGAAACACATTTCCAATCCGTCGAAATCGCGGCACCAATCAGAAACTTTGGGGCGGGCTTTACACGATGACGACAGAGCAGAGACGGTGACGCAGATTTTGTACATTACAAAGATGGATGCCGCCGTGGAACATCACAACATCACTCGTTCGAATCAGCTATCGCGTCTGTTTCAAGCGATTTAAAATGGTCATTTTCGTTAACACAAACAGAGAATTGCTGAGAGTCTCGAGATGTTTCTCCGTCGCTCTGCATACGTCATGTCATTCATCGCTCTGATTGGTTTTAGATCTATCCGACGTCCGTTGGTGACGCCCCTGTGGAAATTAATTGTCTATGGAGCTTTGCCAGACCCTAACTCAGTTACAACTGAGAGTGGTCTGGGTTTTCCCAGGCTACCCGAAACCTGAAGGATCTGGAGAAGGTCTGTATGGAGGAGTGGGCCAAAATCCCTGCAGTGTGTGCAAACCTGGTCAAGAACTACAGGAACGTATGATCTCTGTAATTGCAAACAAAGGTTTCTGTGCTAAATATTAAGGTCTGCTTTTCTGATGTATCAAATACTTATGTCATGCAATAAAATGCAAATTAATTACTTAAAAATTATACAATGTGATTTTCTGGATTTTTGTTTTAGATTCCGTCACTCACAGTTGACGTTTACCTATGATAACAATTACAGACCTCTACATGCTTTGTAAGTGGGAAAACCTGCAAAATCGGCAGTGTATCAAATACTTGTTCTCCCCACTATACATATATGCTTTAATATTTTAGAATAAGAGGTCCCTCACATAAGGACCATCATATTTGGGATGTTTTGACATTAACCCCTGTTATTGACTGATGTGTATTTGACTGCATTAAGTTTACATTCAGAGAAATAAACTGAAACAGAAAATTGTTATCACATAAAAAAATACCAGTTAACTTTGAGGGACACGTGTGAATATAAAACAGCCATTCGTAAGGAGGTCACATAGATTTTCTTAAAAGTACGAGCAAAGTTCTAAAAACATTCAGGGAAGAACAGAAGAAATTTATTCGAAAACTTTGCATGGGCGGAATGGACATGACTAACAACAAAAGATTAAGTCTGTGAACTGTCTGCATGGCCTTTTGTCAAAGTAAGCAGCATATGCCTGTGGTTTCCACGGGGACGTTAAGATTCTCATTTGTGGGTTTCCTGTCAGGTTTCCACAGAGAGACTTATGTGGGGAGTCTGACATAACAGCCGGTAGTCAGTTAGCTGATGACCAGCCAAATGTAGAGGAAGAGAGACAGAAATAATTCAAAACAAATCATAAAAAAGTAAGCAAGCAGGGAAAAATATGATGGGGAAAAAAAGAAAACAGAACAAAAACATTAAGAGAAAATAAAATTCATCTGCAAGTTGTTTGTCAGCAGCTTCTCAAAGTCGCCCTCTGTTTCTGGAGGGAAGATTCTCAACCGCTACTCAACGTCCTCTCGTTTTGAAGGAACGACTTGCCAGTGTTTCCAACACTTTCAAGTGTTTCCATTCATTTCATCACCAACAGATAATCCTGCCTTATGATAATCGTTGGCTAGACAGCATAGTAGACAATGTAAAAACAGCACTTTAAGCCACTTACCACCTAGAAACTGTGTAAATGTCTCTAACTGAAACGTAAGTTGAATTTTGTACAAGAATTAGATGCACATCCTCTTAGCTGTACTTAAGGGACATGTCACAAACTTTACAGATGCTTTAATACAGTAATCTCTGGGTCGCATGCCAATGGGAACTGAACTCAATAATATGACATATCATTTCCAGTGACAGGCTGACGATTGACCCTGTTTTAAAGATGGAAAATGAACATATGACATGCATCTTAAAGACATGACAGCTTTTAGTCAGCTTAATTCCGACCACTGCTTGGAGTTTCGTGTCTCATTCCAGCCAAGCAAGAACATAAGGAGCCGAATGAGATTGTCACAAATTACACTAGAGTTTGATTTGCCCTAATTTTTCCATAAACCTCCAACTTTCATGTATTGCAAATGCAAATATGAAATTCAGCCATGTTTTTTTTTCTGAGGCTTATCGACATAACAGAAATCAATTCTGAAAAATGAAAGCACAGATTAGTCGAAGGAAATTAAGATGTAGGAATTTGAAAAATGTGTGTCAGTTTGCATTTAACTGGAACACAAAAAGAGATGCGAGTTTTAGTTGGCACACACAAAAAAAGTAAGAGGACAGTTAAATAAACAAATGCCTAATAAAAAGTGACCAATATGAAAAAGTTTGGGATCAGTAAGGGTTCAATTTAAAGTAACATTTTAAATTGATCACAGCAAAAACACTGGAAGACTGGAGTAATGGCTGGTGAAAATTCAGATTTGCGTCACATGAATAAATTAAATTTTAAAATGTATTAACATAGAAAACAGTTCTTTTAAATTGTTTCAACTGTTAACTGCAAAACTATTTTTACTGTATTTTTATCAAATAAATGCAACCATAATGAGCAAAAGAAATCAAAGACGTACAGTGCCCAAACTTTTGAACGGTAATGTAAATTAGCCAAAGGAAATTAAGATATAAGGATTTGAAAAATGTTTGTCAGAAGATAAAAAAACGTAAAAAAAAAAAAAAAAAACTCCGAAAACTCCATTTTCCTGTCTTTAGGTAAATCAGACCGCTGGGCATCACCCAATTAATATTCATTAGCCAGGCCGATACAGTTTATAATGAGTCCTCCCCACTTTTCAGATAGTGGTAAACGCTCCTGCCAAAGACCGTTCCTTCAACCTTCTAATTAACGTGGAGGTTGTCGGGACATAAACAGCTCCCCATCACGTCCGCAGTGCCCCTTAGGTGAACTCCATTCCCACATTACCCCAATGGAAAAGTAATGGCCATTATATAGCATGTTCTCTTCTAGAACAAAACTCTTTCTCAATAGTAATGCGAACAGAGAGGGCATCTGTCCCACACTTACTTTAGTTTTAACATGACTATATGAAAGTACTGCAGTTATTTCCGCAATCTACTTTGTTGTTATTTCTAAGCATATCCCACAGACATTATTTAGCACCGCCCCTTTTCAGCACGGCACTCGTTGTGTTCTGTGTTCTGGTTTGTATTTCCACAGCATGAAGGTAATATCTTATGGATTGATGAATGAATCACTCGTTTTAAAATCTTCCCGGTCTCTACTGACATTTGTTATGTCAATTTTGACAAATGACTTTTTTTTTTTAAATGCCTGCTGCAGTTGTTTCTCTGGAACATAAGGTATATTAAACCTTGACTGGATTACGGTGTACACTGCAGCATATTAAAACTTACAATAGAGGATGCGAATCTGTTCCACACAAGGTGACGGTCACTCCTGCATAACCACAAACCTCATTCTTTTTGAAATCTGAAAGAGTGCCAGTTTAATCAGGACATGGTTCAGGCTGGGTGGACTACTGTGTGATAACTTGCAATCAGAAAAATGAAGGAATCCGGCATCATGTTACACAAGATAAACAAGCCATTTTCACAGGTCCCAGACCTTAATGATGTTGTGGGGAAGGGTGCATCACATATTCCTTTTTTTGAGTAATTTAAAAGTTTACATGCTTTATATTTACAAACCCTCATGTCGTTCTGAACCCGTTTGACTTTCTGCCTCCTGTGCAGTACAAAAGATGACATTTTAAAGAATGTTTCAACTCTTTTTTCAAAAGACACAAAAAGAGAGGGAGAAAAAAGAACATTTTCGCAGAAGAAAGAATAACTATTAACCAAAAACCCTTAAAAACTGAATTCTTAAATGTTTTAGTCAATTACCTGTTTGAGCTGGACTTTATAGATGTGTGTTTTTTTGGCACCAGATATAAACGGGGTCTTTTGGTTAAATCTGGAGATCATACTGTCCTTTATCATAAAACAAAATCCAGCGAACATCAAAGGCCTGACTAAATCGTTCAGAATTTACTGCCCTAATCACATGTGGCACAATAAAAGACGATGTGTACGGCTGCCACTTTCCTTTGTCAGCCAGACATAATAGCTTATTTGGTCTCCGCTGTATGCAAGCCATGGTTGTTGGCCATGTGATGACAGAACTCACAGTATTGTTTGAGCTATAATAAGTCCAACCACAAATCTTTCTCCCAGCGGCCCGCATAAGGAGAATGACCTTTGACCGGTGTGGTGTTCAGAATTCTCTGCACTCTATGGAAGGTGTAAAAGGTGTAATGGGATATGAAGTGATTGATGAAGGCAGCTGCATGAAACAGCAGAGATCAACACAGTCGCATTAGGATTCTTGGAAAACGCTCAAGTGTCTCAGTTACACCGAGGAGTGAGGCTTTCTGTTGCTTCTTCTGCCAGTATTTCATTCTTTTTTTTTACTTAATTACATGACTTGGTGACTAATAAATAAAATTGATCCAATTATGTGTGCATTAATCATAATTATTCGCAAATCAATATTTGATGAGAAAAGTCCCTTAAAGAAGATCATTTGTGGCAAATGAGTAAATTAAAGAGGCTCTTTCATCTTTAAAACCCCACTAAAGCCATGTTTTTCTATCAGTTCACCAGGTACTTTAAGACGGTGCCCTTAACTTATTGTATCTAGGTTGGGTCAAAGTCAGGCGGTTGACTCTCGACCCTAGCTGGCTCTGATGGCTTTCTGTCTTCCTCCTTCTGACTGTTTGGACACGGGTCTGCTCCAAAAGGACTAACTACCTAATGGCCCAAATCTATAGAACGTAACCCAAATCTGACTACTAGAACCCAATGAGATGGGGGGGCCTTGGGGGTCTTTTGCTAGTAAGTGAAGAAAGTACAGAATTCAAATACAATATTTCTATGTCTTTAGTTTGTTTGTGTTTTAGGGTTTTCCCTGTTCCCGTTTGCCGGTGTTCTCTTTCATTGTTAGTTTCCTTCGTTGCTCATTACTCTCTAGTTTGTCTCCATGGTTTTTGATTGTGTTCGCATGCGTTCCTGATTACGTTAATTATCCCTGTATGTATTTACGCCTTGTGTTTCATTCGGTTCCTTTGTTGGTTCTCGTTCAAATATATGTTGAAGTCTAGTTTCTGTTCTCTCCTGCGTATTCCTGTTTTCTGAGTATTTTGAATAAAACGTATTTGAGTATTTCTCCTTCGTCGTGCTATTTGACCAGCGTAACATGACAATAATATTGACAGAAATATGTTTATAATAATATTATATTGGTGCATCCTTGGCGTAAACAATGAAAATAAATAAGGGTAGGGTATGATAGCATGTGCTCTCAAGTAAATAAACAGAATTTAGTTTTTTGTTTGTTTTTTCATTCAGGTAATTGTGCTTCAAAAATTTGGGACAATGACAAAGAGCTAAGATGCACATTCAAAACAGTCCGATAATACCCTGAAAAATGTTGATAGCTTTTATGCCAAATTGTTTATCATGCAAATTGTGTTGTATGTAAAGTTTCCAAGTGGCCACCCAAATATTTGGTAGTTTAATCCTCTTAAATCGAAAGAGACAATGAAGTTACGAGAGATAAAACGGCAGTGATGTGTCTGGATTACACTTCTCAAAATGAGTTTTTGGATTACAGTCCTACTTCAATTTAACCTAAAGCCCCATGTGATTTTAAAATGAAGTACTCATATTTAACTTTAGTGAAAACATTTGACACGTTAATACTGAGCGAGAAAAAAGGGCAAACACACAAACACAAACCTTCCATATGTCATTAGGAAACTACTATTTTAACCCAGATGTTATTTGCTTTTTTTGGACCCTTTAACAGCATACATTATTCACTGATATGATAATACTTGCACAACACAGCTCAGAGAGCATTACCCAAATTCTTTTATCATCTTATGTGCTTATTCACAAGTACCCTTTCTCTTAAACAATGTTTTCCATTTGTAATAAACGTATGTTTTCCAAAAAAACAGACAGAAATATTTTTGACACAAAAGTTTGTTTTGAAGTGTGTTTGACAATTCAAAGACCAGATTATCATGATTGGGTCTTGTAGAAAACGCAAAGCATTACAACTTCCTAAACCAGAGTAGGGCCCCTAAAGACTGCTTAAGTTTCACATTAACGTAAAGATTTGTAATTCTTAAAGGGATAGTTCTCCCCCCTCCATATATATATATATATATATATATATATATATATATATATATATATATATATATATATATATAAATGGAAGTCACTGGTCACCAAAACTCTTGAGTAGGGCTGTCACTTTTGTGAAAAAATCCTGTTCGATTTTTGAGACCTAAGTGTTCATTGAATCGATTGTAAAATAAATTTTCCATGTCTAAAGACATTTCCATTTTCAATGCCAAATATAGGCAAATCCACGGACAACTAACAGGCATTAAGACGAGCGTAAAGAGGGCGCTTGAGATGCGCTCAAGTCAGCGATATTTCTGATGATTTATTGGCGTGAAGTTTCGTGCACAATGACAAACAGGAGTGCAACATTCTCGAAAAACAATAAGCAGAGTGGACTGCCATAACATCAATGAAAAACAATACTGCAGGTTTCAACATGGCTGTGTTTACGATTAGAAATGTCAAACAAATTTCGCCTATTTAGGCGATTATTGCCCTTTGTAACATGTATGTTCTGTGTTTCCCCCTTCTGTGTTTCATTTTGGTTTAGTCCTGTGACCTAGTTTTCCCCAGTATGTTGATTAGTCATTTCATTCACCTGTTCCTTGTTATTCACTCGTCATCTCCCTTTGTTTGGCCATGCATTTATACCGTGTTCTCCCTCTGTCTTTGTCCGTTCTCGTCTATGTTTCATTGAACCTAGTGTGAGTGTACCTTCAACCCATGATCCCTGTACCTGTGTGAGTTTAATTTAAGTAAACGTTTGTATTGGAGCTCTTTGCCTGTTCGCCTTTCTTCTACCTACACCACACCGTGACACCCGTAGCCCGGATCTGTATGCATTTTTTGTTGCAAAAAGAGACACATTATGCAGAAGTATAATTTGCTGTTATGCGTGTTTGTCAAAGCCTGCAGTTGCTGTGTGACGTTCGCATCGTGACGAGCTGGACGCGCTCCGAGAGAAGGCCGTTAAGATTGATTCCCTATTTTCGTTTTCAAAACTTGTGTTGGTTGGTCCGATTGATTGTGTAATCGATTTTCGAACGTGAAGTGACAGCCCTACTCTTTAGTTACCAACATTCTTCAAAATATCTTATGAGTTTTCTTTTTTGAGTGAATTATCACTTTGAACTACTCCATCTGCAATGGGTTCACACCCCAGCAAAAATTACCATTGTACACATACATGTGGTGCAATGTAATGATGTAAAGAGCAGCAGACACAGCGGGTCACAGTAAATGTCAAGACACCGAGGCATGTGCTGATCACTGCTGCCCACCGCAACCGTAGAGTGTCTAGCACTTTGAGAGTTATGTTTTACTTCTAATAAGGATTTGATAGATTTAGTTGGAACACACTTTGCACAGCAGCACATTTGAGTCAAAAAAGTAAAAGAGAAACCTGTGAGGGTTATAGAAAAGTTGTAGACTGGCTAACCCAAAAAATAAATAAATAAAGTAATAGTTATGGGACATATGGGTGGAGAAAACAATGTGTACGATTTAATTTGAATCTTTGACCGTTGACACTAAAATTATGCCACATTCCATTGCCATTGCTGTGGACAAACCACCCCTGTGTAACCTATTTGTTGGTAGTGGGAAAGGGAGAAGCGAACTGGCACTTAGCAATGGCATTCACCGTGTCAAGTCATCCCAAGTGTTGCTAAAAACAGAGTCTGACAGACCTTTTCTCTGCATTGCACAGATGTTATTTTTCTTATAGTGCAGCAAACTCACTCGCACAGAAATTAGATACGTGTGTGTGCTGCGTTTGAGTGTGCAAGTATTGTGTATACGTATGTTTGAGGTTGTGCATTAAGTGTTAAGCATCCCCAGAATGAGTAAATAAGATGTTGAGGTCACTGTTTTCACAATAGTAAAACTGCAATAAAAAAAAACACTTTGTTCTTTCAATTTCAATACTGAAGAAATACACAAGCTTGTCACTAAAAAGCAACACGGTCGGGAAACTATGTAAAGCAGGTGTTTACACGCCCTTCATTCTTTTGTTTGGTTTTGCTTTCTTGAACAACCGAGTGAACAAGTTCCTGTTTTTACTGACTATCCGCTGTGAATTAGACATGCAGGTGTTTAACTGTTATGCGCTGAGTTGGCTAACTCTAAACTAATATACATAACAGGCAATTTTGAGGTTTGTCACATCATAGGGTGCCATGGTCATGTAGAAAACAAGAGCATAATACTGGCTAAAGATATGGGTATCTGCCAATAGTCACCCATTGATAAAAATAGGACATTAAAGACACATAAAAGTCATAAACCGGCATGTTGCCACCTTTTGATAGAGACAATAGAGAGGGGATCAGGACATTCAAAGATTCAAAACATCCTACATGAGCTCAACAGATTAATGTGTTTTGGACATTGATTGTTAGGCCACAGTTCTAACAAAACAAGAGTCATTTCTATTCATTTATTTTTAAAGCAGGATGACAGGCTTGTCTGGATTTGCATGTAAAAGAAAAATGAGAGAAATGATATGCGATTAAATATAAGGCAATAATCACACGTAATTAGTATTAGATGTGATTGGCTTTATCGTCATTAATGCATTTAAACAAATAACACACAAACATGTGTCTTTGATGAACATTTATCCGCTGTCTTAAACAAGCTTGCTGTTTATTTATTTTTAAAGAGTTGGTCCATTATTAAGACCAATTTATGCCGAAATCCAGGTAAATTCAAAGGGGTTTCATACCTTATTATGCAGATGCACACACACACTCAGGTTTTTCCACATTTCCCATCAGATTAGTTTAATGTGAACATCAGCATTAAAAACCTCATTAGCCCTGTAAAAACTCTCACTTTGACGAGACACCTTTACAATGATTCCCTATTACTGTTTGCTTTATCTCCTATGATGTTCTTTACTTAATATAAAGTACCCTTGCTCAGATAATTGACACGTTCACTTATCTCCATTAATAAAAAGTCAATTAGCTTGCCAAGGAATTGGGCTTATCCGCTGTAATAGAGGCCTAATGAACTGCCCCCGAATCAAGGCCTCAACTCACCCTATCTTCCTGCACATTTTCTCACACAATAGCGCAGGGGCAGATACAGGACCTAAAACAGCTTTTATGTTCTGTATCTGCCTTTCAACCTTCAATTAGAAATGTTCCAGACAGAAGCTCAGAATAAGTCAAGAGGTTAGTCAGACATGAAGTCATAGCACTGAATACAACAGACGGTGGCGAACAGTGATAACAGGCAGACTTCAAATATGTGTGCCGTCTGACTACTCTCTAACAGCACATGTAGTCGATACTAAATGATAAAACGGAATGAATAAATCTGAATAGAGGCATACTAATTCTACTTTGGCAAAGTGTCTGAAGAAACACTTTTTTTTTATGCTGCATTCGGCATTTTCTGACTGAATAAATAACGCAATCAGCTTTGAACAGGTCCTTGAACAGATGTAGCATAAAAACAATTCCAAAATAGACACCCAAAAAAAAAAAACAGGTACAACGCCAAAAAGGTATTTGGTTGGCTAACACTAAACAACTGAGGTAAACATTCCAACTGTCTGTTGTTTAAACTAATCCATAAGAAACATGTCCTGAATTAATACCTGACAAACAAATAATAATTAATATATATATATTTTTTTATTTATTTTCATTTTTTTTTCAACTGTTTGTCTCTGTCAGTCTTGATCAGCCATGGCTGTATTTCATCTGGTTTGTTTTTATGTTTTCTAGCCTTGACTTCACATTGTCATATGCAGCTGCAAGCTGGCGGTAATAAACAGTAGCATAAAAGAGATATTACACAACGCATCCACTTCCTGTGGCAAATATTGGATAATATAAGTCTGATAATGTTTTTCAAGCACCTTGTTTAGATAAGACACTCTAAAATTTGCAGAAGTGTGAACCGCAATGCCCACGAGAGCCTTTCTAGCGTGACACAGACCTGTGCACAAACTCTTCCTCTGTGCTCTCTAAACTGTGTAACTGTAAGATTAATGAAAGTTACGAACTAGTGCAGAATTCAAGGAACATCAGCAAAAAAAAAAAAAAAACGGGCTAAAATGTGGTGTAATTGGAATAAAATATTGCCTTCAACCTAGCTCATTAATTATTGTTTCAAATTATTATAGGAAAAAAAAAAAAAGATTGTGTAATTAAACGGCATCAAAAGTCACAGGAAATGTTCCTCTTTGCAAAAAAAAAAAAAAAAAAAGATTGAAATAATGAAATTATATTTTAAAGTTGCAAAAAAGAAAAAATGACCAACGTTCCCCAGCACTTTATGGACATGTTCTTACATGTGTGTGTAGCGATGTTTATGCTTCTAAACGGCAGTCCTCCCTCTTGAATGTTTTACTTGTAGGTGAATAAAGATTGCAAATTACTTTTAATTTTTGTTAACAGTCCCTTGTGAGTTGAGTTTACAAATAAATGACCTGCAAGGAGAGTCTTTTTCAATCATTTACTGAAAACCATGTAGTACGCTAGGGACTTTTTTTGTGAGAGAGAGACACTTGTGCTGCGTCTGTGATTAGTATCAATCAGTTTTTAAAAAATCATACAGAACAGAACGGAGCATTTGCAATGTCAAACTGAATTATTATTATTATTCTCCAGTTATAATGTAATTTATGTTTATTCATTATAATGCGTTAACTTTGACAGCCCTGATTATTGCATTAAAAGAAGATTGATCTTTGAAGTAAACATTCAAAACGGCAAAAATGTTAATTCGGCACATTGGTTGATGGCAGTGGAGCGTGTTTCTCTTTGTTCACTCCGGTATGGTAAAATTAAAATGGGACAAAGTAAGCTCGATAACTCTGCCTTGCACAAAGCTGCCTGTTTGACTGGGACAGACGTGTGAGAACTCCCTCCAATAATCTCATCATCACTTTTCATCTGAAACAAAGGCAGGTCTCTGTCGCTCTCACACCATCAAAGAGGAGAAGGGTTACAGCATAAAATAAGCCCTCAAGGTCTTCTATCTTTCTTATTTTCCTGTGAAATGTTTAAAAATAGAATAACTTAATTAATACAATTTTCACCATAGAGATTAAGTTAAAGTCACATTTCTAATCAGAAAGCTTTTTAGGGTCCAGAAAGCCCACACTGTAACCATGGAAACCCCTATCTGACAGAGCCGCTATCAGCCAATTAATGCAAGAAAAGAGCACTTTTATTGCAGAAACAAATTCCCAATAATACCCTTTAAAAAATTAACAAATTGCCAAAGGGCAAGCCGTTAGCTAAGTCTAGGTTGATGTCCACAGAATATAAAAAATGCCCGTCTGGGTAGACACTGCAAAGAAATCAAACGAACACTTTTGAGCATTTATGTGGTTTCACCCATATTTACGTAATGCCCAAGAGCCATGTGTCTGTAATCAGTAATCAATAACTCATGCAACTCTGCACGTATGCTTGTAAAGATGAGCTTCATGGCTTGTTGGGCTTATTATTCTGGCTGGCTGCAACTTTTTAAGCTTTATATAACAATATATTGATGTAAAACATCTAGGTACTCTAAGGATTTCACATACTTTTGACAAAACTTTTATGTTTAGGTTTTGCATTTTTACATTATGCAAAACAGTTCCCATAAGTTCATGCAAACTTATTAAAAAAAAAAAAAAAAAAAAAAAAACTTCCCCACCACAAACAATAACAAAAAGTACATTTTTAAAAAAGAAATCTGCTGCAATTGTATATTTTTATTTTTTTACATTTGCCATAATTAAGAGTGTGCTATAGGACATAAGGGACACCATATGCAAGAAATTACAAACAAACAAACAAACAATAAATAAATAATCAAGCTAATTAAGTACTTTTGAGATAAAAGACACTTCATTTCATTTTAATAATTTATCTGGTGGTATTAGCAAAATTAATATTATCAAATGTAAACTAAAATGTTTGGGGTGAGTAAGATTTCCATTTTAAAAAGGGGGAAAAAAGAAATCAATGCTTTTATTCAGAAAGGATTGACAGTCAAGTGACATGATTTTTTTTTTATTGATGCTGTTCTTTTGAACTTTTTATTAATCAAAGAATCCTTGAAAAAAGTATCAAATTTTCCCAAAAATATTAAGCAGTACAACTATTTTCAACATTAATGATAATAAGAAATGTGTATTGAGCAGAAAATCAGTATATTACAATGATTTCTGAAGACTGGAGTAATTGCTTTTGAATCATCAGCTTTGCCATCACATAATTAACATTTTAAAATATCTTAAAATTCTGAACTGCAATAATAATTTCACAATATTACTGATTTTACTGCATTTTTGATCAAATTAAAGCATAAATGTTATTCTGCCATGCTGCACGTTATATTATACCTTCTCTAATGGTACAGTAATTTATGAAATTAGTTATGTAAACTACATGACTGTCGTCGATCGTTTCTCTAAAGCAGCTTTATTCAACCAACAAGCTACATTGAGTTAGAGGAACTTAATTTGTAACATACACACACATTTTTAAGTTGATTACTCAAAAATAAAATGAAGTCACTCCAATTACTTGGGTTGTAACCCTGGAACCAATTAATCTAATCTATTTCAGTTCAAATCCAGAGCTATCCTAGCACAAGTTTAGCATGTTTATTTAATGAACAAGTAAGATATTACTTGTCAATGGCATTAGCACAGCCGTCGCTTATGGAGTCAATGTACTGCTTAAATTTAACTACTCTTCAGCACAATGAAAACCACAAAAACTTTAACATTAAACTCTTTTAAATGGAAAACATAACAGCATTAAACACTAACATGTCTTTTCCCCCCACTAATAAATAACACTTATTTTTTTTCAACATTTATTCTCCTTATCCAGTTCTATGCAAAGCATGCTGGGAACACTATCACATTTTCTTGATAACTTTAGAAATTAGGCAAAGTTACGATTTTTTTTTTATTTTTATCAATTGATGCAGACATTTTTGTTAAAATATTAGGTTGATGTAATTATCCACATTATTATGTCAACAGAACTCAACAAAATAATGTTTGCAACTTAAAAAGTTTAATTAAAACAAATTAGAATTTTTAAGTTGCAACCACACACTTGACACTTGATGTGGTAACGGGTCCCCTGAATTCGTTTTTTAGAGCTAAATACCTAATGGTAACAAATATAGCAATAATTCACTACCATGCTATGTAACTAATTAACTTTTTATGTAAGGGACAATATCAATAACTAGTAATGACATTCAAACAAACCCAAGCGCATACATCATAATCAGTCTCTTTTCCAGGAATATCCTCAGAGACCGGGACAATGAGAGGAACATTAACAGCCTGAGCAGCGGGGCAAGAGTAAGATGACAGGGGGAGGGAGCTGGCACAGCAGATGGACACATTCTTGGCACCTGCCACCCATCAGGGGCTGAACAGTGACACTGGGGCCATCTTTCTCTAATAGAATGTGCCACCCAAGACCTTCAGTGAATGTGAAGATCACATGCTACTGAACACCTGGACTAAAGCCAACAATGAGTCCATAACCAGTCCCATAAACATGCACGTCTCCAACATAGACCTTCTCACATACAGCAGAGAGTAGTCCTGATTAGACATCGTGTGAGGCGATTACACATGAACAACTCGCACACATTCACCGCCAAGATACTCACTGATGAAGCACTAATGTAAATGATCATAGCTTGGCTTGGTGATTTTGGTCATTAATGTTGAACCAAATGAAAAGAGGACATTAAACAAATTGTACAGTGGATATACAAAGTATTTCGACACTTAATCAATGCATTTCATTGCTTTTAACCAGGTGGTCTCAAGGTGATTTAAGTGGATCAGTTAAATTCCCACAGGTGTCCTAACATAATAACCACAGTTGTTATCCATCACATTAGCTTTGTTACACAAAAGCTGACAACCTTACAGTATGTCCAAAATTTCCCTTTTTCCTTATTTTAAACAATTGATCTATTTTCTTATCAAAGACCTAATAAAAAAGGGGGGTTTTGTATGGATGATTAGAAGTGCCACTTAAAAATAAAATGAAGGAATTATCAATTGATTCATTTGAAAATAAAAATGTCATTTTAAAGCTAATTTTTATATTTCAGATTGACAAATAAATTGACATTTATAACTGAATTTAATTTTTGTTAAAAATACTAGTTAAATGTAAAAATTTAATTACATTTTGTAAATTAATAATTTTTAAATGCAACTTTTAAATTGCCATTGCTTTTCTTTATTAAAGGGGTGGTAAAATGCTCTTTTCACAAGATGTAAAATAAGTCTTTGAGGTCCCCAGAGTGTGTATGTTAAGGTTTAGCTAAAAATACCCCGCATATATTTTTATATAGTATGTTAAAATTGCCAATTTTGTGAGCAAAAACGCACTGTTTCTGTCTGTCCCTTTAAATGTATATGAGCTGCTGCTCTCAGCACAGGGGGCTACAACAGCTTATGTCCTTTTACCTCACACAAACATGCACTGAAAATCGCAATGTTTATGTTCAAACCGGAGTCAGACAATAATGGAGAGACTCAAGAAGAAGTGACAACATGTAGAAGCAACAGGACATTTCTGAATCGTTAGTTGATAAATTTATGTAGCTTATGTGTAGTTATCTTCTAGTCATTGATTAGCATATTCTGTCTTGATGATCTATAAATCGCGTACCGGGGGCGGGGTTTATGTAAATTTTAGGGTTGGTGATGTCACTAACCTGGGAGGAATGTTGTGTAGTCCCTACCAGCCGCTTGTTGTAGTCCTTAAAAAACTATTTCTTTATAAGCAAATATCTTCCTTTGAACTTTGAGCTTCGTAACTTTGCAGAGGTTGTGTATGCTCAAACAGCAACATTACACACTAACTAAAGTTAAAAAAGTTAGATCATAATCAACCACCCCTTTAAAAGTTAAAAAAGTTAAATCATAATCAACCACCCCTTTAAATGTATCAATAAAGTAAAAAAAAAAATGCCATTGATCAGTCCACCGGTTCCACGGGAAACAATAACTCTCAACTGACTTTTAGGACTGTCTTTTGACAGACAATATTATTGTACTATATTTATTTGAAATAAACTTAAAAGGTTTTACAAAAAAAAAAAGGTTTAATATTTCTTTTTAAAAAAAAAAGCAAAAACATTCATATATTTTGCATTTTGGATTAAATTTTGGGAGCTTTTGGGAGCCAATTTATAACAAGTAGTCTATATATTTTTTTTGTTTTGTATGCAAGTTCTTTCATGACATAAGAAGTTCATATGAAGTTCATTCAGACCTTTATGTATAACAATTAGTCTACAGATTTTGTTGTATAGTGGTCTCAGTTATATTGAGAGATATTCACTGCCATGAAATTGAAAGTCGAAAAAGCCACAGAGCCAACAGTCTGATTTCAATGTGTGAGTGTGTTTTCCAGATGTCTTTTTTTTTTTAAGTGCTAAGATAGACTCAGCATATAAATGGCTACCAGTGGCGGACTTTCATGGTCAGATGGTCACCTGTCCTCCAAAATAAAATGTCATTGGCAAGACGACAGCTTCAAAGAGCCAGACAAGACTTTTTAGTATGATGCAAGATAGATCAAGAGCCCTTGTGTCCTGCAGTCCTGGTACAGTAACATCATTCGATATTTCAAGCGAGGTTTGCATCTTGAGTTTTTGGGTAAAAGCCACATTTTAGTCTGTGTAATTCAATTTGCTGCATCGTTTCTCTGCATTTTGACTCCAAGTCGATCATGGTTTCCCAATTCTGATCCTCCAGTGGAAAAACACATTTTGCAAACCCGTACATGCGTTCTGACCATGGTCATATGCAAATATGTACAAATGCTAATAATTAAAAAGTCAAGGCTATACATCTTACCAGATCCCTCGTGTGTTCCCTCAAGTTGTTTATAGGGGTTGAACTTGGGCTTAGGAGCCACAACAGGAGCAAACTTCTTCGGAGACTGTTGCTGGGATACAGAAATGCTGGTGGTACCCATGGGTAAGCTGGTCTCCATCCGTGCACTCACATGACCTTGCTGGTCACCATCATTATAGCCACCCCACATGTTTCTGGAGTCAAGAAATCTAAAAAAACAACAAGACCACGTTATTATATTATCGCACTGAGACGAACAGGTCCCATAGCATCCACAATGCCCACAATGTTTGAGGAAATGTAGTAGTGTCTGAATTCCAGTGTTACATTCCTTCCTAAAACACAGTTGCTTTTATGCATAATATAGATATGGGTGGATGAACCAATGTGGTTCTTTTCATCAGGGACCGAACTCCCATCCCTAGAGCTTTGTGTGTTCTTCTCCCTGTCTTAGTTCTTAGCTGTGGACTTAGCAAAGGAAACTGTGCATTTCAAAACCAGGCATGGAAGAACTAGATAAAGCTCAAAGTGCAATCAATTCTTATTATTACATCAGAAAATCTGAGTGTGCCCCATAATTCAAAATAATCAAATGACTCACAAACAATATTCCAAGTTAAACTCGAAAACCCGATCACTGTGTTTTCATTCAGACCAGTTTTGTGAACTGTATCCTACGATTTATAAAAAGATTGAGCTCAAAGAAATTATTTGTTTGTGAAACAACTCTCATGAACATGCCAAGGAGAGTTATTGATTAAGTTTCAGTTAAACTTAAATTTTGGTCTGTTTCTCACACAAAGCTGTTGTATTAGTGTTCAAGTCATGACAGAAAGATTGCATTTACAAGTTGAGCGCACATGTGCCACCTCAACGTCGAAATTATGAGTGGGAAACTCTGGATTTAAAACAATATAGTGTTGTACAATTAAGATACAACATGTCATGTAACTAAGTATACATTGGCTTCATAAATTGATTTTTTAAAAGAGTAGCAAAAACACAATGTGCATTATGTGTTCATCATTTTGTAGAAGTAGAGTTGCAGTATTTTTTGTAATTAATAAAGATGAGGTACTAACTCGACAACAGTGATTTGAACACACTTGTCCCTATAAGTGACTTTTCACCTCCCAGCTTCCCAAAGGGATATGATTAAACCATAAGGACCACATTTATGATACTATTTGGTTTATCCATCACTTCCATTATATTGTCAAGAGTGGCAAGGGCATTCCAGATTCATAAATTACAGAATGTACATTTTTGGGTGAACTTTCCCTTTAAGAAAGTGTTTCAGATATATAGTTTTAGGACTTGGCATCCCCCAAAACCAAAGATGGTGCAAATCATTCCTCAAGTTCTCTGGGACGTGCCAAGGTATCAAAAAAGAGACTGTAATTTGATATAATCCATTACTACAAACACAGCATTCACACTTCCATAGTTAGAAGCAAATGTTGCTAACCTGTCTCAATTTACATAAAAAAGGAATACGTCAACTGAGCGTGACGTGATGAAGAGCTGGGAATGTTCTAGTTGTGTCGAAGCTCAGACAGCTGCCAGAGAACATGACAGCAGTTCAGCTTTCACTGATGTGGTGTAAGCTGCAGTAACAGCAACGTTAACAACATTATTGATGACTTCTAATGCATTTATTGGCAACTTCAGGGGCACGAGAGCTAACTGCAGCATCACAGCTCTAGCCAACTTATTAAAATAGCTTATTTACTTCAATCCTTTATTTTGTGTACAACATGTATCTGAGACAGACATATTTACATAGCTGGTGTTGTCTACCTGTTTAGGCATTTAGCTGCAGGGTCGCTGCTGTCTATTTTGACTCTTAAAATTTCACCAACATAATAACATACTTCTATTTCCCTACTTGGCTTATTTGCATCATTTCCAAACATATGAGATTACTTGGAAGGAGACAAAAAAAATGAATTGTAAAAGTGACTGTAGGTTTAATATGGCCTTTTACAGTATGTGCCGCATGAGGACGATGATAAACCGCTCAATAAATAAAATGTTTGTTATATTTATTGAAAATGCTGTGGGATTTGACAAAGATTTTTAAGTTGACATTTTAAAGTCATTCAGCTTTTCTTGAACATGGTATATAAAAAAAACTTTAAAAAAGTACATTTCTAAGAACTTGCCACATGTGCTTTAAAATAGATACATTTTCGTTTCTTTATTGTGTACACTCTTGTTTGTCATTTGACCAATAAACATCCATAGAAATCTCTCAAAATCATCAAAAATCCAACTGCACACTAAATAATGTTACAACTATGGTGCTTGTTTTTAAATAGATAATCCAGAAAGAAAGAGACAAAAAAGAAAATAGGAAAAAGAATATCTCACTGGCTGAAGTCTCTGATAGATGTTGTTTTACCATCGCAACCGTTCTGAAATCGAATGAAACACTATTTGAACTATTTCAACATAGCATCTTTCATTTTTCCCCCCGCTATTGGTCTTTATTGTGGGTGCTATTGTTGCTTTCTGTAGCTGTGTACGCTGTTTGCCTGCTTCTAACTGATGCAGACTTTACGTTTTCCCTCAAGAGACGAGCAAAAAGAGCCCACGCACAATCGTGTTCTAATATCGTCTAGCCACACCACACGGCAACAACTTCTTAGCCAAGCTTCCCCATTGATCCTCCTGCATCAGAGCTCTCCATTTCCCATCATTCTGCTCACACACACATCTATCAAGGGCCATAAAAGGGAACAGCGCAATGACAGGGGACATTATCACACAGTAATGGTTTTAACACACCTGAACTCTCTGGCCAAGGATGAAAAAGATGGGTTTCACAGCAGACACGATGGGATTGAGGAATCTATACAGCACATTTCTTCACAAACGCTCAAGGTGTGTCATACTTCCTGACCTGTGCTGCAGACTCTATTATAATGCCTGGAGAGTGTGCGAGAGAAGAATAAAGCACAGCTTAACCTTAACCCCGACCTCTTCAGTGAAAAGGAAAACAGTGAGTAGGGGGATCAATGTGGATCAAAGAGCCTATAGTCTGATGGAGACACGGGAAGTCAATGGGAACAGATGCAAAGGGGCCTTCCTTTCCACCATGTTTTGCAAATGCAATATGAGCACAATAAAACTAGTCATTTTTCTGGAACTGTTAACATGCTGTTATCCTGACACAAACAAACTTATTTTTTGATTTATTCAAGTGTTTTTTTTTGTTTTTTTTATACAATGTAACAATGTTAATACAATGGGATCCAGAAATCTGAAACCACTAGTACAATTACTTCTATTTTGCATATCTTATTTATACTTATATTCAGCAAGAATGCATTAAATCGATCAAACGCTTTTACATTGTTACAAAAAACATCTATTTTAAATAAATGCTGTTCTACTGAACTTTTTATTCTTCAACAAAATATAAATATATCACAGTTTCCACAAAAATATTGATAATAATATGTTTTTTGAGCAGCAAATCAGAATATTAGAATGATTTCTGAAGGATCATGTGACTGAGACTGGAGTAATGATGCTGAAAATCAGCTTTGCCGTCAGAAGTATTATTATACAATTTAAAATATATTAAAATAGGAAAGTTATTCAAATTGAATAATAATACTTCACAATTGGACTGTTTTTACTGTAGTTTTCATCAAATAAATGCAGCATTGGTGAGCATGCGAGCATGTTGACACCTCAAACTTTTGAATGCTAAGGTGTATTTCATTTTTTTTTTTTTTAGGATTTTTATTATTTTCTTTTTCAATTTTCAGAATTTATTTAGGTAAAATCATGATATATTCATATATTACTGATTCAGCACCCTAGTATATTATGGTACCCATGCATTATAATTTGATATCATTACTGCATCACGGTACTATAGCTGTGCTTTTTTTGTAAGGGTGGTGTCTGAGCCATCTTGGATAAAAGATAAATTTACTGTTAGAGTGGTCATTCGTCCTAAGCTGACGAATGAAATAGATAATATTTATAGATATAAGCTTACTGCCACCTTTTCACTGCCAAACTTCACAGTGACACTTACACTCTGTGTGTGTGTGTGTGTGTGTGTGTGGGCTTGATTTATTATGCATTGTGGGAACCAGCCAGCGGTCCCCATGAGGGGAATGGGTTAATAAACATACTAAATTATATATTTTTGAAAATGTAAAAATGCAGAATGTCTCCTGTAAGGGGTAGGTTTAGGGATAGGGGCAGTGTAAGGGGATAGAATATACAGTTTGTACAGTATAAAAACCATTACGCCTATGGAATGTCCCCACAAGGATAGAAATGAAAGCTTGTGTGTGTGTGTGTGTGTGTGTGTGTGTGTGTGTGTGTGTGTGTGTGTGTGTGTGTGTGTGTGTGTGTGTGTGTGTGTGTGTTAATAGAATCTCAGAACATGGAGACAACACATGATGACATTTCAGGTTGGACACAGATCTCATTTAGTCTTCTCCATCTATTGTTGCTATTATTTTCATGGAAGCCATCTTAATGGCCTGTGACAATCTGTCAGCCTTTACTGTGTTGTCAAGCAATGACATGGCAGGTCATGTGTTGCAACAGACACTGAGTGCAGGCCCTGATCTAAAGGTTCAAGTGACACGTAAACAACGCCACAGACACTTGAGAATAAACAAGATAGCACACTGCACTCTGACATGACAAGTCGTCGCACACATACACACTTTCTGTATCTCAAGAGGACAGATGATGGAATGAGGATTATTACGCAGACTCTTGCACTGAATAAAATATATATAAATACAAATTTGTTAATGAGTTTTTTATTTTTATATTTAAATAATCTTAAAACACTATTTGTAAAGCAAAGCAGTTTATTAGTTTACATGATTTTATTCAGGCATGTGTGTGTACTGTATGTATGCATGCATGTATATATATATATATATACATATACACACACACACATCTATATATATTCTTATTGGTAAATGCTTTGTTTAAAACATATCTTAAGACATTCTCTCAAAAATGTATCTTGTTTTAAGGATGTTAAAAATATATTTACTGGAAAATAACACAAAAACATAAAGAAATATATAATAATAAATATTAATATTTACAAAAAAAGCAGTGTGTAAATGTTCCTGGCAGGTGAGGTTTCTGTTCAGTCCAAAGTACAGTGTGCGTGACAAATTTGGTCATCAGCATAGTATGCGCATAGTCCGATTTTTCAATTTCAACAGACTTATCTGTAAGTGAATCATTTTAAGTAAGCTCTCAGCTAAATTAAAAAAGTAAAAGTGGCTATATGTAGATTTCAGAAACCCTTGTTATTAGCGACACCAGTGGTTGTTGACTGAACTTAAAACCAAACTTGATTCAAGGCCGCGTACTGCATGCTTTCCACAAATATCAATATAGACACAACATTAATGACAGCAGTGAGAACCAGCAGGTAAGGAAGCATCTGATCATGTGGATATGTTTGCACCAGCTTTGCATGACACATTGTCATTACAGTGCAGCATAGCTCTTTTGGCATTATCCTGAACATTGGTTAAGAATTTGTTTCATGTGTCTCGTTGAATCATTACAGACTAACAATGTTCATATTGCTGTTACTGTGAAATGGCAAACTTTTTACTTTAGTTTGTGTTGTGCTCTGTATTTGATGTTAGTGGACTCCATCGCTAATCTAACAAAGGCTCTCAGGAGCACGCATAACATCACATCCTTTTGATTTTCCTGGCAAAAACGTCCCGAGTCCTTCACATATAAATTCTAACATTTAGCCACTTTGAATTAAAAAAGGTCCATCTCTGTGACACTTTCATGACACTACCAGTGTTTAAGGCAAGACACTACAGGTGAATAGGGTAACATTTGTACATAATAGGCTAGATATCACCATGAAACTTACTCAGTTGATTACTTACACAAGAAGTATATACATTTTTTTGAAATTTGTATGAAAAAAGAATTTCAGATGGATTTCAGGATATATGCTTTCATTACCGAGGAAATCAAAATATACTGTCCATAGCCTTTTAAAAATTAATTTGCGCAATTTTTTTTATTAAAATGTCACATAAACCAGGCCAGGAATGATTTATTAACAAATCCCCCAGAAAATATCTTTAGAATACAGTGTATAACTGGAAAGTTTGGTGTACATACTGTAGGCTGAGATGTTATACTGGAGAATGACAAAAAAAAATCCTTTTCACGATTGGTTGCTGATAAAAAGGAAACGACCATATTTGGATCCGACAACAATGTACAGGAGAGAGAGCTTTCCAACGGTGTATGTGATGACAGGGTGCAGACAGCGATCGCGGAGCAGCATGTTGATTTATAATGCCAACTTTTGTTGAATTTAGGAGAAATCTACAGACGCAAATAGACAAAGTCTAGTAAAATAAAGACCTAAATGTGTATTTTGGACTTTTTTTTCACCACAGGTCTGAAAGAAGACAAATAGCCCAAAATCTCAAATGGCGCTTTTCCACTACACAGTACCAGCTCGCCTCGGCTCGGATCGACTCGCCTTTGTTTGGTTTTCCACTGTGTAAAAGTTGTACCGGTACCTGCTTCCAGGTACTTTTTTTCGCATCACCTTCAGCGAGGTTCTAAGCGAGCTGAGGCGATACTAAAACGTGACGTGACACACGGCAGACTGCTGATTGGTCAGAGAGAATCGTCACTATTCACTGCGTCATCATTGCACGCGCCAGATGGAGTATCCTGAATAACCCCGGCATTTTTAAATAGTTTTGCCAGAGATTGCGTGATATACCCATTACTAATATTATGTAAAACAGCACACACTCGATTTCCTCCATTGTCCTGTGTGTGTGGGTAGCGGGTGTGTGTCGCGTCGCTATGACGACCAGGTACTATTGTGGAGGTACTATCTGCAATGGAAAACGTAGCGAAACGCGAGCCGAGCCGAGGCGAGTCGAGTCGAGCTGGTACTGGTAATGGAGAAGCGCCAAAAATTGACCAGTGAAAAACAAAAGATGTTTTTGCCTGCTGTGTCTCGCCTTAACAAGGATTGTCTATCAGTGGATACATCAGGGATCCGCTGATAGACGCCTGTTTGTGCAAGCGCTCGGTGAAGACAACATGTTTTTGAAGCCTTGATCATTGTAGCCAATCAGAGACATATACAGTATGTTGAGCACGTGAACGCAATGGCCAATCACAGGTGTTTAAGAATCCGTCCAACAGCGCTCAAAATTCTAGAGGGAAATGCTGGTATCGTCACATTTTTACAATTTCAGTACCGACTTGGTACCGAAGTCGGTACTTTTGACAACCCTGTTTTTAATTGGTTTGATGAATGGGTAGATGGATGGAGGGATGAAGTGTTGGATTGGGATAGATGAATTGTTTGAAATCCAACACCTCATCCCTCCATGGGACGGGTGGAATGGATGTATGTATGAATGAATAATTGGAAAGAGATAGAGGATGGATGCGGTGTTTGAATGGGATAAAAGGATGGGGTGTTGAATTGAAATGGATGGAGGATGGATGATTGAATGTAGTAAAAAGCTATATTGGAGTCCCGTGTGTATCCACTCATCCATCAGGAATCTGATTCTGACCAGTTCTCAAACATTCTCATAACAGAATGCATCTGAGGTCAGAGAAAGGCTGCTGATGTTTCTTATCTCTGTAGATTGAGTGAATACAGCAGGGATGGCAAGGGAAAGGAGGAGCGAGATGCAGGGTTGAATTAGCACTCATATGCACCGTGACACAATACACAGAGAGCTCAGCTACACGAATAACAGCTTTAAAAATTAAAGGTCCCCATCTGTGCTCAGGACCCCGGCCGAGCCCACTTAGCTCTCTGCGTTCCACAGCTGGTTGAATGGTTGAGCGGGCTAATGCAACATTACACAGACGAGGGATCGCCTCATCCCTACACTGCTCTGTTTGGAAACATGGCCTTGTTAAGGGTTCAAGTGGGCATTACGGATCTCAAAATGTTTCGTGAGCGTGTGGGGTAAATATTTGAGAGTACCACTAGGCTGACACTGTGCCACGTGTTGACATATTAATAAAAGCAAACGGCCGCTTTGGAGCACTTCCAAGTGCTGAAAGTTTAATAGTGTAAGTGGATGGCAGAATTTAAACTGGTCTGCACAGTCAGTGCACGAGCAAAAGTCCGGCTTTCTCTTAATCCCAAGTATCATCTCAGTCAGAGCTGAAGAAGATTCTCAGATGTTCAACTCCCATTTTCATACTAAACAACAAAACCCCACACAAATATATTAAATGTGCAATCAATAAGATTTTGTTTGAGTTTAGCTGGCTCTTATTTGTCCCAACTTCCAACAGTACCAGTGGTTTTGAACTTTAGACTACCTACTGGCCTGGATAAATTAAGTTTATTTACTAACATCTGCTGCTTCACACTAACTCAGTATATAAAATAAAAATAACTGGGTCAACTGCATGATGCAGCTGGTTATGTGATTTCAACATGTTGCCACCCATGAAGGGGTGACCCACTCTATTTTAGATCAAAACCGCTTTTTCTAGAAAGCTGATGGACAATGGACTCTTCATCTCATGCGAGTACACATCATTTCAATCGTATTTCTCAAAAGTTGAGAAGTTTAAATACGATTACCTCAATATTCACTCTGGAAGTTGTATGTGGAACAAAAAAAAGCAATTATTTTTTGTAGCATCTCACCAGCTGCATGTAGTGGTGATTTTCCTGAACACTGGCAGAAGCCAACACTGGTTGCAGAGAGAGTTATTAATATTTTATCAAGTTTACCTGACCTTTATCCCTCTGGTTAATCCCGCAGAGACAAAAGTGAGAGAAAACACAACTGACTAAAACTATAAGAACTTTCTCATTGGAGCCCACAAGTTCAGTCAACTGGGATTGTTCTTGTCTTCACCATAGTTTTGTCACTGATGATACTGCAGGTAGGTACTATAAAAAGCAGAACACATTGAAGACTTTGATTATCCTCAATTATTCATTATCTAAAGCCCCACTATAGAAGATATTTAACTGTCTGATCCTCTAATCTCCAACATTGTCAATTGAACTGTGACAGGAAACAATTTAGAAACAAGATAAAACAGTGGGACTGGGCCTGTTGGGCAGGCGTTTGCCATTAGTTAAGAACAACGGTTATCCATCAGTTGTAGTCACTGTTATCCCAGCTGATTTTCATGTACTGGAAAACATTAGTCTACTGTACATTTGCCTATTAGATCTGCTCTTCCGGCAATTCAGCATTTATTGCAGATAACAATCTCAAACTGTCTCTTTATATTATCTGACACAAGGGGGGAAGCTCTGTCAAGCTGTCTACATTTAGAGAAGTGGTCATATCATCACCCCAGAGTGATGATAAGCTAATTTAGCTAAAAATGTACGCTTGCTTGATAAAATTTAAAAAAAGGGAAAATTATTAAGGGTTGGCTGTTGGCATCTACATCTGCTAGGAATCATTTAGCTGGCGCAGGGTCAGTCGCGTTGGAGGTCAGTTTCTCTACTGGCCACATCCCCTGGGCACATATCTCACACTCACAAAGACCTAATTAGGCTAATAAGGAAGCCTAACAAAACCAGCACTAATCAAATGACAAGGCCACCACTGATTTGTTTTCCAAATTAGCCGAGTGTTTGAGAAAGCTCATGCCGTTTGATAAGCATTACAAATGGGATTAAAACAATGCATCACTAATATGGAGGAGATCTCAATTCCCCCTCCATCTGCAGCAGACACGGAAACGAGCTCGTTCGCCAGGCAAATCAAGATGAAGGCAGACCCTCGCCATGTTTAGCATACTGCCTGCTGAGCACTTTTAAGCCATGTTGGCATTTGATCGTTTCGTGCGAGGACATCAAGAGATACGTTACCCCATGTTGATTTTTAAAGGTTGAGACCTCCAAACAGGCCTGAAGTATCGACTCTCTTCCGTGTCTGCTTAAAAAATATGCACTCAATTCCCCTGATAACAAAACATGTTTATCAAACCCATAAAAATTTCACGTCTTCACAGCTTGTCAGAATGTTTCTCAAGTGCCTTTATGGATTCATGGTTTTTTGGGACTCTCCAATTCAGATCCCCCGTGACAGGGATCCGGAGTCTCACAGTGTAAAACGGTAAATATAAATATCAGCGTTTTGATAGAGAGTGACAGCTCCATATTGGCAAAGGATGGAATCAAATGGATTTGGACAGCTTGCATAATAAGCGGGTTTTGATTTTAGAGACAGCCAATGGTGTGATAGAACATCTTAGGGATTCGTGTCTACCACCTTGTTAAAGATTGACACATGTCAGCGCCGTTCACCTCGATAGACCCCAAGGCGATCTTCGACCCATAAACAAACACAAACAAATGAGGGAACGATCATTTGAAAGATATAAACACGCGTGCACAGGTCATTTGAGGATAAGTGACATAAGAGAATTTAAATACACAGCAATATAAGAGCATTAAAATATAATTCTGAAAAAATATATAGAAAAAGACTATAAAGAAAAAAATCTTGCATTGATTTACAATATATCCTTTCAGACTGAAACCTAACATTATTGCTATTATTTTAAAGCAGAATATTAATATAATTCTGTAGTTATTTAATATTTAATAATATACAATAAGGAAAGTTGTTAAAAAAAAACAAAGTGTTAAAAAAAACAATTCATTATCTTTGTTGAGAAATAACTATAATTAAATAAAGTTCAAATATCAATATCATAAATCTTGAAGGTGATTAAAAAAAAATCCAGTCTCTTCAGCACATCAATTATTTGGATGTAGCTCACTCAGTACCACAGAACGGCAAGAGAAAGTTTCCACCAGATTTGTTTTACTTCTGTTTAGAACTCAGTGTACAAAAATGTATTCTATGTTATTAATATTCATTCTAAATTAATAATCAAGAATCCAGCAGTAAACGACTAAGCAGAACACAAATCAGTTAATTAAATTAGTACATTTAATGCATTTGTCGCTCCTCTAAACCTGTCCCTTGAAACCAAAGTGTGGAATAAGTGCAATTCAATGGTGTTGTAAATGTTTAAGAGTCGTGACACACTAAGCCTACAGTCGGCCAACGTCGGCCTGTTGGCGAGCGTCTGCCGGCCTAGCTTTTTGCAGTGTGTTCCACACGTCGGCTCTAGTCACGCCTGGCGTCGGACGAGAAAGAGAGATCTCTCTGATTGACTGAACGAGTAAAAAAGCAAAAGCAAAAGTGATGAAAGTGGGCAAAGTCAAGACAGCATGGACAGAAGGCAGTTCAAATATGACGTCATCTTACCTGAGCATTCGAATGCGTGAATGTTTTCATTACAACATGAGCCAACTGGGATTAAGAAAGTGATCAGCATGATTGATATTCAAAACTGCTTTGTTTACGGTTTGTATATCTGCAGTTCTAGTTTTAGTTTCTCTTTTTGAATGATGAATATAGACTATTGATACCTGATGATATAGACAGTTATTTCCATACACACAGGAGTGGAACGCACGTGCTAGCATTTATTCCTTTTAGTGTGTTCAAGCTCAAGTTTTTGGCTTAGACAGCCGACGAGAGGCGACAGCACAGTTAGCTTTTGTAGCCGCTAGTTCTTTTATGTCGGCTTGGTGTGTCACGGCACTTAAAAAAAAAAAAAGTAATTTTTGTGTGTTTTTTTTCTATGCAGATGTACTGCTCTACAAAAATCCCTCACACCCATTTAAAATTAAGTAATTATTTCCAAACAAAGCTATTAAAGTCATCTGGTGAAAATTCATGTATTTTTTCTCATCAAAATATACAAAATCACAGAACAACGTAACAAACAATTGCAAATGTTGCCGCTTTTCCCACTATTGTGCAGCATTGGTGCCATCTCCAATTCCAAATGACTTTATTAACCTAAAGGAATGTGATGAACAAGACCAAAAACACCCACAAACGAAACAGCTGCACACAAACTTTTTCTCTCCAAAGTGGAAAATCCAGTAGAATAAATTGCATCCTCAAAGGTTTGGTGAGATTAAGAAATAACTGATGTTTCAAATACGATCGACCTGATAAGATTTCCAATTTATATATGCACATATAGACCCTTGAACACGAGTTGGCATGTTTAGTTTAGAGGTTCAAATTGATTGACATGCTAATCTTGAAGAAAAGATGATTTAGATAGCAACCTGTTCTGACTAAAGGGAGTACAGAGCAAACTCCAGCCTTGATCTTTAAATACACTCCACTCATTTCTGGAATGATTAAAACATTAAAGGTTAAAGCCCAGGCCGGGAACATAATTTGCGTGTTTCTTCTCACTGCGGGATCACAGCAGAAGTCTGCTATTAATACTGAGAGAGTTCTTCTCTCGCAATGGCTTGGTGTGCTTTCAGTTGACTCAGTTCAATCCTTCCCCATGCTGAGATGTGAGAAGAGGAAGTGTGAGGGTGCAGAAATCTCTATGAAAGGTCATGTGAAGAGAGACAATCCTTATGTCCACACAGAATTATATTTTTAAAGATAGCTTTGGGTCTTCTAAAGTTGATCAACTTCGCAATAAAGGAAGTCTTCGCCCACAAGACCTACAAACATGCAGTCGATATTATGAAGAGAAATTGCACAGACCCTGAACACACAAACAGCCATGAGGCCGTGACTCGAAACTCATTTTACTACTGGTTGTCATCACTACCCTGATTTATAATGTGGGTTACAAAAACCTACAATTGAAAAAAGTATATTTCAACAATCTGTCATGCCATAAATCAGTTGGGTAATTGTGTTTATGACCTGGAAACCAACAGCATTCATACTGCATTCATAAACTCAAATGAAATATATTTGCAGAAAGGCCATGGAGTCAGAACACCAGAAGACTTAATCTTGGTTCCTTGTTGCATAGATGGTTAGTTAATGACAGTTGGACTTAAAGGTTGTTTCCCGAATGGAGAAGCAGACATTGGAAAGAAAGTAAGAGAATTTGCCTTCGGTTTCGAAAAGTTGTCGTAGTCTCGTATTAGTCTCCCATTACAATCTGTACAAATTGAAGATAAAAGGTATATTATCAGGCAGCTTGGATGATTGGTGGCATGTACAAATAGATCATGACTGTCATATGAAATGAAAACATCCCTTTAAATATCATAAAATAGTTCTTTGTTTTCGATATTTTCATTTCAGACGGTGTTAAAAATCTGGTATTCATCATATGAAAGTCTTTTGATGTTTTTGTTTGTTGTTCTTGTTTTTCAAAAAGAAGCATTTCCACTGAATAATTTAATTAAGTGTTGAAATGTGTGACATATGGATCTTTTACGTAAATAGCCTTTTATAACCCTGGATCTCTCCGTATTTGATACAATTGTGTTAAATAAAAATCAGCAAAGGGCCATGTGGTGATCAGTGGCCTGCAGTGGTGTTCTGAAATGAGGAGGCAACGTCCTCATATTTGTATTAATGTTTCTAAATAAAGAAATATATACCATATATATGTGTGTGTGTGTGTGTGTGTGTGT
Source organism: Phoxinus phoxinus (assembly GCF_949152265.1). Taxonomy (NCBI): domain Eukaryota; kingdom Metazoa; phylum Chordata; class Actinopteri; order Cypriniformes; family Leuciscidae; genus Phoxinus; species Phoxinus phoxinus. Next base: position 17,178,562 of record NC_136886.1, read on the forward strand.
GTGTGTGTGTGTGTGTGTGTGTGTGTGTGTGTGTGTGTGTGTGTGTGTGTGTGTGTGTGTGTGGTGTAAATTTATGCCCCAAGACTCCCCAACAGTTATACTTAATGTTGTCACATTTTCCTGATTAAATACACATTACTTTAGATAACATACAAAAACAACAAATACAATTTGAGGTTTTTTCGACAATTTTTTACAATAATAATATAAGTAATGTTCTATTAATTAAAATCAAGTATACCTAAATCTCATCGGTAGTGTTTTAATGCTTTTTTACATTTATTCCAATATAATAAATAAAGGCAGTAACAATTAACAATTTAAACAATATATTTTATTTGTGAAATGATGTTCCGCTGTTCTTTTTAAGTCAACTTATTTTTGGACTATCATTATTAAGCTCTGTAAACACTGGTCACAGACACGAAGATGTACCTTTAATTTCAATTCTCACAAAAAAAAAAAAAACAGTCATGTTTTCAGGCCATTTTAAGTTTGACGTGACAAAGCAGTGATATCTAAGTGGCTGAGTTGTTCACTTACTTTTAATTATTCTTCCCATTAACGGCATCATTTTGTTATTCAGACAGAGAAAACAAGAGGTGGGATTTATAGCACAAACCAATCATAGCGTGATGGAGGCATTGCCTCCTCTCCCGTGACTTTCCCCGATTTATTCGCAATTACCCCCGATCAAACCCACCGCACACTTTAGGGCAAGGAAAGGCAACTTCGGTCCTGGAGGGCCACTGTCCGTTCACTGTTGTTCAAGTGTGTTTAATTAGGGTTGGAGCTAAACTCTGCAGGACAGTGGCCCTTTAGGACCGGAGTTGGGGGCTTTAGGGGGTCTGTAAAAACTCAATGGGCTCAGGGGAGGCAAGAGAAACACGGATTACCGCTGTAACTTAACCTGCTGATGTCACCGTTTACAAAAAACGAGTGATTTGAATGTCACATTTTGTAATATTTACGCTGTATTATTTTTATAATATGGATTGTTTTCTCATCCAATTTTTTGAGGAGGCACTGACTTCCCTGCGTCCTCAGAGGAAACACCCCTGGTGGTGATCAACCCATTATTTCATTCTCATTATTTAAATGAAACATCATTACACCACCTTAAGCATCCCGAGGTTTGTTTAGTGTTCTGTGAAGCCTTTAAGATTACATGAGAGATTTTATTCAGCCTAAACTTGTTGGAAACATCATCATTTGCAGCAGTCAGAGTGCATAAAGTAGAGAGAACTGACTCACAGCCAGGAAGTGCAAGTGCAGAGTGACTAAATTCAAGGAGCACAATTATTTATGGGCAGCTGTTTTGCTGGCTTGCCTGGCACTTTGGGTTGGTACTGCAGGCCAAGAGAGAGAGAAGAGCTCCACTCGATCTCTGCTTTCTTAAGGGCCTCTTCTACGAGACCTAGGATATTTAATGAAGAAACGTGTCTCTACATCACGGCACATAGTTTGGGACGAAGAAATGCACCCTACCAAAAATCATACAGCAAGGCCACCAAAAAGGGGCCCCTCCGTTTGTACCGGGCCCAAGAATTGCTTACTGTGGGCTGCATACAGGCCAGGAAATGGAAGTTGTAATCAACATACTTTCCCCCTGTTATGATTGTAGGGTCAGGCTGGATTTTATCAATAAGTTATTGATTAAATTGTGAAAATTTCACCATTTAATAAACAACTCATGCATACTGCCGATCTGAATGTGATTGGCTTACCTGACGGCCTTGCATATGTCAGCAATGATAGTCATATCACAAGAAGATTTGGTTTTGTTTTTTTTTTATTAAAGATTTGATTATACAAGTTCGGACAAATATATGCATGGATAAATTATTACAAATAACACCAGTAACGTGTTAAGAAGATTCATTTTGATTTGAAATATGAAGTGTAGCTCATCCAATGATCTGTTTGGGGCAGGTTTAACTGTTTGGCTGACCAATGGGGAGAAATTAAGAGAAGCCTAATGGCACATACATTTGTACCACTCCCATTCAGAAGTTTGTAAGATTTTGTAATGTTTTTGAAGAAGTCTCTTATGCTCTCACCAAGGCTGCCTTTATATGATCTACAGTAAAACAGTAATATTGTAAAATATTATTACAATTTATTATTAGAATATATTTTAAAATGTAGCCTATTCCTGTGATGGCAAAGCTGAAATTGTAGCAGCCAAATTTAGGACAAATAGAATTTTCATCCTTGCTCAATAAAGATATTAATTTCTATTTAAAAAACATCTACGTATTGTAAATTTACAATTATGCACTTTACAAATGCTTTTGACCAATAATGTGAAACTGTATGTGTGTGTGTCCTGGGAATTGAACCCACAACTTTGCCATTGTTAGTGCAATGCTTCACCAGAACCACTTTATGTATAAATAGTAAGATAAACATAACATGTTAGAACTGCAACAGAAAACAGTTCACTTTTTAACTTCTTTGCGGTTTGGAAATGGTTAGCGGATTTCTGACAGTTTGTTTGTATAAACTCATCCCCATTTGTACACTTGAGCCAGTTTTATACAATGGCGAAAAGTCCCTGAAAGCGCCCGTCATCATGAGATGAATGCGAGTGATCATATAAGTCAGAAAATTGGACACATTTGGACATCTGTGATTTATCTGTCTATCAACTCAACAGATAAGAATAAAAGCAGCCAAAGCCTGCCCGACGACAGCCGTCTGCGATGTCAGGTTAAAAGCTGGGTACTTGTGGACACATTTAACGGGAGAGACCATATTTAATCCTTCACCCCATCACCACTCGTTCCACAGTACACTGACCCCTGTCACACCCAAAGAGGATTATTGAGGAAGTTCAAAACCTTTGGTTGCTTTTCTGGCCTGTAATTCTTAATTGACCGATGGCTGTCGGCGCTTAACTGATGGCTTATAACGAACTCAGACCCACTCGTAGATGTATAATCCATGCAATAAATCTACTCTGATTCCACTCACATGCTGTAAACATTCTTAGGGATGTACCAGTAATCTAATATTCCAAACTTCTCATGCTGTCAGCAGACATTTACGGTTTGCTTGTTCAGTTCGGTGCCATGATCACGCCTGTGCTCATTTTTGCTCAGTTAGCCAGCTACGTTTTTGATCGTAATGAGACTTTCACATATATTTGACCCCTCAAGCAACACATATACTGTGTAGCGACCATGGATCAAACCTTGGTACTACAAGCTACCAACTGTAGCGGTAGCTAGGAGAGATTTACCTCAGAAATCTTTGCTGAACTTTTCTGCTTAACTTTAAAGGTTTCCTTTACCCTGGCTATTGTAGGGTCAAATACAGATTAGCAACTGTAGATTATGACATTTTTATCACCCTTATTAAAGAAGAGCAAGCAATCTTCTCAACAATCTTGATTTGGTTTTTAAGATTCATACTACAACCCAAGATACATGTGAACATGACAGAAATGAAATAATATTTGGTAACAATTTACACTCTTATAAATTAGGGTTTATTGGCATCTATGGTTCCATAAAGAATCCTTAACATCCACGTTATCTTTCCATTTCACAAGGTTCTTTACATTATTAAAATGTTCTTCAAAAAAAAAAGAAGAGTTCTTTCAAAACGAGTTTACTGAAAGGTTATTTGGGGAACCCAATACAGTTAATTTATGGCATTGCTACAAACGGCCCTTTTTGGAACCTTTATTTTTAAATACCAACTCTTAAATCCATTTCGAACTGATCAAGACTTTTTTTGATCAAGAGTTATTTTATTTCACGATAATGAGATGAGACAACTAAAATTAAGTTTTTCAGGTCTATTTGACCATAGCATTGAAGTAATAAATACTACAGAAATTAAAAAAAAAAAAAACACTGCATTTCATCTGATTATTTTTAATCAGAGGATATTTTCAACCAAACAACAATATGTTTAACATAAGAAGCAAAATATTAATTATATGCACCAATATAACAATACATACACAGTAATATTTATACTCTATATTTTCTCTTTTTTTATTTCTTTCTTTTTTTTGTAAATAAATAAATAATAAACAATCACAGAGTACATTTTTAAATGATGATGCAAACCAATTTATAATTTAGTTTTTAATAAAACATTTTTTATCAATTTATTCAACTGGACAGGAGTTTAAAGTCTAGAGAAATTAATCGAAATGAAAAACTCCAATGGCAATTTTGCAACTAAGAATCGCTAATCTTGAAATTGAAACTTAACAGGCACATAAAAGCCCCATAAAATTATTTCAAAATTAATACTGCTGCTTAATTTTATATCACCAAATCATGTGCATATCTGACATACTGTCTAAGCCTACCGGTACTCTGAAAATACCCTAAACTACAAATATCACAACGAATAACACAGCCTAACACACACAAAAATAACTTATTTTTCCTAGACAATTTTCTTGAGAACATCTTTGATATCAGTAATGTTGTTTCAGCATAAAGAACTGTGCAAGATGTGCCCTAGCGGGGATCTCTCCTCTTTATCGCATTCTGCCTCATTTCTCACTTTTCCTATCTATACAATTGAGAAAAGTCCAATAACAAAAAGAATACAAACAGCAGTTAACTCTATTACCCCTACTGACCATCATTGACATGACAGTCGCCTCTGAACGATTTGATCAAAACAGAGGTATGAAAACTCAACTCGCCTCAAGCTGAACTGTTACAAGCACAGAAAAACACCACAGCAAACTCTCTGACGCACAAAGAAAGTTTTTTGCATCCTCTGTTCAGGAGTATGAGCGTAATGAGGTGTCAATATCAGATCGTGATAATCATCTCTCTGCTTTGACGCCGTGCAGCCACTCTGTCTATCAGTCAAAGAACGCTTCATCTGATTTTAATAGTATCTGCAAGATAAATATCACATGCAAAACGGCAAATGGGAGAGGATGTGGACCGTTTGAGCATATCAGACTCTTAACTGCCACGTTTCATCTCCCCTCATCTAATAGAGTTCTTCATCTGGGAAGGCAGGTTTAAAGAAGAAAAGAGTGAATTTGCTTTCAAACTTCATAATCGGACTCAATGAGAACGCATCACTGGTGCCGAATGTGAAAGGGAAAGCACAAGAAAGAATGAACCGTCAGCCTCATTCCACCAGTAAACTCAGATTTGAAGTTAATGATGTGCAGCCACTTTGTACTGTAATAGATGCCACAACAAATGAATATTACTTTTGTCGAGACCGTGTTTCTCCATGTAAAACAGGGCAGGAACTGTATGGCATCGAACTAAGTAGCTCTTTATTAGTTATTCTTTCAGTAAATTTATGTCTGTCTGTCTTATTTCCTCAGTTTTAATATTTTTTTTTATTTTATTTAAGGTCTTTAATTTTCTCTGATCAGGTATATCCGATAGTATTAGAGCATTACTAATGATTGATTGTATATTGTTGTTCTACCACTACACTCAAAAATAAAGGTTGCCGTCTAAAGCAATGCCATAGAAGAACCATGTTTGGTTCCCCAAAGCCTTTCAGTGAACTATTCTCTTTTACTGACAAAAGCATAGATTTCCAATGTTTTCACTGACCAACTTAAGTGTATATTGTAAATATATATATATATATTTTTTTTTTGATGACTGCAACACTCCAGGCCTATTTACACCTGTGTCACATCATCATTTTTAATTATTTGGGAACTGAGGATACTAAATGTCCTTGTACACAGAGTCCGAAATTTCTGTATGTGTTTTTTCGTATTCGGTGGCTCGGAATTGTCAAAACACCTCTCAAAATGCTTGCTATTATGCGAAAAACTCAGAAAATCGAACCCGATCCAATTTTTTTTATGACGGACGAAAGTTTTGGAGGCCGTGTGTAAACGTGGTTGGTGACAACGTGAGGTCATATTTATTTTTTAACGTGCGCAAATTTTGGACGAGAATTTCTAACTCGGTGCGCAAGGACCTAAATTGCTGCAATTGTGCAAGTGGAGTTTTTGCCCAATCTCACCTCATTTACAAGTCAGCTGCTCAATAGTATGGTGATCGTTGTCTGCTTCTCCTTTTCATGATGGGCCATATATTTTCAATAAGAGACACAGGTCTGGACTGCAGGCAGGCCGTATTTGCCAAAAACAAGCTAAACCGTAGACCCATCGCACCACAGCACACATTTCCACTGTCTTTTGGACCATCTGAGATGAGCTCGAGCCCAGAGAACTCGGCAGCATCTCTGCATAGAATTGATGTAGAACTGTCGAGCCCAAATGGAGTTGGGCTTGAAAGAGTTCATTTGTATCCTTGTTTACTGTATATTTGTAAACCTGTGCATTTAATTTACTGTAAGAAAATACAGTAAGAATGTGGCATTTTAAAAAGCCTTTTTTTTAACTGCATTTTTGTAATGGAACTAGCAATTAAGCGAAAAGTGCACTTACAACTCTTCTTGACGGCAACAACTGATGTGGGCAAAGAGCTTACAGAGAATTTATAAAAGGAGTAAAAAGACAAATGACTTCTCGGTAAAGTGAAGGAAAGGAGGTGATGGATTAACCAATGGCATGGGAATCTCCAGCTCAGTGAAGTATCTAACATTAGCATTTTATGGAGAATGCTTCCCCTCAGAGCGTCTCTCCCAGGGAGCCAGTAACGGCGATGGCTGTCATGGAAAGCTTGGGTTGTTCTTCAAAGTCAGCTGGCAGCAGGACTCAGTGTTCATTCTTTGACTCGCTCTGTGTGTGCGATGAGAATTTGGCCCGAGAACAACAACTTAGAGCCAGGAATCCAAAGAAGCAACAAACAGTCTAAGAGCAAAACAAGGAACCCTGCACTGAGCCCCCTGCACAGGCCCTGTCAGACACACTGGCCCCAGGCTTACACTTGCTATAATTCCCTTCTTCCTGCTGCCACTACACACAACCACATTCTGCAGCTGATACTGCTCACTCGCCTGCCATCACATTAATCTAAAATAGCTTCAAGGAATGGTGGGAGACTTTTTTTTTCTGATTTACACAAATATTTACTTGCCTGCAAATTACCAAGGATGGGTGTATGAACATGGAGTTTCTCTACACTGAAATTTTAAATCTGAAAGAATTCTACTACAAAAAAATACTTAAAAAAAAGAAAGAAATTAATGCTTTTATTCAGCAAACTGATGAAATATAAGACATTTATAATGTTACAAAATATTAATTTCTTTTCCTCAAAGAACCCTGGGAACATTTTTTATCATGGTTTCTAACAAAAATATTAAGCAGCACATTGTGCATATAGAATATGCACCAAATCAGCATATTAGAATGGTTTATGAAGGATCATGTGACACTGGAGACTGTAGTAATAGCTGCTGAAAACAGAGGAAGAAATTACATCCTAAAATATATTAAAATATTTTTTATTTTAAATTGTAATACTATTTGTATTTCAAAATATTTTTGTTGTAACTGTATTTTTTTTTATCAAAGATATGTAGCCTTGGTGACCATAAAATACTTCTTTCAAAAACAATAAAAATTACAAACTTTGGGAATTTGTGAAAAAATTGTAAGCTAACGAATGTTTAACACTGCACATAAAATGATTTAGACAATTCCTCTGCAGTAATTTAAAAAATAAATGTACAATGAATATTTTGCAGAGAGAATAAATTCAATTCATTCTGCACCGCAGCTGTGCTGAAAATAACCTGTTACAAAGCCGTACTTTCAAAGGTTATTATCATTTCAGTAAAGCGACATAAGATAAATATCTGTAGTTATATGTGCACATAATACTGTCGCTTTTGTATGCAAACACATGCTCTGACAGTACGGATGACAGCTACGGAAAGAGAGCAATAGGAATGTTTTGCTTTCAAGTGAAGTCAGAGTTCCTTCAGTGAACAGGTGTCTGGGGACAGCTCACATCTCTCGGAACGGGTGGGTTGTGTCATGAGTACCTAATCCACCATGGCTCGTTTAACCTCAGAAATGGCCTTAAAAGCCAAGAGTTTTACTGAATAAATTGACAAATTAATGAACCATTGTGAATACTGAACACATAACATGTCCCCAGTAGTCAGTTTAGAAAGAGTCACTCTCTGAATAATAAAACACTGAGAAAAACTAAAAAAAACTAAAAACTTCTGTTTCAGGTCATTTGATTTTGATAATCTGACATTATACATTGTACTGTACATCTTCACTCACATAAGTAAGATTTGGTGAGTACAGTAGAGAATACATTCTTATCGCTATGGTCACTACTGCATCAATGCCTCAACGTCAACTAAAAGACCTCAAAGCCTGTACCTGATAGTTCTCCAGGGTTTCCATGGCAATGACCACTCAGATTCTCACTGGAACAGCAAGAGTACAAGAAAGATGTATGTCCACATGTATGTCCACACCTCACAGTACTTCTACACCAAATATTCAGTCAATGCACTGACTAAGAAATTAAAACGTACTACACCAAATATTCAGTCAATGCACTGACTAAGAAATTAAAACGTACTACAAGACTGTGTTTTATGCAAATGTGCCATGGTAATACCTCCGCATATAAACAGATGATCATTTAGTACTATGGTATACCAAAAAACAGGGTATTGTTTGATACCACCAAAGCACCATGGTACGCCATAAGGTTGCACAATTAATCGAAATAAAAACTGAACTGCGATATTGCTATTTTCAAATCGCAAAGGCTGCAATTGAATTAGATGAATATATGCGCTGGGTGTTTCAGAACGCATATATGCCTGAAACAGGACGCTGTGTTCTTTTACACACAAACAACTCATGACAGCTCAACAGTTTTAGTGTCTCAGAGTGACTCGCTTTACAGTAAATGCTGCTACAAATGAACTCATCTCTGCTCTGAGCTTGTGACGCTTATAATGTGGATTTGGAAAGGCAAATGCATCTTCTCAAACTTGTAATGAGAAGCGGTTATAATGTTGTCAACAAAACAGAATCCTTAAGGGCTCCTTGCCGTTTTCCACTCAAATAAAAGCTTGATGGTTTAACATTTGAAAATGAATTAAGACAGTTGCACTTCAAAGCAAAATTGTTATTATCATTATATTCTTAAATACAGTTGTTGTTGTTTTTACAGTGAAATTACAATAGTTATGTTGGGCCAAATTGTGCAACGTAACAAGAAAGCACAGGAAACCTGGAATTAAAATAAACTTCATACTTCAGTACCATGGTAAAAGTTCAGCTATTTCTTCTTCTAAAAAGTAGTGTTGAAAAGCCCCTATGTATTCTAGTGAATGTTAATTCAGATGGTTTATGTTTAAAAACAAAAACCATTCACCAATTCAAGGCCCTGTGCAGCATTGTATGTGTTCTTTATGATGTGCAGAATGTTTATTAAATGCTGGTGTTCTTCGCTCAGTACCAGCTTTACCGACAAATACAACTTGGCGTAGTTTTTTCTTAGCAAGCTCCTCAATAAAGCAGCATGACTATAGTTGAGCTATTTTAAATGATTAGTGTTTGGACTATGTTGTGTACATGGAGCCCTACAGCCCCAGAGAAACTCAAAAACACAAATATCTGGCTGCGAGCTCAGAGCAGTGGTACAGGCATAACGTGACAGAGGACCCTGAAGCTCATCTCTCAGATGGCCAGCCAAATGGAATTCCAAACAGCGGTCAAGTCATGCCTTGAAAAACAAACACCACTGGGCATGTGTCAGCTCTCAAACACACGCACACATGAACATGTACAACTGATGCCTCAGTTCCGTTTGAGAAGGGCATGGTTTCGACAGTATCGAGGCGGGCTGGGGAAGAAGAACTACTATATCGCTTGACATAGGGTCTTATTGGAAAGTCAATGTAAATCCAAGTGAGAAATAATGTTTTTAAAAATGTTCTAAATTGGAGTAAATGAAACCGAGTCTTTTTAAAAACAAAACTTAAGAGTGTCCTGGTGGTTAATAAATGCTCTCTGACACATTGTGTCTGTTCCCGATCCCATTCCCCCTTCTTCTCTCTATGGTTTCCTGGTGTTCCTTTTAATGAAGTCGCAAAAAGGCCAAAAACTAAAAATGAACTCTCTGTTTGGAGTCTTAAGGAACCCAAACTGATTATAAACGAAATTTCAACTTGATAACACTCTTCAAAGTGAAAAAGTTTCTACAAACTGTAAAAGTTCACTCATGTCCATTATCTTTGTTATTATATTTATAGTATATTTATTATATTATACAAGTCTTGTGTGGAATTCGGACTGAGTTTTTAAAAAATTGTGTTAATGTAAACAGACCTTATGCCTACTTTGTGATACAAGCTTCAACAACATCTGCCAGTGGGTTTAAAGTAGCGACAAATGTGCCCAAATTGTGAAGTACATTCGAGTGTAATGGATTATGGGAAAAGTACAAATGCAGAGCAGGGACTGGTTCAATTTATCGATTGTTGATTGGATGTTGAGATGTGGGAGTTGCACTCAAAAAATGGAGGCAGATGAGACTAAAAGAATGGAGAGAGAAAGAGAGAGAGAGAGAAGTCTGTCATATAGCTGGAAGATCGGGTTATGAAATTTCGAATAAATGTTGCGGGGTCAAACTTTAGCATGCATTTAATTATTTCCCCCCACAATTGATGAATTTTTCCGTCATTTATGAGACAACGCTTCCCAAACATTGACGAAATTTTGATTTGACGACTGTATTTTCACTGTCATACAGTAGGGGGCGCTATAAGGCATCTTCTGAAAGAGTACAGAATCTCTTGATCAAAACACAGGGAAAAAAAAAGAGCAGAAACAAGCAGTAAAATAATTGTTTATGCACAATGTAGTCTAAAGAGAAACACTTTTTGTTCAAAACGTTGCTTTTTTTTACGAAACTTACCCACATACAAGTGTTGATTAAAAAAAAGAAGACATGAAGAATAAAACATTTTTTGATGTCTGTTTTGTTTAAAAGCAGAGGCTCTGTTCTTTCTTTTGATATATTGCATGTTCAGATATTCAGTCCAAAAAAAAAATCAGAAAAATGTTGTGAAAATCATCACATTTTTAAACTTGATGGGAACTTTTTTTAAAAAAACGTTTGCAGGGAAAGACTTATGCATTTAGAAAAATAGGTAAGGTGACATTTCATTTCATGCTGACTTCAATAAGGTCAGAGCAACATTTTGAAAGAATCTGTAAGGTTAAAAGTAATTTAGACCACAATGGTTAAAAATAAAATGTAAACAAATAAAGACATTAAAGTGTCTTCAAGTCACCTAATCAACGAATAAATGTACACAGTCTCGTATAGGTTTTTAATCCATCTCTCTCTCTATCTGCTGTGAGTTTATGTAGCTTATAGATCTATATGTGAGTGAGTGTGTGTGTATAACAATATGTTTCTGAAAAAAAGATACAGCTAACAGCTGTTTTCAAGAATATCGGACTTCCAACTACACAGGACACAGAAGTGGAGAGTGTAGTTTGATAGAATGATTCGGAGAATAGGTTTGTGAGGAGATGTACAGTGGAGAGATAATGTGTGTGAGTGGCGCTATGAGCCGACACACACACACACACACCACACACTCTTAGCGCGGCACTGGCTCCCCTCCTGAGGCAATCATTACAGGGATTTGTTCTGCTTGCACTTATAGTTTTAGCAGATCAATCGGAGAAGCATGCGCTAAAGCCCATTATTAGTTCTAAGGGCAACATCTTAGTTTCGGGTGGAGAGGGGGTGGATTGTCCACACTGTGCTGCTTGTTTGAAACGTGGCTCCTTCAGAAGCATCCATGACTGTGAACAACATTCCCCGGAGATGAATGAGAAAATCAATTAGGAGGTGAGAAGCGTTTAGTGCTATCAGTACATGCAAAAACAAATTCATTTAGTGTAATGGAGGCGCCTGCCCTCAGAGATCTCACTGCGACTCTGAAATAACTGGCATACGTTTCATAACATCATAACATAGAGATGAAAACACATCTATCAAACAATGACAGAATCACGACGGACATTTGACATGCGTCTTCATGCAAATCTAAAATTAAACCTAGTTTCAAAAAACAGTGCACATATGTGCGCTCCCGATGCAAAGGAAGACTTGTAGGGATATTCTAGGTTACATTTTAGGGATTAGGGATTTTAGGTCTTTAAAATCTGTGTTCCAGTGAGGTGTTTACAATGAAAGTACATAGGGTCAGTTTGTAAAAGTTAAAATACTCACTGTTTAAATAGCCAAAAGACAAAATATTTATAAAAAAAATATTTTCTATTTTCCAGACTATAAGTCGCTCCGTAGTATATAATCGCATCAGTCAAAAAATGCGTCATGAAGAGGAAAAAAACATATATAAGTCGCACTGGACTATAAGTCGCATTTATTTAGAAATGTATAAGCCAGCGAGTCCAACAAGTTACCGGTAAGCATGTTCACCAAGCTCCCGCGTGATCTCATTCCACAACACTGAATCCATTGAATTCTTCCTCGGTGTCGCTTCTGAACAACTCCGCTAACTAGAGCGCCCTCTCGCGGCTGTAGACAGTAATGCTTTCTCTTGGTTCATCTCAGTCTGTATGAATTAATTTTTATGTATAAGTCGCACCTGACTAAGTCGCAGGATCACCCAAACTATGAAAAAAAGTGTGACTTATAGTCCAGAAAATATGGTAATTGCATCGATGACAAAATAACACCTAAAATAACTGTCAAATTATGTCAACTGCTTTTACAGCTCAAATACAGTAATACACAAGTTTTAACAGAAAGATGTACAGTAAGTGCTTTTATAAAATTATAATCTTCACATTTCTACTTTGAAATCCTCCAAAACTGCCCATATTCTTTCGTATTATAAATGCAGTAACCATTTTACCCTCTCAAAAAAAATCCAGAATTTTTAGCCTATTTGTGTTGTCTACTTGTGAGTTGCGTCAGCAACTACTGTACGTATAAAATAAATATTCACACAAGTCTCTGACCAGGTTTGAATATGGATCATTCAATTACACAAGGAATGTGCATTAAGGAAGTAAATAGTAAATTTTGATGTTATATTGGCATTAAAGACATTTCCATTTCACATTCCTATTTACATCTGGTAAATTTCATGCATTTCAGTCTCTCAAGATCTGGAGGAGGCTGCACGGGGTGTCAGATGAAGTCTGCCATGGAAACCAATGACACACAGCTTCCTTCGAGTGAAGTGGAAGGGGCAGTCAGGTGGCCATTAGCAAGTGCGTGATTGTTACGTAACTGAACGCATCATGTTCGGCTGTTTTGTTTTTTTATCTGCTGGGCTAATTGAGTAAAAGTGAGTTTGTTTCATGAAGGGAATGGCAATGAGATGGGAACCAGGGCTTACATCACAGAGATGACATTGTGTCATGCCCCTGGCCTCTCTGACACCCAGGTCAGATTATATAAGCAACCCTCTCTCCTTCCCTCTCTTTACGTCAGGAGTGCACGGAGGCAGCTCTTTTAGTGTACAGAATGTAAAGCAGCCAGAAATTACGTAAAAGAACAGAATGAACTGGTAAGCCCAGCTCATCCCACTTTTGAGCTTCTGAGAGACAAAAAAACCTCACATGGATGAAGTCAAAACAATATGAAAACCTACGGTCTAAAAATACTTACTCTTCCACTTGGCTTCTATTCTACGTCATAACAATTGCCAGGCCCACCCACTGGGAAATCTCATTCGTTCAAAATCCTGCTTCTCATAACTACATATTAAACATCAAATATGTTCTGATTAGCTGTTGCTATTGATATCACGCAGAATTAGAAAAACGTCGGTGTTAGGTTTCATGAAGTAAGAGATGTATTAAGAAAAATGAGGAAAGATAGGAAAAGCAAAAAAATAAAGTGTTTGAATTTACCTGATTCTTTTTCAGGAGCAAAAATGAATCACCAGACGATCACAGACCTGAACGTGAAAGACAGAGAGATGTATGAGGACTTGGTGACATAAGGAAAATAATAATGTTAATATTGTTCATATTAAACACACATTTTTTGAAATCACGTATTCTTCTACAGTATATATATATATATATACACTATGATGTACTATTAATGTTGTACTATGAACCTATTATTTCACAATGATTATTTGTACTTGTTAATAAAGTACTTAATGGATTTTGTATTTGTCACATCCACAGTACTTTTAAATAAATCAAAAAGGAATTCAACCATAGCGCCTAAAATATAAAATGTCATACATTCATAAAAAAATTATTATAAAATATTGACAAAAACATTCATGTCTTTTGTCAATTACTCAATTGTACTTAGGAGTGGACGGACAATATGACCAGAATAGTATTTCACGATAACAATATCCATCACAATAAATAGTTGTTTTGTTATTTTTTATTTTATCTCACTAAGACAGGCATTTTGGCATAATTTTGTATGTATTTTACCATTAGTGTGTATTTGACAGTGCAAGTACTTAACTTATTTAACTGAGGTAAACTTTCTTAACATCAAGCATGCGCAAAGCTTCATTTTCGAATACATGCATATTTTTTTCTAACGTGTCAAAACTTTTAGCAGTCCTGCGCTCTGCAGCTATATTTACACACTGTGATACACAAAACAGCAAAAACTCTATCGATAGACACTTTAAATCTTCCGTACATATAATGTATTGCCATAATAACCATACTCTAAACTTTCTAGGACAATGAGCTCTGGAATAACAGCGAATTCATATAAACAACATAAACAGAAAACTTAAAAAGAAGACTAGGATAGACAAACAAAAGAAAAAGTTCCAAAATGCTAATTATGAGGTTCCACTTGTCTGTTTGAGGAACATCCTGTTTGAATGTGCAGGTAGGAGGTGGGGGGTCTGTTTCCTCTCCAAGGGCCTACAGACGCACTCCCTACCCACATAGTGTCTCTTTTGTTCTCTGATAAATTGACACTGCCAGTTCCCCCACGTTGCCAAGACATGAGGAAGACCGCCGGGAAAAAGAAGTAGGAGCAGCGGCGCTACATGTGATTGGTATCACTTCTGACTGACTCTCTTCATGTTTTTATCTGCACTGTCTCCACAGGCATTAATTTCAAAGCTCTGATTGAGGGTGCTAAGACAAAAAAAAAATTATATAAATATATATCATTGTGTTCAGTCAGCCATCCATATCATTGAATAAGTTGTATCCAGCCAGATAAGCCAACAGTCTAAACACTCATCAGCCATACCAATTCCTACATTTTATTATTTACATATAAGGTTACAACAAAAGGCCCATTTCAAGGCCATCCAGGAGCTGACAGTGCAATGCACCAAAGAGAAATCTATAACACAAACAGTGACTCACTCTTTTACTTTTAAAATAAAGCATTTTACTCTATACCCAGGTTTCACAGACAAGGCTTAAGACTTTAGTCCCAGACTAAAATGCATGTTTTTTTAAGTGAAAGCAACTTGCACGGATACATCTTAAAATATGTCACTGCCATTGTTTTGTAATGTTTTTTTTTTTTTTTCTAAGGCATATTTGTAAAAGCTACTTAAAGTTCTAATTGAACTAAGGCCAAATCCTGGCTTAATCTAAGCCCTGTCTGTGAAACCAGGCCTAAATCTTTGAAAATTATTTCTCAAAATATCAGTGTATCCTGAAGAGTATTATTTTAGTATCATCTAAATTCTTAATATTTTAAATTAGATGTTTATACATATATTTTTTTTTTTAGTAAAAAAAATTGTTTTGTCATTTTGATTATAAATGAGAAATGCTTTCTTCCTTGGCAACTATCTGAAATAAAATAAGTGTAATACTTTTTATATTTAATATTTTTCAGTTAAAGTTTATTTTATTTCAAGTAATTAAAATGTTTTGTGTTTTACGGTTTATGTTTTAGTTAACCACTCTGATTCTTTCATTGCCTCATTAAAAAAAAAAAGTTGTTGTTTTTTTGGCTCCCATGACATTTTGCAATTAAACTGAAGAAAACTAAATCAGTCCATGACATTTTTGCCTCTAAACCCCATTTTTCAAGCAGCGCAGGAGAAAAGCATCATGTGATCTTTCAGAATCTCCAGCCAACAAGCAGTGAAATACGACTCAAAGAAATCTAGCTGAAAGCTGGCAAAGTTTCTGTGCCGTTGGAATGACAACACTAATAAATGAAATAGACTCATAAATTCTTCATGGCCAGTGGCCATAAGTGAATCCATAACTGAGGAAAAATCTGTTGCATTCACCTCTGTGTGACGACCCTCTCTTATGTAATTGGTAAATTCTTCTTCCAAGAACATTATGAAAGACTGTCTTTGCAAAATATGTGACTCATTGTATTAAGGAAAAACAATCATTATTTATTCAGCCTCATGTCTTTCCAAACCTATACGACTTTCTTTTATTTCATATGGAACACAAAAGGAGAATATTTGAAGAATATCCTGGACAGTCTTTTTTTTTAAATAATGAAAGTAAATGGAAACTGGAACTGTAAGGGTACAAAAAGACAAAAAGGTTTAACGAATGAAAACAAAAATATCCTACTTTCGAACCAAATCTTTTCAGAACTGATCCGAGCAAACTCAACGACTCAACTTATTGTAACAACTTGTTTTAATCATTGATAGTGATGCAACAACATTTGGCAACCGAAAAGATTCGGTTTTAGATAAAAAAATAATACATATAGGCCTACCGGTAATTTTAAAGGGACACTAAGTATCTTTTTAGGTATTTTATTATCTAAAATCAATATTTTTATTCATAAATATGTCCTCAATGGTGTACATATACCTCGGCCAATTATCTGACTTAACCTTATAAATGAAGAATTAATTATCTTTATATACATGGGACGGGTAGGTCCACGGAGGCTTCCATGTAGTTCCAACATCTTGCAAAACTATAATAGCAGAGAGGGACAAAAAGTACTAAGCCAACGCGTTTCCACAACGCGTTTTCGTTCAGAGCCAGCCGAAACCAGCAGAAACGCAGGTGCAGAGCAGTGAAAGGCGCTTGAAACTGCACCGGCAAGTTTAAAAGTCTGGATTGCATTGTTATTATGGACCATACATATGCCAAGCCACAGGAGAAGAAAACATCGTCGCCAAAAAAGTCAAAAATAGAACGTAACATGCGTGGGATTTCCCCCTTTCTGGTCAATGTATCTGCTTAATTATTTTTATCCCCGGTAGGGATACATTTATCCTCCCCTCAAAGTGATCATAGTGCTAACGGACGGATCACAAAACTTATCACGGATCCGTGGTTTGATTAAAGTCAATTTTATTTTAAAATGATTACTCACTAACTCTTGAGCGTCTGGCGATTGACAATGTGATTTCAATGTAAAGACGCGTCTATGCGCGTCTAGAGGTCCTGCGGCGCGGTGTTTAGCGCGTCGCGGTAGACGCGAGCCTCATTCTACTCCAGTTTGCGCGAATGAGGCGAATTGCTATCACAGATAATGTCTTTTCTATCATTTCACTGTAGCTCAGCATCGCGATGTAAAGTTAACGTTATTGCATGATCACAGTTCATAGGTGTGAGGAAAGATAAGCTATTAGAGTAAAAATATTGCGTTAGGCTACTTCAGTTAATAAGAAAAAAGATTTTACAATTCCTGCACATGCAGTGATGAAGTTCATGTTCTCATGATTTATTTTTATGAATAACAATGTTTCAAAACACCCCCCCCCCCCCCCCCTCGACAAAGTGCTATTAGAAGAAATCCTGTCAAAGCTTTTTGGTACATATCGCCTACCGTAGATGCAATGCGCATTTGAAAAAGCGAGGCGCTGGAGAGCAAAATTAGTTTGGATGCAAAATACGAATTCACTACTAGATGGGAGTAATTCCTACTTAGTGTCCCTTTAAATTACAGAGGGCCGAAACCATTGATTGAAAGAGTGGTTTAATGAGCTCTTCTCCAAAGATGCGATAAACATGCGAGTAGTGTGGAAACACTTTACTGTGATTAAAAAGGACTTTCAGTTTTTCGACTAAAAGAAAACATTTTGTGTAAAAAAAAAAGAAGGTAAATCACTATTCAAAATCAATTACATTTCAGTTCGTTCATCACACTAACCTACCGTATAATACAATTTCCAACTAATATTTTAATGTCATTTTATGTTAACACTTTTTTTTTAAAGTGGTGATAATTACACCATTTAGTTTTACATTCTATTAAGATTTAAATGTTCATTAAGCCATTCCCTGCCCTAACTTCCTATTATTTCCCATTAGCCTCCAGTGGTTCAGTGGGTCTCTTTTGTGGAATCCCAGGATAAGGTACACATCCAAGGTCGTAGCATACTCGGCTCTTTGCTAAGGTGGATCAGTGCTTAAAAGTCCACTACCCGATCCTTGGTCCGATGCAGCCACACAAGAGCTGAGGATCAGAGGGTCCATTTAACATGTAGACCTTCACGGGGTCTTAAGTGCTAACAGAGGCCAGGTGGATGCACACTGCATGTTTAAAGAGGAACCAGAGAGTAACTCAATGTCCAATGAAATATACAGTAAATCAATTTCATATTTATTTCTTAAAATTAAAATTTAATAAATTAGATTTATTCACCTTCGCCTTATAACTGTGCATTGAACAGAAATAACCTGCTCCAATTTTAACCACAAGAGCATCAGGGAATGTATCTGCTATGGACAAGACGCAGATTTTTGTCTCGATCTATACGTTTATTCAAAAATCCTTTTTTTTTGTAATTGTATGATAACAGAACAAAACTATTCTATGACCATGATGAAGCAATAATAATGATATTGTTGAAATGAAACCCTTAAGTATAGTTTAGCATAATCTTTTATTACTATTTCTCAGAAAAAGTAATATAGTTACCTCCAAACATGAACAAAAAAAACGTAAAACAGGATAGGATAGAAAGGACCCCAGCAGACCCTATGACTGTTTATCTGTTAATGACTCCTAGTGTTGAACCTCCCATTATCTCTCAACCACAAGCAGACATTACCTTCCAAAAATGGAACGTTATTACGGCCCCGCTTCCTACGACGAGGTACTGCCGTGGCCACAAGTTTTTGGCACAAGTCATTTGCTAATTTGTCCATAGTCGTGCAATAGGTATTCTAGATGTAAAAGGGGTGGGATGGGGGTGTAGGTGGTGTTTTATTTAAAGGTCTATTTAAGGAGTCAACAAAGAAACTAAGTACCTAAAAAAATATTAGGTTGTGTACACTCACATTTATTCAAGGTGTAAGAAAAATATGATTTTTTTTCGCTCTTTATCATGGAAATTCTTATTTGTCATTAACACAATCGAACGCTAGCTTTATGCTGTTTAGTAAAAAGATGACTACGAGAAGCAGGCCCATTCTGAATCCGAAGCACATGGAAAGCAATCAGACAAATTTGTAATAAAGTGAGGCGAGAGACAATCCTAAACACTGACTTGGATTTCGTCCGAGGCCTAAATTCCTCTTGAACTTTGCATCCTCGAAAATGTCAAGTGTTTCTTCTCTCATGATGTCCTCTGTAATTCTCGGTCGTATTCCCCATAATTTTGCCTCCTTTTTTTTGGTTTATTTTCCGTCTTCCCATTCTTTTCTCTACTTTCCAGCCATTCTATTGTTTCCAGAGAATATTCTGCATTGCCAAACTCAGTTAGACAGGCGTATGTTAAGTTGTGAAAGATTGATGTGCCATTGACTCGGCCGGTCTCTCGTCTTGCCATAGGCTTAAATCATTCATACGAACATTTTAAGATGTTTCTTTTGAAGTCAAAGGGCTTCAGGAGACGCATGCTTAGACTATTGGTTTAGTGTTGATGCACTTAATGTCTCCAAATCATTAAAATGTTGCTTATTAGAAGTGCAACACGAAGAAGTCCTGATTTACTCTCTGTCAGATGTGCAAGCTTACAGCCTACAGGGAGTTACAGTTGTTTTGTATTATATTCTCCAAAGTAGGCTGCTTTAGCATTGCCTTAACAATAACCACACAGATGTGAATACCCTAAGGAATAGCTTGGCTGAGATCTATTCCAGTGTCTGTTCTGGTAGGTGGGTGTGTGTTGTGTTGTGTTTTGCAGAGATTGGGGACTAACTGTCCCACAGCGCTATACCATGAGGTAGGCCATTCTATGCAGTCCGCCATTGATCTCAGAAAGCGACTGGTGTGTGTATAATGCAATTTATCAAATCAGCATCTGTCATCCTCATGGGACACTCTGACACGATGCAAATTCACTTCACACCATCCAATAAAACATCCTATCAGCCTCAGCCATTAACATGATGGACTGCCCTCCGGTAAGTAGGATTGTGGATCACAACAAGGACTTTTATAAAACACTAAAACAGCTGGACAAACTCATAACTCTCATTTTTGAGGTTATTCTTTTGGCTTGCATGTTCAGGATGTTCAGTAAGCTCACCCTCTCCCCGCACACCCGTCCAATCCTAGGTTAAGAGCATGCAGGAATGTCCACAATGCAAGGAATATTAGCTAAACTGTTCAGCTACCAGAAACTTTCCTTCCATATTTGGACCCACAAGTGCAGGGATTTGAAAATCCAGCCCTCTTCCCGTGTCTCTCCGCCTTCCATTTCAACTCGGTATTTACAAAAGAGTACCAAGTGGCCATATAAGACGCTGACAAATAACAAAGAATAACTAAAACTGCTGAATTTAAATATGAGATTAAAAAATTAGGAACTCAAACAGACTACAAGTCACTGGCACATCTAATTGTAAATAGTTTATCATCTATATTTGCATGATGAAATTTTATTTGCATTCAATAAAAAACAGATTGACGTTTATGTTGCTGTACGGTTCAAAAGTTTAGGGTACACATTTTTTTATTCATATTAAATTAGTAACTTTTATTCAGCAAAAATGCACTAGCCTATATTGATCAAAACAAGTGACATTTAAAATGTTACAATAGATTTATATTTCAAACATGTTCTTCCACTCTTTATATTCAAAGAATCCTGAATAAAATCTATCACAGAAATTTCCACAAAAACATTAAACAGCACAACTGTTTTCACTTGTGATAATAAGAGGAAATTTGGACACCAAATCAGCTTATTAAAATAGTTATTGAAATTTAATATGACACAGTCGAATGGAGTAATGGCTACTGTCATCACAGAAATAAATTACATTTTAAAATATATTCAAATAGAATAGTTATTATAATTATATTATAACGAAGCTAGTTTCATGATTATGGATTTTTTTAGATGTCACTATCAGCTAGCTAGTAATACTACAACTGAATCATTTAGTCTAGTTTTAGATTTTTCTCATTTATTATATACATATTTTTAACAAATAAATAAATAAACTAGGCGTGCAACTTGATGCAATCGATAATTTAAAAAAATCGACAATTAATTTCAATATCGACTAATCGGGTCTGTGCACGCCTTCCTGTAGCTCAAACAGTAGAGCATTGGCGCTTGCAACGCCAAGGTCATGGGTTCGATTCCCAGGGAAAGCAAGAATTGATAAGTATGTAAATGTGTAGCTTGAAATGCAATGTAAGTCGCTTTGGATAAAAGCGTCTGCCAAATGCTTAAAAATGTAAATGTAAAATCTGCACTGTCATCGGAAAACCACCATGGCGTAACTTTTTAAACTAAGTTAACACAATTTTTATTGACAAAACGCATTTGAAAGATAGCAAAGAGAGGTCAGACAAACTGCAGTGGGGAATGTGCATTTGTCCAAAACATGAGAATGCTTTACAGTAAGCGGCGTGCTTTACACAAAGTAATAAGCATGGTTTTAGATGGCTTGCACCGTCAGGTGCTTTGACAACCTGCGTATGCTGTTTACAATACATTGGAAACATGTTTACTCCAGCGCATAACTTACATTTGACTCCAATATCCTAGTCTGTAAATTGAGAATAGTATTTCCATTTTGCCTGCTCATCCTGCCGTGTGCCTGCCTGCGTTAAACTTAGCAGTATTCGCTAAAGTTAAACGCGCGTCCAAATAAAGGTAGCACTATAATAAAAAAATCAAATAAATAAATAAATGTTGGGGTAGATTTAAATGCAACATTTTTATGCATTTGTTTTTCTATATGGATTATTCATAATTTAATGATTTTAACTGGACTTTAACTTTAACTTGTTTTATGGGGTTTATATTTTAAACCATTTTTGCACATAGCATAGCACTACACAGAACCAATTGGGCCTACTATATTTGTTTTCATAGCCGTTTGCACATTGTTTGAAAGACATTGGACAAGATGTTCAAGTGTTTTTTTTTTCATAAAATAGGTACTCTGTGCAACATTAAGCTGTCCATAATTCACCTTTTCGTTCGGAAGTAGCTTCTCTGGTGCCATTGAAGTGTAAAGACGGTATTATTTAAAGCTGATTATGTTAACATCTTTTGACCGTAACATTCCAGCTTGCCCAGTAGCCCAAAAAGACCCAGATCCGTACAGCTGTGAGTGAGGGCTGCCACTGTTTTGGAACATGGGACATGTGACTGTTTCCCACAGGTCAGACTCTTAAAGAGAATGAGTAAAACACGACCCAAAGCCATCATGAGTCATCAATGTTTTTACAACAAGCAAAACAAATGCACATGTGTGGAGTATAAACCAGGCTTTTATCCTTTTAGCTGCTATACTCAACAAATAAATTTCACTCAAACCCACCCAACACAATTCTCCGTTTAATGGCATGTCTGCGCGTCCAGCCCTTTTTTAAGCCCTTAGCGCACTAATGCTGCAGGACAATGCATTAAACCCATTGTTTGACCTTTTGTAGTTTGTTTTCATTCCCTCTCTTTTTTCCATTATCCGAAATAGGACGATGATATAACTCAAACCATAATGAGCAATTGACCAGCTTTGAGGCCTTGGCTGGATATGTCTCTGTATAGTGTCAAGGGCAGTGATCTAGGAAGCCCTGGCCCCAAACAGCATCCATGCAGAGCTGCAGGACAGCTGTAATCTCACGCTCTCCCATCTCTTTCTAGCCAAAAATTTGGAACAGAGCAGGCAAGCACCCCAGGAAAAAAGGCTTTTACTGCTGAGCTCTTTGGATTCAGCATGATCCTTCTTAGCTCTCGCTGGAATACCTCGGATCATCCCAATCTATCCAATGATGCGTCAGTTAGGAGTTCTTTGAAAATATAAAACTCTATCCATGAGAATTTGTATTTTTGGTGTGCTTAATCCTGTTTGTCAGGGTTTAGGCTTATAATGGCACAAAACAGCCATGGCCCCTAATATAGCCGGTAATACAGTCTTCTATTTCTGCCCATGTTTGGTGAGGGGGGCTACACTGGAAATCTTTGACTTACTTTTTTCACACTTCTCTGGGATGCCGCATCTCTGACTCATTTCAGTATATGACCCGAGCTCAGAAATTAGAAACCGATTACATAAACATGCAAACAAAGCTAAGAGACCATCAAGTTTTTGAATACAGATGATGCAATTTCAACATAATACATTAAAGGGACAGTTCATCCAAAAATGAACGCATACAATGACAGGGAATGGTGACCAGGGTCTGCCCGCATATAAAAAGGGTCCATACAACGAATGCATTTATTTCAAAAATCTTCTGAAGTTATTGAAAGCATTGGATGATGAAAAGACCATAAAATGTAAGCTGTTATTCGCTGATAAGCTGTACCTCTCATTTGCACCTGCACATATTGGTGCACTTAAACGTATATTTCTTAAATTTCACTTCAATTTTATTTACACAGTTATTGCATGGCTTCAGAGGGTTTGGAATATAACGAATAATTGTCAGTGTGCTTTTTAAGTTGTGACAGATATTAGTACATTTTACATTTACTTTCATTGTTTTGAAAAGAGAAGTGTGGACATTCTAACAATCTTTTATTTCCATGAAAGAAAGAAAGAAAGAAAGTCATATGGGTTTGGAATAAATATACTCAAAATGAGTAAATGATGGCTCAATGTTAATTTTGGGGTAAAATATTAAAAGTAATTTAAAATGTAAAGCACAGTACAATAGTATAACGATGTGGTATTTGTACTGTAATTGTCATACTGTAATTTGTTCATTATCTTTCTTTAAATGTTCTAATTAATAATTAAATAAAATGTAATATTTATTTTATTTATTAATGAGGCATAGAGACACAACAGTAATTCCATGACAATAAAAACAAATCAGTGTTCACTGTTGAGCTAAATAAATCTCCATTAGACTAAATGAGCTCTAACTCACAGTACGGATCTCAATGCAATATAATGATTTGAAAATAGCAACAGTGACTGAACACGAGTGAATGGCTTTTTTGGTAATTTTCTAGCCTTTGATCTCTATAAGATGAGAGTGGGGCACATAAAGTAGACATTTCTTGCTTTAGTTCATTCATTAACATTAAAGGAACTAAAGGACTGTTGTTTGACATCGCTGATGATACAACTAGGATTCTAGCCAAACTCTTTTATTCACAACGGCACAAAAGGAACGGCTTGAGAACATCTATTGAATGAAAACTCCCACTCCCACTCTCACTCTCCCATATGAAATCATTACAGAGGTTATAGATGAGGACCGCTGACGCAGTCAAAGAAAGGTCCAGGAAAGTAAAACAAAATAATAGCGACTGCCAATTCTTACTAACTCAGAGCCGCCGCTTGCATTTGACTCCAAATGATCCAAATAGTTTAGAGACAAAATGTTCTGATGAGTGTAACCGAGGATCAGAAGCTATGAGACCGAACAAATCAGATTATTAAGCTCAGAGAACAAACCTCACACTTGTGAATCATTTTCCACAGAGACTACAAAAGAAGCCCAGAATCATATGGTAAACCTCGCTTAGGTCAACGCAGCCAAAAACTTCTGAATGTTTATTAATGACTGATGGCTCACCATTTCATTGGAATTCATTTCTGTGTAAGAAACTTATTTAATAAAAAGTCTGGTTTGGCCATGTTCGAATGCACACCTTTGACCACATATAATCTATGATAATAAAATAATTGATTATATACTGTATATTGTGTGCGTGTGTGTGTGTGTGTGTGTGTGTGTGTGTGTGTGTGTGTGTGTGTGTGTGTGTGTGTGTGTGTGTGTGTGTGTGTGTGTGTGTGTGTGTGTGTGTGTGTGTGTGTGTGTGTAAGATTTACTTGGGGTCTTACACTTTATTTGGGGTCAGAAAGATTTTTTGGTAAAGAAAGAGTACTATTATTCAACTATTCAGGGATACATTCAATTGATCAAAAGTGACAGTAAAGATTTTGACATTCTTACAAAAATGTTTTAATTTTCTATTCACCAGATAATCCTGAAGAGCACCAAATCAGCGTTCCAAAATGATTTCTCAAGAATCATGTGACACCAGTGTTGACAATTCAGCTTTGCGGTTTTAAATGGTAATATTTCACCATATGTGTGATCGAATAAATG
The DNA here is from genome assembly GCF_949152265.1 of Phoxinus phoxinus. Classification (NCBI taxonomy): domain Eukaryota; kingdom Metazoa; phylum Chordata; class Actinopteri; order Cypriniformes; family Leuciscidae; genus Phoxinus; species Phoxinus phoxinus. The sequence continues at coordinate 17,203,887 of NC_136886.1, forward strand.
CAGCTTTGGTGAGATTTCACTGACCCTCATCTCAAACTGGTTTCTTAAAAATGACATCACTTTACTCAATTGACTTCCAGAGTCACCAGATCGTAATCCAATAGAGCAACTTAGTGATGTGGTGGAACGGGAGATTCGCAGCCGACAAATCTACAGCAACTGCCTAATGCCATCATGTCAATATGGACCAAAATCTCTGAGGAATGTTTCCAGCACCTTGTTGAATCTATGCCACAAATAATTAAGGCAGTTCTGATGGCAAAAGGAGGTCCAACCCGGTACTAGCAAGGTGTACCTAAAAAAAGTGTCTGGTGAGTGCATGTGCAAGAATATTCTTAAAATGATTCATTATAAACGTATTCGTTTTTAACACTGGCGTGTTTTATCAAACCACTGTAAAATCCTGTGGTAAAATCACTATAAAACATGGAGTCTAATAGCTTACTGCTTTAGTACGACCCCGTGACATTCACATATTCCAAGAACACCGATGTTGCTTTGAAAATAACAGCTGCTTTTGACGAGAGCGTCCTTTGCCAGACATCAGCTGGATGACGCAGGGAGAGGGAGAGAGAGAAAAAATAAAAAAGAGAGAGAGGGGAAAGAGAAGCGTCTACTGGCAGGTGTTGGCAGCGTGGTGTGAGGGATAAAGACTTCCTGCCAAGTAGATGATTTGGGTCAGTAGGTAATTGCATTCCTGGATCACAGAGGGCTCGGTGGCAATTAATCCCGACTGTGAGCCACGTGAGCTGGGGAACACGTTCACTGTGCAGAGGCAACTGTGGTCAGAGAGAGGGCCTGTCTGCTCCAGCCAGGAAGCCGAGCGGCATTCTTGTCCCCAGAAGAGACAGTGCCAAACACAAACTACATTCTTTGCATCCTCTTGTGGTAAGAGTGCACAGCCGGTGTGTGAAACCTCTCGGCAATCGAACTTTCCGACAAATATCATGCAGCAGGACAAACGATTGGTTTGTGTCCACCAAGTTCCAGAGAAAACAAATCCAATCAAATGAGATGACGTATCTTTTCGTTTGTGAAGTGCTTATATAATAACCATTTCTCATTGAAAATTCCAGCAAAAATAACTGGGCCAATTAGAAATAAGCATGTCCACGATAAAAAAGAAAAACAATTTTTTTTAAAGCTAGTGTAAGAATGGCATATTTTATGTATTTTTGAACAAATTAATGCACTCAACTATATTATGATACACACACTGATGTTCAAAAGTTTGGGGTCTGTAAGATTTTAGGTTTTTGAAAAAAATATTTTATGCTCACCAAGGTGAAAAAAAAATCATTAATATTGTGAAATATTACAACAATTTAAAAGACCCGACAATTTAAAATGTAATTAATTCCTCCTTGTGATGGCAAAGCTGAATTTTCAGCAGTCATTACTCCAGTCTTCAGTGTCACATGATCCTTCAGAAATCATTCAAATATGCTGAAGGAATTGCTACACAAAACCTTACAAAAATCGCAATTGCTTACAATGACTTCCGTCACTATTAGGAAGTTATCATGTTTTTCCACTTTAGAATACTGATCCAAGTATAATCCCTTCTAAAGGATTTGGTAATACTTCAGTCATTAGTAGGGGTTACCATTATCTTCACTTCAGAATTAATTATACATTATGCATTATTCACATTAATTATGAACCTGCATAGAGTTCTTAGTAGTCCTCTGGGAGGTAATACAAAAATAGTAGTTACTGATTATCTAATAGTGAACTAAAGTGCTATTACAATTTGTTAATCTGAGTTTCTTGTTAGTTATTATATTTATAATAGTGCATTACTCATTTGTTCCTGTGTAGTTATGAATTAATGACGGAAAAGTATTTTAAGTATTTCCAAAGGTTTAACTTAGCATGACTCCATCAAATGTATTTCCTTTTTATAAGACAATACACCCTTTCCACGCTTTTCCTTCCCAATGTTTGAGACAGACCCAAATTCAATGGAAAACCAATAATGGAAGGAGAATTAGTTTAAAATGCCAGCAATGGCAAATCAAAAGGGTCATTTTATTCTCTATAGACCTCAGAACACTTTGCTCCTCTATTTAATAACTCATTATAGCTCTTTCTAATTCCTCTCTGGCTCCACTCTTTCTTTTTTTCATTGTACTTTGCAATAATAACACTTTCTATTATTGCACTTTAAGAGGTTTTTAAATCAATCCAAAGATTAGTGATTTTTGGGAACTCAATGTTAACTTTGCAATTAGAGAGTGATAGCAGACACTAAACCTGTGAATCTTAATTTATTTATATAAAATTTTTGAACATTAAACTGAACATGTCCACTTTTACACCTGGAATTAAGATGTGTTTTGGTTGATCATATCACAGATGAGACGCATTCCTGTTTACACCTGGTGTTTTTTTATCTGTCTCTTTTTTCCCACCTTTAACCACTTCTGGCCTGATTTCTTAGAGGGGAGAGTCTATGGGTGTGTAAATGTATGTTTTTTGGGGGGGGGGGTTCAGATCTTTTGATCTAATGGACAAATTAGCTTGCACAATTTACATGTGAATGCGCATGGAGACGAAGGAATACACACGGAGAGCAGCAGCATTAGTGTTTAGATGACTATAAAAGAGGGCTCACATATTTACTCACATATACTTTAAAATATTTAGCTAATTTTTTCGACCACATGAGCGTTTACACTATGAAAGCAATCTGGTCGATGCGTTTTTCGACTACCTATGGAAGTGGTCAAAAACGGACAAGCTCAAAACGTTTTAGACCCTGTGTACACCTGTATTTAGCGTCGTTCACTTGTGATCTGATCGACCAAAACGCAGGTGTAAACTAGCCTGGCTAACGTATAGAGCGACAGAAATTTGACGAGGAAGAAGACGATGGGTCATAGATTTATGTGTACACGATAGCGTTCAGCGACTATTGCCGTTTGTGCAAGACTAACATGAGGATAGAAGGTAAATCTGCAGTGCACATGTTGATATAAACAAACTGCTTCGGTGTGTCGCATAGATGAAGTCATCGTCTTGCTGCTCCCTCCCCGTTCTGTGATTGGTTCCCTCGCTGAGGCGAAAATCTAGTTCATGGAATCCAGGCTGTCTAGCAGCGTGAATAAAATCGCGCAAGGCAGCGTGGGAAGACCCAGGCTAGGTGTAAACAGGGTATACGGATTGTATACGGTTTTATACAATATAAAAACCAAACAGATCAACGCAGGATAAAATAAAGAAACCCAAAACAACATTTGATGACCATGAAACCTGTAATGTATGTAACTGCATTACAGAATGTGCATGACTGAATATTAAGTACTAAATACTAAAAAGTACAATTAACTCAAATAAAAATAGCATTTAAAAAAAATTAAGAATTATTTCAAAGATTGATTGCCAGGGGTTATTTATATCAAATATAATGTTCAAGTTTATTTAGGGCTGATCAGTTTTAGCTCTTAAAAGGGCACCTATTATGACATTTAAAATGTTCCTAATGTTGTTTAGGGAGTCCCCAACAACAGTTTTACGTGCATGCAATGTCAAAAAACACTTTTGTTTTCGTATAATATGCATTTATTTTTACCTGATTTGCTCACCGACTCCCAAATGATTCGTTCAACGACTCATTTTTCCAAACCCCTCCTTTGCGCGACAATGATGCTTTTATCAATTAAATTGTGTTAAAATAATGATTAAACTCCACTGCATTGTAGTTTGTAGTAAAAAACTAAAAATAAGATGAAGAATTTAATGTTATGTTAGCGAGCATAGCCCAGAGTTCTGTTTGTAAAAGCACAATCAGTCTTTGTTTGCATTAGCCCGATGCATAAACACAACGTTTTTACAAAACAAAAAAATGCAGTTACGTTACTACGAGGTATTACTCTATTATTTAAGACAACTCCGAAAACAACGACAAACACTTCATATCTCAATACAATTGCCATTGAAGACCTAGAAGCTAAACGGTGCTTACACAACAAACAAAATAATAATTAAGCATGCTACATAAAACATAAAAGCAACAATTATTAATAACACTTACAGGTTGTGATACGGAGGAGGAAGCTGATGCAAATACACTTAGAAATGAACCTTCCTTCAATATCAGCCGCAAATCCAAGTTTGATTGCATTGAAAAAGCAATCTTCTTCAAAATGGCGCGAACAAAGCACAAGGCTCGGACTATACTTCTGTGGTATAGTTGTATATATGAATTGTAGCCACTTAGTCTTCAAATGCTCCTCCTTGGGCAGATGAAAAAAGTTGGCTTTTGAGTCGCACTTCAGAACACAGCGTCTCGTCGCCATGATGTTTTCACGTTTTCCCTGGCCTTGGAGCGCAATAAGTGGGCGTATCGTATTCAAATAACTTGACAAGTTGACGTCATCTAGTCAGAGAAAAAGCTTCGGTCTTCTAACGATTCATAAAAATGACTCAGAGTCGACTCTTACTTTTGAAAGACAATAACTTTATATACAGTGCAATTCATATTTCAAACTTTGCAGGATGTTTTTGTTCACTTAGATCTATGTTACACACTACATGAAAGGTACATTTCAAAATTCCATAATAGGTGCCCTTTAAAAAGCCATAGGACTCATTTGCACACTTAATTTTTGCTCTTCTGGCTGGTCTCGCTGCTCGCATCAAGTTCAAGGCATTGACGCTTGCTTACAGATCGACCACAGGCTCGACTCCCTCCTACTTTCACTCGCTCCTACGAGTCTACATCCCTACCAGAAGCCTACGATCGGTCAATGAGTGACGGCTCGTGGTAACATCACAGAGAGCCACAAAAATCACTCTCCAGAGCGTTCTCATTCACGGTTCCATGCTGGTGGAATGATCTCCCCACCCTCATCCGGAATGCAGAATCCCTGATAACATTCAAAAGACAACTTAAAACTCATCTCTTCCGTAAGCACTTAACATAAAAAAATATATATATATTAGTTCCTTTTCCTTTAATCCTCCCTTGTCTGGCTTATGCTACTCTGAGCAATGCCTGAACTTTGTATTTTGAGCACTTCTTGCATTGTTTTTGCCTCTCCACGATGGCTCGCTTACTTTAGTCCTCAGTTGTAAGTCGCTTTGAATAAAAGCATCTGCTAAATGACAAAATGCAAATGGTTGGTTCACATGTTTTCCACAGCTACTACCAAAGCAGTGATTTTGCCACTTTGTTTAGCTCTAAAAAGCTCCATATTTGTGATTTAAGCCTGAAAATGTTTTCCAGAAATGGGTCCATCTCGATGATCCATCCTAAAGCCAATGAGGCACAGGAATGGCTGGCACAGTGCTGGTGCAGAAACAAATATCACAGCTACTCTGGTTGCGTCTCTCAGCAAGCTATCATTTAACAGGCCAAGATCTACCTCTCCTCTGGGGCAATGATCTAGGCTTTTGGGTTGCTCTGTTTTTAAGCCAACAAGCCTCATAACAAAATAGCAGGACTAGTGAAAATGGCATCTGTTAGTCTGGCACATGCAACCTTTTGAGCCAGGCTCCATTAACATACAGCCTGTGCGTCAGAAGAAATTAATCTGCCAATGACCTCTGATACCAAAAGAACAGGGCTGAGGCTGAGCCCCGCAGGGGTGGAGGATAATGCCTTTTTTGGCAGATCACAAAACTGCGCTTTTGCAGCGCGGGGTGATAATGATGACTGTTAGATATTGGCACTTTTAATCTGACCTAAAGACTGCGTGGCTCTACGTCAGATTAAAAAGTGCTAATGGGGCTCTATGATTATGTACTTTCGCTTTCTGCATCCCCAGTCCCATAAAGTATATATTAAATATTCAAAAGTCAAAAATCCACATAATATGAAGCAAATGCTGTTCGATTAAAAATAATACAGTAAAAGTAAATAGGCCATAAGAGGCCATATGTTATCATGATATAACCATGTAACCATGTATTGTAGGCAAATACCAAAGCTCTGTGGTAAAACGGGATCATTCTTTTTATGAAAGAAAAACGGGATGAAAAAAAACATGGAAATCTAATAAAAAAATACCAATGTTCAATGAAACCAATTACAATTATTAGCTGTGAAATAACAAATAAATAAATAACCTAAAATGTAGTCCTTATAGCTGTCCATAGCAATCACAGTGCTTAAAATCAAATCTGATGGGCCTGTGACATGGTTGGTCTTTTAACAATGCACATTTCTTTTAATCATCTTGCAAGGTGGTTAAACAACATTCAGCTGTTGTGAACAAGAATGTGTATTGCATGTACAAGGGAACACTGGAATTCAGCTTGTAAGGAAAAGAATGGTTTTGAAAGCAGGGCTGCTAACGCAATTGACACTGTTCTCACTCCACACATCCATATTCTCACGCAGTGGAAAAACATTGCGGATCAAAGAGGACACTATGTAAAGCTTGTTGCCAACATGGATTTTTTTATTTATTATTATTATTAATCGGGACTTTTTATCGTACAATTCTGACTTTTTTTGAACGAATCACTATAAAAGTGCTCAAAGCCTTATAGAAGCAAGCTAAAATGGCATGATTGCTTTAGCAAATGCGTTTTTATCGAAGTGTCGCAAAACGTGCAAAAAGCTATTTAATATCTTTTTTCAGAAATGTCACCACAGGCACATATTTCCAATGAGCCTGGGTTGAAATAAATAAAAGCTAAATTGATTTGATTCTTAAAAACAGAATATATATCTTAAGAACTCTTAAAATGAAGGGGGGGAAAATCTTAACTTTCCATCATAAACTAGTAAAACTAGAAAGCAAGGAAACCCTCTGTGTGAGTCATTTGTTTTGATAAACAGATAATCATCCAATTTAACTTTAACTTCACTTTCTTGCAATCTGCTCAGGCTTCTAATTCGTCTGGTTAATCAGTCATGAAGTTTATTTGTTGTCAAGAGATTCTCTCAGATTGACGACACTATATGAAAACAAGCAGCAGACATTTTCTCAAAATGGAGACACTAATATCTAGAGAAGCAAAGGTCAGCATAGAGAAACAAGTATGCATAGCTTACAATCAAGACAAGATGGATTCTCACAGCTTGTGCTACCTTATTTCAGTGTATCTGTGTCATAAAATAAATATAAAAAATGTATTGTAAAATAAGAACCAAATAACAAGACCATTCATTGCGAGGGAGGTTTCGCTGTTCTTTTAAAACAAATCCCCTGTCCGCCTTTTAAAAGGAAGGTTAGCAATCCAACGTGCCGTTTAATGGAAGCACTTGTTATTGCCCTCACACTAAAAAAAAAAAAAATCAAGTATTAACCATCAGCTAACAAGATGAGTCACCACACATTTCAGAGCATGAATGAATAAAACAAAAGGTAAGAAAGACTTTGGTAGTTAAAGTTAAACAAAGCAATGATTTGTGAATAATAAAATGTTTTGACTGACGCCAAGTGCTCCAGCTGCTGCTTGCACTGGCTCCAAACTGAATTAAGACAAGACAACTCTGCCTGAAGCCAACCAGCACTGGATATGAAGACCCTTCAGAACTGTTGAGCGAAAAGTAATGAGATTAGCACACCGTTCTATCATTAAAGTCGAGTATATCGCACCTCACGGCTATGGAAAATCCCATTAAGGTCTACCTTTTGCTGCCACAGCTATGGTGTGGTGCCAGAGGAATGTGAAGGTGTATAAAAACCTAGGAAGTATCTAAACTGTTGCCGTACTAGTGGTCAAGAGTAAAGGAGGTGGGATGCTGTGTGATTAGACATTTCTATAAAACTGAGCATAAATACTGGTAGATTTACCAAATGCAAGGTAAAATTCCAGAAGGTTGAGGCAGGGGTGTCCAATCCTTCTCCTGGAGGGCCACTGTCTTGGCTTCAAACCCAATCAAACACACCTAAACTAGCTAATTAAGAGCTGTGTCCAAAATCGCCCCATGTACTCTTAAATAGGGCACTATTTGAGGGAACAGCGATTTCTAGTGGTATCCGAAACCATAGTCGACTCTATCAAGTGCACTCATTCAATTCCAATCCCCATGGCAATAATGAGTGTACAACAGATACAGTCAACGGCTAGAGAATACCCAAAATGCACTGTGAGGGTCACGTTTAATTCATTCCTGTGTCACGCTAGAAGATGGCGCGTGAATCATCCATCCATCCATTTCCAAACCGCTGGTCCAACGTGGCTACAGCATAATATCATAGGGGTATAAATTCCTTTTTAATTGATTATAAAAAATCTTTTCATCACTACTGGAGCTGTCAGTTTGTTAAAGTCCAGTAGCATTTCTTTCAAAATGACCAACGAGTTTCAATATTTTTCCTATTTAAAATTTGACTCTTCTGTAGTTAAACCGTGTACTAAGATCGACGGACAATGAAAAGTTGCGATTTTCCAAGCCTATATGGCTAGGAACTACTCTCATTCCGGCGTAAGAATCAAGGAACTGTGCGGCCGTACCATGGGTGCAGCAGGCGTAATGATATGACGAAGCACCTGAAAATAGTCCCCAGCTCGGTAACTTCCAACATGACCGGGACTAAGTTTGTGTAGTTTTTAGGCGGCAAATTAGGTTTCCAAATAAATACGGTTTGGGATCAGCACCAAAGTAAATGTCATCTAAATCGTCTCTCACAAATGTCTCCATGCTACAAGGCACGCTCCCTGTGCAAGCAGGTTGTCACGTTGGTTTGTTGACGGCAAGTGCTTCGTCATATCATTACGCCTGCTGCACCCATGGTACGGCCGCACAGTTCCTTGACTCTTACGCCGGAATGAGAGTAGTTCCTAGCCATATAGGCTTGGAAAATCGCAACTTTTCCGTCGATCTCAGTACACGATTTAACTACAGAAGAGTCAAGTTTTAAATAGGAAAAATATTGAAACTCGTTGGTCATTTTGAAAGAAATGCTACTGGACTCATCAGAATCAATGATCTATGCTAAGCTATGCTAAAAGTGGTAGCGTCAGACCCGGAGTTCGGCTGAATGGATTCGAAAACTGTAAAACTCAACTGTTTGATTCTGGGGGAGTTGTAAAATTAGCCTATTTCCAAAAAAAGTTGAGTATCCCTTTAAGTTTCAAATGATTATTAAACAGCAAGCACAAACTATGCAAAAGCGACCGCCCTTCCGGCATACTCAGCCAAGTTGAGGCAAGTTGCAGCTCTGCAGGACAGTGACCCTCCAGGAGCGAGTTTGGACACCCCTGGGTTAAGGCTTAAAGTTACTATTTAACTGGTTAGACTCCACAGATATGTAGGCTAGTACTCCAAATGTGGTGACAGTGAGCTATGCTTCATTTGTATTCACAAATACCTTAACCAATCAAAAATAACCAAAAATTTTGGCAAAATATATTATTCTCCATGAATGTAAATGGATCCAAACCCATGCAACCTCCAGGATTTAACACCTCTTAACAACGAGAGAAAAAAGGGTAAAAACAAAACAAAACAAAACAAAAGGCAGACAGCTCCATGCAAGATTATGGAAACACTTTACAATAAAGTTCATTAGTAAACATTAGTTAACTACCTTAGTTAACATTAACTAAGAATGAACAATACTTCTTCAGCATTTATATTAATTTCAACATTTACTAATACGTCATTAAAATCAAAGGTTGTATTTGTTAATGCACTGTGAACTAACATGAACAAACAATGAACAGCTGTATATTATCAAAGAATAATAAACACTGTAACAAATGTATTGCTCATTGTTAGTTCATGTTGGTTAAAACATTAACTAATGAACCTTTTATTGTTACCAAGATGATAATAATAAATGTAAATACATACATATACATATACATATATATATATATATATATATATGTGTATATATATATATGTGTATATATATATATATATATATATATATATATATATATATATATATATATATATATATATATGTGTGTGTGTGTGTGTGTGTGTATATATATATATACATTTTGTAAATTCAGACCACTACTTCGACCAGGCCTTGTCTCTTAAAGGATTAGTTCACTTTCAAATGAAATTGCTAATTTTAGCTAGAATTTAGAATTTTAGCAAGAATTTTACTTTGTAACGTGTTAAATATGAATATTTTCCAGAGCCAGGTGAAGTTTGTTTACGACGGATGGATGCACGTTTTTGAGCATCAATCTGTTGGTTGCAATCCACTGCCATTATAAAACTTGGAAGAGCCAGGATATGTTTTTATATAACTCCGATTGTATTCGTCTGAAAGAAGAAAGTCATATACATCTAGGATGGCTTGAGGGTGAGTAAATCATGGGCTAATTTTCATTTTAAAGTGAACTAATCCTTTAATGGGACCTGCTTGATGTTCAAAAGAAAAATGCAGTTCATAAGGAAGGAATTACAATCTCATGCGTCATTACTTCACTAAACATGCAGAGCAGTGTGCTAGGCATGAGGGAGATGAGACACTCAACTATGTCAAGCTATGTCTGTGCATAATAACTGTACTTAGTTCAACTTCATGGTAGTAAAAACAATAGTATTTATTGTATGGATAACATATAATGTCATCCATACGGATGACATTAAATGGGGCCTAATGGTCCCCAGGAAGTTTGAGTTTGAGACTCCTATAGAATAGTGGCCTATATAGAACACGGTTAGAGAAACACAATGTCCTGCCTGTACAAAATGCATTCCATCTTAATGTAAATAACATGTCCCGCAAGGCCGCAACCCTGTATTTGAGTTTCCCTTTAAAGGAAGTATACCTCAACATACTTGACAGTAGTTCTTCACACCATGAGTAACACATTCCACAAATGTATCTCCTCAGCAAATACCGGTATTACCAAACAAAGACAAGAGTCACATAACCATATGAAATGCAAAGCTATCTCAGAGCACAGAAGACAGCACAAGACCCAATAAAACCCAATCAATAAAACCCAGCCAGTTGCAGTGAAAGCAAGTGCACACATATGTTGCGCAAAGTACTTTAAATGAACTGTACATTTATATATGACCAAATATACAGATAACTTAAAAATGACCCACACAAAAAAACCTCTAGGAAAAAGTGAAGTGGCTTCTACCAACAAATACACCCAAGAAAATGAAGGCCATAACCAACAGCCTCAACTGCTTGTTTTAAGATATACTTCCGCTGTGTAGAGCGCATCTGCAAGGGTAGAGCAATGTGCCAAGAGAAGAGAAGAGAAGAGAAGAGAAGAGAAGAGAAGAGAAGAGAAGAGAAGAGAAGAGAAGAGAAGAGAAGAGAAGAGAAGAGAAGAGAAGAGAAGAGAAGAGAAGAGAAGAGAAGAGAAGAGAAGAGAAGAGAAGAGAAGAGGATACTCACAGCATCCCGTGTGTCTATGGACTAGAGAGAAGCCCTCAGTGAGGAGGATCTACAGTCAGGCCCTTATGCTGTTCAAATGACTCATAGTGCTTCTTCCTGCTGCACTGTGGAGTCATGAGGAGGTAAACATTTCCAAATATGGAAATAAAAAACGTGAAAGATTGGGGGCAAAATTTGATTCGGCTTGCTTTTTTCGGTCTGGAATGCCACTCTTTTTCACTGGCCAGAGTAACATAGAAGCCAAGTTTGTGGTTCGTACCATTTGCAGAATAACAATGATAATTGCTGTGAGTTATTTAAGAGGGGGGCTGACACACTCACAATGGCCTACAAGAATAAGACAAACCACAGTATCTAAAAGTAGTCTCGAATGCCTACAGTGAGGACAACACAACTGAACCACAAGACCCTCAGACAGCACTAAGCTGCTGACCCACACAAACACACAAATGAACTTGATACCACACCAAATCATATTTATTTATGTATGTGGAGTAAAATGTATGAATGAATATATTCATATTTAAATAATCACGACTTTGTCCTCACTTTTTTTTACTATATTAAAGTCACACTGAAACAGAAGTAGATATCTTTTAATATATAGTAAATATATTTTCTTCCATATAGTGGCGTGCAATTGAGTGAAACAAATGAACAGGGAAAAAATGTATGACGGTGACTTGGTTCTATCCATCAGTTGCTGAACTGAATGCCAGTTTGCAGTTGATTCTAAGAAAGGAGCAGGGTTAAGCGGACTAAATGATTGGAGAAGTCCAAGAACCAGAAAACCGAGTTACGACATTTTGATTATTTTTTATGAAACATACATGAATGAATCATTCCCAATATATCAATAACATGCATTTAAAAAAAATGAATTGTCACACAGTGACTTTCACTGAAATTTCCATCTGATCCATACACAAAGCTTTGGATAACTACTTTTAAGTGCATCCATTTTCCTGATGTAATCGTCATGAAAATATTGTCCCAATGCAAAAATGTATGATTTTTATGGTATGAGTTTTTTTATGATTTAGTGGCAAAATATGCGCCTCCTAGTGAGATTCACCCAGATATCTCCTTTTGTGTTAGTGAAATGAGAGTGAGTAAGAGACAAACTATCCCTAGTCAGCATGGAGTCACTCCTTTGTTTTATCTGCGCTCTGAGCTAAGGGATGGAATGGTTGTCCTTCGCTACTTCCATGTACAGAACATATTGCAGGGACTGACCAAACATGGAAACTGGAGTGACGCTCTGGAGCTAGAGCACTTTGGCAGCCTATTTCTATAGTTTTTCATAAAACAAAAACAAGCAAAACACCTTCACAGAACATTCTTCTGCGCCACGATAGCTTTCTGTAAGCTAGAGATCAACATGCAGGTCAATATTCATTTGGACTCACAAAATATGAGCAAACTGAAGTGCATATAGTGGTTCAGAATGAGTGCACAAAATGTAAGAGCAGTGCATGTCTAGATTGAATTTACAACCAATGACTGTCGTAACGACAGAGAGCTTCAAGTGCTCAATCCAAGTCAGCTAAGCGGTATTGCTACACTCAAAAGCCCCCAAAAAAACGATGTATCTATTTCACATCAAAAGCCCATTTTCCTGAGAAAAACGGTTGTTCATTTTCTGACAGAGGTCATTATAAGACCTGTGAGTAAACCTGCATTCTGTGCAGTGTGATGATTATTATCATTATCAGCTTTTTGGGAGAAATACGGCATCCTGTTTTAAAAGAGCAGAGCATTTTCTGAGAATGTTGAATCGTTTAACATCTTCTGCTGATAAGCTGTAGCTGTGACTGTGAGTTTGGTTAATAAGGTACAACAAGACAAGACCAGATCTGACCCTATAAAGCAGTCAACACATTAACAGACAACTGGCTTATGCTCAACACATACACAGTTCACGGGGGTCACTTGTGCGCAGATGTTTCCATCCGAATACCATTGCCGTGCCAAGCTTAATTTGAAAGCCACGGAAAAAAAACTAGGTTACATTCATAGACGAATAAACACAGAATGTATTCCTGAAATCGTGAAATTAATCTCACTGATTGCCTCACGTAAAGAGCAGAGCTCCGTGATATCACAATCATAAAAGATAGCATATGTAATTAAAACATATTCAAGCCCTGAATGTCTAATCTTTTGCAGACAAGAGCATTGTTTATACAAAACAGAAGTCTTTAGAAATTCAACACAAAGCAAATGATGGTTAGTCCAGGCAGATAAGGCTGGTATTTCGTTATTAGTGCATTTCGACAGGGTTTCACTTAGCAGAGCTAAAATAGCCCTTTAATGCCTGAAACCACAGAGGGGATTGTAGAAGTAATAATAACCCATTTACAGGGGGTTAAACAGTGTCAGAGAGAGTGACTTCAGGTGATTAAAGATGCATAATTAACTGTGGCCCAGCACTCAGAGGAGAGCTGGCCGGCACAACCCACAACTGAGCACATCACTGTGGGACTTGGATTATTTTTGCATATATTTTTTTTTTATGTATCCCTGCATAAAATGTGATGGGATTCCATGCTGATACAATATAGGAACAGATAGGCTACTTCAGGCAACATGCGGCCATTTGAGATTATCAGCTTTGTCCATTAGTCATGCTTGGTCAACTAACGGAAGCCTAAACTTCCGAGTGCAGATATCCTGTTTCTAAAAATATATAATTTAATTGTTTTATACAAAATGGCTTAAAATTATAATATACACGTAATATTACATTTTATGTAAAATAACTTAAATGAATGAATATAGTAAAAAATTATTCCGCTCCTTTTTTACATGGACGTTTAGTATACAATATTACAAAAATGTAATATTCAATGTATGTAAAAATAAACAAATGAGTAGAAAATAAACGTAAAAAAAAATATTAAATACATGCGTGTTATCATTAATTCTTGATGAATCTCAGATTTATTCTGCCCTATAGATCAACCATAGCAAGGCTTGTTACATGATGACTAATACAACATCTCGATAATTTGCAAATGTTGCTCCCTTTCAAGGAACATCACGTGTATACAAAAAAAAATCTGAGATGGATGAATCACAACAGCCAGAAAATCCTCACTCCAAAGATTGTGCTAACAATCTCTGCTTTTAATTTAATTTAATTTAATTTTTTTAACAGCGTGAGGTGTCTGAGACTCCAACTACAAAGAAAAGCACATTACAAAGACAAAGAAAAGAGAACTAAAATGCACAAAATAAATAAATAAAATAAATTGTAAAAAAAAAAAAAAAAGGTTAGAATGTTTGGAATTGTTTTATAAAAAAACAAGGCCAAACTACTGATTGCAAATTAGACGTAAATAATTTTTGCATTCTGTAAGTCTGTAATATGACCATATATAAAGAGGTGTCATTATCTTGCTGCTTCTTAAGAGCTAATCATAGCAGGTCAGAGAGCTTTAACACATACACACTCAACCAAGCATAGAAAAACACGTATCTATCTGTTATTAATGATGTGAACATTTTTTAAATCAAGTCAGTGGGTTCAGAGCAATTATAGTTGATCTGATCTAATAGTTCATAACTGGAAGCCTTGGACCGCGTACTGCCCACGTGACGTCATTTTCGGCATACGGAGGGGTCCACGGATATCCGCACGCCCTCCTGATGACGAAAATTACGTTACATGCGCGTAACGCGGACGGCCGAAGAATACTTTGGAATTCAAAAACTTCAAGCTTTATAAACAAGGCTTAAGTCATCATTCTTTTATTCTTTCGCCTGGCTCCACACCGCAAACCTCCTTGACCACGTGCGCACCTCCCTAAACAGACAAGGACGCGCTCGCGTTGTACTATTCTTTGAAACGACAGGGGGCGACTGCTTAGGAAGCAGCGGTGAGAAGTAGTAAGTTACGCACATGTTTGGTCAGAGCCCGTCTACGGAGAGCCTGGCCCCTCCCTATTAAAGGTTGGATAGGTAAGAATTGTCTAAAGAACTTTTTTTCAAATTGGCTTAAACTGTCTTTATATACCAATACATAATTAAAATGTAAGTACTTTGAAAAAGAGAGTATAAAAATTGAGTGACTATAGTGTATTTAATCTTCAAAAAACACAGCTCATTAATTCCTACCGGGACGAAACAAGTGATTGGCTTGCGCGACTGTCACTCTCCGTCGCCATGATGGCTCTGCTCATGTGCGCGCAGTCGCGCACCCGTTTTTAGGTGGGAGTGAATGGAATTAATGAGCTGTGTTTATTGAAGATTAAGAGTCACTCAGTTTTTTATACTCTCTATTTCAGAGTACTTGCATTTTAATTATGTATTGGTATACAAAGACAGTTTAATTTGAATAAAAGTTTTTTTAGACAATTCTGACCTACCCTACCTTTAAGTCCTATTGTACCGAATTTTGGTTGTAGTTACACCAGATTTCCACTGGGGGCGATCGGCCATGAGTGCAAAATGAATGGGAGTCTATGGAGCTAGACGGCTAAATTATGTCTGTTTCACCCGATTGCCGTTGAGAAATCTCAGATAGGTCGAAAGTTGAATGAACGAGTACTTATGTCCTTTCAATTTCTTACAGGTTGAGTTGTTGTTGCCCATAACACGCTAGCATTCTGCTAATGAACGCTGATTGGTCAGCGAAGGACTGGTTACGACCAGAAATACCACTTGATGGCATCGTCGCATCCGAAGCGGGACCAGAATGTCTTCTAGCAAAAACTCTTCTAGAATGTGTATTTACCGCTGTCAGCTGTGTTGTCGATGCCTCGAGAGAAAAGAAAGTGCAGAGCCCGAAAGCACCAAAGTGACTGAAGGATTTCCATAAAGCAGCATCTCTGGTCGTACGACGTGTATGACGTCATTGACATTTTAAAAGACTTTTTAAAGCAAATAAGTGACTCTGAAAAATCTAACACCCAGCAATGTGTAATTTCTTTGCATCTCCTTTTGAATACAACAGTCAAATTACTAGACACAAAATGATATCCTGAGAATAGTGGATTTTGAGGGGTATAGCTCCATAGACCTCCATTCATTCTGCACTCGTCCTGTGAGCGCCCTCATATGGAACCAGAGTGGAACTGCAACCAGTTCAGAAGCCGGAAGTTTCCTGAGAGTGGCAGTTCTCCTCATATTAGACATTCTCTGGTTTGGTTTTATTACACGGTCAATCTACGTTATACCCTCACCTATGGTCATGAGCTTTGGGTCATGACCGAAAGGACAAGATCCCGGATACAGGCGGCCGAAATGAGCTTTCTCCGCAGGGTGGCTGTGCGATCCCTTAGAGATAGGGTGAGAAGCTCGGTCACTCGGGAGGAGCTCAGAGTAGAGCCGCTGCTCCTCCACATTGAGAGGGGTCAGCTGAGGTGTTCCGGATGCCTCCTGGACGCCTTCCCGGGAAGGTGTTCTGGGCGCGTCCCACCGGGAGGAGACCCCGGGGAAGACCTAGGACACGCTGGAGAGACTATGTCTCCCGGCTGGCCTGGGAACGCCTCGGTGTCCCCCCGGAAGAGCTAGAGGAAGTGGCTAGGGAGAGGGAAGTCTGGGCATCTCTGCTTAGACTGCTGCCCCCGCGACCCGGCCCCGGATAAGCGGAAGAAGGTGGATAGATGGATGGACACGTCACAAAGAATCGTGTAAAAGATTATTGTGACATTAAAATGAAATATATGGATATGAGAACAAATGTATATATAAAACAAAATTAAACAACTAATGCATATTATTGATTAATTAATTAATTAATTAATAATAATTACATATTTTCATTTACTTTCATGATTTTTTTTTATTAAACATGGATCTTTATATATATAAAAAAAAAGCTATAATAGGCTCGTTTTGTAAATGCAAGCAATTAATTTAAACAAGCGCAAACCGGGTGCCGATAAGATGGCGATACAGACGTACCTGCTCCTGCTCAGCAAAAAGTGCTTTGCACACCGCCACGCGATGATGTAATTTTTGCCACGTGCACCTTCACGCTCGCGTGAAAGCGGCGAGTATAAACCAGGCTTCACAGGACTGGTATTTTACAAAGAAAAGGGAGGATGCGGGCAATACATTCTTATTTGGTTGTCAACGGACAGTGGACCAAAGGAAAGGTTCTACAAAAGAGAGTGATGAAACACTTCATCAATAACAACCAGGACAAGAGGAACAGCGTTTAATCCACATAAATCGAGAAGGCCTGTCCGGCCGTGGTAATAAGCATACGATGCTCATGTTTCTAAATGTGGGTGAACACATCTCAGCTGTCCTTCCTCTTATCGGCTCGCTCCTTCCTCTTTTTATCTCCGGCTAAAACACTGCATGTCCTTTTTAACGGCTGCAGGTGTCTTTTTAGCCTTGTATGCTAATGTGGCAATCCGTCTTTCTCCTTGCGAGCACTTGAAGGGAATGTGAGGAAGCTTGATTACCCAGAGTTCAGAGGGAGATCAAAGTCACAGTGCAGCTGACTTTTAGTCGGGCAGCGTTCCTTTTACTGCTGTGTCAATGAGTGCAGTGAGAAATGAGCACAAGTCCGCTGTAAATCATAACCGCGCGAGCAAGCGGCCGCTGCATCATCCGTCTCACGGTCCGGAGCCTGTTCCACACCACATCCTAAAGGACAGAGTCACTGTACACTCACTCATCCATCCACCTCTCATCCTGCATGTCTGTTTCCTGTGTACTTAAACTACACAGATCCGTCCTCACTATGCCTCTTGGAAATTGGAGTGCAACAGTAGAAAAATGGAGCAGAAGTGCAGCCGTTCTATCAGACTACTGAATTTGTCATCGAGGACTGAGACACGTCGGAAATTATAGCTTTGTTCAAAACGTTTTGTTCATTGAGCAAATTACACTTTCAGATGGAATACATTAATGTCAGACTAATTTAAACAAAGTCAAATCTGATTCAGCTGTAGACACAAGGCCGTAGTTACTGTAATCACAGCCGTGCTGAAATCCAGGACTGGGATATTGCTTTTATACAAAAGTTAATATTTGGTAACTGAAATTTCAGATAAAACGTGGCTAGTTATTTCGCTTATTTGTGCTCCGCAAACAAAAATATTTCCAAAAGAACAAGGGATATGGCAAAATCTAAATTCTGGCCAATACAAGCTGAAAATTATTTTAATGTTATGACTGAAAATGTATATATTAATAAATATTTTGTTAAGAAAATGTTTAAAAAAATGTAATTAAAGCAATATTTTTAGGCATCACAACATTATCATTTAAAGCATTACAGTTGGATCGTTTTCAGATTTGCTCAAATTAATAAAATGAGTTGTGTTCTTAAAGATTAAATATGAGGAAGCAACAAAGGTAATGTACATGTAAAAATAGTTGCAAATGAGCATCAAATATTGAATATTAACTTCAGGAGCTGCTCCACAAAAGTATAGTTTGGGTAATGTTTTTAGTGCCTAAGAAACCTTTCTAATGTTGAAAACAGTTGCTGAATAAAAGCATTAATTTCTTTAAAAAAATGTTTAAAAAAAAATAAAACAAACTGACCTTTGAATGTTGCACAACGTACATAATTGTGTGTTTTATGTGCGATGCCTGTGCTTTGTCCTAGCTGTGACACAACTCCCTTCTCGTATGGTGTGTGTCCCTCTTTACAGGCCTATTAAACATATTAGCTATTAAAACTATCAGCACTTTTAAACATATTATTCTAAACAGGCACTGAATGTAGCTCCCAATAAATATTGTTTTACAATGGAAAGACTCTGGGGTCTAGGACTTGATTCAATGAGTGAACTGAATTGTTCATGACACCAGGATTAACTGTTGAATAAATCCATTATATTATATGCTCACTATAATTGCTTTGTTTCTTTGTGTATTTATAACTTTTGGTTGTCACTCTTGCTCCAGACAGCACCTGATGATGGAGTCTCCATAGCAACAGAAAGAAGGCACGATATTTTGATCCTACAGTAACCTACAGTCATACGGCACAGAGTCAATATTCATAGAAAGTCTGCACTAATGGCAAAACGACAGTCAAAGTAGTGAGCATGGAAAACTAGGCTCAAAGGCAGGATTCATCTTTTAACTTTAAGCATCACTAGCCTGTCAGACATGTCCTCTTTTTTAATGCCTGCTGTTGGGTGAGATGTAGTTTGGAGTTAAAACTTTTTGGGGGGGGGGAGGCTAGAGTGGGAGTGGGGGTGGGGGTGTCAGAAATTATTCAGTTTGATGGCTGGGATGCCTTGATGTTATTGATTAGAGACTCATATCAAAGTAGAGTTCTGAATGTCGTCTTTGTAAGGAAACAGCTAAATATTTTAGCACTTAGCTATACTTTTAAGATGAACAATGTCTGTATTCTAGACATTTTGGATGACTTGAAATGGAGATATTTGCTTTTCTGACAAGAAAATGTCTTTCAGGGAGAAGAATTCTGTTCATACTATTAGTTGCACACACAATAGCGTAGTTCATATTGGACCAAATGCTCAGGTTACATCATTGGATTCACGCTTTACCAAAAGATAAATCATTATGAACATCACAATCACATTTACTTTCATAAGTAAATAGAAACACACTCTATTTCAGCAATTAAACCCATGAATGACAGGGCTACACTGACAAAACAAACCCATATTATTATCACCGTTGGTTTGCTGAAGTCTGATGAAGATCAATACGCCGCTACAAAGCGCAACTCACAACAAATTAATAAACTTCAAATTCAAACTGCAAATTCACAAGATTGTCTAAACACTGTCAACACTGGGTGCATCTTAACTACCTCCATACTGTGGTTAAAGAAGCAGTTTAAAAGCAACAGGCTCAAATCACCAGACTGATGTTCAAACCATCAAGTGTCTTTCTGTTTCACACTGTGTGTGTGTGTGTGTGTGTGTGTGTGTGTGTGTGTGTGTGTGTGTGTGTGTGTGTGTGTGTGTGTGTGTGTGTGTGTGTGTGTGTGTGTGTGTGTAGCTACATATCCATATGATCTGTCCTTCAATGCAAAAGATTTTAAATCACAATATTGTCAATGTAACATTCAGGTATTCCCTCTACTAACCTGTAAACAAGAACACATAATGCGTTACAATACAAAACTCCAGTGTAAGTTGTGCAGCATCACATTGACATTTGAATGTAACAACGCAAGCAAAGCACATGGCCATCACTAATCTTTCGTATCTGTTGCTATTGTAAGCAGAAGCCACGTCTCTGTTACAATCCTCCTCCTGCACACGAACCCTCCAGCCTATTTACTTCCGCATTCTTCAAAAGAAACACAACAGCGCAAGAATGTTTCTGGATCACAACACGAACCGTTTCAGAAGTTCGTTAGCAACAAGTATTTACTAATCGTATTCAAAGTACGCCGACACCTTCTAAATGTTCGCTCAAATGTTTCGGCTGCGAGGTAAATACAAGAAACAAAGTTCGCCCCCTCCTTCTAGCAATCATACGCCCTCCATTTCAATGGCACAGCTCGAATCTCTCACTGAAGAACATATAGTTGTCAAAAATAGCTCGAGCTGTAGAGCTCTCGCGCATTAACAACGCTGCGCTGTCCCGGGCCTGCGATCGGCGTTTCAGCGCATGGAGCCGCCCCTCGAAAGCTTTAATAGTTCTCTTACCTCTCTTTCTAGGAATCACAGACTTTCAAATCCCCACTTAAAGTGAAACTTCTTTTTCCCAAATCTAGGAGAGTAACAGGCAGTGACGTCAGAGGGCGAAATTCCAGCCGGCAGCACACACACACTTACACACAGTCACAGAAATTTGCCCATGTATGGCAGTCTCAGAGCCAGCTCTCATGCAATATCTCTTCCTCACAACGGCCGGGTGTATTTATCCTATTGTGCAAACAGTGTAATATAACTGTGATTATTCATCATGTGTTGTGTCACCATTTATTAAAGCCTGGATTTTGTCCTCTTTGTGTCTGCTGCAAGCACTGCATTTAAGGGATCAGTGTTACATTTTGTTACAAATAAATAAATGTAAATGGTTATTTGGATTCATTCCGCCAGTTGTGGTGTGAACAGAAGGACATTCTGTGGGCCAACTTACTGTAAAAACTTCAGAAGGGAGAATGCAAATAACATTTGACTAAATGTAGGTGTGTGTGTGTGTGTGTGTGTGTCCTGGTAACATTATGGGGACAAAATGTCAACACAAAAGACAATATCCGAAATCCTTGTGGGAAAATGTTGTGATCCCCATGAGGAAAACTGCAAAAAAAAAATCATATTAAATGATGGGGTGTTCTTTTTTTAAATGTAAAAATAAAGAATGTTTTCTGTGATAGCTTTAGAGTGAGGGGATAGAATGTAAAGTTTGTGCAGTATAAAAATCATTATGTCTATGGAAAGTCCCCATAAAACATGATAACAACGTGTGTGTGTGTGTGTGTGTGTGTGTTTGTAGTGGTTTGATATGTTTATGTTCTTCTTGTTCTTAAATAAGAATATTTTTAAGGTGTGTGTGTGTGTGGGGGGGGGGGGTTGCAAATATGATTGCTATGGTGTTTACCCTTTCCCTTTTTTTGATGCTGCAAACTAAAACTATAGCTGTTAGTAAAACAAGTGAACAGAACAGAAATGAAATCCCATTTTATTAAGTCAAATGTCAAAATATAATATAGGGAGATTTTAACAAAAAAAATAAAAAAATCCGAGGACAACACTATAATATTTCATGAATTTCAGGTCAACTGGTTGGCAAATGTATACTATTTATTAATTACAATATTACAGAATACATAAACAAAGGTGGGTTTTTTTTTTTGTATATTACCATTTAATTGTGTTGCTGTTTTATGCATGTATTTATTTATTTGCATTTTTATGTAACTTTTCAAATTTTGCTGAAAACCCACAGTGACAACTTGCAATGTGACAACATGCCCCAGTGGGCCAATGTGTGTCTAATGAACTCTTATCTTTCTTCCTCAGCAATATCGGTGGAAATATTCAAAGCTATTTTTGCAGCCAAAACTTGTGCTTATACAGAAACATTGTTTTCCACAGTATATATGGCATTTGGGTTGGGTCAAATCATACAAAGAAATATACATATTCCTGGGATAATGAATAAGACAAAAAAAAAGATTAAATAATTATTACTTTAGCTTCTTTAAAATGGTTTAAAATTAATTTCTACTAGGGGGAGCAGCATACTCACTCATCAACCAGAGATAATAGTAGACACGTGTACGTAGTGTAATTCAATAATATACCTCACAGATAAGTCGATGATCTGTTTAGTCTAATCTCCTTTCACACTTCATTCGACAGAACGCTTGATTCTCTCAGACACAGCCTGCCCTTCAACACCCGCCAACACTCAACCACATACTGCAGTTTGCATTCAAATCTGAAAGTTTGCATGTTCAGCTGTCAGTGCAAATATCATAGCAGTGCTTCGCTTCTTTATTTGATTTCTTTCTGCTAGGGAATGTACCACAATAGCTTTGAATGATGATGACAGTGGTGTCCACACACACGCTAAAGGTAACAGTTTGAGATAAACCTCATCGTCATCTGAATAACATGGTACATTCAGACTTTCGCCAGAATAGTTTAAATGTAGTCATTTTGGGTCAAGATAGACAAGATGAAGCCCTAGAATGGGACTAGTGTAACTAGAGGGGTTTTGTGGGTGTGACAGAATCATACATTTTGGTGTGAATTTAATGAGGTTCTCCTGGTTGTCTACAGAAATGGTGTTTCGGTAGAATGAAAATAGACTTGTGTTACACCACAATACAAACTTTGAGTCAAGAAAAAGGAGTCTTACCACAAAATAAACCCCAAATTCTCACACTGTAAATTCAGTGAAATCGGCATAATGTCTATTTTGGCAAGGATTGGCTTCCCATCGTTAACAATAAACACATCATAACTGTGTTTTAGAAAGAGTAATATTGTCAGGCAAGGACACTGGTGGCCTGATATTTCTTGTATATAGAAAGTGGAAGTGCAGTCACTTGAAGCTCTTATCTATCTCTTCATCATAGTGACTCATAAATATTCACACTTGAGATCATGATATGCAGTTCACGGTATTTGACACGCAGCCGACAACTTTTTGTAGTGAATATAACTAGCATCCAAATGAAAATAAGGATTTGCATCAGTTGGCAAACATGCTGTGATCAAGTTCTCATATTAATGTAAGAACAGTTTCATGTTCTTAATTGCTTTACGTGTTTTATTCTCAGTCTCTAACATTCTCCTTCAAGGTACTTAAATATAAATAGCGCCGCTAAATTAATAAATAAATAAATGTAAATGGCTCATTAAAAGGTTCTAAGACTTAATCTTACCTTAATATATTTATATGCAGTAGCTTGGTTAGTTAAATGACAGAATAAAAATATTCAATTCATAATTTATTGTTCTTTGTGTTCACATGCCATTTCATATTTCACCATCAGTGCAGTGATGAAAATATTGCCAAAAATATTGCCAAAATGTTTGTAAAACATGTATACACTTTAATCATTTTCACTAAATGTTGAAGTGGCTTATTTCAATATTAGTTTACATTAGTTTTAGTTATCTTTTTTTATGATGGATTTTCATATTTTAAGGTTAAAGGTTTGGGTCTGGGGCAAGAGTAAAACAATGCAATCTATACATATAAAAGGCACTTGAAAAGTAGAAAAGGCATTCATTCATTTTTTCATTTATTGGCACTATTTATTTTCTAACCTCAATTTTATTAAGTATTTATGAGTGCTTTGCCACCCAAACAACATAGTTTACCTTAATTTAGTTTATTTAAGTGGTAAATTATGTATTTTTTCACAAACTTAGCACGTCGCTTCATAAAATTGAGGTTAAACCACTGGAGTCAAATGGATTATTTGAATGATGTCTTTATGACCTTTCAGGGGCTTGAAAGTGGTAGTTGCGTAGGATGTCAATGGAGGGACAAAAATTTTCATTAAAAAGATCGTTATTTGTGTTCCTAAGATGACTAATGTCTTAACGGTTTGGAACGACATGAGGGTGAGTAATTAATGACAGAATGATGAAAATACATTTTCATTTTTGGGTGAACTAACCATTTAATGTGACCTTAAAAAGACCAAAAAACAAAGATTGAATCTGTTCGTGTGAATAAAAATCAACCCCTGAGACATAAATGTGCCCACAGTGGAAGAGACTCCTGCAGCTTGACTCCTGTATCTCTTCAACAATGAAAGCAAATCATCAATTCATCAACAAACTGATCAAGAAGTGAATAAAGAGCAGTAAATGTAAACAGTTTAGACAGAAATATGCAACTAAGTCTCTCTGTATGTGTACAAACTCAGCGCTGATGACTATAAGTGAAATCCCTGACTTGAAACACTGCGTCGACTCGCTTCAGAGGTTGTCTACAACTGATTAACTTGTGCTGCAAGCGCTTTGTAAACTGTTTTGCACACCATGCATGAAAAACAGAGGCAGAAAGAACACAACCAGAAGATCAAGCGCTGAGATAAATCAGACGATTGTGCCTTGTTTTGCCGTGACTGGTTCTGCATCCCCCGGCGTGCAGGTTCCAGGGCACATTGGAAAGGTAATCTCATTTGTACTGTGTGACAGCTTATTTGCAACTTTGCTTACTGGCAATTTCCTAATGGGCCCCATGAGTAGTGTCTGGCTCCCTCTCCTTCTTCTTTCCTTCTCTCTCACTCGCTCTCTCACAAACGTGATCAAAAATACACTCTAAAACAAATCTGAAGACAATTACCGCTGCCCCAGCATGAAATCCCGGTGTTTTCCAGCTGTCAGTCAAATGGCAATTAACGTATTCGCCTATGAGTACACTTAACACTTGAAGTGCACAGAATTACTACAAGTATGATAAGAGACGAGTTTCAGATGTTTTACTTTTGTGAGTCATATTACTACTTGTGATGAAAACAAGCTGAAATGAGATGTCAGTGCTCTGATGCGTGTACTACAGCGATACGGTGAGAGAGCAGATGCGCTGAAAGACGAAGAAGGAGTGGGGGGGGGAGCACAAAAACAGTTTTTGTACATATTTAGAATAAAGCGACAATCTATCTTTTATATCACCTCTCGACACGAGGCTAACGCTCCCAGCGTCGGATATCCTGTTGTACACACAAAACGTTAGGGCCGACGCATTCTTCTTCCCGCACCACTTCCTCTGTTGCACGAGATAAACCTCAAGCAGCTGTGGAGGAAAGAGAGAACATGTTTTAGAATGTCAACGTGACAGTGACCTGCTTCGCAGCAGGCTGACCATGACAGAAACAGAGTGAACCTACTTTACCTTTTAAAGCTCACAAACATGAAAGCCGCACACGATTTTCAGTCCTCGAGGAAAAAGGAAATTCTTAGAGTGGATTCGTAGGCCTCTCATGCATCTTTAATGCTGTCAAATTGCAAAGATGGTTTCAGGAAATGTCAAGAATGACAAAGGCGACTGTGCTGTATTTTCTCTTTAATAATGTAAAAATCCCACCGCTACGGCGAAGCTTCTGCATTAAGCCGGTTAATGTGCAGGTGCTCATTCAACTAAATCCAGTGTTGTTCTTAAATTATTCATCGTAATATGTCCGGTACGAAAGCATGTTGCCACAGGATGATGTGCATACCTTCAGTAAACTGCTGCTAAGTTGGAGTGAGAGGTTTGGATCACACAACTTCAACCACAAAAACGAGCTTTTCAATTCTAATAGAGATGCTAATTTGAACACAACAGGCCTATCGTTTGCCAGACATTAGCATCAAAAGGCAAGTGTGAGAAAAGGTAGAAGGCCCACAAACCAAGCACAAAACCCATATCCTCAAGCAACTAATCAAACAACTGCACATGTAGATCTAAACCCAAGATTACACAAGATAATGAATTCTAATTTGAGTGTTTAAGCATGTAAATATTCATCAGGATAGCAGAAGCAGATACAAGCCTGCGGCCGTGGCTTTTGATTCTGAGCACAGAACAGAAGGAATTGGTGTTTGCTTTGGAGACACTTAGAGAGTTATATCTTTTTTTTTTTTTTTTTTTTTTTTAAGCATGGCAGATAAAGTTGCATTTACTTTGCAAAGTCAGGGCCTTTATCAAATCCATTTTGGGGCATGAAAGTTGCAGTTATTCGTTGGCCTCATTCTAAAAGATGGCAAATTAGCACAACAGATAAACTCCATAATCCAAAGTTCTCCGGCAATTAAACAATGATGTGTCTAAATATGGATTTTGTGACTTTAAACCACAGGCAAAATCCAGCGTATTGTTAGTAGTATATTGCTTATTAGACATATGAGCCAGGTAAACTAAGAAAGAAAAGAAATAGCACATTTTAATTTGTGAGTTATTTACTATGTGATAATTGTAATATTGTTCATTGTCATGGAAGTTTGTTTATGTGGAGCTTATGAGGACTTATGAGTGAATGTCAAAGATGCTTACTGATGAAAATTGTCATAGAAGGGGCCATAGGTGTTATCTCAGCCCACCAAATCTCAACAATTAATGTTAAAAAAAAGAACTATTTCAGTAAACTGGAACTGGATTTCACCAGTTGTTTCATCATAATAAGCAAGCATCATTGAAGTCTGTGGCGGACCCTGTTATTTCACTGTTGCAATGAAACAAGATTTGAACTTGTGAACTCTTGGTCTTATCAGCAGCTCATATTCAGATTCACAAGAACTTAAATTCTAAAAGGAGAAGGTGTTGCATCTGTCCTTGGCTCTGTATTGTATATCAGTCAGTAAGGTGTGTATAAAAAGAATAAGAAAGAACAATAGAACAAAATAATTGAAAGTAATGTATCTGCTTAGAAAACTAGCGTAACTGGAAGTTTGGCACTGTCAGCGTGGCCTATAAAAGAGTTGGAAGGAGAAAATGGCCAAAAAAAAGTTTGAGAAAACCCTGATTAACTGCATTTGACATGCTTGTAGAAATGAAAAGCAGAATGTGGTTTGTCTGACGTGAAAAGAGGCAGTAAATGCAGCAGGTAGAGTGAGACACTGAGCTGATGAGACAGTGTGTCTGGCAGTTTGTCTCTCTTTACCTTCTTTCAGCACATTACTCCATTTATATTATACTCACCTGAGTGATTTTACCCTGCAAAGCTGTGAAGAGTTGGTTCTGGATATTGCGAGGAAAACAAGACAGCACGTAAACCGAGTGAAGCCTTTACATTTTGCAGGATAGATGCTGTGGTCAGAGCAAATGGCCTTCTGGTGATGAGATAAGGTCATTTCTTTCACCGTCTGATACGATTTTCTCAACAGCAAAAAGTCATTGATGGTGTTCCATGAGCTGTTTCTGAACAATTAAATGGTAATATTACTAAAATTACAACATAACTGTGATACAATCAGTTAAAAAAAATCTTTGTATGCACTACAAAATATTTCAAATATTGTCTAAATGACCTCAGTTTTATTGGTGAGTTTCCGCCGCAATCTTATCAGTGTTCCTACCAACAGCTCCATGCAAAAACAGCAACAACATCCATATTATCTCTAAAACAGACTCAGATACTGTAAGTGATAGGTTCAATGAACCAAAGAGAAAGGAAGAAAGAATATAGGTTTGTCATATAATTTTGGAATGTGTGTGTCACGGTCACAAACTAGTCACCACCTCCTCACTACATTTCCCATCATCGTCCTCGGCCTTCACCTGCATGCACTTCCCAATCACAGAGATCACCGTCAGCTGTCACCAATCTTCACTGATCATCATCCAGCACTATATAACTCTTTCCTCTGTAGTTCACCATTGTCTGGTCTTGTCATTCCCTCAAAGAACACTTACATGATTCCTCACCCCGGAGTTCCACCAACTGCAGAATGTCTCCGCGCTCCACTGTCCTGCAATACTCACCAGGTCTGGATTTGTTGCGGAACGGCTGCGGCAATGTCTGACAGCTGAAGTCATGAGAATTATGTATGATTGCGCGATATAACCTGCCCCGCACAATCTGCCCTGTGCTGAATTGCTGCGGAACGGCTGCGGCATCCGGCAAAAATAGAAGCTCTGCTGATCGCCGGAGCTGGGACGGAGTCGGAACGCAGCCGTTCCGCAGTCAGTGAAAATGCACACATTGACTTTATTGGAAACCTATTGACTCCACTGCTGTTCCGGC
Source organism: Phoxinus phoxinus (assembly GCF_949152265.1). Classification (NCBI taxonomy): domain Eukaryota; kingdom Metazoa; phylum Chordata; class Actinopteri; order Cypriniformes; family Leuciscidae; genus Phoxinus; species Phoxinus phoxinus. Next base: position 17,232,267 of record NC_136886.1, read on the forward strand.
GCAGGGTCACCTGTCTTAATCTGTCTTCAGTCACCTGCCTCGATCTCCATTTCTGGACCTGCAGCAGATAAGACCATTACTCATCCAGATATCCATCCTGAACACTATTTTCATCAGTTACTCACCTGCTTCCATCATTGCTATCTATCACATCCTTCTGCAAATAAACCTGTTGATTACTTTACCTGTGTGAATCCTTCTGTTTCATGACAGAAGACCAGACCTCAAGAAACAATGAGTTTCGACCTTGCAGGACAGATCGCGGCAGTGGTTCAAAATAGCCGCGAGCTGTTTGAATACACAGAAGGGTTCTGTCATCTCGCAGTCACCTGCCCCTTGAATGATGAAATCATCAAAGTAGTCTACCGGATTGGAGAGAACTTTGTAGATCCCAGAGAGCTCCCAGATAACTCAGGGCTGGACTGGAGAGGCCATCTGCAGATGTCTAAAGAGCTTCATTCCCCGATATGTGAAACTGCCAGCTCCAGGGTTTCGTCCCGCCGAGTCCACCCTTCCGGGGTCTCGTCCCGCCGAGTCCACCCTTCCGGGGTCTCGTCCCGCCGAGTCCACCCTTCCGGGGTCTAGTCCCACCGAGTCCACACTTCCTGAGCTTCACGCCACGACTGAGCCATTACTGAACACTATTTTCATCAATTACTCACCTGCTTCCATCGTTGCTATCACATACTTCTGCAAATAAACCTGTTGATTACTTTACCTGTGTGAATCCTTCTGTTTCATGACAGTGTGACTGTGTGTTAGGAATTCTCATTTTCTCACCCTCATGTTGTTCAAAACCCATTCTGCTGCACACAAAGGAAGATATTTTGAAGAATGTCGGTAACCAGATAGTTGATGTACTCCATTGACTTCCATAGGGAAAAAAATACTATGGAAGTCAATAGGGTACATCAACTGTTTGGTTACAGGCATTCTTCAAAATATCTTCCTTTGTGTGCAGCAGAAGAAAGAAATTCATACCGGTTTGAAACAACTTGAAGGTGAGTAAATATGACAGAATTTTCATTTTGAAGTGAACTAATCCTTTAATTCATATTTGAAACACAAATGAATATCTTTTTAATACACTCAACCAAAACGTTGATGCTTCAAAAAGTAAATAAAGAGATAGTAAAAGTAATCCATAGGGATCGAGCCATTTCATCCAAGTCTTCTGAAGAGACGTTAGATTTAATTTAGGCTTTTATAAACATGCATAGAGCACATGGATTACATTTACAATGTTTTTAAGAACTTTTAAAGAGTCAACATTTTGGTTGCATGCATGAACATTCAATGGAGGGAGACAAATCTCTCACGTTTCATTAAAAAATATCCTAATTTGCGGTATGAAAGATAATCAAATGCCACATGGGTTTTGGAACGACATGAGGATGAGAAAATGACTGAATTAAATTTTGTGGGTGAATTGCACCTATAATTGAATTAGGACAATAAAAAGCACAAACTGCCACAATAGCAATTCACCTACAAGTTTAGCATAAGCTGACAAAGTCATTGGTGAATGATTTGATAAAGGTCACTGTAGCACAGACTGCCAAACCTTCAGCCTGAGACCTGAGACTCAGAGGGAGGTGCTCCTCCCACTCGCCCTGTGTGATGTGAAGTCAACTCCCAGGCATGTGGGAGTGTTTATGACAGCACTAATTAGCGTCTCTAGACATGCAGCGTGCACACACTACATCTATATAGGGAGATAAAATATTTAAAAGATGGTGTTTATAATGAGACACGACGGAGAGCCACTCAAGTCACTCAGCCATGCCTGAGCGAAAAAGAGGGATATAAGCCAACAACTTTATCAGGAGCAGATCAATTTGACTGATGTTGTCTTTATTCACCATCTTACAGCTGCATGCGCTAAAGAAAATAGTTTTCTGCACACATGCACAGTTGCCAACCACATGGGCCGCCACAAATCACTAATGACACTTTATTACGTAATTGTGACCGTTCACTTTTCCAGCATCCTTTGGTCTGGAAGTACTTTTCCAATTCATTTTCCCATTCCCATAGGCATTCAAGACTTGATTTAAATCACAACATTCGATTCAAAGCAAAAAAAAAAGATTTGTCTTTTAAATGCTACAAACTTTAAAGGCTCAAATATGACATTTTTTTACGCCTTACATAAAGGCTCCAGAACACCCACATACACACTTATAAATATATAATTATTTGATGATCATTCAGTCCGAAAGTAAATCTGAAGAAATGGGTCAAATGTTCAAGAATTGTTAAAACAAGACATGCATATACACACACACACACACACACACACACACACACACACACACACACACACAAACAAATCTAACCGAATGATTCATATAAAAAGTGATGTCTAGAGAAAATGCATTCACAAAATAAGAATGTATTGCATAAAATAAATACAAATACAGAAATATGTAATATGTAATATCAAGAACATCAGGTGTGTAAGAGATACAGGCAGCTGTCAGAACACATTTTGACATAAGCCATGTTTTCTGATCCCTTAAAGGGGTCATGACATGGTTTTTTTTATTTTATTATTATGTTCCCTTAGGTGCAATTATAGTATTACTATAGTTTTTTTTACAAAAAACTTTTAACATGTAGTGATTTATGACCTTTTCCCACCCTGTTTCTCATCATCTGATTCAAACAGTCTGTTTTGGGGGTGTTTCCCCTTTAAGAGTTCAGTGTTAACGCCCACTGTTATGATTGGCTAACGTCAGTGCCTATGCATCAATTATTAACGCCCCCAGCCAGAACATTTGCGGATTCGGCGCAACTGTTTAATAGCGGGTGATGCATGCGAAGCGATGGCTCTTGCAATGATAAAACCTTATTATGTTTGAGCCGGAATCAGATGAGGAATCACCACAAAATGAAGCATCACCACAACAACGAAGACTGGATCAGCCCGTGTCCACATGGAAAGTGAAACCATTTTGAATTAATAAAAAAAAATTAACCCGAGACACTTGAAAACGGATTATTGTTGCATAATTATCCTATAGCTTAATTTGCTAACAGTTTAACATTATTTAACTAATTCCAATGAAATGATAGGGTGTGCCACGGACAAAAATGCATGCACAGACAGGCCATCTTTGAAGATGCAGCATTGATAAAGGCAACATTTTTGATTTTCTATCACATGTAGGCCTACTAGAAAGGCGACATATTTTCAAGATTCTCTTATACAAATGTGTTTATATTAGCCATGGTAAAAAGTAAGTTTGCGTCGTCGTTATTGAGCCCAGAAGAGTCGGCACGGACTTATATCTTTGAGCAACAGTTTTCTGGCAAAGCCAAGCATCATATTGGGATTTTTTCCACAAAACAGTCATCCTTCAAATGTATAGAACACTGCCGTGACTGGGACGTCCGCGAAAAATAAAGTGCATCCATTTTTCCCTGACGACTGGATCTTTCAGCGTATTTAAAAAGTAGTTTAAAGTTTTAAATACATTACTTACAGTTTGCGTCGTCGATGTTGAGCCCAGAATAGACGGCACGGACTTATCTTTGAGCAACAGTTTTCTGGCAAAGCTCAAAACAGTCATCCTTCAGATGTAGAACAAACGCTTAAACTAACACTGCCGTGACTGAGACGTCCGCAAAAAATAAAGTGCATCCATTTTTCCCTGACGTCTGGATCTTTCTGCAGCGTATTCAAAGATGTTGTTTGTCCACAGCCAGGAACAGCACATCTGCGGCATCGTACTTTCCCTGTACACAGACCCACTCGCTCTCCGTCGACTGAACACTTGTGAGGCGCGCAGCGCGCGGGCGCGACAATGATACGAAATGAGCGTAGTTGTCTTGCGCTTTAAGCGTAGTTGTCTTGTGCCTGGAGGCGGTCATATGCAAACGCTGGGACGTCACTTCGTACCGTGACGTCACTTCTTACCATGGATCCAGAACGAGCTGTATTTAGAGCTTGATTAAATAAATGATTCGTTTATAATGGGGAGGACGTCTTAAGCTATGAAACTTGCAGGACGTTTTAATGGTACAAAGACCTCTTATATACCAAAAGATCAAGGCAAATTTGGTTTCTCATGTCATGACCCCTTTAAGCGCATCTGGAGACTCATATTGACTGAACTTTCAACCTCAAATGTTAAACGAATGTGAGCTCCTTCTATTGTGCAGCCACAGAGAAAATCTCACTGAAAGCAGGACAGCACTTTCTGTAAGACACTAACAGTTTTTGGACAACAAGCCTGAGGCAATATGTGTTGTCATTTTTGTAAGCTTATAATATAAATGTGTGACATCACATGCAAGCACCATTCAACTTATCTTCTTCTCAATATCAATCACATATGGGTCAAACTAAATTAAAAGGGGTATGGATGCTTTTAAGAAACTTTTTTGTCCTTTTTGGATTTGTACCTGAAGCTCAAACAGGGGAGCATGGCACTAGCAACACAAAGGTCAAAGGTCAGCAGTGTTTAATGTCACTGTACAGAAAAGCAATTCATATTTTTTATAGTAACTTTTATTAAGATCATTACAATGCTTAACAGAATATAAAACAGAAAGATACATAATTATCTTGTAATTATGTTATAAAAACAATGTTATACAGTTTTTTAAATTACGTAATATATTCACACACATACATACATACATATCTTCTCCGCGGCGCGGACCCCCTAGAGTACCTTCAGGGACCCCCGGCAGGTTCACAGACCCCTGACTGAGAATGATGGCCTTTTGATTTGCAGTAATACTTAAAGGTCAATATATTTAAGGTGTTGGAAAAGTGACATTAAAGGGATATTTCACCCAAAAAAAATAAAACTCCTGTCACCATTTACTCAGCCTCATGTCATGCCAAACTCTTGTGACTTTCTCTCTTCCATTGAACACAAAGGGAAATATTTAGAGATGCTCTCTTCCATAAAATTCGTGAAAGTGGATGGGGACTAAGGAATGTCCAGTTCAAAAAAGCACCATTAAATAAGATTTGTGCTCTATATTCCAAGTCTTCTAAAGCCATACAATAGGATATTAGTCTTTATTCACTGAAAATCTTGCCTTAAAGCTTTGGCCACCATTCACTTTCATTTAATGGAAAAGAGCAGCATGGACTCTGCTTTAAATAACTACTTTTGTGTTTCAAAGAAGAAAGAAAATCGTACTGCTTTCCAAAGACATGATAGAATTTATTTTGTGAGAGAACTAAACCTTTAAGGTGTTCTAAAGTTATCGTCTAATTTTCAATCCCATGCAGTCAAGATACTCGTCGTGAATAGCAGGGGTGAAGAAATGTGACATCTGGAGTGATGTAAGATCAGCTTCCATTGCTAGACGAGTTATAAAGAGCAATATCCTGCTCCGTGGATTGAGATGAGCTTAGGTAGATTAATGCTAGAGGACTGAAATATTTGTTGTATAAAACCTCAGTTTATACAACAATGTGTCACAGCAGTATATGAAAGACTGTAATCTGGCAGATGGCCCGGAGCCCAAGAGCTGCTCCGTATTAATGGGAATATCACAGGGTTTAGAGTTCATGTGACTCAATGAGATTTCAGATTGCACCTCAGAAAGAGAGAGAGGAAGCAAAGGAGGACTGGGATTATCTGTAGGGTTCCCCCCTCCACACCAAAAAAAAAAAAAAAAAAAAAGGAGCACGCCCCATCATTTTAGCATTCAAGGAAAGTGGACCAAGTAAGCACCAAACAATGTACGCTAGATCACTGTTGGCCTATCAGCTTAGAGTGCCACTGATGCCCTGTGGACCTCTTCTGTAGCGCTGAGCACGCTCAGTCGACTCGCTTCAGATCTCTGCTACGCCGATCCTCCTCCACACACTCACTCGCAAACGCATCCAGCAAGGGACAGCTTCCGCTCGCCAGGATATTCTTGGGGTCGCCGACAGCCTGTAAGACGAAAGAAAGAAGAGACTGCGGGAATCAGCACCTGCTTAGCTGCCCCCAATCCAGCCAGGCATCTTCAACATCTGCCAGCGTGTGCGCTCAGCTCTGAGCCCCTCTGCCTCGTGCCAGCTTTCCCGGCAATCCCAGCTCCGTCGCCCGCCGATCCTCGTGTTCCGCTGAAGAGCTGTCACAACCTGCTCCACTTTCTTCTCTCTCGTTGAATTCCGGATGTCCTCCGTTTCCCCCAAGGCATCAGTGACATTTCAGATCTTTGACTGTTAAAAAAGAGACTTCTGCCTCCCATTGGCAACTTTTGGACAGACCTGAGGCGTCCCACTTCCTGCTCCAGAGATTGAGACGTGGTGAAGCTGGGGGTTCCTCGCTGCCGCTGAGTAATCCCTCATCTCCCAGCATGCCCCACTCCATGCAGCAGAAACACGGTGAGAATTTTCTGTTTTACTACCTTGTTTCTTACCCTCCTGCATGACCTCACACTCACAGCAGCTCTGTGTTTTCTTTTTTTTTTTATTCTGCTGGGGTTGCAGTAAAGTAATCCAAAGGAAATTAATAAAAAGCAAACACATTAACAGGGGAGAAAACGAAAGAGATGCCAGCAGAGCAATTTCCTTATTTGACACGCTCAGTGAACCAACACTGAAACTCTAGGAGAGGTCAGGGTTCAAAATGATTGGTCTTTGAATTTGTTTCATAACTCTTTTTGTAGAGTTCGTAGTAATGCACTTGTACTGATTAATCTGTTAGTAATGCCAGATACCTGGTCACGATTGAATAAATAGCAGCTGCAACATTCTGCTCACTTTGGTGCAATTCTTGAAAGCCTCAAAGGTCATGACTGCTAGATTAACCTTACAGGGATAGTTCACACAAAAATAAAACAATTGGTAATTTACTCACCCTCACGTTCCAGTCCAGTAGGAGTTTCTTTCTTCTGTAAAACCAAAAAGAAAACATATTATGAAGAACTGTTTTTGCCTATGCAATGACAGTCAATTAGGTCAAAAACAACTTTAACTTTCATTGTATAAAGTGAACCAAAGAGACATTTATTTTGTTTCCCACAGAAGAAACTAAGTCATACAGGTTTGTGTAGGATTTTTATTTTTTTGGTGAACTATCCCTTCAAAGAGAAGTCCCTGAAATGTACGCTCAGGAAAATTCACAGGAAAAAGCCGGAGCTTGCCCCATTACTCAAGATAAAATGAATTTTTAATATGATAAGAATGTAAAATGTGTGAGCAAAATGAGCAGGCACCAGAGAGGAGAGAGAAGCGGAGAATACAAAGAAAGTGCCTGAAGCTGTTTGGACTCGGCACCCTCTCTTAATCTTAGATCGAGTGTTTTCTCTTCTTGGCATTTGCTCAAACAGTCTTAACAGAAAATGCTTGACCCTCTTATTTATTCATTCTGATGTAATTCACAAGTATTTGACATCGTTTTAAAAAGAGGCTCCCTCCCCTTACATATTTTCTGCCAAGTGTACTTTATTACAAGTGGGCTTAGACAAATTTCAAAACATCGCTCACTGTGATAAGGTAGCAAATCAAAACGCACGAGATATGGTGAGTCAGAGGTCCTGACTCTCTGTGGTCATTAAAAATCCCAGGATGTCTTTCGAAAGAGTAGGGGTGTAACCCCGGCATCCTGGCCAAATTTGCCCAGTGGCCTCTGTCCATCATGGCCTCCTAATCATCCTCCTATATATACTGATTGGCTTCATCACTGTCTCCTCTCCACCAGTAAGCTGGTGTGTGGTGGGCGTTCTGGCGCAATATGGCTGCCGTCGCATCATCCAAGTGGATGCTGCACATTGGTGGTGGTTGAGGAGATTCCCCCCTTCTATGTAAAGCGCTTTGAGTGTCCAGAAAGGCGCTATATAAATGTAATGTATTATTATTATTATTATTATTATTATTATATGGCTGTCTATTAATTTGCATAGGGAACAGATAATGCAATAACTGTTGGAAAAATGAAAACAACACGATTTGGTATCTGCCATAATAACAGCTCATGAAGCAAGAGTGGAGATGTCTCAAGTTCCAGCAACATGACAGTGAAAGTCACAGGTAAGTGTGGGAGGAGGGAAAAAAAAAAAAAATCTATTTTAGCTGTTGAACAAATATCTGAGCTCTAAATACATATAGTCTGTACATGCACAAGCTTCCTTAATTTGTAAATGATATTAAAGCTGAATGTTCTAGCAGAACTAACCAAATAAATCAGACAGCTAGCAAGCATGTGCACACATTTCTACAGCGGCATAACAACATCATTATAGTGTTCCATAAGCATCATTTACACCAGGAATCTGTGTGCATAGGTTATTATGTGCTTTGCAACATGAACTTAAAATAACACGAGCATGGTATGTGTCTAATATATATATATATAATAATCAAAAGAGACGCAAAAGGATCAGGTCTCAAGCTATAGTGTGTGTAAAACAATTTATGTTCAACGCAACAGCACTGAAGACTCACTTACTAATGTACAGTGCGCCTGTAAGATCTCTCGCCTAATTCTCTGGACTGGGACAGTCACGAAGCTGATTAAAAGCCATGGAGGAGATGGTCATGTTTACAAGCTTAGTGAAAGCTCATTTTCCACTCATGTGCTCACATCAGAAAACGCTGGTCCAACACGGTCTCATTCATAAAGACTTCCTGAAGGACCTTTGGTGCTGAAGACGGCTCTCTGTGCACTCTGATGTGTTACGGTCTGCTGAGTTTACATGGTGGGATTCAAGTCCTCTGTCTGAATACTCTCAATTCTGACTAGTCAAAAGTTCACTTTACTCTCTCCAAACAGCAACTAATAAGTGTTGGAGCCCCACAAGGCTTATACTGATGAGGAGTCGTTGTGAGAACAACTTTCCTAAATTCTATGAAGTCACAATAGTTTCATCAATTAAAATAGTGAGAATAGTTATGTTGAGTATGTGTTTTGCCACACATATTGAGATCCCATATTGTAATAGATTTAATTAGTCTGTGACAAGGGTTTTCAAACTTTTTGATACCTCACAAACCGGCAATGATGACCCCTTAGCTTTTATTTATTCATTTGACTTTTTTTCACCAAAAATTGGTCAATTTTTTCTGGTCCTGCCTGATGCCACTAGAAAAGTACGGATTTCATTACATTTTCCTTGACATGAAATTGTGGTGTTTTGAGTGTACTTGTAACATCAACCTTGATTTGCAAAGACATATTTCTCTGCATAAACTAATAAAATAATTGAATACTTCAGCTTATTTGCTTATCATCAGCTGTAGAGAACAAATCCACAAGCAGCTGCTCATTGGACAAATAGCACTGATCTGACATTGATTTGATATTTCTACGTTGGATAATCAGTTTTGTAGCTCTTTTGTCAGTAATATCAAGGCCAGGTTACTCAGAAAATACTCTTTTTTTTTTTTACTCACTTATGCCTTTCTTGCTGTTTCTGTGTAAGGAGGCTGTTTCTGAGGCAGGCAGAGACCAAAGTGACATTAGATTTTAGGTATATGCTTTTTAATGCAAAAATCACAGTGCATTATGGCCATATATCAGCACGGCTGTGATTCAGCCATAGGCATGACCCAGCTAACATTAAAGTTTTGCTAATATTCATATTAAGTTATGAAAATGTTATTTCTAAATGTTCTTTGAATGCTCAAAATATAAAAAATTTTGTTTGAAAAAAATTATTCCTTGATTATGCAAACGTTAAGGAAACTTTACATTTAACCATTTTGCAAACATTATATGGGAACGTTACTTTTGAATGTTCTTTGAACATTCTGAAACAAGTAGTAACATTTAAAAATGGATAGATGAACAGAAAAACTAAATGTTTTTCAGAATGGGAAATCAGAATGGGGAACTTTTTCTCACAGGAAACTCCGATTACATACAGTAGATTCCTATCCAGTTTATTTTGTAGTGGAAGTAAGCAATCTTCTGTGTGAGACGTCCGATTCATAATAACAATGTAAATAACTAAGTATTACAACATATTTGCACTACAAACCAGTGTTTATGAATACGGTAATAGATTAAAATGATATGATACAAAATAATTTAAGGGTCACTAAAAATAAGATGGACTGAAATTACTGGATTTCACCCATGAAATTTCGCATAGCAACGGTAAATGTGACCGCTCTTTTTTTTTTGTTGCTTTTTAACAACAGTTCAGTAAACAAGAACATTCTAAAAAAATTATATGATCAGTAAGTCAGCAACTTTATTCACTCTAAAAAATGCTGGGTTGTTTCAACCCATTTTTTGGGTCAAATATGGACAAATCCAGCCGTTGGGTTACATTTTTAAATTACATTTTTAACCCAACAGTTGGGTTTGTCCATATTTGACCCAAATTTGGGTTGAACCAACCCAGCATTTTTTTGAGTGTTACAGTACTCATCAAAACATTTTAAGCAATTTCAACTTTTTTATGTTATACAAAATTCAATTCGATTTTTTAATAGTTTAATATTATTTAATATTGTTGTATTTCAACAACAAACCAAGTTAATTATATTAACAAATGTAAGGCAGCAATTGAACTTTAAGTTGAAATAGGTGGATTTTTTACAGTTAAGTTCATACTGAGTAACACAATATTGCTAAACGAAATAGTTGAGTTAATGATTCAAATGACTCATTAAAGACAGTCACTTGTCGCCACCTACTGGCGTAACTATGTAACCTGCAGAAAGAGTCAATAAAAACTGTATAGATCCATATATGTATCCCTTAGGAATCACTATTAGTATTATGCTACAAATCAACATTTGGGCTTATTTGGAATTATATCCCTTATAAATCATGACCAACACCACTCTTCCCATAATGACCATAGATTCTTGCCATAGCAGCAAACATGCCGAAAGAGCACAGCTTTACAGTGTGACATTGACTCTGGCTGATCTGTTTGCTGTAAACATTAGCAGGGCAGTTTAAGGGAGTTGGAGTCATATCCAGCGCAAGTGAGTGTTGATAGGTGGCTGGTTTCATACACTATCTGAAAGCTGGCAGAACAAAATACATATGTTAATGCCATCTGGACTTCCAGTAGCTGCACTAAAACGGAAGAACAATATGTTCATTCTACCCCAACTCACTAAGTTCAGATCACTAACATGATTAGAGTTTTATAAAATCACCCTCATATTGATAAGATAACATTTGGGATTTAAGGGCAGTGCACAAATTTTTTATTCACACATACAGAACACTAACCCAAAAACTTTCTAGATATTTTCTAACATGATCATACATGATTGGGTGCTTTGAAACTTCTCAGTCAACGACCTGGTTTCACAGACAGAGTTTAGATTAAACCAGGATTAGGCCTTAGTTCAATTAGGGCATTTGAGCAGCTTTTATAAATATGCCTTAGAAAAAAAAACATCGCTGTGTGAATCTTGAGACCAAACGATGGCAGTGACATCTAGTGCAAGATATAGTGCAAGTTGCTTTCAGTTAAAATAGCTCAAACATGTATTTTAGTCTGGGACTAGGTTTAAGCCTTGTCTGTGAAACCAGGGGAACAAGTCTAATATTGAAGTTCTTCATGAGGTTGGAAATGAAATAGGCTACACTACTATATTACCAGAAAGCTGGTAACTTGTTCCAGCAGAGATATGCGAGTTACCTGGCAACAGAGAACGCATGTCCTCTGTTTCACATCTAAAATCTGATTATGTGTCTTACGAAAGTGATACCCTTATACAATGATAACAATAATCGAATAGTTTTTGCAGTTCAAGATGTCGTAAAACTTGATCCGCCGTAGATTTTCCAATTGAGCACACATACGAATATATTTTAAAATATGTAATTTTGCAGGGATTTTGTAACTCACCCAACAAAATATACTTCTGCAAATCCTACCCCAAAAATCCCGTGTAAATTGATATGTTATTAAAAATTTCTGGAAATACATGTTTATCTACCTCTTGGGTTTTTAGAATTGGTCAAAGTTGGAGACCATCCAAATAAAATCAGGTTTTAGAGGGGCTGATTTCTGGGACTGGGCGGAATTGCTTTCATCCACGCCAAAAGCCCCTGCATCCATGTTATCATGGATTACACTCCATTTGCTCCCTCTGATGGATAGAGGGAGAGAGCCAAAAATAGGCAGCACAGAACCACACCCCTCCACAGGCCTAATGGATATTCCACTGAGGCATTTCGGACAGATTGGATTTGCTGATATCCTGACTTCTGTGATTTAAGAACTGTTTGAGCAAACCAAAGTCTACACTTTAACCACCAGTAAGCTATGAAAAAAAAAAATCCCAGTGATGTAGAATAAAGAGATTTGGTGCATTTACATGCAGGCAATGGTTGGAGATTTTAACTGATAGATGAATGAAAGTGTGTTAAAAGCTTTAAATAACTAACAGTTACTTTGTCTTGCCTTCCATATAAGACACTGCTCTCTGCATGCTACTAATTTTAAAATTACTGAAATTAATTAAGGTAACCATGCATATATATATGTGTGTGTGTGTGTGTGTGTGTGTGTGTGTGTGTGTGTGTGTGTGTGTGTGTGTGTGTGTGTGTGTGTGTGTGTGTGTGTGTGTGTGTGTGTGTGTGTGTGTGTGTGTGTCATCAGGCTCTAATTTGAGTACTTTCAATTTAATGTACTTTCAGAATATCTGCAAAAGGAAAGAAATATCATGAATAAGATCTCTTTAATATCTCAATCTTTCAATAATTCAATCTCATAGAAAGTCAGAGGTTTCGGAATGATTGCGCAGAATGGTTCTTATCAGATTCTTCAAGCCAAAATTGTCTTCCCATGTACAGTAAATGTTATAACCACCGGCTGCAGTACGCAAAAGTTGTCTTATTTGTGCTTCTTTTTTTATTTTAAGAGACACATCAGACAAAGTTGGTACTTAAATGGCGCATAATTGAGATCTCCATGAACTCCTCTGGATGAGCTCCAACCATGTAGCATTTTATAGCAGCAAGTTCCATTTACACCAAATGATAAGAAGCACTCTCTTTGGCATAAAAATGTAGTCCAACATATTCCTCCAAATCCCAATTCCACAAGAGAGCATGATATCGCAAGCGCGATTCTTAAAGGGATTAGGCCGTTTGAGAAATTAGTCTTGCGCCACACTTTAAGGCAAGGTGTGGAAGGAAGGAAATAGCACACATTAAAATGAATGGATTCGAGACATCTTTTCCCTGAGATTAACGCCTAATTAAATCTGGAGGAGTGAGAATACATAACCTTAAACCACACAAAATGTAAGCCTTCAGAAATACATAATATATTTTTAAAGGCAACAAAAACAAGCGCATCTTAAAGGAATAGTTCACTTCAAAATCAAAATTCTGTCATCATTTGCTCACCCTCAAGTTGTTTCAAATCCGTATGAATTTCTTTCTTCTGCTGCACACAAAGGAAGATATTTTGAAGAATGTCGGTAACCAGACAGTTGATGAGCCCCATTGACTTCCATAGTAGGAAAAAAAAATACTATGAAAGTCAATAGGGTACATCAACTGTTTGGTTACAGGCATTCTTACAAAATATCTTCCTTTGTGTGCAGCAGAAGAAAGAAATTCATACAGATTTGAAACAACTTGAGGGTGAGCAAATGATGACAGAATTTTCATTTTGAAGTGAACTAATCCTTTAAAGCATGTGTTTGTGGCATTCGGATTGCGCATCTGAATGCTAAAGAGTACTGCTCTTTCTCTGATAATGATCAACCAGCTCCCTTGACACTTTAAGACAATGACAACAACAAATGGGCTGTTTCGAAAACTAGTTCATGATAGGTTTAGAGGGTGCTAAAGGGGTGGGATTATAAAAAAGGGAGTCATATTTTCACATTTTGGTGCCCTGCCTTCTAGTCCGCTCTGTGTTCTCTGAAGCACGACTAGAAATGAGAAAAGTATGAGTCATTGTTATTGCTTTAAATGGAGGCTTCAAAGGTTGAACGTGATCTATGTGATGTTTGTAATTGGAGGACGAAGCAGACGCTCTGAAGAACGGCTCAGTCTTAACCTACAAAGTGAACACTGTACAAATACAGAACGGGTGCGTAACTTACACCAACTGACATGTCAGAGGTCTGTTTTCACTCTTTTTTGCAATCCACCAGGTGGCGCCGGACTCAGAAAACATCCTGTACTTGAGGGGAAAAACAGAAAAATTCCAAAACACTGAATTCTTTCTCTCATTCTTGTGTTCGCCCCCTTTTTTTTCTTTCTGGCTCCTCGTCAGCTCCTCCTTCCTTCACCCCATCTAGCTTTTAGGCTGCCATATATCTCTAAATTGCTCAAACTAGATGCGCACTGGCCCCGTTTAGACTTTTTTTTAAGTTGTTTTTTTGCCAGTTTATTTTCTAAATAAAATAATAGAGCCAGTGTAGGCAAGGTTAGAAGCACTACTGAATGCAAAAAGTGTGAAAGAGGAAGTGAATACATCGAAACATTTGATGGCATCATGGCAACATTATTTCAGGGTGTATGGTTATGCAGGTGACTAAAACATTTTCCTGAAGAAGATTATGTGTAAAAGTTTACACTTAGAAACACGCTAACATCCTGTGCTATAACATGTTATATTCATCACCATCCGATCGCAAAACTAAAAACTGCTCTACACCAATGTGAAAAATTTCCACTTGAGTTTTGGCATACTAACCTCATAAACTAACACTCGAAAACTCTATTAGCCCTCCAAGGTGTGATGTAAACAGTTTCCTGCCTCTGTCTCTGAGTCACTAAAGATCTTTCCCCAAGTGACTGTGCTAATTTCCATGAGGACTGCTGCTTTTTAGCTGCTTTTGTAGATGAATTTGTTGCTTCAAAAAGTCATTTTTCTAATCTGTGGAAAAAGAAGATGTCAGTGCTTGAGTAAGCGAATCCCATCGTCACACTGTAACACAGCAGCTTTTTGTTTTGTTTTTTTGCTGAAAAAGTCGAATTTCACTTTTTTAATCTTTAAAGGCATTATTGTTACACTGCTTGTTCTGATGCTTTCATTCTCTTTTTAACCTCATTGATATTGTAGTGGTAAAGGGTTAGAAAAAATCCTGTCGTTCCAAACCTGTAAGACCTTCGTTCATCTTCGGGACAGAAATTAAGATATTTTGATGAAATCCGAGAGGTTTCTGAACCAGCCATTGGCAGCAACGTCATTGCAACTTTCAAGGCCCAGAAAGGTAAAAGACATCATTAAAATAGTCCAAGTGACTACATTGCTTCAATCTTAATGTTATGAAGTGACGAGAATCATTTTTGTGTGCAAAAAAATCCCAAAATATTCAACAATCTCTTTTTTCCCATATTCACGTAGCGTAAACACTGCAGCACTTCCAGGTTCTACATCAGAATGCTGGCTCATTATTGGCTGACGCTGCTCGTGTGAGCACCACGACACATGCGAGTGATGCTGACGCAGGAGCCGGCCGATAATGTGCCGGCGTTCTGACGTAGAACCTGGAAGTGCAGCGGTGTTTACGCCAGGTGAATAGCGCAGGAGAATTACATGGAAGAGAAGTATTCTCATCGAGTATATATATATCACACACACACAGACTCACATATCAATATATATAATATATATATATATATATATATAATTGATATGTGAGTGTGTGTGTGTGTGTGTGTATATATACACACACACTCAACAATGATATTAACTAGTTTTTATATATATATATATATATATATATATATATATATATATATATATAGTAGATTACCTCTTTTTACTGTATAAATCTTAAATAAATGTATTGTCATTGTCATGATGAATCAATAACTAAAAATGTTATAGCATGACACGCACGCACATCTTCAGCGAGTTGGTCGAGGATGCGTATGGCGTCGGTGTGGCAGCTGTGTGCCTTCACCCAACCCCCCCCCCCCATGCCAGGCCTTACTTACAGACTGCATATACCCACACATCTGTAATGTTACTGAAGTAGACAAAGCGGCAGTACCTCCACCACTCTACACCCCCCTCCCCACCCCACCCCGCCTACTGCTGTTTGGGCTGTGACATCCTGTGCTGATCAGCTCACATGCAAAACCTCGAGACATGGCCCACGCCTCAGTCTAAATCTGATCTGCCTCATATATGTCAGCGTTTGCATCTGGTGCCTGAAACGAACTTATTAAATACGACTAATATAATTATTAATGTCTTTGAATAAAACAAAAATATCATTGTGCCAACTTCTCAAACTATGAGAATGAGAATGGTAAATTTGATGTGGGAAGAAAGTCGAAACATCAGATCTGACCACAGAGAGGCTGGTTTTCTCACCGCAGTTGAAGAGATGAGTATGAAGCACTGTAGGCGTTAAATACATACCAGCTTCGTCTCTTCTGGACGAGTCTTGCTCAAATGTTAAAGAATGGCAAACGACTCAAAGTGTTTTCAGTCTGCAACCTCCAGACATCCATCATGTGAGGAAGCGAGGTTCGTCATAATAACCGGTGCAATACTCTCAAGGGCAACTACATGCTATTAAAAGCTTATAAAGATTGAGGTTTGTCCCAGAGAGAAAGTGTACTTGAATTATAGGCCTTGACACTTTAAATACAAATTCTTTGCTTTATTTGATTCTAAGCATTTGATCATTCATCTTTGTAGGAGATGTTAATGGACCTGGTGATAAAGTTCAAATCTCACACTCTTTTTCAATATCTGTTATAAATGTCAGGTAAGTATAAGTTCACCTGAGCAATATTTGTAATTGTGCATTATGATAGTGGCTTGTGTTGAAATTATTTGGAGAAATGTTATCAAATAACTGTAAATAGGCCATATTTACATCTTATGGAGACCAGTGCGGTTGTCATGGCTTTGTGAGCCAAGCGTGAAGTCAAACAGATACAAGAGTGAATGATAACAGTACCGACACTTCAGGGTTTCTTTCATCACAGACAGGAATCTGCCAATCTTCTTTCAGTATAGTGAACTAGGAGCTTGGTATCACAAGAGATGCTGCTGCGGCACATGAATAACCCCCCGTAGCAGACATATACAGGTGGAGCTGGGGAAGGTGGAGGGTTTATGTAGCGCACTGCAGACTGCCAACACCAACACTACCGTTATGTGTTTGAATGTCGAGCCCAACAACAACCAATCAGCTGTGATATGTAGATGAAGATGCGATCGCTACACAATGAGTTTGAGGATCAGCCTGCACTAGAGTTTCATGTGTTAGTTTCACATAACGTGTGTGTGTGTGTGTGTGTGTGTATTAATGTGTAAAGTAATGTGCTATAAAGTAAAGTGTGATACAAGTAAGAACTAAGCCTTAAATTGCTGATCTTAAAAAAGTGGTTATCCATGTGACATGTCTTCTATTCTCTATGGAGATTTAGAAAAGAAAAGGCTTCCTTTGGAATTTTTATTCACAACCCAAAAGCAGTCTTTTTATATTAAAGAACTAAGAGGACCTCAGTGCACTTGCTAACAGCGGATCCGCACCGTGTTACAGCTCCGTTGCATCATTCCTCTGATGAACACGGTTGGCTCAAGACTTCGCTGACAATGAAGGCTGAAGCTGGCAAAAAAAATTAAAAAACAAAAAAGTTGCTATCAGATGGGGGTAAAAATTTGCCGCTCATGTAGAAAAGACTGTGGGGCAGTTTCCGGCGCTTAGGCTAATGTTAATGGGCAGCACATCGTGCCTATTCAGCATCATACGGTAGTTGTTTTACAACTTGTAAGGAAAAGTTGGAGCAGAACAAACTAGTACCGCTGATTACTGTTCAAACTGACTGGAATAGTGACACACAAGCCTCTCATATTGTAGAATAAGTATCGGTAATCTCTTACTATCACTAGCTCATTTCCCTTTCTAACACAAACTGAAATCACTCACAAAGTGGCCTGGGAACAACCCAATGATGTCACCCTAACAATGTGCATTTCGCGCCTGTTGAACAGTAGCAGCTAACCGTTCATCTACCATAGAGTATTGATCAAGTCTCCCCTACCTAATCCAGATTTTCTAAGTGGGTCATTTATTTTTGTGTGGAATTCGTTGGCTAAAAGTTTGCCAAGGTTTTGCAGTAATTATCTCATGCGCATGTGGTTGGGCACTGCAGGGGGCCATGCTAAATTACACATTTCTCTACAAACTCCTGGATGCTTTTACGGCCGTGCGTTATGCAAAACCACATCGGAGGGCCTTAAACAACCCTCCAGTGGATTGAAATAAAGTTGACGCTGCTCTTTGTTTTGAAGCTCAACATGCTCTTTGTTTGGCAGTGCTGAATCGGTGGTTGTTGTGAAGGAGGGCCTTAACTATTTAAGAGACTTTCCCCTGTTGGATCACGAACACCTGGGGTGTTTTTAATGGGGCGCCGGATCCAGATGGGTGGATATCCGTGTTTTTTTTTTTGTGAAGGTTGAAAAAAAGTATCCAAGTGATGCTGTAAATAATTACCAACATAAATTGGCAGATAACCTCAAATCCCCTTCTTCAGTTCAGGGTGAATCCTTTTTTCCATAACTATACACTAATATAATGGGTCAATGCTGCTTATATTTTTTATTATAACCATTAATTTATTCATGAACACATTAAAATGCATTTTATATACATACAATTATTGATGTCTGTATTACAATTATTTTTTGGAGGGAGGGGGGGGGAGGGTATCCTGATATCTTAATACAGAAAAAAAGGCTTATTAAAAATGTTATTCTTGAAAAGAAAACTGTAAGTAGTTTGGCATAATCTTTAAAAATATATATATTTTAACTAAACTGTTTCAATGCTCCGTTCATGACAGTGAGTCGATAATTTTACTTTCATGTGAAACTCATGTAAAATGTCATGTGGTGTGACTCACAAAAACTTTAATAATAATTAATCATAATGTTTGTTAAAAACACAAGTAGTATAAGCTTTACTGAAAATAATGATTTGTAAAATAAAAATGTGCAACATTGAAAATAAGATGTAAACACTCACATTAATTGAAGGTGAATATGCTATGACTTTAGGTAACACCACGCGACATTTTTAGGTCAGTAAATTGGTATAAATGTTTGCCAACAAGTTTGTTTCAAGTCTTCCTATTCCATCTACAACAATCATATGTTCTCTAAACTAACACACTTGAATCAAAGCTGGTAAAATATATTAGTGGGTCAGAAAAAAATCAATTTATTACGTTGATTCAATTTTCTCCTCAGGCCAAAATAACAAAGTAGGTCAATCAGTGTTAAACTGAGGAAAGTAAATGACTTCTGCCTCTTCACAACACTAAATGCTTTTTATGTGGGTTGTTGTTGAAATTAAATTTTACATTGTGGGCTGTCACGAGAAGGTCAAATATATTCATGCTTTCGCTTTATGCTTCTATTATGACTGCCTAGGCATCTTCACAAGAAAGTATAGAGGCGTTCCATCTCGTGCGTCTGTTCCACCTCTGTTCTAAAAAAATCAGCCCACACAATCCGGGGTACAACTAGCCAAGGTAGCACAGAGGCAAAACTATTTTTGGAACATGTTTTCCTGTCTTGTAAACTTCAACAATAGCGACACATTTCTTTCAGGAGTAATTATGAGGTAAACATTTCATCTCAGATTCTTTTGAGATGGCTTGAATATTACTGTATATTAATGAGCAAAATTTAGTGAACGTTACATGTTGTAAGAGTAAAAGCACATTGACGATCATGTGCACAAATTCCAATTTTCATTGTGTGTGTATGTATATATATATATACACACACACACACCGGTACATAATATATATATATAAATCCATCTCTCTCTGAGTATTATTGTATAACATATATTTGTTATATTACTTATGTATATTAGGTGAAGATTCATTCATTCAGAATTTTGAAACAAAACTCCAAGAGTAAGAAAGGAAAACTAAATGTCAGGTTCTGTCACTTTTTACTTTCTTGATTTGATCTCCATCTTTGCGAGATCTTCTTCCTTTGAGTCACGCTATGGTGTCACAAAAGTTCAGCTGTTTTTGAAAAAAAAAAAAATAATTCTATTGACGTTCCACCATTTCACGTAGCCAAAGAGTGCAATGCTGACACTGTTGCTATTCAGCTGAATTACAAAAAAATAATATTCACAATTACATGAGTCAAGACTAATGAAACCAAAAAGATAAATAGCAGGAAGAACAACAATCACAAAAATAGAAATATATATATTTTTAAGTACAGACATTTTTATTATTATTAAATATATTCATTACAAATGCTCTGCCCTGTTGCATAAATTTATAAGGAATGTGAATGGGCCTAAGAAACAAAAATGAGGTCTTAAACAGTCAGATTGTATCAATAAAATCAAATAATAATGTCCACAACTAAGTTACTATCCAGTACTTGATGAATAATGTGTGTGTTGGTCTTCATGACAATCATTAACCCTGTAAAATCCATTTTTTTATGATGACAAATAATCAGCAGAATATTAAGGCTGCAACGGAAACACCAACTAAATCCAGACCAAAGCATTTGATCTGTTAGGGGGGAAACATGTGCACTGATATTCTTCCTTTTTCCACCACAGCCCAACAGATGCTCCTTCTGTGCCAGGGTATAAATGGCTCAAGGGAGAACGGACCAGCTCCCCCCAGCTGGAGCCACAAACGAAGTTACCCAGGTGAGCATGTCAGAAAGTCAAATCCCAGCAGTCCACGCTTCACACCAAAAAGTAAATGCAAAGTGAATTAAGTAATCATCAAGATTTAGGCGATCCAGTTAGTAAGTGGCTTAATTTGTTCTTCCCATCATTCTTTTTACAACATTATTTGGTTATGCACTATGAAACTTCTTATTGCATTTCCCCACTATTTCCCTTGAAAAGAATCTACTTAATACACACACAAAAAAAAACAGATGTTCCTGATGACATTTCTCTTGACTGCTCAAGCTTAAAACTACAGGTGATGGTTGTAAAAAGTAGTAGGTCAGAGTTGTCCAGTTACATTTAGCTTTACAGAAATATGAGAACAAATGTGATTACGACACATTGAAAACTCAGTTCTTACTCCTTCTACATTCACTATTCAGCTCATATTTTCTGATTATGCATTCACATCTCAGTAGATTGATGCACACATATACCACAAAAGAACTAGTATGCAAATCAAAGTCTTGACATCAATATTTAGAAATATATATATTTATATATTTTATTATTTTTTTCTTCTTCATTGTGGATCTACATGAATTCCACGAATGTACAATACACAGAAGAAACAAATATATATATGGTTATTATAAACACTTTGTAGAAAAAAAAATCAATGTGGAGCAAGAAAGGGGTTTTAAAAGTATATAACTTGTTCTAAGCAGTTAATGTTAACAATTTAACAAGCAATCTACTCTATGACTCTAATGTAAACATGAAAGGACATCATCTCAAAACATACTCCCTGCGCTGTGCTGCAAACAGGCCTGCAATGTAAAAATGTCAAGAGCAAAACAGATTCCAAGACTACGAGCCAGCCAAAAATGTACCACCCAGGTAAAGTTCCTTGCATTCCAGACAGAGTCTGTTATATATATAGCCTATATTACATACTAATATAATTAATTGCAGTGTCAATAACAAAGTGAGATTATAAACGGCCCCAGGGAATATTCACATATTAAGTTCATGTTGTTGAACAGTATTGCTCAGCACTTCAACTTGTGATAATAAATCACCTGAAAGCCAGTATATGTCTAATAAATTACAGACGATATAATTTGCTTAAAATGAGTGCTAAAAACAGAAAATTAACTTTATTTCTCACACAAACATCGAAGATAGTGCTCTGCCAGTGTTAGCTGAACTTTGAATAACTGAGGCTGCTCCATTATATCCAATGGGTCAAATTAACTACTTTTTTTTAATCAGGTACTCTAATGAAATTATATAGTGTCTCAAGGGATCCTGCAGAAACTACTGCTGTACCTGAAAGTGAGAACTCGGGGAACGTCCTAGACTTTTAAAGAGACTACACAGACACTTTTCGAGTGTTCTCTGCAAGTTGGATGAAAACCACGACGCCAGACGTGCGTTTCCTACCAGCAATGACTGTACGCGTTTAGTGAAGAAAAAAACGCGAGACATGCATGCAAAATACCAAACAGACATGCCGTCTTCTAATGCGTAATGACAGACGATTCTTTGAAAAACACCTTCTTATCAGATGACAGAATAAACCATGTCCATATAATAGCATTAATAATAATAACTAACTTTAAAAAAAAAAAACACGAGTGCAACTTTGAAGAGTAGCCTAATGACCAAGATGTCAAAATATGCAGAGCTTTTTATTAAACCCCATGTGTTATTTTCAAATAATTTAAAATTCTCCTTCTCTATTTTTGCAGCATTGTCTCTATATATTTATATAAAAAAATACTAAAATGCATTCTTAAAAATATTGTGTGTGACCATGGGGTTTTAATGGACGGAGGCCTGAAGTTAATCGGTGAACAGGAGCTGCCATTTCGGTATGCAGCTTCATTTCAATGGACGTGTTCAAGTTACCAGTTTATAGAAGTTTCGACACTTTAGAACAGTAACTATTAGTTCACAAAATTGTATTCAACTTTTGCTCAGAACATAATTAAGTACAACGTAATAATACCGTAATAGGTTAACGCATAAAAATAAATTGGACGCACCACGATTACGTATCATGAAGCAAACATAACATCATATTCGTGGGCATAAACAACAAGTGTTTGTAACTGTTGTTTTTGTGTGCTGCTGTCTTCTCTGAGTTTCGTCGTGGCGGACATAGATACTTTTTTACCAGTAGAGAATGCGGCGTCAAATAGTATGTAGCTATAGAAAGCGCAGCTCCAAGAGCATATAGCACTAAATCACTAATGCGGAGTAATTAATTCGTCAGTCAGTTGTAGCCTGTCACTGGCATCTTCACGAGACAAGCGCTCGCGCAACGGTGCAGTAGCCTAAGGTTCACCGCCAATTGACAATTAAATCGTTAATAGCCTACTGCACAATTCCGAAACAAAGTGGCTTTAACAAATATTTATCAATATTCATCTGAAGCACAACCACCTTAACACATTTATCGACGTTATTTGCCAAATAACCGTTAGTTCGTCAGTAGCATAACGTTATCGCTTTAGACACAGACAAACCCAAAACAAAGCAGTTAGAATCAAAGTTTACATTTTATAACAAATTAACGACATTCCCGTCAAGCCAGTATTCAAGCACAATGTTTCAATGTTCATATATAATCCCGGTCAAACAAACCCTTGTGCACACTGGCCAGCAGGTCCACAGATTTGAAGAGGTAACATAATAGGAAAACGATATCACTTAGAGAGAAAAAAATAACAATAAAAAAAATCTGTGTCCGTGTGAATAAGCGATCCAGATATGTTCTGTAAAGACTAGGTTATGGCCGTGGGTTTAATACAGGGAAAGGCAACGAATGGACACTTTGCTTATGTCATGGAATAGCAAATTAGTTCTGAGTATTTTGAGGCTGGGCTAAAAAGACAACGTACGTAAGCCACTTTCTCTGGCCACGTGACCGTCTCTGTCTGGACGCGTCCATCAGAAAGGAGGAATTAGACATTGAATGCAACTATTTTTCTCAATCGTAACGCAAATATGATTCTTTAATTTGCATTTAAAACATCGAATTTATAAACACTGTAGTTTATTATTGAAGTGCAATTGTATGAAATTCAATTATTGACGATAACTGAAGAAATACAAACTTAAAGCAAAATCTTACACACCCCTGTCCTCTAAAAATGGTATGGTCGCCAGCTCAAATTCCGAGAATTGAGCTCTCCTGATTCTTAGAACTGGGGTTCTTAGAAGTGGTGATGCAAGAAGTTTCTAGGAAAGCACTACCAGGTGATTTTTTTACATTCTTTTCCTTCTGGCGCGCTGTTGCCATTACTCACACATGTACATTAGGCTGTTTTATTGGATTTTATGGTTAAATGTTTATCTCGGCTGATTTGAAGGTGTTTTTGTGGACAATTTCTAGAGCGGAGTGTTTATGTAGTGGGTCTGTCTGCTGAAAATGATTTTGACAGTTCAGGTCGTCCTGCATGAACAGAACCACACTGCTCTGTCAGTTCTCACTGCGGAACATTGGGGTCGTAAATAGGACGTGCAGCAGAGGGTTGAACATTTAGACGCGGTGCGCGTTTTTTTGCCCAAGCAAGACTGCTTACAAAGTTGACTAAATGGCACATGGGGAATAAGATAATACAGTAGAGGTTGTGCACTGCGTGGTTAAACAAAAAAATAAAAGCTTTAACGAAGACATCCGACGATTTCACTCCTTTTACTCGGCGCATGTTTTAAAAGTAGCTCAGAAAGCAGAGTTTGCACTCGCGCTCGCTCTTTCTCTTGACGTCTTGGTTTTGTTGTCCTGTGCCAAATACATTATGTTTTCAGTGTGTGTGTATGCTTGTATAAATCACATCCTATGTTTTCTGATTAGTTGTACAGTTGTTGAGGGTATTTGCTCACTACTGTCATCACTGATATTGCCATTTATTGTTTTTTTTTTCTCTCTCTCTCAAAAATGCATAAGCGATCAATATATACACATTTAAAACGAAAGAGAATTTTGAATTGTTACAAGATCCGTCAGCGTTTGGCGGTAGAGATGCAATAGAAAAGTTTACATAGTTCGGTTCGCTGTCACTTTGTAGCAGCACGAGCATAACAGACCTGCACAAGTTTCTCTGTAGTCATGTTTCTTTTCTATGTTTGTGATTTGTCCCCAATGTGCTCTTTCGTTTTAAAGTAATTTGTAATGTTCTCGTCAGAAATGCAACAAAATAGAAAGATGTAGAGATGCATCTGGATAATAAGACCGGTTTTAACAGAAGAAATCGACTATATTTAAAGTGGTTACAAAGTGCTGTTTGCCATTGAGCAGAGGCTCATAAATCTTGCCGCTGTTTGCGTGTTTTGGATCGGGCTCTATTCCTGGAGTGAGCACATTTACTGGCGTTACAAAGAGTAAAAGTGTTAAATAAGATTTAATACTTAAGATGTAAACTGAGAGTAGGCTAAGAATGCGAGATATGTAAGAGCTCAACAGCGAGCGCGTGCGGTCTGCCATACGACTCTTCTCGGTTCGTGAGAAGTTGACGTTCTGTTTATACGTTCTTAGTGATTTAAGACCGCAAAATGCGTGCGAAATTGTCAAATATGACTTGATATGCGAGTTGCAGGTGTTGTCGTTGTCGTTTAGTGCCGCTGAACTTCAAAACGGTCACTGGGTGACATCTCGTGGACGCAAAACTTCTGATTTCTTAAACAACAAACGTAAAAGTAGTTCAGAACGTGCAAGCAGAGTGGCAACAAAAGTTCTGGTCTATTATATAATAAATGTTCAAAACGTTGTAAAGAGCTGGTGTATTCAGGTGTTGTGGTTTCTGTGTGTAATTTTTATTTGTTTGTTTAGTGGTTAAAATCCAGATCCCTTTCCCGGTCCATGTGTGTTTTGCCTCCTCACACAAGAGCATTACAGCTGCTTTGGCATAATGACAGCGCGCAGTCTGGGATATTGATATTATGTAGACTCAAATGGAAACAGAATCTCTAAAACTGAATGTTCAACATGTGAGAAATGTTCGCCTAACTATTTAAAGGCGTCCAGTGAAACTATATATTTGTGTCAAGGCGCCAGATGTGACTGGGAGAACGGTCTGAGGTGATGCGTTCAATGTCTGAAGGAGAGCATAATGTGTTGTCTCAAAATGAATCTATAAAAAATAAAATAAACTCTTCTACAGTATTAACGTCATTCTTGGTTTGTGTTTGTTGTCTATTCCACTTTGTCTGTTATTACACCCATTCCTCAATAGTGAAGTGTATCGGTTCACAGTGCAGCAATAAACAGCCTAATTTTCCCATGACTCATTCGAGTTTATTCTCCTCCACACATAAAGACTTTAAAAACGCAGGGAAAGAAGCTATTTTCGTCACAAGACAAAAGCAGTGTAAATGCAAATTTCAGTGAACTAGGGACATATGATAAATATGCATTTTCTGAGAAAGTTTATTTTAGCTTGATTAAGGTTCCTATAAATGTGGTCAGATAAAATATAATTTTATGTAGGAGGAAAAAAGATTCTCAGACGTGACAAAACTACTGCACGTGGATGGACGTCAGATCTCTAACTAAATATTTTCATCATTTGTCGCCACCTACCGGAGAAAGAGAGAACTTTTAAATTTAATTGATTTTCAGATTAAAGGGATAGTTCACCCAAAAATTATAAGTCTGTCATCATTTACTCACCCTCCTGTTGTTCCAAACCCTAATGGCTCACTTTCTTCAGTGGAACACAAAAGGAGTTGTCAGGCAGAATGACAGCCTCAGTCACCATTCACTTTTATTGTATGCAAAAAAAGTTGCAATCAAAGTGAATGGCGACTGAGGCTGTCATTCTCCATAACTTCTCCTTTTGTGTTCCTTTGTCAGAGGAAAAGCAGAGGAGGTACACATTGACAATTTTTTTTGATGCATAACAGGATTAAAGCTATATTCTTAATAGATGTTTTGACATGCCTCCCATAAAAAAAGCAAAGAGCAACAGCAATTCCTTTGTTTATAAAGTTTCTAACAGCTAATATAAGCTTTAAATATTCCTGTGATGCTAGAATAATACCCAACTTTTCTGATTTTAGCACGTTGTTCAGTGAGCACCGATTACATCATTCATGGTTCATTGTGTTTTCCAACAGATCTCGAAAAAATGGCTTGTGCAGCCGACAGCTGCATCCAATTCACACGTCATGCAAGTGATGTTCTGCTCAACCTGAACCGACTGCGCAGCAGAGATATCCTCACAGATGTCACGATTCTGGTCAACAGACAACAGTTTCGAGCTCACAAAACGGTCCTTATGGCATGCAGGTGCATTTGAAGGCTATTTGTATTTCTGTTACATGCTTGCCTATGATGGAAAATGTTAAAGTGTGACTAAAACTAAAATCATTTCTTCACAGTGGGCTCTTTTACTCAATCTTTACTGATTCACACAAATGTAACCTGAACGCCATCAGTCTGGACCCAAAAGTTGACCCAGAGGGTTTCGCAATCCTTCTGGAGTTTATGTACACTTCACGTCTCGCACTGAAGGAGAGCCTCATCATGGCCATCATGAACACCGCCATCTATTTGCAGATGGACCATGTTGTTGACACCTGCCACAGATTCATCAAGTCCAGGTATATTTTGCTTTGTTCATAAATGACCCCTTAGTGCTTAAAAACACAGAATGCTAAACAGAATGTTAAATGGCTTTTTGAGAGAGAACCAAAGTCTTTAATTTGCTCTATTCCCATGCAGTGACTCTTCCATCAAACTTCCCAGAGAGGACTTTCTGGTCAGCCCCCTGCTTTTACCTCAAGACGTTCACAGTTACAGACCCCACGAGGTGATGGATAACGTTTCTGGACGGGCAGCGACTTTCAGAGATGGGAGACCCTATGGCGTCTGCATGTTTAACGGGGTCAACGCTCCCAACAGCTCATACCTGTACGGCCAGTTTCCCATGCAAGGTTTCCCCTTTCCTCTTTGCAAGCTTACTGACACCAAGAACACTTTCTCAGACTTCTCAAAGGGAGGCATCATCCATCACAAACACTGCTCTCCGGTCGACGGTAACAACACGGTGCTGGCCGACTTCTCCCGCAGCGCCACCGGCGGGAGCTCAACCGCTTGCCACGCAGGCTCATACTCCTCAAGGGAGCTGGGAAGAGATGCGGAAATGAAGCAGGAGACCTTGGAGGGAGTGGTTCATTCGATCGGGATGAGCTCCAGGAAACATGGCTTTACCAGCCTGGCCCAAGAGCAGCAGAGGGAGACTGGGAAAGAGCAGAGTTCCCTGGCAGAGGAACATTTGAGCCACCAACACTACTCCATGGGCATATCCTCCAATGGACGCAAAACCTTGATGAGCAGCCCCCAGAGCCCCCTCAAATCAGACTGCCAGCCCAATTCCCCAACAGAGTCGAGCAGCAGTAAAAACGCCGCCCTCGCACAGGCCTCGCAACCTCCAACCTCTCAAGGTACACAAGACCCTAAAGCTCGCAACTGGAAGAAGTACAAGTTCATTGTGCTCAATCAAAGCTCCAAGGAGGAGGAGACCAATCCTCGTGACCCTGGAATGCACTCCCCACCGAGGCCGGGCTTGTCTGCTTTCCTTCACCACGTTGACTCTGAACATCCCGACTCGAAGGCAACGACAAAGATTAGCGAGCAAGGCGAAGACTTCACTGTGCCTCAGGCCAGTCGCCTGAACAACATCATCAACAGGTGAGTTTTTCTGCAGGAAATCTGAAACTCTTTAAGGTTTAAGTTGTCATCCTGTAGTAGGAGTACAGAAACCGATTAGAAGATCTCGTTTCCTAATGCAGTAAAGTTTAGAACTGCCAGTTTGAGTATTTTGTGAAACTGTTCTCCTCCCACCACCTCCACAAAGCCAGATTGAATTTTTCTTCATCCATTCCAATCCTCTTAAAGCACACAGAGGATTTACCTCTTAGCAGGAATGTGTGAAATTCATTCAGTATCCTATAAAAATTAGAGTGAATTCCTCTGCATAAAGACCTAAAATGTGGCGTTCTCCTCATCAGAACTCTGGAGGGATCGCAGAGGAACAGCGACAGCCACTCTTCTCTCTATATGAGCCATTTAAAATGCTCGTCCTGTGGCTCCCAGTCTCCACAGCACTCTGACATCTGTCCCAACACATCGGCCTCACGTCTGGCCGAGGAGATGTCTGAGATGCACTCCGAGTACTCTGATTCCAGCTGTGGTAAGATGCTCTTCTAAATGGTTTCCTAAGAACCTGTTTGTGTCTTCCAAAACCAACCTAAAACCATTACTCCTTTGCCTCACAGAAAATGGAACCTACTTCTGTAATGAATGCGACTCCAAGTTTGCAGAGGAGGAAGCCTTGAAACGCCACACGCTTCAGGTCCACAGCGACAAGCCATACAAATGTGACCGTTGCCAAGCAGCATTCCGCTACAAGGGAAACCTTGCCAGTCATAAAACAGTTCACACCGGTAAAAATAAACAGCTGCTAATACAAATGTAATTTTGGCTTTGACGTTCGATGTTTTGCTTAACCTACTTTTCATTTGCGCTGCAGGAGAGAAACCATATAGATGCAATATCTGTGGGGCTCAGTTCAACAGACCAGCAAACCTCAAAACCCACACACGGATTCACTCAGGAGAAAAGCCATACAAGTGTGAGACATGCGGCGCTAGATTTGTGCAGGTGAGTGCCTCGAGTTGGTCAATTGTAGAGACAGAGAAAAAGAGATTTGAAAGAATAACATAACCTTGTTTTGCACAGGTTGCTCACCTTCGGGCTCACGTTCTGATTCATACTGGAGAGAAGCCATATCCATGTGAGATCTGTGGCACTCGTTTCCGCCATTTGCAGACACTGAAAAGCCACCTGCGAATACACACAGGAGAAAAGCCCTATCATGTAAGAATACGTACAGCCATATCATAACTAGATTTATAAAGTGCAAAAGCATTCATTCTCGTCCTAAATACTGTTCTTGCATTTGTTTTTCAGTGTGAGAAATGCAACTTGCATTTTCGCCACAAGAGTCAGCTGCGGCTACACCTCCGGCAGAAGCACGGCGCGATCACCAACACCAAAATCCAATATCGCATGTCCTCGACAGACCTACCGACTGACTTGACGAAGGCATGCTGAGCAGGCACTTTGGGGCAGACCTGACCATGGCATTATATGACCTGACTTGTACAATCATTCAAAATTTTAGTGCCACACTGTGTTAATCGGACAAGAAGAAAAAAAAACTGGCATGAAATGCCAGTCTAAACGGGTTTCCTCTACATTTGAACATAGAACCACAATTATGATCTCTTGTAGTCACTTTATTGTTTATATTTACATATGAATATATATATATTAATGTTGGGAGTGTTTTTACAATTTGAGTTATAAAAAGCTTTATTTTGTTGGAAGAAGGATGGAATGTAAAACATTTAAATCTGGTTTTTGAAAATACAGTATTTTCTAATGAAAAAAACAAACATACTTTTCTGAAGGTATTGGGGATTTTGATCGAGGTTGGAATATTTTAAGTCAAACACATTTCTCGCAAAGCAAAGAATTGTGTGTCTATAGATTTTTATATATAAATGTACAGGTTACACTATGTTGGAACAACCTCTGTCTTGTAAGAGGAACTCCTAACTGTGACTATAGCATTGAATATCTTACTTGGTTTTTGTCGTGTACTTTTGAGAATGATGGCTGCTCTCTCAAATGGAAAACATGCATGAGGTGGGTTGCCACTGATAAACTTTTACTATGTAGGAAACTGCATAAATATTGTGACAACGTGTAATTACTTTACATCAAGATTGCTCTCTGCTGGCAGAGCCGATCTGGAATTACATGGTAACATATGCATTCAAAAGTAATAATAATGATAAAAAAAAAGAATAAAAAAAGGTACTGCTATGTTATGACCAAGGAGATATTTTGCTTCAGATGTATTTGTATAGAAACGTGACTTTTAATTTCTTTTGGCAAGTGAAGGTTTACAGTTTTGTTGTTGTTCTAGAAGCTACAGTAAAAGGTTATAATATTGTCTTTATTTTCTTTTTGTCTGTGTATACACTGTGTACTCAAGGTGCCTTTCTCAATGGTGTCTGAATTTATTTCATTCAGCCCAGCTCTACTAAGGTACAACTGAAGGGCAACAGGTGTCCTTTTTTTCCTTTTTGAGTGTGTAGACATGCGAGAATGTGTGACAGAAGGACGCTGTGACTGCGTGTGTGCATGTGTGCTTTATAAATGCTTTTCACACACTTTAAGAAAAAAAAATGCAAATCATTGCGTGAGCTATACATCTTCAGGACTTGTTTTGGGATTGGGCTTTTTTAAATAAAAAAAATGCATTAAGCTTATTGTAAAATATAGATGTATGAATGTAAAATAAAAGTATTGGATTTCTATGTCTAACACTTGTGCGTAGCCTATTTATTTCATATTCAAAGCAACATGAAAGTGAAAGACGATGAAGACCTTTGTCACGGTCATTTTTAACATCAAGTTTCAAGTGCATTCACCATTCTCTTGACAATTTAATCATTAACATTTCTCATACATATATATACACATATTTTCATATATTTTTTTAAAAGCTTAGCATTATGGGAATACTTGCATGCTACAACAAAGACCGAATTGTTAGAGAGTCGAGACAATAAGCAGGGAACCAAATCACCACAAACTTAGGGTAGTGAAAAGCAACACTGGAAGCTACACACCTCTGTAGTATCAATTCCTTTTACAGGACTAGAGTACTATGAAAGAATGAACTAACCCCAGTAGGAGTGAAACACTACAACAGTTGGGCTACAGAGTTTGTTTTTCCACAGACATGTGCTTTAAGTTTCACCAGTACTGATTCACAGTAAACAGGCGACAAACAGCTCCATCTAAAACATCACAAACAGATTTAAACCACTTCAACATGCTGATATAAAACATCAACCAAAAATGATTTTGACTCCACAACTAATGCTCAGACCTATAATGTACACATCATAATACAGTACACTGCACAGCATCATACAGACGGGAGATGTCATTATTCATATAAAAGCTTATTTAATAATCAGTTTAATAATCAGATCATATAATGCAAGTCTGCAACATGGTCATTATGAGAGATTGGGGAGAGGGATCAGAAAACTATCCCTTACAAACCAAAGGTATTAGATCCTCTTGTGATACTCTGGAACAGGTCTGAGATTATTTTGCTTCCTTCTTAAAAACCAATAAAACAAAAAAAGCAACAATATAGCCCAGAATGCAACACATGCACGTTGTTCTACCATGGTGGGGAATTTCCATTGACTCCTGTAATTTTTTATACTGAGTTTATACCTTTATACTAAACATCTGTGCCCCCAAAATTAACTAGGTATGCAGACACTTGTTTCACAAAGTAAGGACATCTAATAAACTACCATTGTTTTTAAACCAGGTTAATCATTTTCTACCACCTAATCCAACTCAACCCCAAAACTTAAGTCAAGTCAAGTCATCTTCATTTATATATCACTTTAAACAATGTAGATTGTTTCGAAGCAGCTTTATAGAGATAAACATAATTTAAGGTAACAGATTGTTTTGGCTTAGCGGTTCTTGAATAATGTTATAAATTTAGCAAGGTCCAGGTCACTAATTACCAGTCAACAGTTTTCACTATATTTTTAAGGACATGTTGAATGGCGAGGACACTTTGGCCCTCACAAATAATCAAGTCTTTAAACACACAGTAAACTAAGTTTTGTCAACCCAGTTTTAAAACAAGCAACAGAGGAATCTCTCACGAATAGAATTTTAAGTAGCTCGCCTATTCTGGGTCTGTATTAAATAAGCACAAGAACAGAACACAGATATATTTACTTTATTTACAACGGTTTACTAAAACTAAAGTCATTTTTAAAAACTGAACTTTCACCTGCAACTTTTATTCACAGGTGAATGCACAACCATGCAGGTACGGATGCAAAGCTTACGCTGCTTCTTCTAGCTCAAAATCATGAACAAGAGTGTCATTGAGGTCCTCGGGGCCAAGTATCCAGTGATTTTTCTTCTGAGTAGAAATCTAAAAACATAGATTCAAAAACTGATCACTTACAAAAAAAGGTAACTAAAAGCCCTTTTATTTACAATCCTACCTTTTCTTCTAACAGCTCTTGGAGTATAGAGTTTAAAGCAGAAACTTTACCAATGCGATCGTCCATCTAAATAACAAAACAATATCATGAAAAACTAAATTGGTCACTTATCGTCCTTAAAACTTTTTTAACCGTTGCATAATTGAGGACTTCCTAAGGTCATTTTCTCAACTTACTTTGCTGTGGTGCTGCTCAGAGCAACACTCCTCCATGTCGAAGCCCTCATTAACGTAGTTCTCCTAAAAACACAGATGAACACTTGAACTAGTCTGGAATTATTTCAGTACGAAATCTATACAATTGACCAAATAATGACTTCAGTGACCCATTGTGCTAGTCATAAGCCATGTAGAAGTAGGCCTAGTTATAACAGACACCTGAAATTTTGACAAATGTATCGTCATAAAATCACCTAGGCCTACTTATTTTTCAAAACGTAGGCCTAGTGTTGTGTGTGGACATCATGGGAGCGTTCTGATGCAGCTCGAGATGAATCGGAACGCGCCTATGATGAAGTATAATACTTTCTAGAGATCACACAAAGTACTGAAAATAATCATACAATTTTCTAGAAAGGATATAAATCACACCTACCATTCTCAGTAAACTCTGTATCTGTGTAATTTAACCCGCGAGCGTGTCAGAAAGGCCTGGAATGGACAATTAACAAACGGCTGGTAGCAATTTGTCTTGGTTCACGGTTCAACCAAATTAACACATGTCAAGTTCATTGGTGAGCTAATTAACAAATCCTTCGGCACTCATTGAAACGGAGGCTGCGATCGCGTTTTTTCTATTGTGACGTACATCGGAGTGAAAAGCGGCTTCTTGGGCAAGAACAACTGTAGGACGGGATTTAATGTAATCCATCGCGATTTTTTTTTTGTAGTAGTTTGCTATTGCTTGCTGCTATATCGTGTGAGTGACAGGTTGAATGCGCCCCTTTTGCGCCAGGGAACACGTCATCAGAGTTGTCACTGGAAGTGGGAAGGGAAGTTATTTTAATTCAAGATTGTGGTGCTGAAGACAAATCTATCTTTCATCTTTTCTGGCAATGCACATAAGATACAAGTCTGTTTTGGAAGGATTTCTGTATCTGTGTACGCAAATTTTCATCACAGTATTTTTCTTTGTTATACAAAGATGTTTTATTTGGTCAGCACAAATTTGATAAAGATGTAAGGACCAACATTTTTATATATATATATATATATATATATATATATATATATATATAAACTTGATTGTTCTAGCGAAATTTGACTTACACAAATGTAAATTCCAGGGTGCTAAGCCCTACTTTTTCATTTTTTGTAAAGAAGTCGTACCTGGACACTCTCCTTACATCCAGTAACACTAAAGCCCTTAACACTGTCTCACTGTGTATATTTTTCCTGATTTCATAACCTGTAATTGTACTCTGAATTGTATTTACCCCTGGCGTTGATTATGTTCTTAGCAATAGATTTGTTTATTATAATAACTACTGCAATATGCCATAAAATAATTGATCCAATCGTGACTTTACTTATAACACCTGCAGTGATTGACTGCTAAAATAGTCCTAATTTAAGACTGTTTAAATATCAATATTCCAAAAATCTTGTGATTAATACTTCGCCATAAAATAAATGTCATAAAGGTTTAAAATGAAATAATGCACTGCAATAGCCAAATGCTGTAATATATTTTTTCCTTACTTGTATGTACAGTACATAATGATTTAGGTAGAAACTATTTAATAGTAAGAAATGTCATAAGAGAATTGAGCCCATCTCGTCAACTGACCAACAACAAACACAAGCTTGTTCATCAAAAACAGGCGATGAAAGAAAATACTTTATTACTGTATCAGTAGGCCTGAAAAACAAAGAATTTAGATGCAGTCCAGAACCTTCTTAACATTCATTAAAAAGCACACAACCACCAACTGAAAAAATGTCACACCCTCTCAACAACGGGCCTCATGACAAGAGAGGTAAAAAGGAAAATTACAACAAAAAACTTTACAAAGTTTCAGGTAAAAAAAAAAAAAAAAAGATATTTAACCTACAAAACCCCACAGATGATGTGTGAACAGTCCAACAAAACAACATTTTCCCAAATGGAAACGCATTATTGTTTCTGTTGCATAGCTTCTTTGCGTGCAGCATCCTGTAGTAGCTGTGTGTCCACTTCATCTGCAGGAAGCTGTACATACCGCACCACCGATCCACGGATAAAGCAGTTCTTCACCGACAACTAAAACAATACAAAATATTACAGTCATTTCTATAGATGTAGTTCTCCTGAAAGTGTTCATCAGTTGAGCACCTGCTCAAGCTCAATATGATATTTCATTCTTGACAGACTAAAGTGCTTGAGGTTCACAGAACAGATTTATGCCATATTATTACTTCTCTTTTCAATCTATTGACTGATTATGTGGTTTAAATATTGTGCACACCAAGACAACACTTCCTAATCTAGAACAAACAACACCCTTGACAAGTTCTCACCATGTGCGGATATTTCTCTGGATCAGTGACACTGATATCTGTCAGTTTGATGTTCAAATACTGTGAAAGGGAGAACTAGTTTAATTTTAAAATGTAGACAATATTTGCTTAGATTTCAACAAAGCAGGGTTTGCTGTCATGTCATACCTGATCAACTGAGTGTAATGTTCCACATATGCTGCAAAGTAGAAAATCAGAATGTAATGAGTTTCCACACTTAACACTGTGCACATATTATATATTTTTAAAAGTATGACACGCATAAAAAGAAAGTGCTTACCTCAAGTCATTCTTGAGCTCCACCACAACATCTTTGCCGACCAAGGACTTGAAGAACGAGTAGAAGAGCTGAGGAATTAAATGTTTGAATGTTACATTCAAATTATGTTCTCACAGGAAGAACAATAATTTATTAAGCGATATTAAAATTAAGATTAAAAAGACAGATTAAACCTGTGAAATATACTGTCAGACAATGAGAGAATCCATCAAATTGCAAAGCACTGAAAGCAAATTAACGTTACACTAACTTAGCTCTAAATTATCGAACACTATTCGACCACATAAAATATAAAGACATACATTAATGTAAAAATATCAGATGTAAATCATAGTTACTTCTAATAGGGATTTAATTAAAATAATAATAATAATTTGCTTGAGACTAGACAGGTTCATTGGGCTATCCGGAGAGCTAGCCGTTAGCAGGCTGCGGTGATTATTAATTGCTCGCCAACGATGGTGAACAGTAAACAATAAAACATGTTACATATTGCAAAAGGGTTTATTTGGTCTATGCAAAACTTATATAAGTTTTAAAGGTAATAAACATTGTATGTTATTGCTAAATAACAACACTTACCATTTTCACGCGGTTTTGTGCTTCTGGTCACTTACGTCATCAAAAAGCTGCCGGTTTTTTTCTCTTCGTGCTTCTATTGGCTAGACGAATTCAGACGTAATGGTCCATTGGTGGAGAGATTTTGCGTCTTCTGTTAATCCCTCACAAACACTGAACAATAAATTGTCTAATCACGAAAGAATCCTAAAGCTACTTGTTATTTTTAAATAAAATATTTTATAACAAAATTAAATAAATGCCAGAAGATCAACTTTTACTTTACCCAATCAGCTTGCTAACATACAGCCTTAGGCCCCACCTTTAAGAATCTCTAGCAATTCCCCTCTATCACCAGCAGATGGAGGCACAGACTATAGAATTTATGTCAGGTTCCCATTCTCTGATATTGAACTGGCCCTTGTTATTTATCAAGCACTACACTACACTTATCATAATCTTTAACGTGTGCTGCGCTTGGGACGCAGTGTGGGTGACAAACGTGCAACGCACTGCTATTGACAAGCTTCTGGAGTATGCGGACATTGTATGTGTAGGCTACAGTTCAAGTCTGAAGATACTTTTTTTTTATCAAAACAAGATCTAGAGTCTAGAGACGAAGTTATTTCTGTTAATGAGGATTTTTATGGTGTAGGAGATTCTACAACAGATTTAAGTATGGGTTAAGTACCATTTTTATTGGTATAAGTATGATCCACTATAAGTGTGATTAGATTGGAGGTGGATTGGTGTATAGCAATTAAAGTGGAACATAATAGTGTTTTTATCATTTTGAATGTTATGAATGCTGTCAAAATTAAAATCAATAGGGTTGCTTTTTTTTAAGTTATTTTATTAAGGAAAGTGTATATACATCTATATGTATAATAGGGGACATGAATGTCGATATATCTGATGATAACTCTTTGTTTGGTCAACATTTAATTATTTTCTGCCAAAATAGTAAGTTGGTTTTATCTAGCCAAAAATGATAATCAATAGATAGTTATACATACATCAGTGAAGCACGGAATACAAATTCTTGGCTGGATCACTGTATATGCACAGCTGATGCACATGCTTGTCTAGAGGAACTTGAGATATTGTATGACCTGGCCACAACAGACCACATATGTGTCTCTATGATGTTAAATGTTGAAAGTTTACCTGAGATAAGCAATTATGATAAGCATAGTGGAGAATTAGACTGGGCATGCCTTCCTGAAAATGAACTTTGGCAATATAAACTATCAACAGAGAAGATATAGGCATCAACTGAGACTATTATGTGTGAATCGTTATGTATCACACATGTGATAATGTTAATTGTAAGAATCCAAAACATATTAATGATTTGTATCTGATGTATGATGAAATAGTGTGTTGTTTAAATAATGCCAGTAGACCCTTTTGTCAAAAAGTAGTTCAAAGTGATCATTATATGGCTGGATGGGATGAATATGTGTCTGAACTGCGTTTGGAGGCTAGAGATGCTTTTGAAAATTGGGTTTTAACAGGGAAAGCTGAATGGCCCAGAATTTGAGAAAAAAAACTGACAAATGCTATACGTTTAAATATGCTGTACGGTTTATTAAAAGAAATGAGGCAACCATGAGAAGCAAACTCAATGGCTAAAGAAATTTCAGCAAAATAATGTGTATGAATTTTGGAAAGGAGTTAAGGTTGTTTTTAATAATAATAAAGTACCGTTGCCAGCTAGTATTGATGGGGTTGTTGAGGTTGAGAATATTGTTAAATCATGGAGAAAATATTATGGGGATATTTTTAATTGTGTGGAGAGACACGAATTCAAAGCTAGTCATGTTCCAGTTGATGATGGTATGATTATTACCGGTAGATGTGCTGAGGTCAGTCACACACTATTAAAAATAGGTATTAAATAAAGCATGTGTCTCTGATCTAATAGCAGCAGAACATCTGAAGTATGCTACATTTTTAGTGTTACTTGCTTTGTGTTTCATCGGATTTTTAATACACGGTGCGTTACCTCAATCTATGTTAACAGTCTTTTTAGTTCCAGTAATTAAAGATAAAACTGGTTAAAATTTTGAGTATAGAAAATTAAAGGCCAATTGCCTTAGCAAGCATAATTTCAAAAGTATTTGAGCATATCCTTATGAATAGGCTCAAAGAATATTTGATAACTACCGATAATCAGTTTGGCTTTAAAAGAAAGCATGGAACTGATTTATGTATTCATTAAAGGAAGTGTTTAGTAAGTATAATAGGCAGAACTCTTTTTTAGATGCTTCTAATGCATTTGATCACATTAATCACGGCAGAGGGGTTCCCCCATAATTGATTAGGATTTTACATTATTGGTATACAGTGCCCTCCACAATTATTGGCACCCCTGTTTAAGATGTGGTCGAGGACTTCTAAAAATTATCCTTTTTTTTTTAAACAACATAGAACCCAAATACAAAAAAAGAGAAAAATCCAACCTTTTATTTAAGTACATTACTTTGGTGGTAAAAAAAAATCAAAAATTTAGAAAAACAAAACCTTGAAATCATGTGTCCCACATTTATTGGCACCCCTGATGTTAATACTTTGTACAACCCCCTTTTGCCAACAAGACAGCACTTAATCTCCTCCTATAACATTTCACAAGATTGGAGAACACAGAGAGAGGGATCTTTGACCATTCTTCTTTGCACAATCTTTCTAGATCATCCAGTGTCCTGGGTCCTCTCTTATGCACTCTCCTCTTTAGCTCGCCCCACAGGTTTTCGATTGGGTTGAGGTCTGGGGACTGAGATGGCCATGGGAGGACCTTAGTTTGTGACTGCTGAACCATTTTTGTGTAGATTTTGCCACATGTTTTGGATCATTATCCTGCTGAAAGACCCAATTGACGACCCATCTTCAGCTTTCTGGCAGAGGCCATCAGGTTTTTATTTAAAATGTCCTGGTAGTTCAAAGCGTTCATAATGCCATGCACCCTAACAAGGTTCCCAGGGCCTTTGGAAGAGAAACAGGCCAACAGCATCACAGATCCTCCACCATACTTCACTGTAGACATGAGGTGCTTTTCGGCATACTCATCTTTTGTTTTACGCCAGACCCACTTAGAGTGTTTGTTGCCAAAAAGCTCAATCTTAGTCTCATCTGACCAAAGCACACAATCCCAGTTGAAGTCCCAGTGCCGCTTAGCAAACTCCAGACGTTTACGTTTGTGAGTGTTAGTGAGAAAAGGCTTTTTCCTTGCATGCCTCCCAAACAGCTTGTTGGCATGTAGAGAGCATCTGATGGTTGTTTTGGAGACTTTGTGACCCCAAGATGCCACTCTTTGATGCAATTCTGTGACAGTGAGTTAAGGACTTTTTTTTACTTCTCTTACCATCCTCCTCACTGTGCGTTGTGGCAAGATAAACTTGGGACCTCTTCCAGCCTTGTTTGTCACTGTTCCAGTTGTTTTAAACTTCTGAATGATTCCTCTGACTGTAGATACGGGCAAGTTAAGGCGAGTGGCTATTTTCTTGTAGCCACTGCCTGACTTATGAAGGTCGACACACATCTGCCTTATTTGAATGGTGTGTTCTTTTGTCTTTGC
This sequence comes from Phoxinus phoxinus, assembly GCF_949152265.1. Lineage (NCBI taxonomy): Eukaryota > Metazoa > Chordata > Actinopteri > Cypriniformes > Leuciscidae > Phoxinus > Phoxinus phoxinus. The sequence continues at coordinate 17,271,842 of NC_136886.1, forward strand.
CATGTTAACAAATGGGTAAGAGAATTAGGCCTCTGTGTCATGTCATATTTATACCCCAGGGAAACAGGAAGTCATGAATTACTAATTAAAAGTTCCTAGATACCCTGACCAACTTTAGCAACTACAGAAAAATATATTTAAAAAAAAATCAATTACATTTTTCAGCGGTATTGTTAGGGGTGCCAATAATTGTGGGACACATGATTTCAAGGTTTTTTTTTTCTAAATTTTTGATTTTTTTTTTACCACCAAAGTAATGTACTTAAATAAAAGGTTGGATTTTTCTCTTTTTTTGTATTTGGGTTCTATGTTGTTTAAAAAAAGGGAGAATTTTTAGAAGTCCCCGACCACATCTTAAACAGGGGTGCCAATAATTGTGGAGGGCACTGTACATCAATCCATACAAGTCAGGTGGGGTAGGAAGGTTTCGGCACCCTTTTATATGACAAATGGGGTTCGGCATGGTGGAATATTGCCACCTCTTCTTTTTAATCTGTATATGGATGATATTTCTATTGAGTTAAATAAATGTAAGACCGGATGTATAATAGGTGATAGTCTTATTAACCATCTGATGTATGCTGATGATCTAGTTATTCTGTCCCCTTATAGTGCTGTACTACAACAGTCGCTTCGTATATGTTCAAGCTATGGTATGCAGTATATTACATTTAATACTAAAAAGAGTGTGATTATGAAAAATGTATATGTGCACAGGTGATGTTAAAATAGCACTTTTTAGAGCTTACTGTACATCATTGTATATGGCACATCTGGTGTAGATAGTAAAGCTAAAATGAGAAAGCTTCAGGTGGCATTTAATGATGCATTAATAATTTTGCTTAAACTCCCATGGTGGACAAGCCAAATGTTAGTTTTAAATGTATAATTTTATGTGTCGATTGGGTGACTCAAGAAATACAATCATAATGGTCTTTAATGATCCTATATTAAGTGATACAAGGTATTCTTCCTGGTCCTGGAAGCACTGGAACTCAAGTTTGTATGTTCTTAAATAATGTTGATGTATGGAAATCTATGTTTGTATGTTATTCTTTTCTTTCTGTTTCTTTTACTTTGTGATATGGACCTAAGGGTCTGGAATAAATAATGAATAATTATGATATGGACTCTGAAATGCCATATAGCCTAGTGTAAAACAAGTTACACTGCTTGCTTTCCTAAGAACAACAACTATTGGTGGCCTAAATATTACAACTCAGTCATTATAAAGTGTGTTTCCAGACCAAAAAAAAAAGAGCCAATAACTGTACAACACTTGGTTTTATTAGAAGATTACAACTTTCTCTTTTCTCATACTTAACTTTCTCCTTTTAATAAAATATGTTAAGCAATATTAAATGTTGAAACACAGGTTGATGGAAAGATTGCTCTACTTATGACTATATGCAGTAACATTCAAACTGTTGAAACATTCATAATCATTTTAAAAATCAATATTCAAATTCCTTTTATTGTTTATGCACTTATTAATTTGAGTACTCAGAGATTAAGAAGCTTATGGCTTTTGTCCAGTACAGAGTCTCAAGTATGAGATATGAAGATCACACCACTCTTGCCACGGCATACCACTAGAAAATCATTTTAAAGGCCGTCCCATCTTCAGAGGTTGCGACGACTCATGGTGCACTGAGGACAGATGTTGCAAATGAAAAAGAAGGGGAAATTAATTCAATAAATGTTGAATAATTAAATATAAATTATAATTACATAACCCATAAATAAATGCTTTGTAGTATCACATATGTCATTCTTAAACTAAGCTTTTTTATTAGTTACACTACCAGCCAAAAGTTTAGAATGATTCAGATTTTTTTTATGTTTTTGAAATAAGTCTCTACTAAAGCTGGATATATTTGATCAAAAATACAGTAATATTAATACACAAAAATATTATTCATATTATTAAACAAAAATATTAAGCAGCACAGCTGTTTTCAACATTGATAATAATAAGAAATGTTTCCCGAGCATCAAATCTACATATTAGAATGATTTCTGAAAGATCATGTGACACTGAAGACTGGAGTAATGATGCTGAAAATTCAGCATTCAGCAAAATAAAAAAATTCCATCACAGGAATAAATGACATTTTAAGATATACTCAAATAGAAAAAAGTTCTTTAAAATTGTAATAATATTTCATAATATTAAACTTGTAACATTGGCATCGCTAGACCCCTTTTACTGTGGCACAAGCCCCATACCTCTGTGCCGCTGTATAAAATATTACTGATAAATTCTTGTGTCTCATCATTGTGTCAAAATCATTTTCTCTGAGAATATTTCAGCAATCATGTGGTGTGATTTCTATCAGCGGTTTAGAGTTAGAACTAACAATGTCAGATTTGCGAATTAATCTAATCGGTCATACGGTTTTGCAAAAAGCTCTGAAACTGTGCACAATTCGGAATTATTATTCGTCTCGATTTGGACAGTTCACGCACGCGCTGAATCATTAGCAGTAGTTTATCACACCGAAATAGTAACAGGATATTTTATAAGACAGAAAACAAAAAGAGAGCTGGATGAGGTGGATATGTACCTGAGGTGGAGTCTTCTATCGCTTGTCAACAACTCTATTCTTTAGGTAAAGACAATTCATATCCATTTATATCAAAAACAGTATTTAAAAAAGTTTTAAAATATGGACACACTTTTCTTTTCTTTTTTGATGGTGTCACGTGCCCCAATTCTGATGAAATGCTAGAAACGCTAGTTTGTAATGTATGTTTGATCAAATAAATACAGCCTTGGTAGGCATATCAGAGAGTTCTTAAAAAAAATAAAACATTATAAATAGTGTTATCATGATTATTTTTGAGCCTAATGGGTTGGGTTAGATCCCATTATAATCGCTGGAGCGGTCTACATACACCCCTTGAAATAGATAGAGAGCCCTGATCTACAGTCTTCCGGAAGGAAGGAATGTGGAGCATATAGTTATCATACCATCTTTGGGTTGGCCTGGTCTGGTTTGTGGTCGTGTCTTGGATGGGAGCTCTGAGCTGTCTCTGTAGTCTCTAGGCTTTGGTTGAAGATCTTGTGGCTGACCAGAGCGAGACTTCACAGGAATCGGAGGTCTGTTAGGCCCAGTCATGCCCCCTTCAGAGCGAGAAGGCACCACAGGCTTCTTGGTGATGATCTGGGATTGTAGACCGCTGCTCGTGGTGTTTATGGCTGAGGATGAGTGAGGTTTGGTTTCTGAACAGGTGAAGGAGCGATTGCGAGGGGTCGGAACAGGGACCTGACGGTCAGCGTCAAGGTCTGTTTTGGGGAAGGAGAAGTGAGGATCTGGAGGAGAGAGATGGTCTTTCCCCACTCGTGATCCACTCATTGAGCCATAAAGGGGATTGTCAAACATCTCTGGAGGTTTCCCGTCCTCAGATCTGTAGCCAAAAACAAATATGCCAAACTGTATTTAGTATATTAATCTGGAATCACTTTAAGAGATGCAACCTGTCAGGTTTGCATGTAACGAGAAGTTTTTACATTGATTTGGCAATCAAAAATAATATTTAAAAAAAAAAAATTCCAAACAAAAAACATTCATTTAAATGTCACAAAAATATTAGGAAAGCACCATAATAAAACCATACGCTGATAATCTTATTATGGCTGACAACAATAATTGGCAGATGTTAAAATCCTACACTAAAACCTAAACATGTTATCATTGTTTAAATGCTAAAAGTGAATTTAGGCATCACAACATACCATAATATACAATATGAAAAATGTATTCATTCTGAGATTATATTTAACCTTGTTTTTAAACTAATAGTTATTAACTTTGAGAGTTACATGACAGCAAAAATGGTCTAAATGTAAAGAAGGGGAAATGATCATTCACAATTATGTATCCATCATCGACTGATATTGATCAATTAAAAACTCTAATTTGCCAGATAACCTTTGACTAAATCAAAGACTTTTGTCAGATGACATGATGGATATATTGATGAGATAAAGGAGATAAAAATGTGAGGTCACACTTTAATTTAGGGTCCAATTCTCAAAATTTAAATATGAACTACAACATTTCCCTTTATTGAGTCCTAATTCCACCTTATTAATAGTTGTAAGGTAGTTATTAAGTTTAGGTATTGGGTAGAATTAAGGGATGTAGAATATGGCATTAATATGTGCTTTATAAGTACTAATACAGAGCCAATATCCAAGTAACATGCATGCTAATAAGCAAATTGGACCCTAAACTAAAATGTTACCTAATGTCAAAATATACTTACACAGGGTTTGTTGTCTTTGCAGTTGGGCTGGATGTAGCATGGTCATAACTAGACTTTTTTGGGGAGAGATTGCCATGCGTCATGTCCTTTAAGGATGGCCCTGTTCTAGGGGACATAATGTTGCTGGCGCCCCTGTCTGCCTGGTTATTGCTCTTGTAGCCTACACCCATATAACTGGGGTTACTTATATCAGAGGCGAGGACTGAAGAAGATCTGTCAAAGAATGTCAAAGTTATATATTTGTACGAACATAAACGAATCAAATTTTTGTAAAGAATTGTGAAAAAGAATAATATAACGTCATTTTGAATAAGTAATGAAATAATAACATAACACTTTGGATATAAGCATCTGCTAAATAAATAAATGTAAATGGCAAAGTGGGGAAAATGCGAATGTTTTACATTTTGGTGCTGTCTCCTGATTTCCCTTTACCAGCTCCTGGGTCATCTCCGACTTTAATGAAATCTGGAATAAAGAAAAATAATCTCAAGGGAAGGAACATAGCCTCGATACTCAGGAAGCAAAAGCATTACATCACACTCGTGGACTGGTTGTGTCAGGCATTGCTGTACAGAAACACATTGTGCACTCACCATACAGCTTCTCTGCCTGTTTTCCTTCAGATTTAGGGAGTTGGATGCCACCTGTTAGATGGCCTGTGTGCTCACCATGATGGGTGAGTTTGATAGAGAACTCAGTGTAAGAGCTTTCAGCCAAACGCAGAGCGACACAGCCCTCACCTACAGACAGAGCGCAGCGTTATTGTGTTTGAATGCATACGGACAATTCCAATACTAATCAGTCTTATTCTGATTATGTAAGCATCATGTACACACATGCTATAACCAGATAAAGTCAATATGGGTCCGTTTTTAGAAATCCAATTGCCATATGCCATCATGTTCATCAGAATTTTGAGTTATATAAACACCTTATTCGGAATATTCACCATGACTGAACTATCTTTTTAACATACACCATTTATTCAGTTTATTTAGAATATTCTGATGTCATGTTTACAGGAATATTCCAATAGTCGTGGTGCATGTTAAACGTAGTTTTCCTAATAAACTATGAACGTTTAAAAATGAAATTAGAAAATGATGTGCTTGCAAGTTACTCAGCCAGCTAAAATTACGAGCATGTGAGCACTAGTAAACTTTCACACATTTTAGGTAACCTTTACCATATGACTCATCGCAATCTGTAGATTTAACGCAGATGAGGATGTGCTGATCAAGGAGGTATTCTGGGTCAGCGATGATGGGCGTGAGCTGCAAAGTGATTTAACAAAGATAATGTAAACGTGATGGCTGAGCTTTCAATGTATAATGTTTTTTTTCTTTTCGTTTTATTAAGAGTTTTTACCTCAACTTGTCCCCCAAATCGTACTTTTATTGAGCCCTCTTTGTTCTCTTGGTTTTCTCCTTCAGGACTCTTCACAAACTCTAGAAAACGAATGGGAAGTATTTAACTTCACTTTTCTCTTTTTGCAGTAGCTTATGTGATCTTACAAAAGAAAAAGGGTGTGGGATTCAAATGATTTGTGATCATTTAAGACATAAGAGAAAGTAAAAAGGATGTAGCTCCTCACTCTCCAAGCAGCTTGAGTGATACTCAATGAAGAACCTGGTCTTGGATTTAGTGAAAAGAATAGCCACACAGTTCATGATCTTTATAGCACCCTGAGCATCCGTTGACAGATCTGTAAAGAGCAAAAGACTTCATAAGTAGTGCATTAGCACAATGCACAAGACAGCTGGCCGGGATGCAAAGTTTCTCTGTTAAAATGGGGTTGTTGCCATAGTGAAATATTTACAACATCATACCATTTTTTGAGACAAACTGAGAAGTCACACCAACATCAAATGTGGCAAATACAGGGGAATGGTCACTTGTCATGATATCATTGGTGCATCCTAAAAAAAAATCAAAGAGAAATATTGGTTAATGTAGTGATGTCTTTCATCCGCATTATACAACTTGCATTTGAAATATAATGAACTAACCATATGAGTTGCAAACCACATGCACCATAGGGTAGGACTTGCGAAGCACACGATCACACCATGAAGGCAAGTTGTATTTTGTCTGTTTGTGAGATAAAATATTTATTTAAAGAGGATTTTCATCATTAAATTCAATTTTATAATATATCTGCTGCATGGGGAAGGCTGTTCAGATGTATGGTGGCTTTCACGCTATACCCCTGTGGCTTTGGCTTTAGTGTAGGCATATCTCTCCCGTGTGTCTCTCTCAAAACGATACGTGGGGGCAAATGTAATCTCCTCCTCCACTGTAAAGTAAAACATATGAATGGAATGGAATCTGATATTAAGCACGCTTCTATTCCTCAACAAATTTGGCATAACATACCTTGCCTACATATATATGTTATGTACTAACTACGGTGCAAAAGTTTGGGGTCAGCAGGATTTTTTTTGGGGGAAAATAATACTTTTATTGAGTAAGTATGCATTAAATGGATCAAAAGAGACAGTAAAGACATTTTTAAAGCTATTCATTAAAGAATCCTGAAAATAATGTATCGTGGTTTCCACTAAAAAAATATTAAGCAGCACAACTATTTTTAACATTGATAATAATAAGAAACATTTCTTAAGCATCAAATCAGCGTATTAGAAGGATTTCTGATCATGTGTCACTGGAGTAATGATGCCATCACATGGATCAATTATATTTTTTAGAGATAATAGTATAGAAAACATTTTTTTCATTGTAAAAATATTTCAATGACTATTATTTTTTAAATAAATGCAGCCTTTGAGCATGAGAGAATTTACCAAAAACAAATTTTTTTAAATCTTACCAACCCCAAACTTTTGAACAGTAGTGTATGTGTTTCTTCTAAATGTAGTTTATAGTACCCTATATGTTAGGCTAAACCTCACTGGATATGCAAAAATGATAATACAAACTATCAAAGGAAAATCTGGTTTGGATTAAAGTGAGTAAACCTCCAGTGAACAGCCTGAGGTCCTAAAATTTCTAACAGGTTCAAAGTTGAAGTGTGTGGGGTTTTGTGTTGTTGTTTTTTTATAATAAAATACTTAAAATACTCTCATATGCCATCCCATATGTGTAGAGAAACTATAAGTGAGCCATTCACACGTGGAAGTGTAAATAGGGTGGTGATTTCAACATTGCTCTATTTGTTTGAGGTCTTCTTGTAGCAATATTGTCTCAACTAAAGCGTGTTTTGGCTAGGACTACCTGTTTGGAGTAGGGTTGGACATTGAGTAACTTTGTAGTGTAATCAGTTCATATTGGTAATCAAAATAATGGGTAAATTATGCACAAGTGCTACATCACCAATAATACTTTCAAAATAAAAAAAAGCAAGATTAGACAAATAACTTAATGATAACAATATTTGTATCATTGTACATGTTCCTATTCTATGGGCACAAAAGCTTATATGATGTGGTTAGAACTGATTCTGTGTATCTGCAGTGGGTTTAGGTCAATGAAAGAAAGGTGGCTTCTCACCGTATTCTAAGAAGACCTTTTTCTCTTCTCTCTCTATGCACAGCTGATCTCTGGCCAGCAGTTCCTGATACTGCTGCTGTTTGATCTTCATCACAATGTTCTCGGCTTCCTGCAAAGAGCAAACAACTATGCAAAACGTCTGTTTTTTCCTGTCAGTTGATGTCAGGACTTGACAGCTCTTTTCTTAATAGAGGAAATGCCTGTTCATATACAAGAAAGCTCTCTAAACCACAAAGGCAGTTCATGCCTAAAAATTATCATAATGTGGGTAACTGATGCATAATTTGTCCATAGACACCTTTTTTTTATCAACATGAAGAGTGTTTAAAACATAAAGATGACTTCAATAGATCATTTTAAACGGTTCTGTGGTGTCACAAATGAAGTCTCTCACTTCATATGAACTCATGAAATACATGCATAGTAACTATAAAGAAAAAAGAAAAAACTTCATTTGTAGACATCTGTTATATACAATTTAATTTAATTTTGTAATCAAATATGTTGTAAAATTACCTCTACGGTGGTTTATTAGTATTATCAGATAGAAAATAAAAGTAGTTGCTGATAACCACTTATTTTCTTGTGTTTGCATTTTGCATCCAATTAACAATAGAGTATACTTAGAAACAATAATTACAAAATCTTTATGTAATTCAAACAGCTTCATTTCACCCCAGTTGCAAAACTGTTCAAGATACCTTTTTGATATAAAGTTTCCAAATTAAAAAATGGTCATCATTTACCTATGCATTTGCTGATAAAAGCATGTTTGCTGATGAACATTCATTTGAACCTACCTGTGATGGTAGGTCAACCCTATAATTCAGATCCCCCAGCCAGAAGAGGTGTGTGAAGCGATGTGTGATGTCAAAAGGATTAAGTTTCTTATCTCCCAGATTCAGAAAACGCAGAATACTGATGTAGTTCTGGTTTCGCCTGTAAGGTACAGTAATCAAGTTACTAAATTTGTTATTGTAGTACTTATTATTATTATTAACGTGTATTTTATGTCAATGTCTCATAATGTCACACTGGCAGGTACAGTGTATTTGGTTTGTGGCTTACCTAAGTTTCTTTTCACTTCCTGAGGTCAGGTGACTGTTGACAAACCCAAAGGAGGTTCTATTAAACATAAAAGACACCCCCACTGCTCCTTTATTCCCTTTAAACACACATACACACATAATTAGCTTTTTTACATACAACAAAGTACTATATAAAGCTTTGCATTTCCTATTATTTTTTTTGGGGAAAAGGCTATAAACAAACCCAGAGCATTAGCTATGCCAGTCTTAACGCTATCAGAGAAGACGTGAGAGAAGCGGTTCTCATGTTCCGGCTTGGCTAGAACCACAATTCGTATACTCCACAGTGTCTGAGTGGCTATCTGTTAATAAAAACACATAGCTGTCATTATTTAGCTTATATGCTAGGCCATTTAACACATTCATACACATTGTCAGGAGGAGTGGTCATAACATAGATTTGTACAGGTGAAACTCGAAAAGTTCATTTATTTCAGTAATTCATCTTAAAATTTGTTATCATTTTGATGATTATGGCTTACAGCTTATGAAAAACCCCAAATTCAAAATTAGAATATTGTGAAAATGTTTTCATAGCTGTAAGCCATATTCTAATTTTTCGAGTTTCACCTGTATAGCATTCCATAGAGAAAAACAGTGAGCAGATGTAATACGCAAAGCACATAAGGCACCCGAAGCGTTCTTGTTGAGTTTTGTGTCACTTACTTGTTTGAAGCTAATGTTGGTTATATCCCTAAGGGCTCCCCTAACGGTTTCTATCCAATCCTTCTCTCCCATGGGGTCCTCCTGTGTCCCAATTACATAGATATCATGTGGGATTTGATTGGCTGTGTCATCATGGGTTTTTCCCTGACCCTTTGACTGCAACCAGGAAGTGATGTTTTGTGGTGGATTCGCATTTCCTGAATGGACAGCACAAGTTCACTTCATCTCTAGTTAGTGTACATTTAGTCTCTTATACTAAAAAACTGTACTTAAAGTTATAATATAATATTAGTGAAATTAATAACCACTTATGCGCACTTAAAGAGAGCACACTTTGAAGACTGTGTAACTAATGCCAAATTAAAGGTTTTACTTTAAAGTACCTTTTAAATATATTTTTTTTAATAATTTTGTCATACTTTGAATTAATTTGATGTCTCGACATTACATTTGACATTATATTTAAAGTTAATATATTTTAAATGTACTAAATTGCAACTTCATTATAACAAATGTGCAATTATATACATGATATGACATAAAAAATGACATCAAATGACATTTAAATATATTTTAGTTTACCATAAATGCGTATTTGTCAGTTCACTCTAACCATATTTCAGAGACAATAGAAGTAATTATGAAATTACATATAAAAACACAAAAGTGGGCAAAGAAAACAATTAACTAATTGCAATTCATATAAATTCTAACCATTATTTAATTTAACTGCAAATGACATGCCATTAAGTGTTTGAAAACATTACATTCAGTACGCACTTAAGTATCTTCTTTTATATTATATTAGTTATTATTTATGTAATAAGTTGAAATATGCTAAAGTGAGATTATATAAAAAAGGTTAAAAATGTGTTTAACCTTGAGCTCCAAAAATATCTGAATTGAGGAGACTTTAAGAAGCTTTTTTTGGACTAAATAAACTGAAATGAACACTACATGTTATAGGCTAAACGCATCTTACCCATGTTCCAGGTGCCAACAAAGATGGTGATCATATCCGGCTCAGGTTTTCCTGAGTGCTTGTTCTTCATCTGCTGTAGAAGCTGGCAGAAGCCTTCTCTTTTCTGAAAACATACAAAAATATACAAAAACACTAATTTACACACAGGATCACATTAAAAACACACACAAAAACATGCAAACTATTTATTATTGTTAATTTAAGTGACTGCCTAAAAAACGTCCATACAAAAAAATGTCCTCGCTACTGTGACAGTGGGATTTTTACCTTTGTGTCATCAAAGACATAGTCTTTGCGCTGAGTTTTTTCCTTCTCTGTCTCGACCACCAATGCTAATCTGTTATGCATCTTCTGTGACTTCACCAACTGCAAGACTGAAAACGAAGAATTTGCCATGTTGCCATTATTTACTAGTTAATAGGTCATTTCACACATTTTGGTTACATGGCTGTCGGGATTACTAGATTCTGATTGGTCCATCACAGAATTCAGAGGTCAAATATTTAGTATAATGACCACCACTGAACTGTATATTTGACTATTGTGACTGGCAACTGATATCTCCTGAACCCAGTGTTTCTTTGCTATTTATTTTACATAAAGAAAATAAGTAAACAGCATAATGCACATTATCGCAACCCTTCAGGATGAAGACTGCTTTGCGTTTGGGTCCTGATAATCCTATCAAGGTTTATTTTTGCAATGAAGGACTGCGGAATTGTCAATATTGGAAAATCGTAATCGCATTCAAATGTATGTGGTTATGTAAGTGATGAAGTGGTTCAGCATACTTTTATTGTGCACAAAATATTTATCCTCAGGTCCATCTTTGGACTTCTTGAAGTAAACCTTCCCGCCTTCCACATCTACTTTGAGGTACATTTTGTTTGAAATACCGAGGGAGTCGCATTTGACCTGTTAACACAGAAAGGGACAATAAAGTAAGATTAAGTTCAGCATTTCTGATGTGCCAAAAATAGTTATAAAGTTTATCTATGATGGCTGTGTGCAGAGGCAAATGTCATCGCCTATAGCTACATAAGCAAACACAACACTAATTTGCATGTGGTTTTTCAGTGCAAAGCAGTCGCAAAGAAAACCTCTATGCTTTCATTATTATGACATCATTACAAGCAGAGGAAAGGTTACAGGCTATGACTTTCACTTTGGATACAGTAATCAAACAACATGAATATAGCCTACAGTATTTAAATGTATTTATATATTTATACCAATCAATTAAGCAATTCAATCCTTTATTTAAAATAAATAGGTAACACTTTACAATAAGGTCTGATATGTTAACATTAGAACTGCATGTATTAACATAACAATAGACACTTATTTTTACAGCATTTATTAACCTTTGTTAATGTTAGGTAATAAAAAGATTTTTCATACATTTTGAGGTTAATATTAACTAAGATTAATAAATGCTGTATTATAGGCTAGTATTGTTCGTTAACTAATGTAGTGTTACCATTAGTGCTAACTAATGTTACGTGTTACTAAAAATGGTATATTTATTGTTGAACTGAATTTCTTACTTCGAACATCACAGGAGGAATAAGTGACTTTCTGTGCCCTCCATCATATCCGACAAATTCAAACACAGCATTCTTGGTCTGTAAGTAAGAGGGTATGTTAGTCTACATTATCACATGGCTCTGTGGAATGCTTGACTCTGATTGGTCAATCGCACCATCCAGCTGAATGTTATTCTCCAATAACAATAGCTGAAAACAGATAACAGGTTTTATCCAGGTTACTGAAGTCAGCAGCGCTATACGCTTGATAGGAAAGTTTTTTCTTCGCGGAAGTTTTGTGTTTGGTGAGCTAATAAAATATTAAAACTCAGTCAAATCAATATTTTTTGTACAGTTATTTAATTATGTCATACAGTATTGTGGACTCGCTCTCTCTTGTTTCATACAAATGCAGCTGCTGCCATTTTGCAACTATTGTTTTGTACACTGTTGGATTATACAATAACAAACAGGTACGGTTTTAATCTAAAATCTCAAAAGCTTTTCATCTTTAACAGTTTCATCTCAAATTAATATCTCTTATCCCCATAATTAATAAGTGTAATAAGTATGACTGTACCGTATCTCTAAAACTGTCCATTTAGTTTGAATTTGCCTCTCTCCGCGGATGCTTTGCGTTTAAAGATCTGATCAAATATTTCAATCAATATTTCATGTCTAATAATTTACTTGTGGCAAGTAGCCGTGTAATGAGCGGCTAATAATAAGCACTTCTCGTTGATCACCCTGTTGGGGTTTATTCTGACATAACAACTGGCTGGATGTACATTATCCCTTAATTAAAGTTCCCAACTTCCCAATAAGATGTTTATTTCTATGTTTGCGGTCATCCATAAATAAAGAACAGTGTTACCTTGTCTTCTATTGCATATATAAGCTTAGTCAGTTGCTCCAGTTTGAAAGCCACAGACTGATTTGCATCTCCAGAAAGCTGGAAAAGAGTAAAATCAACAGATACAGATAAATAAATAAAAATTTGTGGGTGGAAAAAACCTCAACATACCACTTTTTAGTAAAAATAACCGTTTCTCATTTCTTTACTTGTCTGTAGGGGAAACAGCAAGTGTTTCAACACATTTTTTTATTCTAATGTCTGTAACAGTGGTTTATTGCGCAATGTGTCCCAAGATTGATTGTAATATTCTAATATCTGCTACAAATAAACTACTTTGAAATATACTATTGAACCCCAAAATCATACAAATCAGTAAAAAGTCAGATACAAAGAGTACTGTTTTTACAAGCTATCCCCATAGTGAGTTTGGGTCTTTTTACATTTTGTGCAGGAAATTGAACACTTCCTGGTTTGATTCATGCTTACTGACCTGACTCCTTAGTCTCCCAGCTCCAGGAGACAGCGGTGGATCCAAAACTTTCTGCAGTGCCTCAAGACTCGGAAGTGTGCGAGCAATTTCACTACGAGCAAGTAGGAATGTCAATTAAATGAACAATATATAAATAAAGTGTCAATACCAAAATAGTCATATAAGGGCAATAAGGTTTCAGTATTCACACATTTTTCAGAACAATTGTACCTGTTTAGGTTTTTGCAGATACTCTGTGTGAGCTTTTTTAAGTGGGGAAGAGTCGGGTTCCCACTCTGCACCTGTTCTGCATCCAGACACACGGATGTGCGGAAATACTCCTGAATGGACTTCTGGTGGTCCTCAGATAGACTGGATATTGAACATCAGAATCATTAGCACACCAGAACAAGGCTACTCCGTACAATGGCTCTGAACTAAAGTTTAAGTAATTTTGCATCAGATAGAATTAAATCATAATGTATTTAACAAGAAATTGTTCTTATTAAGGTAAAACAGAATAATCTAGCATTGTATTAAATTGTACTAAAGAAATTGTACTTTGATATGTCGATTTGCTGCCAACGCTGGAGATAGGTGTCTGAGATGGAGGGACGGGCAAGCTCTGTTCCCCTATCGGTTCCCCTGGATGAATCACTGTGGCAATCTTTACTTTCATTACCTGAGATATTCCTGGGTGGCAACTGAGGCGGCAAAGTAAATGGTTCTGTGGAAATGGAGAAAACAGTTTCCTTGAAGTTAATGGAACCATTTACTTCAAGCTCACATAGTTCCTAAAATTGCAGTGGGGTCAAAAAGTCTGAGACCACATTATAATAATGGAGAGAAAAAAAGAAAAGAAAAGATAAATTATTTCGTTCTTTAATCCAGTGGTTCCCAAACTTTTCTGCCTCTCCCCCTTTTGTAGAGAAAAATATTTTCAACCCCCCTCCCTACATGCACCCACATAAAGACACCGATCAGACATGACCTTGCTTGCAAAATTCTCTAGTATTCATTTTTAACATTGTAATTAATACTGTAGACAACTAGCCTACAACAACTTCTCTTTGTTTTCGTGATGTGAAGTAGGCTAGTTGCGTCTTAATTTATTTGGCTTCATACTGTCAGAAGCTAATATTTTGAGGCACACAAGTGACACAACACTTTTCACTACCCAAAAACAAGAAGATATGCTTCGCCATATTTGTTTGTTTTTACACAGGACGAGTTGGCTGCAGTATAGGTTGGTTGTCTGGACGCGACGAAGCGAAGCGAACGTTGGAAATACATTTGTATCAGAAGTTGCGCGAGTGTTTCTTGGAATACGTCAGAACTAGAACGGGGCATTAGTTTAATTCGGGAATTTGTCGTATCGCGTCACAGACAGCATCACTTAATGGGTTCTATTCGCTTTTGTGTAGACATGTTGCTTTGATAGTAGGCTATGACGTTTGAAGTAGATTACTGCTATTCTGCTTTATGTTTACCTGGCACTGGCAATTCTTTCACAAAATTCTCCATGCTTAGTGATGAACGTTGCAGCATCATATTTATACACAGCTTCCTGCAAAACTCAATCCTGATTCTTCAATCACGGCGTGCCATCGAGTGGTCTGTTATTCCCATGGTTATTCCCCGACAGAAACCACGACCACTAATTGTATCCCTTAATACTCATATTTGATCACCAAAATGAAATATTTTAAAGTTTTTTCCTTGAAAAAAATAATCATGCCTTAAAATAGCTTGAATGTAACTACACATTTGCCTAATTTCTTATACGCGGTTATGGCTATATGAATATGCAAATTAGCCCCACCCCACTCACACCCGCTCAGTGATCCACTTGTTGACGTGATTAGTTGCAAGGTAGTTTGTGATGTCAGAAACACCAGCGATTTCAAACCGTGTTTTTGAGACTGCAGTGGTGGGGTCTTGCACCCTCAATAGGTAAATTTTCTGTACACTTTAATTTAGCCTGGGCATGCACCCATTTTTATAACTCCAGGCCCCCCAGTTTGGGAACCAAACTTTTCACTCAAATTGTTATGCTAATAATGTTCTCTGTAATAAAATAAAATACTACAATCTACTAATATAATATAATGATAGAGTTTGTAAAAAAAATAAAATGAGAAAACTTCAAAACAGAAGCATTTTTTTCTAGTGGTTTTGCTTTAGCTATGTACATTATCATGGTAACAGCGATTATCAATGTTTTTCTGAAACCATGGACAAATCTTATTGTTATTGACTTACCTGGTTCCTCCTCCGGCTCCTCCTCCTTCTCCTTCTGCACAGCGTACTGAAGGTGTGTGACCAGACCCATGTTCTCTTTATAATATGCCTCCACCAGGTCTGGCAGCAGAGTAAAGATCCGAATAGGCACACCCTCTGATGCCTACAAAGCAAAGTATCCACGATGAACAAGAAAAATTCTGAAGACTGTTTTCAAATGTTCAAGATTTATGGCATTTTACGATATACAAAATCATTATTTGCATAAATATGTTCAGCACTCAATACTTCCAGTGACTCTCTTAGTTGTTCTTCCTTTGTCCGAAACCAATAGCGGTACATTGCATTTCTTCATTTTGCATGGTTTCCTTTAAAAAGTGCTCAGTCTGTGCCAAGTAGGGTTTATAAGCCACTTTCTCCAAAGGACTTTGGAGTATAAGCTCTTAGTCACCTGGTCTGACTTACGTCTTGATGCTCAGCAAATGTTTTGACCCAATTATATCCAATACTACACAAAGTAAGAACAAATTCTAACCAAATATTTATTTTAAAAAACTTGATGTGTATATATGATGGGGAAAACCACACAATATTCTGAAAAATTCAGCACACATACTGTATAGTACACTTTGTCTTCTGTCAATAACCAAAATGCCCGTAATGTTAGATCAAATTCATAGCTCCTAATTTTGAAAATGAACAGTCTTTATACTATTGGCTATGAAGAAACTTTAGGAAAATGGCAGCATTTTTAGCATTGCACACAAAATCATCTCAACACGCCATGCATCTTAGCATGGCTAATCACAAGATGTCCGACTGGCAATAGGAAACAAGCGTAATCTTTGCATAAAAAAAACAAAACAATTCTCTGTGGTTTAAGGTCCGCACAAACTATACATTTCAATAGAATTTTGCAAATCTAATTCAATTAAATGGCATGAACACATTTTTGAAACTTTCCATTTAAGGCGGGGTGCAAGAGGAACCCTGTGGCTTGCTTAACACCCACGCTGATGGATAATTTAAAACTGAGGTTGTGCTGCAACGCAGGCTTGAAAGAGGAAGAACTGTGGTAGAGAGACATTGAAGGGCATTGAACAACAGTCTTTGGTTTAGCTCCGTCCCTCGAGTGCATGTTACTTTGAAATGTGTACGCCAAGAGGGAACAATGCAAATTATAATCAAAGGTCACCCGGTTTGCTTTCATTATTTTGTTTGTCACGAGAATAAGAGTTTTGTACAACTCGAATAAAACCACCAATTGGTTTTGCAGCTGCACTGTCACAAGACCAATGCTTGCTTTAACGCAGAGGACATAATAGATACTAGCTTGACAGACAAGACGCCCACACAACGGTCTCAGAGAGTCTTCGGCAGCTGAAGAACCAACTGTCACAAGGTCACACATTCATTACCAAGTACAAGATAGTAAATGGCTTGTAGGAGGCCAGATGTTCTGTGCAACTTGTCATAAAAATGGACAGTGTTTTGTCAAGTGACCAGCAGACTATGAGCGCAACACGTAATTAGCAGATGATTGAGTATATTTGCCTCTACTTTTTGTCTCATCGTGGTTCTATTGTATTATTTTTTTCACTTGACCACCATTTTAGTGCAACAGGGAAATAAACAGTGATGTAGACAGATTAAAATGATACAAATAAATGGATAATGCATATAGTGTGAACAAACAATCCACGAATTTCATTACAATGGATCAAAAAATATTGCACAATAAAGAACAAACACTTTTCTTGAGCAAAACAATTTGCAGAAAAAGGTTCATAATTACTAACCAATATATTTAATAATTAAATAAACAATATATAGTTCAAAATGGAGATCATTGAACATTTTCCTGTTATCAAACTTGTGTAGAACATAGATAATGTGACGAACTACACTTGTGGCTCACCTGTGAAATTAAGCGGAACAATATGTGAAAAGTTAGTTTCAAGGAAATCTCTTGATGTTTGCAGATGCCATGTTTGATATTTTGTACGTAATAAATGAGATTTTATGGCTGATTAATGTGTCCAAATACTTTTGGGGTCCACCAAAAGCTTTACTTTTACTAAAGCGACAAAAAAAAACACCATTCTGGTGACTTTCGAATACTTGAAGTCACAAGCAGAAGTGTCTCGGTGCACATCTCAAAATAGTCCCCCAGCACACGCAACACCTGTCTGTGCGAATATGTAAGCAAAGCCATTGCAGGAAGCTTCAACCCAAAAAATCCAATGCAAAATATTCTCAACAGAGGTCAGTAACCACTGCCATATATACAAATTTGGGATTTTCTTACCTGGACTGATAGTTGTTTGTCCTCATTTGGTAATATTCTGTAGGTATACACACAGTTCTGGTACCTGCAAAAGAAAAGATTGAGAAGAATAAAAACATAATGCATATTAAAACAAATCTCATGTAAAATGTCACAATTCAAACATAAACAGTGAAAATGGCCATTTTGCTGCAAGCTAATGGGAAACCCCTCACCGACTTCCTTGAGTCTCAGTCAACACTGTTTGTTAATAATTCACGATACAAGGAATCAGATTGGACTTATATTTCATTGCACTTCAATAGAACCACATACTGAACAATTTGCAAGGAAACAGGGAAACTGAGATCAGTTTGTAAACTGATTCCAACAATGTTATACATTTTCAAAAAACATAATGTATGTATATAATAAGGTTGCAGGGCCAGTACCACAAAAACCGAGCATGTTTTATATTTACGACAGACTCAAATGTCACCTCATGCAAATTAATTGTCAAACACACTTCAAATGTCACATTTAAACCACATTCCAACTCGAAAGCACTCAAACGTTCATGTTTCATCTAATATTAGGGGCAACATAGTGCCCTTCCACCTGAGAGGTACAGCAGCGATACTCACAGAACACAGAGGGCATAAGCTCCCTGTATGGATTCGCTGTCCCGGAGGAGGAAGCTCCCATCCTTGCCTGCTTTGGAGAGGAGGTCCTCTGCTGTAGACCGAGTGATATTGCCATGGTACCATGGCTGGTGGGAAAACATCCTTTCCGAAGACTTCTCCCTTCCTCCGTCTGGAGACACCCAGGTTATTCTGGCCCCGGCAGTTTTCAAGAGGAGATCAACATGAGCCAAGCTTCAGAGTCTCACGGTCGGTTTCATTTCGTTGTTACAACTGATAGCCGCTCCTGCTCTGTCTGGCTCTAGGCTCGCTGCTTCTCTCTCTTCCTGTTAGAGGGGCGAAAGCTGCAAAAAGGAAGCTGCCACAAACACAAGGGTGAACTTCCTCATTCTGTGCACACAGAGTCTAAAAACTCAGAGAGAGTGAGCAAGAGAGGAGGCCGAACAGAAGTCTTGTTCACACGTTCACATGGCTCCAACACCTCTCCTTTTTTACCACAAAAGAGATGAAAAAGGTGTATGTGCTATTGTAGGAGTTCTCGACAGTGCGTTCTTTCATATAACATCAATGATTAACCCTGCTAACCAAAACTATGAGACGGACAACCCATGCAAGTGTTAATGGCGATTATGCAAAGTAGAGAAATGTAGATAAACATTAGTGTAAAAGGCTCTTATTATGAGTTTATCTTTTTGACCAAACCACTGGTCCTGAAAGGGAAGGGACTTGTGCAGCACACTTCTTGTCACATCTTCAGTCATATATTAAAGAGTACTTCCCCTGTAAAATGCTGTTGTGCCCCTAAAGGCACAATATTTGCAAACCTTTTTTTCTGACCGTGTCCAAAATGAAAATTCTGTAATTTCATCATTGTTCCAAATCTTTTCTTTGGACAAAAAAAAGGAGACATCGGTCAAGATGTTCAAGCTGCACATTCAATACAATGACATTGACTGGATATGTTTGAATATACATAACCTTGAATGAGGTTTGAGAACTGCATGGGGAAACAGATTATCAGTGAGTAACGCCTTCAATTTTGCATAGAATAAATTTGCAACGCTTCAGAAGTGCAGAAGAGAGTTTTTTTGTTTTCGTTTTTTTGTGACCATACTGCCAGGTATTCAACTTTCTACTTCTTTTGAAAGACAGTTTTAAAGTGAAATGATTACTGTTTTTGTGTTTTGCTTTGTTTTGTGATCATTCTTTCTACTTCTTTTGATACTTTCTACTTCTTTTGAAAGAAAGGTTTTAAATGAAAAGTTTACTATTTTTGCTTTGTTTTTGAGGATCGTATACTGCCAGGTACTCTCGAGTAATCCGGAGTAATATACACTGCACAGTGCACACACATTACTGTCCTCTAACTCTATTTCTCACTCACTCCCTCTATCTCTCTCTCTCTCTCTCTCTCTCTCTCTCACACACACACTCCGTGAAGCTGCCTTGTTACGTTAATGGACAGGAAACCTTGCACAAATATGAGGAAAGAGAAGCAAAGACAGAGAGACAGAAAGCGAGTCAGACAGAGAGAGAAAATAATCTGCTGACAGCTCACAGTTTGAGTCACATGATGTGAAAAGAGAACCTGAATAGTGCCACAGTAACTTCAGCCTGGCGGTTTCCATCTTGCGTCTTTCTCACATGCACACGGCTATAAAGAATGCGGTTGTGTTCTACTGTCAATAAGAGCTCAGCAGTGACGGCCACAGTGTGGTGGGACAGATCATGTGTGATGTATATACTGTAGATAAAGGACGTTTTTCACAAGATTCTGCTTATTGTCATTAGCAGCTGTCACATGAGATGATACTCACAAGTCAAGTGTTATAAAGACTAATGAGAGCTGTAAGAGATGTGACAAAGTTCTTTGTCTCTTGGGTGATAGTGGGGTTGAGAATGGGGGGAGGGGTATTGTAATTGTAATCACCAGAATGCATCTGATGCCTTTATAAAAAGATGAATCAATAACCATTTGAGGTTCAATTTATTTTCATTTATTAAGTTGACTTAAATGCATTTACAAATTGATTCATACTTGAGGAATACAAAAAATTAATGATATAAGTATAATAACCACAAAAATACAATATATATATAGAAATTGGTTACAGTGATTAAAATAATATAAATAAGGATGCATAACAACTTCATTTGAACAAGTGAAAACAAAACAGTATTTCATGCCATCAAAAAAAATATGTAGCTAATTATATACCTTAAACATTAAACGGTACATTGAGATATTAATTGACTAGTGTGAAGTGCACATGCATCTAAATAGTCTAAATAACAAATAGCCGTCAAGGAATGTAAATAGTAGTATTCATTTCGACTCCTCACTGGTTTGTTGCCCTTCGCACTTTCTTACCACAGCTTGAGAGTGCTAACCAGAAAATCCCCCTGAGGACCATTAAAAAAATGATTATAAGTATTGTTTTGGTACCAAATATGAAATTCATTAGCTTCACACTGATTTCATTAAGAATGTGCACCAAGGAAGTGCTTACAGTTTACAAAGAACGAGACAAAGCATGTCATTAGCAAACTGGTAATATGCTAATAAAGACAACATTAATTTTTAAAAGGCAGTATATGTCTTCTTGAACCTTGATGGAATCTTCTGTCAACAGTTGTGACCAGACAACTGACATAAACATAACAGTCACTAGTACAGTCCCAAATAACGTTCACTTTAACATGTCCAATTCATGTGCTCGGTGATGCATAAGACTATTAGTTCCTGATCTTTAATTGACCATACACGATCAGGAAGTGTGGGCCGAATCACATATACCTGTACTGATGAAAAATATTAATTTCAATGGCTCGCTCAGAACTCAGACTTTGCGCTCACGGAGCTCTCATGTGTACCCTTCAGGTCCCCGCTTGTAGCGCCGGACCCCCCTGATTTGTCTCTGCAGAGAAGCCTGCGAACGCTTCCCCTGAACTTCTCAGCCGCAAACAGGTACACCAGTGGATCCAAAGCCCCGTTCAGGCAGGTTAGAGAGGAAGTAAGACGGTTAGCAAGGGCTAGCCCTCTTTTGATTTGGCAGGATAGGTCTGGGTGTCCGTGACCCAAGATAAAGGTTGCACGGCTTAAGTGATAAGGCAAAAAGCACACTATGTAGATGAGCATGACCAGGCCGATGGTGCGTAGAGCTCGGAGTTTCAACGCCGGCTCCAGCCTCGAACCTTTTCGCAGACTGTTCACTATCAGCACGTAGCAAGAAAGGGTGGCAATGAAAGGCGGCATGAAGGCTACGGCGAGGGAGACGAGAGCACGGTGTGAGGCCTTTTCTCTGTACAGCTGCAAGCATACGGTAGAGCCATTGACTTCTGCGGTCTGCTTGGTGACCAGTAGGGGCGCCATAGACACTATCACCAAAGCCCAAAGCACAAAACTGGCAATGTGAGCGTAGCGAGGGCGCCTGACCTTGAGGGAGCGTACGGCGTGCACCACAGCAAGGTATCTATCGCCTGCAACACAGGCCAGGAAGTACAAACTGGCATACATGTTGACATAAAAGAAGAAGCCTGCGAGACGGCAGGGGATTTCGCCAAACGGCCAATGTCCCCCCGTTAAATGATAAGTGGCCCTGAGAGGTAAAACGAAGATGTAGAAGAGGTCAGCCACAGCGAGATGGAGCAGGAAGACGTTGGCTGGAGAAGAGTTGGCTCTCTGGCGGGCGAAGATCCACAGGGCAAGGCTGTTGCCGTTCAGCGCAAGAAGGAAAACTATGATGTAGTAGAATCCAAAGATCATGTTCTCCACTGTATTGTCCACAGTTGGACAGATCTCCATAGATCGATTGGGAAGCAAGGTGGGGACCTCTGTAAGGGGAAACTCCATCTTTGTAACTGCAAAAACAGGAAAAGAAAGATTTCAGTTCACTTTTAAATCACTTGTATAAAATAATCATGTATGTTTTATATTTAAATGTATGAATTTAGATAAATATTAAACTGAATTATATATAATTTTTTTTCTCGTGTGTGTGTGTAGTCCGAGCCAGCGTTGTTTGTTCTGTGTTTTAACTTGTAAAATCCTTAAAATTAAGAATATATATATAAAAAAACTGAATAAGTAAATGTAATGATTTAAAATGTATTATATCAAATTATATATACTATTTATACTAATTATATACAAAAGAAGAAGAAACACCCTCCCACTTTCACTTTCGACTTCTCCACAGGTGCATGTACAATAATTGTTCACAGCTCACTGAACAAGCATACAAAACATTGTTTAAACACTTCCCAATAAAAATCTGTAAAGCTTATTTGGATTTCTATTAAGTTCTTTAAAGTACAGTATTCAGAAAAAGGGACTTTTTTTGCTGAGTATATACACTAGTGGTCCAAAGTTTGTGGCCACTACGAATTTATGTAAGAAATAAAAAAAAAATTTCAACCAAGATGCATTTACTTACTTGTGACAGTGAAGACTTCTACACTGTAACAAACCATTTTGTTTCCAAATAAATTATGTTCTTTTAATATACATCAAAGAATCCTGAAAAACTATGACGGTTTTCACAATAAATATTAAGCAGTTCAACTGTTTTCAACATTGATAATAATTAGCTAGCATCAATGCAATCTTGAGCACCAAATTTCACCAAAGAATAATTTCTGAAGGATCATGTGACACTGAAGACTGAAGTAACAATGCTTAAAATTCAGCTTTGTCATTACATCAATACAGTACAATTTAAAACATAATATTAAAATAGAAATCACTTATTTACAAAATTGTACCTTTTCTTTATTAAAGAAATATTTCACTTTGCATGTAATGAGTCTATTTAATATATTAGTTTAAGTTGAATTACTGAAATAAATTAACTTGTGCACGATATTCTAATTTTTCGAGTTTCACCTGCAGAGCAGCTGCCCTTGACTAACTGCCTAATTTTCATGCAGGAAGCAGAAGCCATGCTAAGATTTCAACAAAAATCAAACTGAGAGACCAACAAAAATAGACATGTTTGGCAAACACTTCCATCACACATCTAAATAAATAAACCTATGGCGCATTTAAGCATTTCATTTTTGCTATCAGAAATAATAATGTATTCAAATCTGAGAAAATAACATAGAAAGTTTACATCTGCCTTTGGGAATATGTTTCCAAACTCCTCTGTTGTCAAAACATTTTTACAAAACTGGAGCAAAGGACACAGCAGTGATGCACCAAGCAACACCTTTTATTCCAGCCGCAGTAAATATTTATCCGCCACTAATTCGGGTAGTGAGTGAGGGAGTGTTCCAGCTGTCTGTCTGTTTGGCAGGACCTCAGCTAGATATATATGTCGTGTCTCAGGAGTCTGAGCAGATGCCCCTGCAAGGCAGTCGACTGCTCACTGCACCTCCACACACACTGCATGAAGGTGTTGTAGACCATCCGGTGGCCACACCTTTGTCACGAGACCCAGAGTCACTCCCAGCTATCTGCTTACAGTCTGACCCAGCTGTCCTCGTGGCATTCTTGTTTGTCAAATCATTGGCAGGCGCCCAGGGCGGCCTGCCTCACATTCAATGAGCAAACTCAAACAGTTGCTCTATTAATAATCAGGCCAAATGAAGCATCTGCGGGGATGAGATGAAGACCTTTTTAAGAAAGGTTCAAAGTATAGGTTACTACTTGAGCTACAGCTGACAATATGGATTTTTTTTAAACATCTTATGAATATCGCATAATATAAGGTTTATGTTTCAATAAATTTATAGTTGAAGGGTGAATGACACGTTTTTTTTTGCCAGGAACTATTTAAAAAAAATCTATTTCATGCCTACAATGACTTACCGGTAATACACATCTTCAATGATGTTTTTAATTTCTGAATTAAAATTCATTGGGGTGCGCAAGGTCACAATTATATTAGATGGAATGATGATATCACAATGTATCACATTATATCACAATAAAAAAAAAAAAGCCTTATTAATGAATTTCATGAAAAGAAAAACAGTTCTGAGAACAATAATATTTAAACAAATCTGCTTTACTACTCAGTAAAATCTGGGGGAAAAAAACCATTGTCTTCCAAAAAAAAAAAAAACAGAAAGAGGAAATGATAATAACGATATTTTTTTTCTTTTACTTAGTCCAAATGCAAAAAAGTGAAAGTGACATGTGAAGGCCATGTATGGTAAACCATACTCAGAATTTGTCCTCTGACACACTTAACGACTAGCTGAGACATTCTAAGACTGACTGAACACACTTACAGACTGTTTCCAACGACTGGAGCAGATTTTAAACCGACTGAATGCAACTCTCTCTGGCTCGGCACGTTTGGGCATAATCAGTCGTATATCAAATTACATTCAAAATCGGTCTTACAGTCATAAGTACACACACGCACGCACGCACGCACACACACACCGTGGACACACATCCGGAGCGGTGGGCAGCCGTTTTTGTTGCAGCGCCCGGGGAGCGATTGGGGGTTAGGGCACCTCAGACATTTCCTGCCGGTATTTAAAATCGAACATGCAACCTTCGGATTACCAGTCTGACTCTCTAACCATTAGGCCACGACTTCCCCCAATCAAGGTCAGTGGTTTGAATTTAAAGATAATATATAAAACACAGAGTGGACATAAGGAAATGAATGATTACTGAAACAAAAAGAAACATATTGTACGTCCACACATATTGTACTTCCACACATATTGCACTTCCACACCCTTTGGAGTACTTCTCTGGAAGATATTAAAATGTAGCTTTTTTCCAGCAAACCGCCTGTCTTTGTTGCTTAAATCTGCTACCAAAACATTTCACAATAACCTCTCACAGGAGTTGTAATAATAGGGAGACTCTTTATCAATATTTTCAGAACAGTACAGACAAAAACAAAAGTGGGTGTGTACAAAGGATTGTCTCAAGATCCTGCTAAAGGAAAATGCTGCAGGATTTGTAACTGAGGGGGAGGAAATTCTCAAGTCCCAGAACATGCCAAACCCTCCGGTAATTTAAACAGATAAAAGTAGAGAACTAAAAAACAACAACAAAAAGCTGTCCTGAACTCCAGCTGAAGACAAAAAGGCGTGATTGCGATAGCGAAATCCAGATGTTAATAGATGGCTCTGGTGGTTTTCTGGTGTGTGGTACGAAACTATACAGTGTGGTCCAGGAAAAACACATTTCCTCAGATACAATATGAGAATTTCTAATGGAAAACTATAGTCCAGTAACGCTAGTCCAAGTGCTTTGTGGTTGTCTTGGAAAACATACGGCAAAACCAAAAGCTTTGCAGAACAAGGCACCTCCACAGGCTGCCAACAATACAAAATCACATTTGTGTTAAAGAAATAAGTAGGGGTCAAGCTGTGGTTGCAATGTGACACTAATGCTCCTATACCATATCCACAAAAGAAGCAGAAGTAATCACAGGCGTGAGGCGCACTGCAGATTAACTAAAGCTAAACTGCAACTCAGTGTGGGGACCAACATGCTTACAGAAACACAAGGTGAAACTCAGCTATATGAAGCCCTTCTCTTTTTTTTTTACAATATACACAAATACATGAAATATGGTACATGTCCAATTTTTTTTTTTTTAATCTGATCACCTGAAATGATTTTGACTGTTTAATCTTGGCCAAGTAGTTTTGACTTTATCATGCAGTGCTACAATAACTTTCCAGTGACCAAAAACTCATAAAATTGCATTGATTAAGTCTACTATGAACATTCACATTTAGATCCTGGCATGTATTTAAACAAGGGAAATGCAATATAGTAATTCTATAAATTAAAGTTATAAAAAAAATACTTAAAAAAATACATTGACTGTATTGCACATTGACTGTATTGCTGTGAAAACGCAATATAGTAATTATTTAAAAATAGTAATAAAAAAACATTCACAGTACATAAAATAAATAGTTTAAATGACATGCATAAGCTACACTGAAATTAATTATTGTTGGCTTAACTTAAGTTATTTAAAGTAAAGTAAGTTACCTGGTTGCCTTAACATTTTCAGTTCATTGAAACAAAATTTTTTTTGTTAATGCAACAAAGGAGATTTTTTTTACAGTGTAGAAAACAATATAGTAATTTTATTAAAATTCTTGATTTATGTAAAAATTAAATAAAAAATAAAAGTACAGAATAATACAAAGTTTAAATGGCTTGCACTTCAACTAGGAAAAGTCATTCTATATATATATATATATTTAAAAAAAAATGCAGACACTGAGAGAAAGTATGAAGTCTATAAAACAAAGAAGTGTATGAGAGACTCACCAGAGATGTTGATCCCTCAACAGCCCGTGCAGTAGTGAAGGAGTTGAGGAGAGGGAGTTCTGCTGCCTGGACTCTCTTACAGCTGCCTGAAAAGCAAAAGCAAACCAGCAGCTTCTGTTCAGAGGCAGTGGAGTTCAATGGAGTTGAGACTCTACTCTCCTAGGCTGAGCTGTATTTGAGATACGATACTGTGGCTCTTTTTGTGTAGCCAACAAATTTGATCACAAAAACGCAGTTCGCGATGGGAAGGCTCTAATGTGACCCTTGACCTCAGCCTTTCTTTGCAATGCTATTTTCTTCTGAGGGCCACTTGTGCGCTCCACAATAACCCGAGTCAGAAGAAGCGGCACATCTCGACAGGGGGAGAATAATGGCATGCCTTGGTCGCAATGTGGAGCCGGTGGGGTACCATGGCAACGGGGACTAGCGTGCCTTTAGGATAGAAACCCCCCTCCTTCAACCATATCAATAAACAGAAGATGAACTGAGCGTTTAACGGGACAGTTTATGAATAAAGACTAGAGATTATCCATCGCGGACTGTGGAAAGCCAGACAGGCGAGGCCCCTTGGAACTCAGAGAATGAGAGAGAAGAAATTTGAGGGGAAAACACAAGGGCGAGTGGGACAGAGAATAACAGACTGGGCTCCTTGTTTCTCGGGTCCCTGCTGTGGACTATTGGGGCATCATACACTAGAGCAGCAGAGGCCAGCAATAAGACCATGTGATCCTCAGACAGATGTGCAGCCCCGAGCGAACAGCAAGAGCAATAATCTGTCTTTCATTCTGGGAGATCACAGCTGTGTAGGACACACATCATCTCTTTTTCTTCTGTTTGGGCCAGTCTTCAACGATATGCTAATATAGTTCACTTTACTGAATGCGTCCACTATTTAGTCTACCAGAATAGGCTAAATAACACAGTGCCAAGTCTTAATTGGGACGTCTCCAAGCCTCATTATGGGCTGCCCCTCGAGACTTTGTTGCCCCCGGGGCAAAACACAGCGTAACATGACTGTTAACCAGAGAAGAACTCGTCTTCTGTCAGATTCAAGAGCTGAAACAGTTTGATTTTAAACATGACAAACACAACAGGTGTATGTAATTTCATTTTTTGAACCAACACCCAGAAGACATTGGCCTCTGTGATGAATAATTGACATGTACAATGCTGCAAGTTATGCCTCATAGTCATTTATTTAACAATTTTACATAAAAACATGAAATACCTCAAAAAAGTATGATTCAAAGACCATGATGATTCATTTATATCATTAAATATTAGTGAACTAGTAAACAAACTTAAATTTCAGTCTTCTCACTTTCTGCCATTATATTAAGAAAAAATAGGCATATCAGTTGGCATCACACATTTTGCAAGATATAGCATTGAAAAATAAAATCAGACAAATATTCAGTTTGATACATTAATAACAGAGTATCTCTCATTGGCCACGTTTTCCATATATGTGATTGTGTGCCCTTAAAGAAAGGCAGAGTAAACTCATTGCTGTTGTTATTTTTAGTCAAAGTACTGATTTCTTCTTTGTCCTTTCCTCTCATTAAGATACATGTTGACGTAGGAAGTCAGCAGGTCGTCTATTTTATAGCCCTGATGAACACAGAATTCTGTTATTTTGAGATCTGAAAAATGTGAATAGGCAGAACATTTCTTTGACTGGAGAAAGCAACATCTGTGTCACTTACCAGGGAAGTTTCACACAGGATTTTGTTCCCTTTGACAAGGTTTCCCACAGTCATGTGGAAGTATGTGCTTCCACTGCACCAGTTTGCAATCTTGTTGTATGGA
Organism: Phoxinus phoxinus; assembly: GCF_949152265.1. Lineage (NCBI taxonomy): Eukaryota > Metazoa > Chordata > Actinopteri > Cypriniformes > Leuciscidae > Phoxinus > Phoxinus phoxinus. The sequence goes on from NC_136886.1 coordinate 17,300,434, forward strand.
TGCACTGCCAGAATGTCCTTGAACAGAAGAAGAATTCAATTAGTCCAATAAAATCAAAGCTGGAGACAGAGTTATGATGGATGATTCATATTTTAAGCAGACAATGCAACTTCACTTTCAAGCTTACAGTTTTACCACTCATCTGCGGTCTTACTTAAATACTTGTTTAAAAGCGTTTTGATCATTTGATGATACCTTTGTTTTGGGGTGAATGATAGCGACGCCCTGTTTACTGATGGCAATCCTCACAATGTCAGGGAAATTGGGCTCTGATGTTTGCTGTAATATCAAGCATCATCTTATACACAGTTTTTAAAAGCAATATTAGCAAAATTGTTATTGTGATGCAGACTCAAATTGCTTACTTTCACATCAAAAAAGGCACAGCCAAATGTAGGCCATTTATAGACAATCTTTAAAAAGCCAACCATTGCCTGATCCACAGACGTGCCTGCTTGCTTATTGTACTCAGCAAAAATGTGCTGTTGAGGAATGTTTGTGTACAAGAAACACTTTAGAAACATAATATTACATGTACGCTGCATTAATTCATAAATATCAATACTTAGAAGAGCAGTGTACTGGAACTGACCTTCTTCCATTCATCAGCAGACATGGCTTTAAGCTGGTCATTAGGCACCAGGTCTTTCAGCATCCTAGGAATCATGGGAAACTGAGTTTTATCATTGTCCACTTTCACCCTGAAGAGGAGAGCGCCGAGAGCCACCATTTCTTCTTTGGTACAACGATGATAACCTCTCAAGTATTTTGGCAGCTCCTAAATAGTGTGAGAAAAAGGAAAAAATAATATACACTACCATTCAAAATAAGGATTTTTTCACGTTTTCAAAAGTCTCATATGCTCACCAAGACTGCATTTATTTGATCAAAAATACAATTTAAATAGTAATATTGTGAAATATTTATAGAATATAACATTTTCACAGCCATTCCTCCAGTCTTGTGTCACATAATCCTTCAGAAATCATTCTAATATGTGAATTTGGTGCTCAAGAATAATTATTATCATTATCAATGCTGAAAACAGTTGGCTTGCTCAATGTTTGTGGAAACCATACAATTTTTTCACACTTGTTTAATAAATAGAAATAACAGCATTTATTTGAAAAAGAATCTTTTTTAACATTATAAATGTATTTACAATTTCTTTCAATCAATTTAATGCATCCTTGCTGAATAAAAGTGTTTACAAAAATCGTATTGACCCAAAATCTTTAAATGTTATTGTACCTAAGTTACCAATATACAGTTCTTAGAGCTACATGGGAATCCATACATTATCAAGATGACACAGATTGCCAGTACCTGTGGGTAATGGAAGATCAGATCTGCCTCCACATCTCTCCCAGGGCTAATGTTGAACCATAGTTTTCTCATAAAGAAAACGGTGTAGGGTACAGTCACTGGACCCGCAGCTGTTTAAAACAGTGTCAGCAATGTCAATCGTTTAAAATTCAGTGACTGACTTGTGAATAACTTGTTGTACTTAATCAATGATCTAGAAAAAAAAACACATAATAGTTTCCACCTATTGAAACTCACCTTGATTCGCTCTCTTAGCTCTCTTGGACCAATCGGTAATCTGTCTCAGGCTGTCAAAGAAGTAGTCCGTTTCAGTCAGACTCAGAACCTGACAGAAAGAGAACAGCAGAATAACATAGAGAAAAAAGCAAGTGTAAAAAAATGCTGCAATAAATTAATAAAGGAACATTAGATCATTGACCACCGTAAACAGAGAGGGACATGTGTCTCCCAATAATCAGATAGAGATTTAATATGTGTTTTTAAGATTCTGAATACGAGGTTACAGCCATGGCTGTTAGTTATACATCACGGTAGCCTGGGTACAAACCTTATCAGGAGTCTTCACGAAGAGGCTGAAACCATCAGCTGAGGACAACATGAGTTTGTTAGAAACGTTCTGGACCAGGTCTTTTATCTTGGTGTTGGTTGCCACCTCAAAATTCTGTCCAGAAGGGCAAAAAAAAACAAATTCAAGGACACTGGATTGATTCAATGAATAAGATGCATAACTAGCATTTGGCAGCAAATTCACTGTAGATTTCATGTTTATTCAACTGCTATTATTTTTTACCATTTTGAACTGTACGCACGCACGCACGCACGCAAATAGACAAAGGCCCACTATTCATTTTGAGGTTCTTAGGCCAGATGACAGAACGGTCACTTGCCATTTTGAGCCAGTGCTGCATTGCCACTGAACATTTTATATTTTTTAATCTTGTATATCCACTTTTTATGACTTTTTTATAAACTTAAACGTTGAGATGTTAAGTTTTGGTGATGTATTGCACATGGTTGTCCCCAAAATAATGTTATATAACTGGCTTACATGCATGAGGTTTTGTTGAAACTGCAAAAAATGAATTGATAGTCCTAAAAGCATCAGTCAGAATGTGTTGCAAACAACAAACCAATCGGGAATGTTTTGCATTGTATGCCATTGCATAATTTCTTGCTTGTTGCAATATTTTTTATAATTAATAATACAAAATAATAATGAAAAATTCACTAAATAAGTGTAGCTAAATAAAATGTATTGATATATGCAAATGATGTCTGTTCAGCATCTCTCTCTCTCTGAGAAATATAATATAGCGATTCAGTAGCAAAACTATTTTATAACTAAAAGTCGCGGGGCAGCGTTGACAAGTTTCTGTGCTTCTGAATGTTTCTGTGTGTGCGCAGCGTGATCTCCACTCTCTGTGTGCGAGTGACGCATGTGTGTGTGTGCGAATGACGTATGTGTGTGTGCTTCGATGAAAACAGTGCATTAATATCGAATGGTGATTCAACTCACTTGGAACTACCTTTGCATTAAATGGTTTTATTACCTTCAAGCCAATCAGAATCGAGTATTCAGACAGACCATGGTATAAATATATATAATGTTGTAAATATATGTTTATATGTTGCGTTACCTCTTGAGTGTCATTAGGGAACTGAATTTTGTGGAAGATCTGGGTGCTGTTCTGCTGAATTGCATCAACCTCTACCTGGTGAGGTGGAAGTTTTCTGGGCTCCGTTCTAGCACAGAAACAATGACAAATGTCGTCTTATACACAGTAAACATATGACTTTTATATTATCACACCAAATCAACAATGCGATTCTCATCATCTGTGACCCAGCTTGTGGACTCATTTCAACTATAGGCCTACAGCAGTGTGTACCAAATGTCTTTTAACAGTTGCAGTGGCAGATGAAGCCGCTGTCAATTCTGTACTATCCCATTACTTTCCTGGCATTTGCCCCGGTCTTCCAAACATGCTAATAAAAGGAGAGGTGTTGCTGTGCAACAGTGTGTCATTTTCAAACACCAATAATCGTCAATTATCATATGTCAATTATCCATTTTAAACATGGGAATAAGTCAGGCTTGTTTTCAACATGCTAAACTGTCAGCATCTGCTATAGTTTGTTTATCTGGTCGTGCTTTTACAGTATAGCAGTCCAGTAATATAACACACATGCTGTTTGAGATGAGCTCCAATAGGTTATGGCTCCCAGGTAAGCCAGCCAAAGTTCAAAGAGTAAAAACAATACAAGCATTGTGCTCATTAACAGTGACTTAAACATTAGCTTTTAGTGATTGTATAACTGAACTCACATGATATGACACTTAGGAATGTACAATCAATTCATTTCAACTTTAAAGTCTGTTTATTCATTGCATTTCTTCTTGTTCTTCTACCCACAAAGCCATGTTAATCTCATTTGTAAAGATAAAAGTTTTTCACACGAAACGCGGTTAAGCATATGTCATACCTCCGAGCCCCTTGCAGTCTCTGGAGGCAGTCTGTGGCCAATTGCTCTCGTTTGCGTGTCTCAATGAAACGCTGAGCATGTTTTAGCAGAGAGTTACTGGGAGTGAAGAGACCACAGCACAGCCACAGCAGCTGCCAGCCCTGCTCCACACTGTACCTGATTCACAAACAACACATGGACATGTTAACTTACCGTTATAATCTACCATTTATATAATTATAATAATACCATATATACATAAATACATACATGGTATAAACGGCACATTACTATCTAATGCCTAGAAGTGGTTTAAAATCGTCATGAAACGAAAGATGCGAGTCTTTTCTTCCCTATCATGACAGCTTCTCGAAAAAGAAAAATATTTATTTACCGCCCTTCCACCAGTAAATAAGTCATCATAAAAAAGGAAGAGATGCCGCTGTAAGAGGGATTTGAATTCATTTTGATTAAAGATTATATGATGTGCATGGATAACTCATTTAAAATCAATAGGCTATTGCAAAATTCCATAAAAAAAAAGAAATGCCTTTTTTTTTTTTATAGTGATTTTAGATGCATTTAAATGAGAATGATGGAAACTATGAATCAGTTCAATGAACCTGATGCTTGTTGATTCTCATGCACAACAGACCTCAGAGAGGAATCAAATGAATTATTTGCTAGACATAAAGGTCCACTGAAGTGCAGCTTTGTATGATGCATTGACATCATTTCCACTGAAACAGGAAGCTAAGGACATATTGGATGGCTCCTCCCCCTTTTCAAATAGCCAATAGTGTTTAATTTCCCTCACCTCTTACCTCAGAATAAACAGACCGTTATTGTTCGTTGGTGTGGATGCAAATATAGCTATCTTTATAGCTATCGTGCTTGGTGTGAACGGGCCTTAATTCTATGCTGGACCAATTTGACTATTTAGGATTTATTTCTTACTTTCAAGGTATAATGGAATTATTAAAACTATTTCTTGAATAATAAATTATCAAACTTAAAAAAGAAGAAGCTTATTAAAAAAATGGTTCACTGAAGGATCCAAGTTAAAGTTTGCATAGTTTCGCCTCGCCGTTATAAAGGGCAAGTTGACTTTGGTTCAACAAAAATCCCAAAAGGAAAACTATACAGAACTATTGTGAAACTGTGTCATCTTTATACCAAGTTCAAAAGAGCTTATGATTTCAGCAGAATATTTCAGAATATTTCAATACTTTGATTAAGCAAGTATGCATTAAATGGACCAAAAGTAACAGTAAAGACTTCTGCAAAAGATTTATAATTCAAATAAATGGTGTTCATTTGAACATTCCATTCTGTTCTTTTCTTTCTATCTGAAGTAATGGCTGCTGAAAATTCAGCTTTGCCATCACAGGAATAAATCACATTGTTCAATATATTAAAATAGAAAACAGTTATTTTAAATTGCAAATATATTCATCAAGATTACTGTTTTTGCTGTATTTTTGATTAAATAAATGCAGTGTTGGAGAGCATAAGAGACTTCGTTGAACTTTTAAATGATAGTGTACAGGCATTCAAAAGGAAAAATAATTCTATTATCACTTTCTGTTTGAGGATGTAATGCTGTTTACCGGTTGTTATTGCTGGTCATTTGTTTCATGATCTGGCAGTAGATCTCGTCTCTGAGTTCCTCATTTCTTGTAGGTGGACCGAAGATCTGGTCTGTGAGCTCCAAAGGGCTCTGAATCTGTCTGGTAGGGTAGTCACCCATATACTTCAGAATAGGTGCACACTATATCAGTCAAGGAATCAGCACGCAGTTAAGGTTTTATCCTACCTGGATAACCAGGTCAGCTGGTAAGTCTTACTCATGGATTTAGTGCTTATACAATGGATACAGTATATATTAGGTAAATCGTAGGTGTCAACTACTACTGTGGCAATAATCAAGGTTCATTATAATAATAATAATAACTAAAATATGTGTGGCAAAGGATATCAGTGAAGGCCTGGCAGGCCTGTGGGCTTAAATCTGGATTGCCCACCAGTCTCTTCAGCAGGGGCTGTCTGATGGGTTCTCTGGAGGTTGCCCATAGCTTCTCAGGTGCTGCATTCTTAGAGATCACTTGTCTGTTCACATCCTTGATGGGCTGCCTGCGACAATGACAGAAACAACACGGTGTTTGCTTCTGAAACACTTCAGAATGTAATGTAATTTTGTGGTCAGTTGCTGCAAGTACCTGAAATATTCAACGGAGAACTCTTTGAGAGTTGAAGGAGCCACTCTTTCAGTGATGGTTCCTTTTGAACTGTTGTCTATGATGGTCTTTCTCTGATCTGGGGACAAGCTGACCAGGCTCTAAAAAAAGTCAGTATACAAGGAGCTTTTAGAAATATTTTATTAGATATTAGAAATGATATTAGAAATATAAGCCAACAAGTTCAAGACATATTCCATAACCCAGACCTTTACAGATCTAAAGTACTTTTCAACTTAATAGGAAAGCACGAAAAAAATGTAGCTGCGAGCACCAATTATCAGGGTTCAAGAGGTTTAAGGCCTTTAAGCATATGCGTAAAAATATATTATGTTTTATTTAGCAAGCCTGTTTCTATCTCGATCATGGAAATGACCATTTACAGTCGATACAGGATGTTTACTGCAGGAAATATATGCATAAAGTTTTTTACCGGTTAACAGTAATTAATTGGCTGATGGCAGACATGTTTTTTTAGATTTGTCAATGTACGCATAGACAATCATGTCAGCTCGGACAAAGAAATGACATGTCAATTTTCAAGTCAATCGGACTAGTGGCGAAGTAGTTATAGCCGTTTATATGTTTTTTTTTCCTGTTAAAGCGCCACCAAGTGGCCAGTTGCTGCGTCCTTTTCAAAGCAGCCACAGAATGAGCTCTTATATAGGTGCGCTGAGTATGGTGAAAATATCTCATTTTGTTCACGAGTTATGGTCATTTTAGTAAAAGTGGCTCCTCCCACTTTTGAACGTTTTGGCGGCCCTGAGGGACCGTGAACCGTAATTTCTACTTAAAAAAAACAAACAACTATTGACAAAAAGACTCCGGAGAATCTTGCTGCACTGGTTCGGTTCCGATCAGGCCAAAAAACGATGACTAGTTCGCAAAAGTAGTTTTTTTTTAAAGTCCAAAATACCTGGAAATTTCGCAGAACAACGAGCAGATCAGGGGCATGCATTTGCATGCTTTGAGCCAAGGATTCTAACGATATAAGACACTTGAGCCTACGCCGGACAGTTTAGGAGTTACGAGCCATTCCATACTTTTAACCGCTAATTATCGTCAGGCCGATAGGGGCGAGCATTGGTGACGTTCTAGGATGTGTGCGTACGACCAGCCTCTAAGACTTACGGTTTGGTCTGCCCGATCACTTTTAGGGGAGAATGCTGATCCTTGGAAATGTAACAATTACAATAGGGTTTCCGCGCTATGCACTTGAACCCCCAAATATATATTCAAGCTCTTACCAGGACTTCATTGGTTGGCTTCGTAAGAGTTGGAAGAATCAAGACAGCATCCGCAGGGACTGCACCGATTTCTCCCGTCCGCTCATTCTTACCCTTCAACCAGCCACGGGCAGCAGAGAACTCGTCATCCTGAATGAGGTAGATGAGCTCGGCCTTCTTAAAGCTGAGAAATGTTCGATCATCTTGAAAAAAAAGCCAAAGGATTTTTCGCCAGACAACAACAAAGTCAAACGACAGATCATGATTAAAAAAAAAACAATAATACTATTTACTGAAATGTATGCAACTCATTGTCTCTTCTGACCTTGTCTGTTAACCTCCTGTAGGGCCACAGCAAATTGTGAACGTTGTATGAGGCCTGCCAGAAACATGGCTACCAGATCAGAGATGTCCACGGCCTGAATTGCATTCAGAGTGAAGTCTCCTTTCATAGTCAGCAAACACACACACTTCCTTTCTCTGGAGGCGATGAGGCAGGTGGAATTCATGGAATTTACAAAGGAAAGTATCACTCATATTAATTTAATTCAAAAATATTATATTTTAATATTGTAAATGGCAAGCCCATCAAACATTAACTGGTGTCCAGCCCACCTAATAGTGTTGACCCCAGTGAGCTCTGGGTAAGACAGCACCAGAAGAATCTTTTCTCGCTCATCTAGACATGTTATTCCCGTTGAATTTATGGCAAGGATGAACTTGTTCTTTGGTAGAGGAGGACCTGAACATTGAAATGACACAGATTTAATCTCATTCATCAAATTATATAAAAGCTATTCTTGTGCATTAGTTGTGGAAATGATCTCATTTGCAATCTACACTACCGTTCAAAAGTTTGAGGTTGCAAGGCTGCATAGGATTTTTTTCAAATAAAAAATACAGCAACAACAGTAATATTATGAAATATTACCACAATTTAAAATTACATTTTTACTTGAAACTATTGTACAATATAATGTATTCCTGTGATGTCAAAGCTGAATTTTCAGCATCATTACTGCAGTCTTCAGCGTCACATAATCATTCAGAAATCATTCTAATACGCTGACTTGATGTTCAAGAAACATTTCTTTTTACTACATCAATGTTGAAAACAGTTGTGCTGCTTAATATTTTTGTGGAAACTGTGATACATTTTTCTTGATGAGAAAAGTAAAATAAAATAAACTGTATTTATTTAATAATAATTGTTAGATGTAATTTATACTTAGTGCAAATTGCGGCAGATACTATTTGCACGTTTTGCAAATACGTTTTGTAGTAAAACGGTATACAATAATAACATATTCAGTGCATATGATTATATTTATTAAAATCATTAATGGAAGTCTCCTACTTGTACTTGACATTACCTCTCCTACACCTACTACTAACCCTACTACCCATTGAACACTTTATTCCATCATTAAATACCCATTAGGCTCTTCTTTACACTTTTCGAATATTTTCTTAATTTTTATTTAAAACAGAAGCTACTCTGAGCTAATATGCAATGGGAAAAGAATGTGTTTGATAAAAAGCAGATTCAAACTTGGGTCAGTAGTGTCAATACCCAACGCCACTGCCTTAGTCTCCACAACACTGATTCTGTTGTCAGCAGGAATTCATTTGAAATTTTATTTTATCTGGGTCAATCGGATAATGGTGGGCAGAGTTAGTGTAAATAGCCTCTGCCAACAAGGCGGGCTATTTGCAGTTGGTGTAAATAGAAACGGATTAATTTATTTGAAAACAAAAAAATCTTACTGACCCCAAACTTTTGAAAGCTAGTATATGTAATACTGATCTTAGCATGTAATGCATACCAGATAACTTGGCAACTTCAAAAAACTTGGAAAAGTACATGGGCCACTTTTGACGAGCATAGTCAACCACCTCTGCCTTCACTTTATCAGACTTGGTCCGAGAATTTATGAATGGGCCCTAGTAGAAAGAGACAATGCTTGTGACATACTAGTGGAAAGCGTCTTTTTATTATTATTTTAACGTAAGCAGCATAAGAAACATCTCTACTTGCGCATGTGCTGTGTTGACCATCTGGATCCACTTGTCTTCTGACTTGGCCTCCAGTATTTTGGAGTTAATGCACTCCTTAACTACAGTCTTCGTGTTCTCCATACTGACGTCTGATCCAAACTGCACATAGAAGTGCTTTGCTGCAAGTGCAACATAGTCTTCCTCCTGATAGAAAGTTGAAATACCATGGAATAAATAACACAACATGGTCACCTCATGGGGATATTATTCCAATAAACCGCTTTATTGGTCACTTTCAAAAAGTTTAAAAGACACTTGAAATTTAGTAATATTATCACTGACACTATTGGATGAGAACAAAACTTGATTGAGCTGGATA